>NC_141689.1:479367269-479967269 GCF_964263255.1 Lissotriton vulgaris
ACATTGCTGCCACGGTTTCAGAATGCTATGTTTGGCATTTTCATTACTTCAGTGCAATTATGAGTGACATTTCAAAATTATGAATGACATTTCAATGACTATAAGTGTCCCTTTCTTGCGAACAAAACCAACACACTAAAACTCGCAGATGAACAGCCCCGCCGCACACAGTATCGGGCATTGATTGGGGTGCAAGCCTGGCCGAGGGGCACACACAGAGCCGGGCGTGGGCGGAGTGAGCCGGGAGCTGTATTATTACAAGTCCATTGCGCAACTCGTGAATACAAGGTCACTGCAACGTCAACTACCAGGGCAGGCAGCTGACTAAGCGCAATCATACTTTTGAGTCTGGTTAGTAACACTCAGTGCTGAGACTGACACTATTATTGTACTTTAACTGCCAGGCGAGCTGCAACGGTTTGGTTTACAGCCGGCTGTGAACCGAGCTGGGGGTCAAGTGGGGGGTTGTGAATAAAGGGCTTGCACGAACACTGCCATAGCACATCCCACGAGGGTCCATTTACCTTGGGGAATCACCATATAGTCCATTGAAGTAACTGCTAATATGTGCTTCCCAATGATTAAATAACAAACAGATTTTTTTCTTCAAAATGAGGGGCTGTGTGCCCTGAGGGAAATAGGGTTTCAACGCCAAAGGACCAGTTACACTCAAATGCAGAACTTTACTTAAATAACAAGTAGTGCTGAAAAAAAAAAACGCACACGAGTGGTGTGCGCGCGCGCCACTGCGAGCCATAAGTCTTCAATTATCACGCCTGTGTCTGGGCATGATAATTGAAGACATATGGGCTTTGGTGCGCGTAACAGACACCAATAGGCCATGAGCGGAGTAATGCGCCCGCCTTTGGCCTATTGTATGCTCTGTTAACAAAATACACGCACTCAAAGCCCAATCACAGAAAAACAGACAAGAAACACACTCACAAGCGTGTGCGGTTGACAAAAGGACTCTCACCTGCGCGAGCACTGCTGCGCATACGCAGTGCAACGCAGGTCACGATACCTAACAAACCTCAGTATGAGATCCTCAGTATCTAGGCTGCTTAGGAACATAGTCTGTTTTGTCCTTTTCAGCATGTCACAGGTCAAGAGATCTCCTCTGTGTTCACAGAATGCTCCATTTACAAACCCGCAGATGTCCAGAGCTAGATTGTTAGGCTCCTGTCTACATGGTTCAGGTTTCTCTGTAGTCCACGCCACACAGTGACTTCTTTCTGGCTCTTCGAAGCAGGCAGTTTTCCAAGCATAAAGGTCCAGATATCCATTGGAACAATTTAAGGAAATTGCCTGACCAGGCAAGATAAAAACTACTTGATCTTCTTTATGCAGTTCTAAAGGACATAGAATGTTCTTCATTTTGCCTGTGTCTAAATCATGGTAGTGTGCCTAGTAGTTCTTTGAGTAAAGGATCCAGCCTGAATATATTCTTAGTTATTGTAAATACATTACTTTTTTTCAATATTGTGTAACACATTTGGTGGCGTTACTTCATTCTTGATTTACTTTTTAATTTTTTTTTATTTTTTATTAAAGAACCAGTATCAACATAAGACAATACACTTAACATAGAAACATTGAATAAAGTATATACCATTAAAATAATAATGATAAAACGAATAACGGAGATAATGCACGAGAATTAGAAAACAGAAGAACAGAAGAACAAATGTGCTGGAGGATATTAACAAAAGACTAATAACATAACTCGACAGAATCTCATTTATCTCAGCCAATTCCACTAGGAAATAAACCTTCTTTCCAAATAGAAATTGGACGCCAAAGTTCTTCACCACAAATTTTTGTTTTGAATCCCCTAGTGGCGAATATTGCAGATTCATAATTAAAGACGGCAAGAAAGCGAGCTAACCACATTTGAAAGCTAGGGGGAAGATCATCCTTTCAGCGAGCAGATAAAATTAATCTCAGTACAGTTGTGCTTATAAAAATTAGTCTTTGTTCAGATTTAGTTAAATATAACGAGCCATCATATCCCAGAACATATAGGGTGTCAGATTCAGGAAGTTTATGGTGGAAAATTTTCTCCCAAAATGAGGCAATCATACTTTTTATGAGAAGAAGTTCGGGGCAGCTACTAAACATGTGAGCTAATGTCGCTGGGCCCTGTGAGCAGCGTGGGCATAAATCGGTCTCCCTTTTACCCCACGCGAATAGTTTGGCCGGGGTGAAATAAAGATCATATATTGTTTTATACAGTTGTGCCCTTAAATTGCTGGCCATAAACAAATTATTGCTCATATCGAGTACTTTATCTATGTCAATATCGGGGTTGTTTAATTTCACCGCCCATTTAGTTTCTGTTTTCTCGATACCATCGTTAATATTTGTTAAAAGAATATCATAGAATGTTCCTATCCTAGTTTTTGAAGCAGTACATGCTTCATTTATGTCATTCTTCTGGAGACTGATTAAGTCCCTTTTTGCTTTTAATTTCGCATGAAGCTGGGCAAATTTGAGAAAGTCCCCTTCAGAAAGACCAAATTTTATTTTTAGATCTTGAAATGTAGTGTGTGAGCCATTTACCCATACATCTTTCTTTAACTGTTCTTATGCCCAATCTTTGCCATTTCTTAGCCGTATGATCAAAATCAAGACCAGAGGTAATAGTGGATTGGAATAAAGGCGTGTACCGGTTAATTTTGCCTATCTGCATATGTTTGAGTACCTTATTCCAAATTATCCAGGCGCTTTTAATATTTTCACCCTTAAATTGTTTATAATAGGTATTTTCAGTCTTTCTTAATAAGAGGCCACTGGCTTCTTGGCCAAGTACAAGTTCATAAATTGTAGGGATTGTGGTATTAGTTGTTTCAAAAACAAACGGTGATTCTAGAATCATTGGTTTTAGATGTTTTAAAAAGGCTGCCCAATGATACAGGATAATATTCGGTGCAGTAAGCCCACCTCTATTGAAAGGAATGGATAAATAGGAAAGTGAGCGTCTGATTGCCAGACAAATTTAGATATAAGCTTGTTAAGTGACATAAGTATCTTAGGATCTACAACTAGAGGAACTAGAGGAATTGATAGAAAAAGATATAGGCATCTCGGTAATATATTAATTTTCAAATAGTTCACCCTACCAATAATGGAAAGATATAATCCATTTACCCTGTCCAGATCTGTCTTTATCTTATCTATGAGTGGATCAAAGTTGTTTTTAACTAGGATCTTGGTATTAGTAGACATGATCACTCCAAGATACGTAGCAGTTTTGGCTCTTCTTGTATCAAAGCATAAAGTGTTATCGGTGCACAATACAATGGTTTTTCCCCTATTCAGAGAGTAACCCGAGTAGTTGCCATATTGCAGGGACAACTGTTCAATTTCGTGCAGCGCTTCTGTCGGGTGAGATGTTAATACCGCGATGTCATCAGCATATGCCAAAACTTTAGTTTCGTATTGGTTACATAGAATTGGCTTGATATTATTATTTTCTAACAATTTTAGGATAAGGGGATTAATATAGAGGGCGAAGAGTAGAGGTGAACAGGGACACCCTTGTCTTGTACCTCTTGCAATGTTAATATATCCGGATTCCAAACCTGACAGTGATATTCTTGCTTAGGGTGACGATACATGGATTTTATAGATTTAAGAAATTTAGGGCCGAAATTAAGACGTGCCCTGGCAACCCACAAAATGTTCCATGAAACACGATCAAAGGCTTTCTCAGCGTCAAGCAGGATCATAGACATCTGGACCCCCGTGACAGACATGGCATCAAAAAGGGCAATAGCCCGGCGAGTATGATCGGTGGTCCCTTTTCCCGGAACGAAGCCATGCTGCCACGGAGAGACCAGATGCCCAATGATCCCGCTGAGTCTGAGAGCCATCACCTTGGCATATAATTTGGAGTCCGAATTTATCAAAGAAATTGGGCGATACGAGGTCAACTGCTCGGGCAATTTTCCCTTCTTAGGAAATACTATAATACTAGCCTCATCCCAAGAACATGGGGGAATGCCATTGTACTGAACACCCAAAAACAAATCCAATAGTAGGGGGCTTAGTTGGAAACTAAGGGTTTTATAGATTTCGATTGGCAATTTGTCTGGACCTGCTGCTTTACCAGAAGATAAGAGTGATAAAGCTACCTCAACTTCATCCAATGTGATCTCGGCTTCAAGTTCTTCTCTACTGCGTCGTCTAATAAACTGGTGGCTGCCGAATTATTAAGAAAGCCAGTCAGAAATGTATCAATATCTTCTTCCGAATTGGTCACTTCTTCAGAATATAAGTTTTGATAATATCGTTGGAATTGTAGAATAATATCTGTCGGTTGGACATAAGTCTGTCCGCCATCTACAATAGTGGTAATATTATTAGAAACATTTTTTTGACGGGTTCGTAATGCCAATTGTTTACCTATTTTTTCCCCACTTTCGTAAGCTTTCTTTCTATAGGCTCTATAGGTTTGGGCGGCTTTCTGGCTAAGATCAGTGTTAAGTTCAGCTTTTAAAATCGCAACCTGAAGCCATTGATTATTGGCTTCTTTGCCCTGTTCAATCAGGGAGGTGTGCTCCAGTTCAGCTTTAGCCAGTTCAGACAGCTTTGCTTCATGATAGATTCTTGTTGTGGTTCGTGCGGCATATTGAAAACTGGAGATCTCTCCTCCTAAAGCAGATTTATATGTATCCCAAACTACGTTTCTAGATGCACTGAACCGATTTATATTAAAAAACTCTTCAGTCCATTTTTTAATGTGTGATATAAATTTAGTATTGGACAGTAATTTCCTGTCAAACGACCAAGATCGTTGTTGAGTAAATAGAGGAGTGATTGTAACTGCAAGGATTAATGCATTGTGGTCTGAGATTATTCTTGGGATTTTTTTAATATTTGATTGTGGAATAAGCTCTCCAGTAACAAACATGTAGTCGATTCGAACCTGTTTTTGATGAGGATGAGAAAAGTAGGTGAATCCTTGATCGTGTGAATTGTTATGTAACCACGTATCAGTTAAGCCAAGATTAACTATAAGCCTCCTAACAGCTTTGTATACTCTGGGTTTACGTCCTCGATATTTTGTTTTGGAGGAAATGTTAGATAATGGTGGTATTAATGAAATATTAAAATCCCCACACAAAACTAACAGGCCTTGCCAGGTGGTTAATTCGATCTCTAATTCTTCAAAGATTGTGGGGTCATCTTGGTTTGAACCATATACAGTGCAAATGGTTATACCACAAGCAAGTTTAGCAATTGCCCATCTGCCATGAGGATCTGAAAGGTGTTGTATCCCTGGTCCAAGATTGTTTTTTACTAGTATTGCGACCCCCCTTATATTCCAGGATTGTGTAGAGGCAGCCAGTAGATTGTACCCATTCATATTTAACCACGATTTTTTAGTCCATGGCACATGGGTTTCTTGAAGACAGAGTACATCTACTGGGTTTAGTTTAAGCAGCTCAGCCAAGCGTCTTCGCTTATCCCCTGTTGAGAGCCCTCCAACATTCCAAGTTTGGATACTTAATCTACCCATTATTTTTAGGAAATGGTTGTAGCATCGCCTCAAGCATATAAAACTTTATTTTACAACAATTATCTAATTCTGTTACTGTTCTATTTGGTACCCTTTTAAGTGTTTCTTTAGCTGAAAAACCAGTTTTTTTTTTCCTTTTGTGTTTTCACCCCCTAGGTGACCCTCCCGTGTCCCCCCTTAACAACCCTCCCACCCTTCCCTTGAGCCCCCCCCCCCCATTAAGTAGGCAATCAGACTCACACAGAGTCTGGGTGACGTAGTCACAGCATAGCATCTAAGCTTCCGCTTTATAAGGTATTTGACTCCTAGAATTACGAAAAAATAGAGAGAGAAGGAGAAGAGCGGATAGTTTGCATAATATAGGTGATAAGCTAGAAGTGATAGACACCGGTAGTAATGCAGATATTAATACATATGTAACATCGGCTAAGGATGTATTAAGCCATTAGTTAAATTATAACAAGCGGCTCCTTTCGTACAATTACTACATATTTACAGAAAACAAGTATGGTTTCTATTTCATTATTATTATGAAAGTTTTTAAGAAATCTGATCTAAATAAGCCTTTGCTTTGATTTCGGATTGAAAAAATTTGGTGAGGCCG
The DNA here is from genome assembly GCF_964263255.1 of Lissotriton vulgaris. Taxonomy (NCBI): domain Eukaryota; kingdom Metazoa; phylum Chordata; class Amphibia; order Caudata; family Salamandridae; genus Lissotriton; species Lissotriton vulgaris. Next base: position 479,373,398 of record NC_141689.1, read on the forward strand.
CCATGTACAATTTTTAACTTTGCGGGGTTGTAGAGATACGCTTGTGCGCCTTTATCTTGAAACGGTTTGATCAGAGATCGAATCCGCCAACGTCTTTCCACAGTAACGTGGCAGAAGTCCGGTCTTGAGAAATATGAAAAGTCATTGTACTGTACTTTGTGGTCAGGCCTCGCTTTATCGGCAACAATCTGTCGTACCAAAAAATTCCCAAAATAAACCAAAATAGCTCTGGGATATATCCCAGGTTTCGTAGGGATATTAAATGGCATCTGGTGGGCTTGCTGAATCTCTGCATTCAAATTCCAATCTTTGAGGGCTGGAAGGGACTCTTCTAGCAGTTTAACCACGAAAGCTCGGGTATCGCCCCCCTCAATTTTCTCCGGGACGCCTAAAATACGGAGGTTATTCCGACGTTGCCGGTTTTCAAACTCCTCCAGCTTCCACTTAATATCAACAAGCTCGGCATCTTGAAGTTTGGCTCGCTCGGCATTCAAAATAGTTTCCTTCTCGTTTGTCACAACCCTGCCCTCTATCTCAGTGACTCTTTCACCTATCAGAGTGCATGATTTAGAGAGTTTTCTAACAACTCCTTGCATTTTACGGAGTGCGGCTCGGGATCTCTTACTGTCTTGAGCAGTCTCTTCTCTATGAGCCGCTATGGCCTGCAGAATAGTCTCTACAGCTGATTGAGATACCTCCGGATTTGCTGAGGTGCTTGGTGTTACAGCTGATTGTGAAAGTAAGTTATGAGCCGTCTGATTATCCTTAGGGCCCTTTTGTAATATCCTAGTGGTGGCTTTAGGTCTGGCACTAATTGTATTGATATTTGAGTCTTGCTCATCTGTGCTTTCACCATAGGAACTGAGCGCTGGTTCAGACTCAGATTCTACATCTACTGAGCCCTCCAAAGAATCAGTTTCATCCGACCACTCCTCCTGAGCATTTAAACCATTCTCATCAGAGAAAGAGTAAAATTCGCTAGGCTCCTTCTCCTTTTCTTCAGGTAAATGAATCTTTAAAGAACTTTCCCCTGCTGCTTTTTGACATGATGGCTGGCTCCCAGCCAGCATATCTGAGTCCGCACAGTTAGTAGTCTGTTGTGAAGGGGATGCAATCGAAAGGTCAGAAAGTGTTGTATGGAGCCTAGTAGGAGACAGTTGAATGGGTTGGGCAGTCCCTGGCGGGGTTGAGTCTATTTGTACCCCCAAAAACATTTTCCCCAGCCCCTGAAAAAGACATACAGTGTCGCACTGGCTCTAGGACTGGCTCTAGGACCTGATTTGCACTAACCGGGACCTCCAATATATCAGAGAGTGGAATCTGAGCTGTCTCTTCAATGTTACTTACAGTTTCGATGTTCACTGAGGGAGGTTGTAAAACAGGAGTTGCACAAGTTTCTGCAGGTGAGGTTTCAGAGGACTGTCCCAATTCCGCGGTGGTGATGGTAGGAGATAAGGTAGGAGTCTCTTTTGTCGTATTTTTCTTCTTGGAGCCACTCTGAAGACCTTTCTTGAGAAATAGATCCAAAACCGTGCCACCGGTTGAATTTAGTTTCCTACGGGCAGCATGAAGATCTTGTCTTGCTGTTAGGTCTGATATAGCTTGCTGGCTTCCCGTCTTGGATTTACCGGAGCTAGATCGTAAATGTGTTCCTTCATCTTCATCAAGCAGCTCCTCGAGTTGCTCATGCTGCTGGCGTTCGGCTTCCTTGCAAAGAATCCTGGCTGCCTTAGCAACCCGTGTTCTAGTTGCTGCGGCGGAGGCAGAAGTCTTTGCCGGCATATTTTTAACCAAACCCGACTCAATGTCGGATACTTTCTTCACACTTAGCGGTTTTATTGTTTGAGTCACGGGAGTCACAGGAGCCGTTTCACCAAACTCCGCTATTGCTGAGTCAATATTGCAGTCGGTAAAGGAATCCGCCGCAACAATGTTTCCACAATCAAAGAAGTCAAAGCGAGGTCGACTCTGCAGCGGAGTCGGAGATTGTAGGTGAGCCCCGCCCTGGAGCACCAAGTGTGGGAAGTAAGCTGCAGCTGAGGTTGGGAGTGTCGGAAAGAGTGCTCGCGGCATTGCGGTGAAGCAGAGCGAGGCTCCCGGGATACTGGAGGACAGGAGCCGCTCGCAAGGTTCGTAGATTTCGAAGAGAAGCATATGGATTTCTCTCAGCTCGAGCAATTCAGTGCCGGTAGATAACAAATCCCAGGTTACCCGGTTTGCAGTTAGCAAAGGTTATCGCAATCCTTCAATCTGTCGGTGTCATGCGGAGCTTAGACACTGTGCTGCTTTCACGGTCTACAGGCAGACCGCCATCTTGCCATTCTCTCAACCTTCCATGGTCACTGAGACGCTGTATTCCATGGGTCAAGAAGACCGCTGTATTCCATGGGTCGAGAATTCTTGATTTACAATGTGCTTTCAAGATTCTATTGTTTACTATTTTGGCACACTGTTGTGTTTTTTTATTGGATTTACACCTTTCCAGTGACTTCCCCCACAATTTATTTTTGGGTAGCCCTTTCCAAATTTCCTTTACAGGCTCTACTAGCTTTAAAACCAAATACTAGATAAAGAGATTCAAGTCCCTTAACTTCACTTCACTGGTCCTGTAAGACCTTCTTGCAGCAGACAGGCGGTTCCTTCTTCTGTGGTTCCCAGCATGTTTTGATGTGTCAGAGGCAAAGAGTTTCTCAATAGTAAATGGAATACCATTGTTGGGTGGCACTACACCAATGTGAGAAAAGGTTCCACGGCTCCTCCCACTGTTAAAAGGCTCAACAGGGTCTACTTCAGAATGCTTCCAGCCTCATCTATCAACACAGCCACACAACGTCATCTGAGCTAGCAGGGAATCACCTTGAAAGAAACCATGTGTGGTCATCTCTATCTACTAATGTTTGTTCAGCTTGTGCACTCTGGACAGACTCCTCCCTGATCCTGATTAATGTGTGTTCCTTTCAAAGACAAGACAAAGATGGCCTTTAGAAAGACGGTCAAAAGCTGTGAGGTGAAATTGAGTTCTTCAGGCAGAGGTGTGTAAAAGACATGACAAGGCCACACCTCAAGTATACGTATCAGTAGGTTACATCATTGCATTTGGCAATCAGGTACCCATGTTTCAAAATGTGCGCTCAAATATGATCACAGAGTTACTTGTTTTGGGCCAAATTACATTTCTTGTGTACTTTTGTTGCTGATTTTAGGTACTAAATCTGAGATCCAAAGACGTAAGGTAACATTTTATTTTACAAGTCATCAACTTTTAAGTGAAATCTGTCCAGTGTTCAGTGCAGTTTATAATCTGATTCAAAGGTGAGAAACAGCAAGGATGATTTATCCTGCACCACATTCTGTACAGTCTCCCACTCAGTGGTAGAACTCGGAGGCGCTGGAACAATTTTCAGAGTGCGGGTGCTGGCCATCAACCTCACCGGACTTAAGTCCCTCTGTTGTGCTTTAAAGCCAAGGGAATAGTTATCAATAGTGCAGGATGTGCAGTAGCACCAGAGCTCAGGGACAGAATAGTATATCTCTATACCCAAATTATGACAATTTTTTCACTATGAAACCATGTCCTAAGGGTCCATCTTCCTTGTACCCATTAGGACCCATGGTATCCTTGCCGCAACACTGTCCCAGCTGCTGATATATAGTTTGGGATGTTTTTTTCTTTACTTTGAAAAGCCAGTCTGTATCTTTGTTTATTCTCTGGTTTATTTTCGCCAGTACCTCAGCAAGAGTATCATTAGTTAAAATAATAAGATACCCTAAATAGAGAAAGGATCAGTAAACACAACTCTAGCAGCACTTTGTCGAATTAATCTGCCTGTCATGTGGCAGTCTGTACTTGGGTGCACAGTAAATGCTTCAATACTAATAACCTCTGTATTCTTAATCATCCAACTGAACTGCATCAAGGATATATGGGGGTGCTTCAGCACCCCACACCCTCACTTCCAGTGCCACTGGTAGAACTGATAAGGTGTAGGAAATAGGAAGCACTTTTATGGTATTTGAGGGGTCTCATTGTTAGCAAGTAAGATTCTCGGACAATGAAAGCCTATTGTTTTACAGAGCCCATGAGGGCAAAAATTCGGATCTCCAAATTAAAAATGAAGTTAAATGCGCATAATATTGAATGTCTTCAGTTAATTTTGTTCGGAAACTCGTTGTTGTTTTGTTAATCCTTTTGGTATTTACAATTTATTGTGGAGAACATTTATATCCTTTGTTATACACGTAAATCCTAATGTCTGTTGTGATTTACCAACACTCTTTATTCATATATATTCTTACCGTATCTGTATACAAATTATTGTGATCTCTACACAGTTATTTACTTTAATGAATGCTAAATATTTTGATTAAGGGTCTTTGTTGACAAACGCATAACTAAATTTACTTTAGGTTTGCGACATGGTTTTATTTATTAATTAAATGCATACAGACTGAACATCCAATGTTAGCCATCATGAGTTGCAGTTCAAAATCAGTTGTTTTTTCTTTTATTTTGTGTCACTTAAATATTGGTGGATTTCTTTAGTTTATCATATTCCTGATATACTTGAGAATTCTTCATTTCAGTAATTCAGCGGATGGCATATAATCTAATACATGTTTAGCCATCTAGGATTTTGCTTTAAATAGTCTGCTGTACACATGACACATCAATTTGTTCAGATTATATGCATCATGTTTTCAAAATAATGCAATGAATGCAAATCTCATTGGCTTCTAAACATTCTGATTTTACTTGAGAAGCCGAAATTAAAGTAGGATGGTGTTCATCTGCTTATCTTCAATGAAACGCTTACAAAACGCTCTTTGCTCATCAACCATATAGGCTGATTTTCATGGAGCTTCAATTCTTGATGGTTATTCAACATAGCTGTTTGAAATGGTCAGTTCTAATGAATTAAACATTGTCATTGTTGCGGTGGTTACCAATGTAGTGTTGTAGGTGGGGTCTGGGATGCTTATTCATTATGTGTTTAAGTAATGCTCTAATTTAACACCCCTTACAGAAGACTACTATTCTGACGCTTGTGTGATATTTCTGACAAGACATAAATAATTTAATGTACCCATTTTTTTAGGGTCTTTATATTGTTCTGAATGATGTAGCCCAAGGGGGCACCCTTTCCTTGTTCTGTTAATATTTACTTCACCCCTTATGCTAATGGGTACACCCGGTCTTTGTATCAATATAGTGTTGTGTCAATAGACATCTGGCATCCTTGTATTTCACTGCCTTACATGGTGAATGAATCAAAGTGCACTTCCGATGTAGGTCCTAGTCCTGGATAGGTCCTGAAATTAAACTAGCAAACAGTGGCGCTGCTCTTCACTTCTTAGAATTGAAAATACTGAGTGAAGCTAAACCACTGAATGAGTATTGCAAAATATGATTAAGTTAATGAGTAATTGTCTAACGAAAGTCCCATAATCTTAGGAGTATGTACAGTTCTGTGTACTGCACTGTGATGCCAGCGGAGTCAAACCTTTAACGAAAGTCCAATCGAAGGATGAAAGTGGGTGAATAATTTTGTACATTTGTTTAGCGCAGCCCTCACCTGGAGTTATCAGACTGTCTTGCACTGTAGTAACCAGATATATCTTCTAAAGAGGGGACCGGTAACCTAAGTCACCTCAGAGAAAAGAGAAGAATTAGATAAATGAGAACAGGGTGGGCACAAGACAGGCAGAGGCTACTTGCCCCTGGGTTTGTTGGTTGAGGTCTTTTGCCACTGGAGTGCTGTGATCCATCTGCCTATGGCTCTGCTAACTTTGCCTATTACATACAACCTTTTGTGCATTTGACTTGCAGGGTAGCAAGGGAGAGCAGGCAAAGGCTGCTTATTGAGGTAATACCAGTGCTTATAAATGTTCTGGTACTATCCAATACTGAGTTTAGCACTTTTGAGAGGGAGAATACTTGCACTTCTCTAGAGTGATGTAATACGATTAGTTGGAAAGTACCAGTACTTCTCCGAAACGAGCCGGTACTCTGGTGCAGGGTAACTGCGCTTCTATTTTGCCGTTTCCAGCACTGTGTAATATGAGGTGGAGCAAAATAACAGCAATTTCATTAAATTGGTGACACTCACTCTTTACTGGTGTTTATCATCCGCCTCTGAAGTAGCAACCGTTGTTCATGTGTTTTGACTTTCGCTGCTTCAATTCCATAGGCATTCTGACTGAGATGCAATTCCTCAAATGCCCGTCGTTTGTACTTCCTGATAGCATGACCCATGATGCTAGCTTTTCATGTGATAGTGTATATATGTGTGTATATATATATATATATTTTTTTTTTAGTAAGCGCGTAAATTTGCTGCCATGTCAATTTGCAATGCCTATACGTTTAAAAGCGGACAAGTAATAAACGTCTGACTAAATTGTAAATACAATGCAGGAATAACATGCATTGTATGTTATCCCATAATGCCCCTTCATGGCAGATATGAGATATAAAGTAAACATAAACAATGGCTCACTTACCGTGAACAAAGCCGAGGGAGGCTGAAACGCGTTGGTCGAGCGAAAGTGTCCATAAACTAAGCCTTGATCAAATACCCAGTCTGGAGTGCCACATCCTTGGATGAAAATTGTTGTTTGGGCCATGATCCGGCCCCTACGCTGAGCACCGGTAGTTGAGCGCACTGCTGTCCGAGGGTCACAATGTTGGAGCAATATGTGTATATATCAACCAGCAAGAGCAACCCAATCTACCTTACGAGCATGGGGTGTTCATCTCAGATCATTACCTATGGTTCCCGACAATGCTTCAACAGCAACAGATAAACCCGGCTAAGTCGGACATGATAGAAGAAAAACCGCCTCTGTCCGAAGTACAGCGAAGATCCCCTAAACCACAACAGTGAGACTTTCCCTTCTCATGCTGACTTCAACTTAAGTGACATCAAAAACGCGCTCATAAGCATTTCTACAATTAAGCTATTTTCAATCATTTTGAAGGTTAAGTGTGCAAAACTGTCAACATCTGGTTTTCAAGGTGTGGTTTTACAAGAATTCATTTTAAAAGCTTCTTTGACAGAGGATCATTTGACAAAATATGGACATTATAATAATCCACATTTGTAATAATAATCCACATTTGTAAAGCGCGAACCATCACCCGTTAGGGTCTCTAGGCGCTGGGGGCCGTTGGGAAGATTAAGCAAGCTATTGCCCAGAGTCACATGGTGCTGGGCTAATCTGCCGCCGGTCCCCGGGGATCGAACCGTGGCCGCGGCGCCACACCTCCCCCTCACCTTACACATTACATTACCATTAATTAAAAAGTATTTTTCAGATGAAAAGGTAGGTGAGGGATCATTTAAAGGTGAGCCGAGTCTTCTCAGCAGCTAATGATGGCGTCATGTGCATCGAACTGTGCCTCAATGAAGAGGCGACTCCTGGAAACAAGGCCAGTTCGAGTGACTGAAGTAAAGTCAATAACCTATAGTAGCGCCTAATAAAACGGGGGGCCTTCCTAGCTTACTCTGCACCTCTTCTTGCTGCCTCAGACTTGCACATTGATCAGTTTTGTTCCACACCCATTTGTTCCACACCCACGGCATCACAGCCAGAGCCGGCGCTAGGTATGGGCAGTATGGGCAGCTGCCCAGGGCCCCACGACCTAACTGCCACGGGGCCCCCCACGAGTCCATCATCCTTTTAAAAAATGCACCATTGTACGAATTCCAGATATACAGCTCCCTCCCTTGGTGTTTGCAGCCATCGTACAGCGTGCAAGGCTCATGGCGGGCCCTCTCACCTGTGCCCTGCTGCCATGGGCTGAAAGGGTAAAGTGACTCCTGCATCCCTCTCAGCTGCCCTAGACTGGGCCGTCATTTGCTGGCACCTCTTTCTCTTTTCTTAATCGCGGCGTCTGCATGATAGCAGCTAGGCAGATGCTTGAGGTGTGAGGTGTGAAGTGAGCCCTGCCCCTGCTTCAATGTAAAGCAGAGCATCCTGCAGGGCTCACAAAACTAAAGCAAGTGACCTCATGTGAAGATGGGCGCCGCTCACTTCCAATGAAGGGAAAGGGAGAAGAGCAGAAAACGGAGAAAAAGGTTATTATTGTTCTTTTTTTAACAGTTCCGTTTTATTGTATTTTTTTCTCCAAACAAGCATGCGCTTTCAAAAGGAACATAAAAACAGTTGAAAATAAGTAGTAACTCCAGTTGAGTAAAGTGCTTGGTGATTTTTACTTTCGTGTAATTTACATGAAACGAAGGAAGAATGAACAATTGGGTGTGTAAAAAAATAGAGATGATAACATTTAGATGGGGTAGGGACAGAGGGGTGACCCCACATCCATCCTTACCACCTGGAGTGGAGTGAATGAACCCTCCAAGATACACTCAAGTTATATAACCCCTCAAGCCACCCACACACCATACCTTGCCACACCTGAAAAGGTTGCACTACTTCCCCAGCATCATGTTTGTTCGCATCTGAAATCCCTAATTCTCATGTTCCTGGGTGCATCTGTACGTCTGGTGTTCTCTTTTACTTTTAATAGAAGTATCGGCACATCTAAAAGAAGTAAGATAAATAAAAGAAGGGAAGAGGTGGGGGAGGTGATAGAATACAGCAGAGAGGGGAGATCTGAACATAAAGGGAAAAACAGCTATAAAGAACAAGTCAGTCACTTAAGGAAAGGGAGATGGGAAAGGAGTGATGTGTATGTATGAATGGCAGAATCAACTGGAGAAAGGAAGAGTCTTGGTTAGCTACAAGGAATAGCATGCAAAAATGAAAGGTAAGATGCTTTAGGAGAGTGGGAGGATGGGAGGGAAGAGAATGATGTAAAGTAACACGAGCAGAGGTGTAACACAAAACAAAGGGGTCCTGCTCTGCAGAATGTGATAATGGGGCCCTGAGACTGCCACATCTCACAGATATTCATTGGGCCCTGGGCTGAATGGGAGCCTCCTGATGGGTTGGGGGCCCCCTGAAATGTTGTGGGCCCATCTGTGCTGCAGGGGCTTGTACTGTGTCCTGGCACCAGAGGTGAAGCAAGGTAAGCAGCAGGTGAATAGCAGCGCATGTAAGGGGGAAGCGGAAGCTACAGGGGCAGAAACAGAGAATGGAGGGTAGAGCTGAGAGAGAGATAAAACATGAAGAGTAGAGCATGGAGGCGAGAGGTGAACATAAATGGGACAGAACCAGTGAACACAGTTGAGGCTGGAGAGAAAGATGAAAGGTGAAAAGGCAGTGCTTGGATAGGAGAGGTAGATATAAGAGAAGCGGACCATCGGGAGAACTTAGGTGTCATGGAGAGGGAATGGTGAGTGATGGATGTAAGAGGGTAGGACAAGAAAGAGCAAGTAAGAGGCTGTGGGAGAGAGGCAGGGGAGAGGTATATTAAAGAGAGGTAGAACCAGTGAGAGAAGGTTAGAGGCTGCGATTAGATGAAGGGTTCCACAGGTAGATAAGAGGTGGGTGTATTAGAGGCAGAATTAGTGAGAAAGGTAAGAGACCGAACCAGAGATAAAGTGGAGTGTGGAGTATGGAAGGGAGATGCGGATGTAAGAGAGGAAGAAACTGTGAGAATGTAAGAGGCAGGGGGTTCAAAGAGGAGAGGTGGGTATTAAGGGGACAGACCAGCAAAAAAGCATTAGGAGGGTGGAGGAAGAAATTAGAGGTGAAGGGCAGTACATGGATGGGGCAGGTAGATGTAAGAAAGACGGAACAATCAAGACACCTTACACAGAGAAGAGAGAGGGAATGGTGGGAGGTGGGTGTAGAATGCCAGAATCTATGAGAAAAGTAAGAGGCAGGGGGAGAGATGAGGCATACAGCCTGGAGGAAAAAGGTGGATATAAGAGGGACATAATGAGAAGGATGAGCGACAAAGCTGGGGATAGCAGAGATATTGATTTAAGAGGGGCAAAATCCACAAAATATGGTTTGACAAAGCGATGAGAATAAGAGTAGTAACCATGAACTTCACTGGTGCAACTGGAGTACCGGGGAGTCATCTGAAGACCCACTATGAGGCAATCTGTTTTACAATTGTATTCATGCACTAATCTGGAAACATCAGTTTTGGAGAGATAAAGGCCTAGCTTTTTAACCCAGTTTGACGTGTTGTATTTCCACATAATAGAGCTTTAAAATATTCTCGCTCATTGTATTAGGGCTAATATTTGTATTTGTAGCCATCTCAGTGATATCCACATTAGGGAAGAAGCTTCTTGCATGCTACTTCAACAGTGCCAGAAAAAGAATGGTCAGTTGACACTTTATATGACGTCAATTTCTGTGACATTACCTCTTACGCAAATTAGAGGGGCCTCGGATGTTCCTATCCTGCCCGGGGCGCCACAAATCCTAGGACCGGCCCTGATCACAGCTTTGTATGATTTGTAGGATTTTTAAAAAATAAATTAATATCAACTTGTTAATTTAAGAGTGTGCTTCATACCCACTTACTGAGCCCTGGAGTCGTGTGATGAGATCCGCCTCCACCCGTACAGTTCCCGCCTTGTCGCACTGACTGTTCTTTCATCTGCGATGCAGAGCGTACATTTTAGTCAAACCACTGACGTCTGGCTCCTGAACTAAGATTATTCTATTCAGTCATTCATTATTCATCATTCCTGCGGGGCTTGAAAGTCTTTATTTTTAACATTTAAAGCAAGCCTGCAGTCCTAAATGTGTAGATAGATACATTTCCGGTCCCCTCAGCGCAGTCCTCGTTCGTGTCCTGTGCACGTTTGGTCCCTTGGACAGGCGGAGGTAATGCTCGCTGCCCATATGTTACTTTTCTACAAGACTTGGTGACAATTATTCTAGCCAATTAAAGGGAACCTACGAGACGCACTTTAAATTTTGTAATTTACTACCATCATCTGGGACAGATAGGTGGATAATTATGCGGTGATAGCAGATCTCGGCTTCCTCTCGGTTGTTCTGTGCTAATAGGCTTAGCAAACCCAGGATCGCCCATTCCTACATGAAGTGTTTCTATAAAGAAGCCCGCCCTGCCTCTCAGAGGCACGCGCATATAGCTGGCGTATTTCTTGGCGCTAACTGCCAATCCTGGCTCATGTGTCCCCCGGTGATCGTCTCATCTTCTTGAGGTAGATTAGTATTATTACTCTCCTTAGAGTAAAATAGAAGAGAGAATAAAAGAAACCATGTGATTTGAATGACATGCTAATAAAATGTTATGTCTTGTTTTATGGTCATTACAGAATTCCCCCAAAGTGGAATTACAGCCCCTTTCCTAGAACAAAGAATTATGCATGCATGTGCTTGAGTGGGCGGAAGAGGGGAAGAAAAAAGGTCAGACTGCCCTTGGTAATTATTCAGCTGCATTATTAATACTGCCCGTTATTAGAATATTATTGAGACTTTCTGGAGTGATAGTGGCAATTACGGTTGTGGGCTGACAGGAAAGCCGCTCTCTGTCTTCCCCCTTTGTGAGAGATGACTTTTCCGAGCCAGCTTAAATGCTCCTCTGTTGTTCCCCTCTCCCTCGGCTCACATTAAGCTCCGGCGAGGTAGCGCCTCTTACTTTTATGATCAAGGTTGTGGCCGCCCAGTGCAAACTGTGTATCTACCTTTTATGGCTATTGGGAGTTCTCACAGCACCAGCAAATTGGAGATTTAAGCTGCCAGTTCTTTTGTTTTTGCAAAGCTTTCATGTTCTTTCGTACAGTGGCACTGGCATGTTTTGGAATGGTTAGGCCTGCTCTTCAAATGAGAACATATAACGGTCGTCATTATGGGTATTCCATTAAAATCCCTCTTATTTCCCTGCCCTGAAAGCTCCGTTACAGGGGTCCCAAGGAGAGTGGCAACTCTCATTCCTGGGTCCTTCGGAATTTACTAGCCGCTTGTAAAGAGGGCCTAGAAGTTGAGTTTCTTTATCCAAATCCCAGTGTGCAGGTATCTGCAAATGACCGTCCCATCACATTTTGGCGTCTTTGGTGCCATTGTCTGGGGGAAGGTTTCAGGTGCACTATGAGCTTACACTGGTCCTCCCAGATGACTGTAGTCAATGCATGCCAGCTATTTTTTCACGATTGCTGCAAAGCACCAATCTCCCTGAGGTTGTGCGTGCCCCCTGCTGCATGTCCGAGCCGTGCAATCAATGAGTTGCTCTCTTGTTCTGTTGCCTAATATCCTTATGCAAGTCAATCGTGACCCTTGTGCCCGTCAAGTAGACCAATGATCCGTCAATCAGGGCAATGGTCAGAAGTCCTTTTTTAGGTCTAAACTGTGGAACGGCTTTAGTTGTCTTGCCAGTCTATTGTTTGTTTTTTTTTAAACATAGATAAGATATACATAGGAACTTTGGTTAGCAGGCTTCATCTAATGGGGTCTTGAAATATCATTCAGAGTTTGCTTTTGCCCTCCACAGAATACAGCTTGGAATGGGTCAGGTCTCTTAAACACTTGTCTTGCTTTGCTTTGAGTAGATATACTAAGTTTGTGCACTTTCTTCACATCCGTTTAAAAATAGATCCCTTCTCTACAGCGAACAAAATGTCTTTAAAAAAAAAGTATATAATCTTTTTTTTTATGTTCTTTTGCTTGCACTTCAGGTTCCCAGTCATATGAATATTTACTTCCTCTATCGTTTTTGAAGTTGTTTTTATGAAGGGTTTAAGTGATTCTGTAGCCGTCTGCAATTTGAGTGCATGGCTGGATGAGGATTTCTTCATGTTCTCTTCATAAAATAATGCTAAATGCATAGCACAACAGAAGAAATTGTTTCTGTAAAAAAATAACGAGTAAGAAATCCATCTCAGTGAATTTTCTTAAGTGCAATATTTGTATTATAAACATATTTTGACTCTACTAAGGTAGTGGCCTGGTTTTATTTTAGTAAACAACAGCGGTCCTTGACAAAAGAAGATAAACATTTGAATAATTATAGGCTATAATCTGCGCTATAATGAACATGAAGTCCAGCCAGACTTTGAAATTTATTTGATACTGAAATAAGTAAAAATGACCAACCAACAGTAAAGCAGTGGGACACAGTCCTGTATCCACAAGGCTAGACAAACAATTCACAGTACAGATAACTAGGGATTTTCAGGCAATTGAAAGGTGAAGGAGCAAAATCTATTTGCTTCACATATGTAGAAAAAACATGATTTGGCACAAAGGTTGTGAACTGGTGTTTAGACTACATAAACTGTCGACGAAGTTTCGATCCAGTTACCATTATGGATCATCATCAGGACATTCAATGCTTTGCCTGAATTTAAAAGCCTGTATTTACAAGGAGAAACAAGGGGACACATAGAACGATGATTAGCAAGCTGCGTTACTCACAGAAGGTTGTCCAGACTTTTATGCTGTCAGTGTTGTATTTTAGCAGATCGTTGGTTCTGAAGCGTGGCCCACTTTGGAAGCCGCTATTCTTCAGCTGGTCGGTTGTTTGCCTTCTTTTGACTTTTGCTCACAGGTTTACATCACCCTGGATCTTAACTCTGGTCTACGTTCGTTCTATAGAAAAGTACCATATGCACACATGCATATAGATGACTAACGCCTCAAAAATCTAGATTACAGTGCAGAGTGGTCACAAGCACTCTTAAGAGGTAATCTCCATCTCCCTTTATTGGACGAGAGAAGCACCTAAGGGAAACACCTGGTTTGGTTCAGAAATAGCTATGCTTTCAAAAACCAGTTTTAACTACTTGTAAAGGTCTGCATCTACTGTACATTTGTTTTTTGTGCAACCAGTTGCCTAACAAAAATGAAAGAGATGCCAGCATTTAATGCATAAACAGAACCCCCTCAACAAACATCACCGTGGCTTGACCAGTGCTTAATTTGTAAAAAAAAAAGCTGGGGCTCTCTCAAGGAGGCCACTGCAGCTTGCACCACACAGTGCCCATGCCATGATGCCAGTGATAGTATCAACAGAAGTACTAACCAGCACACTCCTATAAGTGTGACAATTCAGACTATTACAGGCCCCCAAAGCTATAAGATTGGCTTGACCGGCAGGTAGTTGTAATTTCTAATGTATACTGAATTACTGATTAAATGTTGCTGTGGTCATCTCTAAATTAGCCGGACAGTGCCACGTTGTGGCAGACTGTCACAAGTGCCTGTATTGACATTGAAGTGCTGGTGCTGAGCACTAGAAACCACCGGCTCAAATTAAGCAATGGGCTTGGCCCTCTGTTCCCTTGAATCCCTGTTAATCTGTACTTCGTGGGTCTCCTCTGCCTCGCCTTTCTCACACGTGATATGTTTATATTATTGCAAAGGGAAAAGAAATGACTGGACATCTGTGGTCTGCACACTCAGAGTTTTGTTATCCCTTGTTTTGCGTGATGCAGATTGTACTACTTATCAATGTTCTAATTACGTCAACCTCAAGACGCTACACATCTCATAGGGGATGGCATGCTATTGACATTTAGAAGTGCTATGAATGCACGTGTGACTCTGTGCAGCTGTATTTGTTAATTCCTTTAGCAGTGTTTGTATTATCGCCACAGTTACTCAAGTTGGAAACTTTGTATAAAGACAGTTTAGAGTTCGGTCCATTAGGGAACACGGTTGTAAGCGAGTTCCCAGTTTCTCTTGCTCCCTGTTTTGTTACATTTTTTGCATCGGGTTAAAACACAACAACAACTTTGATACTATGACCATACAACTCCTCTAGGATACAACATAGCACAAGCCTTTAAATACGTTGCAAATCCATTCCTTCGTCAGTCCAGGCACTTTTCTTCTTTGTCGCTTAACATGACATTCATTCTTAGTTGACCTAGCTTCTCCAAACTAAATCCCAAACCGCTCCTGAGGCCGGCTCCCGCTTGAGAAAACGTTTCTCCCTGCCAGCACATGGGAGTAAACCTTTCTCAGGGAGCAAAGCCCCTCCCTCCCCCTGGTATGTGCCAGGTAAATTCCTTCTGGCCTTGTTCCTTGAAAGGGCATTGTAACGTTGAATGCTTCTGTGCACCCCTCAATATGTAACTAGATATTTTTCTGCCACCATAGATTTTAACAGATCCCTATAACGGGGGCGTAATGCAGGGCCCATCCTACCTCTGCAGTGTACCCAACCCTGCAAGGTAGACCCCCATTCAGCTGATGTTCAGTGAATATCTTTAGCATAGACGAGACTCTAGTTTCCCCTCCTCCCATTCTAGTGGTGCTGGAACAATTTTAAGAGTGTAGGTGCTGCCATTAATATTGTATCATGGAAGTCATAGGGATTGTGAAAAATCCAATAGTCACACAAAAAACAAGTGTAGCTAATGTGCCATGCCCATTCTACAGGAGAGAGCAATGGTTGTGATGTGTATAGCTAGTGGTGCATTTTGGGGGTACAGGTGGGGTTGCGCACACTATCTTTTACAAACAATACATTTTCCGAGGAAATGGCCACTAAATTTGCATAGACATGGAGTTTTACTAGCAAAACTATTTCTCACATTTAGTAATAGGGTCTCTATTTGGCAAGGTAAGCACCCTATCGAAGTAGGGAACCCCACTGTAGTATTCACTAAAGGTTTGCTATGTTCACCCTCTAGTAACTTGGCACAGAGCAGTCAGGCGAAAATAAAGAGGCGATGTGTAAAGTATTTGTGCACACACACAGTAACACAATGAAAACACCATGACAGTATTCCACACTAGTTTAGAGAAATAGCCATTATTTATCTGGGTTAAACAAGACCACAACGACAAAGATCCAACATACACAAGTCAAGATATGATTTTTTAAAGACTAAATCAAAAATACAGTGCTCAGAAGTCTGTACGTCCTATCTAGTCGCACTTCAGTACCTTGGCAGCATCGGAAACCAAGGGCACGGCGTCGCGCAGTGGAGGTTAGGCGTCACACAGTGGAGGTGAGATGTTGGTTTCTTAAGGCGGGGTAGTGACGTCCAAGCTTTTGCTGCTCCGAGATGATGCTTTACACAGAGGAGGTGATGTATCTGTTGAAGATGGGAGACCTCAGTTTCAGAAGGCGACTCCAATGTCAAGAGTGTAGGCGTCGATTTCTCTGTGTCGAAGTCGAAAGGCTGGGCCCAAAGTGATGCATCGATCTTGAGTCGCAGAGGGCCGGGGATGTGTTGGAGTTGGGATCGGGCATCACGGTCGTTGGTGGCGCAATGTTAAGGCTCCTGTTGCAGCAGTTCTTTGGAAGTGTTGTGGCAAGGTCGAGGTCGTGGTGTCGCACACCCAGCGAGCGGTGTCCATGGCTTCAGAGTAAGCAACGGTGATGTGTCATTTTCGCAGAGAGGAGCCAGTTCTGACTGACGTTTCGGTGTGGGTTCCAACTGATGCTTCAGCCTTGATTTCTTGGTGCAGCACCAAATTTACCTCCGAGGGTCCAGGACTGGTTTTGGCACCACTTGGCAGTTCAGGACTCACTGCAGAGGAGCTCAGGTACTGGTTGCAAGATGAAGGTGAAGTATTTGATGTTCCTGAGTGTTCCGTAACAGGAGGCAAGCTCAGTCAAGCCCTTGGAGAACCTTAGAAAGCAGGCTGCAGAGAGTAAAGTCTAGTCCTCTCACTCCCAGGCAAGAAGCAGGCAGCAGACCAACACAACAAAGCAAGCAGCAAAGTGGCAGGCACTCTTTGCAGCACAACAGCTCTTTTTCCTGGCAGAAGTCCTCAGTACAGAAGCGTTCTGAGTGTATGGTGTCAGAGGTTCACATCTTATGCCCGTTTTAGCCTTGAAGTAAGGAGACTTCGAAGAAAGGTCTTTGTAGTGCACAACAAGACCCTGCCCTTCTTGGCCCTGGCTCCAGACAACCTATAATGGATTATGCAGCTCTTTGTGAGGGGACAGATGCAGCCCTATTCAAGTGTCAACTCCTCCCACCACTCTAGCTCAGGAAGACTCATCAGCTTGGTGATGGGCCATCAGAATATGCAGAGCTCCCTTTATTTGTGACTGTCTAGAGTGAATTCGCAAGGTGCAACTGTCATCCAACCGAGACGTGTGTTGTAGGGACCGGCAGAGTCACAGAATAGTTAGGCAAAAAAACTTCTAAAAGTGGCATTTTCGGACTTGCAATGTAAAAACCAGCTTAAAATAAAAAAAAATGATTGTGATAGCAGAGACCCAAACTCCAATTTTCAATCTGCTTCAAATTGGAAGTTACACTTGTGAAGTGTTTTAAGGCAGCTCCAATACTAACCTATGTGAGAGATAGACCTTGCTGTAGTGAAAGACGAATTTTGTAGTTTTATACTACCAGGACATTTTTAAACATAAAAGCACATGCCCTACCTTTTAAATTCACTGTACACTGCCCATGGTGCTACCTAAGGCCTACTGTACGGGTGCCTTGCGTGTAATAAAAGGGAGTAGGTGAACTTGCCAGGTTGATATGGCAGTTTAAATCTGCACACGTAAGCTCTTGAGGTTCCGTGACAATTGTAAGTGGTGTTTTCGACTCACACGAATATGGTCGAGTCTAGTATCTATGAACCGCAAATGACGAGTTTAGCAAGTGTGCGCAGTTTCGCTGTGCTAACTTAAACCGTTCGTTTGTTATGTGGGTTGTCATCTGTACCCACGGGTTCCATCTTAGATACGGCATCCATTTTGTCTCTTGCCCTCAAGTAGCCAGCGAACGGACGCTGTCCGCTTCGCGACCCTGGGACTCCCAAGATATTTGCGGAAGACACATGTTCTTTGAAAGTGTCTTTATGACGAGGGGGATGTTACTGTAAGGCAGATGGCGCCGCTCGAGGCTCATCTTGCCGCACGGGCTTATTGTCTCAGCCGTGCATCTCATTAGGCACGTCCCTTTGATGCCTGTATCTCGTGCTTCTCGACACTCCCCTTTTACACCCTTTCCGATCTCCCCACTGTCTCCGTCTTCCTCTGCACCTGTCTTCGTTCCTGTTTCGATCTACTTTACTGCTGATTGGAATTTGCTAATGGTGGGAAGATGGGTTTTTACAGTTGGGAACCGCCAAATGTTTCCGCACTTATGTTCCGGATCTTGTGTGTTTCAAAGTGATCTAAGCGACCCCTCTGAGAGCGACTTGTGGGAACCAGGTTGTAAACTATTGTGTATCATGTTATCCTATGGGTAGAAACTGTATAAAAGGAGCGATCCACAAATACAATTTGAAGCAGTCTCCCCGAACTACACTCGATGTACTTCCTGTGACTTCTGTGTTCCCTGCAGTAAATAAACCTTGACTCTTTGACGCCGAAGGAAGTGTCCCGTGTCTCTGTGACTTGTACGCCGGAGCAGGTTACCCACGAAGGTTTCAGGTGTTGTGCCCTGGCACCGCTGGGTCCAAAGAACCCAGTCCTTCAGTTGGCGCCCAACGTGGGGCTGCATCAGTGGTACCGGTCCAAGCCTGACGATCGTGAGGAACTTCGTGTGAAATCTCCGAGGGAAGGTGCACCCCGCTTCATCGATCCTGTTGTCGAAATAAGTGGCCCGAAGACTTTTCCCGCGAAGATTCCCGCCTCCTAACGGCTGCGACGGACTGCTACCCTGACTGTAGACCTGTTTTGGCGCCTGGCGTAGACCTTGGTATAGCGAGACGATTGACGGGCCTTCCTGAGGACGCCATTGATCTTTGAGTTAAGTATTTGTGGGTCGCTCCCAGAGTTCTTGGTTGTAGACACTTTAGCGAGTGTCTTTGTTGTAAACACTTTAGCGAGTGTTTTTGTTGTAGATACTTTAGCGGGTGTCTTTGTTGTACACGCTGTGTGAGTGTTTTTGTCGGTGACACTTTGCTAGCGTACTTTGTTGTTGTTGTATTTGTTTGACGACTGCAGCCGCCAAAGACCGAGGGTTTAGTTCTTTGCTGGGACTTGGTAAATCCCGAAATCCCGTAACCCTTGAAGTTTGTGAAACTCGGCTAGTGTGCAAGATGCCTGGTCGCAGTACTTTGTTCAGTTGCTTTAGACCTTGTGGTGCGGATTCCCTGCTGGAGGACTCGTGTCCGATACCTCCGGTTGGAACTCCTACTTATGACCTATATAGCAAACATGGGCTAGGCCCGATTGCTTTTAACGATTATTGGATCAAATATACAAAGAAAGACGGCGATCTTCGTTGGCCACCTCACGGTAGCTTCGAAGCGTCGATCTTAGATAATTTGGAAATAAAGTTGTTCGAACGTAAATCAAGGCCGGCCATGTTTGATGCCTTTCGGTTCTGGCGCAAAGAAGCCCGACAGAAAGAGATCAGACAAAATAAACGTAGTCAGCGAGATACTGTTGCTACTATAGTAAAGAAAGCTGAGCAGTTTCAGCGTGATAAGGAGGATAAGGATAAGGAAGTGTTTGAGAGATTACAGCGTATGTCCATAGACAAATGCTATCCTGTTTTGTCTACGGAGTCGGATAAGAAGGAAGAGGCAGTTGAGGATTCTTTAATGTCCTATCTTATGAAGTCGCCACCTCCGTACGTACAGGGTACCGCAGTTCCTGTGGTCCCTGCCGTACCTGCTCTCCCACTTGTTATTCCTCCGCCTATTCCTCAACCTGCACCCGCTCTTCCGACTGTTCCTGCTCCTGTGCCTGTTTCTATTCCTACTGCTCCTCCGCTTCCACATACTCCTGTTCCCGCTACTGCTCACGCTACTGCTCCTGTGTTGTTAACCCCTGTTGCTGCTAACGTCTCTACTCCTTCTCTTGTTAGTCCTGTGTCTTACTCTTCTCCTTCTACTCGTAATCGTGATTCTCCCCTTGCAACAAACTTCTTTCAGTCGCTCGGACCTGTTTTTGGGTCTGCTGGTTCTGATGGTCCACAGAGACGTAGCCAGCTTCCTGGTAATAGAGAACGTGTTGCGCTATACAATATGGCGATGGGTTGGATGATAAACCCTGTTAGAAATCCACCTCGTGTTGTCCTCGAAACGTTTGATCAATTCAACATACCTACTCAGAGATATGTGTTTGATGAAATGTGCAAGTTCTTACATGATCAGATAGCGGCTGTTGCGCCTGACGAGGTGCTGACCGCCCTGTCTAATCTTCGGCTTCAGTTCGCAACTGGACTGATAGTCGATACTAATGTCCGACGTGCTATTGAACGGTTGCTATCTCTTCGTCCTGCTCCTATTCCTCATGCATTGTTCGTTGAGGACATTGAACAACGAGATGGGTCTGGCCAATATCCTATGCGAGAAGTTCCGCCAGTTTGGGTACCCGCTGATAATACTAATGCTAATGCTCCAATACCAGCACATTTCCAGAGAGTGTGGATACACCTCCCTTGGAAACGATCGGAAGTGCTTCAGGTGAAACAAACTTTGCCTGATCCTCGCAAAAATCCTGCGGGGTATTACAAAGAATTATCGCAGCTCGTAGACGCTACGATAATGAATCTGGCCGATATCGACATGTTGTTTGGCAATGTCGTACCGCAACCGGTATGGGCCAAGATTCGTCACCAAGATCACGCGAATGAATTAGGTGGTGATTGGGCTGCCATTACAGCGGCAGACGCTGGACAAGTGGCTGCTACTAAACCCGATCAGTTGATTGAACTTCTTCCCCAGCGAATCATTACGTTAATGAAAACGCTTATGCCAGCTATGAGGGTAAATTGGGACAAGTTGTCAGCCTGTAAGCAGAAGAAAGATGAGAGTGTTTCAGACTTCTTTACGAGGTTCGAGGAAACATTCGTCGATCATAGTGGGCAGGATATGGGTACTGAGGGTGGACAGAGGTTGTTTGTGGATAAATTTGTATCGAACTTATTGCCCGACTTGAGCCATAAATTGAAAAATTCAGAAAGTGCGTGGGCCGTTTCTACCTCAGCTCAGATATTGGCTACGGCACAATATTACGAAAATAGAGAAAAAGAGGAAAATGACCGTGCCGATAAAAAGACGAAAGAGCTGAAAACTAAAGTGTTGTTACAACAAGCATATCCGCCGCGTTCTAATCAGAATGCGCCTCAGCAGAATAGATCGCAGTCGCAATCAAATCGATCGCAGCCGCGTAATGATTCATCTTTTCAGAGATCTTCGTTGGGGTACAATCAATGTGCTTATTGTAGACAGGAGGGACACATTAAATTCAATTGTCCTGCTTTAAATGACCGTAGTGGTGGTAATTCGTCTAGAGGAGGTCGTGGTGGTTCACAGAACGCATCACGTGGTAGAGGTCGTGGTGCTCAGAACGACTGTTCTGATAACTCGTCAAATTCTAATAATTGTTTCGACCAACGTGGATCATCGCAAGGACGATCTGCGCAGTACAATGTAGACGATTATTACGTCGATCAGGGAACTGACGATAGTAATTACTAGGACAGCCAAAGACAAGGAGAGGGAGTGGTATCAGTTCCGGTTGATCAGAGAGGGCCTTACGTCGCAGTTGCTACATCGGGCGTCGTTGAGCCTTTTCTGTTGGACACTGGTGCAGCGAAAAGTTCTATCATGCATTCGAAACTCCCTGGCGCACCTTTGTCTGGCTTAACAAATGTATCTGTTGGATTCTCTGGCGCCCCCGTTAGCAATCCAGTTTCGCGCCCTTTGCCCCTTAAAATTGGGCCTCGTGAGCTCGACGCTCCGTTGATTTTCACCACTGGTTGTGGTGAAAATCTTTTGGGTCTGGATTTGCTTAAACGCTTGTATGCGACTTTGTATTGTTCTCCTGCGGGTGTAAAGCTTACGTTCGGAGAGAAAGTAGTCTCTCCCATGTATTTGTCCCTCGATAAGCTTCCACCGGAATTGGATTCTCTTCCTGCATCTTTGTGGGCGACGGGTCCAAACGACGTGGGCCTACTTGATATCTCCCCTTATGTTGTTCAGTTGAAATCGAATGTGCGATTGCCACGTATTCCCCAATATCGTATCTCCTTGGATGGTGAACGAGCTTTGTTAGCGATCATCTATGATTTGATCGAGAAAGATGTCATTGAAGAAACTCGGGGAAACGTGTGCAATAGTCCTGTACTGCCCATTCTTAAACGTACTGATCCTACCAAACCGCCTGTTTATCGTTTTGTTATTGATTTACGGGAGGTGAATAAAATTGTGGTTCCTCAATTCCCTGTTGTGCCTGACATTACGGCGCTACTGACTCTGATTCCAGCTACGGCTTCATGGTTTTCGGTGATTGATTTGAAAAATGCGTTTTTCAGCATCCCGATTGCCGAAGAGAGCAGGGACCTTTTCGGTTTCTCTCTTGGTGGACGTAGCTTCCGGTTCAAACGCGCTCCTCAGGGCTACTGTGAAAGTCCATCGATTTACAGTCAAGCTTTGAAGGGTCAACTAGATGCGTTTAGGTTGCCGGTTGGTGCGGCTTTAATCCAATACGTCGACGACTTATTGGTGGCTGCTGATACTCAGGACATTTGCAAAATTGCTACAGTGTCGTTGCTGCAACATCTCTGTGAGTTAAATCACAAGGTGTCACCTTCTAAACTCCAATATTGTTGTCAAGAAGTAACCTATCTAGGTCACTTATTGTCAAAGGAGGGAAGGAGATTGACCCCAGAGAGAATTGCAGCGATTGCGCGCATGGCTGTGCCACAAACCCAAAGAGATGTGCGTGCCTTTCTAGGTATCACATCGTACTGCAGGCAGTGGATTCCTAATTTTTCATTGCTAGCGAAACCATTGGTGGCTCTTACGTGCAAGGATGTTTCGACTCCTTTACCATGGACGGAAGAATGTCAGAAACGTTTTTCTGAATTACGTGATTCATTGTGTTCGGCCCCTGTGTTAGGTACCCCTGATTACAGCAAGCCGTTCACGTTATATGTTCACGAGAGGGAAGGTTGTGCTTTAAGCGTCTTAACGCAACCTTTTGGTGGTAAGCAACGTCCATGTGCATATTTTTCCTCGACCTTAGACCCAGTAGCTAGAGCATTGCCGAGTTGTTTGAGAGCAACTGCGGCAGCTGCGGTCTCCATCCGACAATCAGCAGGATTGGTCATGGATAATATGCTTACGGTGATGGTTCCGCATGCAGTCGATACTCTTTTGAACCGTACGAAAACTCAGCACTTGACGAGTGCGAGGTTATCTGGGTACGAATTGACGCTCTTGGCAAGCCACATTCAGATAAAACGTTGTAATGTCCTAAATCCGGCAACTTTGTTACCAATTAGTGCAGAGTCAGATGCAGTAACAGAACATGACTGTTACTTGCGTACAGAGGAGGAAACAAAAGGTCGTGTGGACCTTAAAAACACCCCATTGGAAGACCCGGATGGCATCCTGTATGTGGATGGGTCATGTTTTAAATTGCCGAATGGTGATGTGACTACTGCTTATGCTGTGGTGACATTGAATACTGTTGTTGAGACTGCGAGATTGAATCAGAATTCTGCCCAAGCTACAGAGCTGATCGCTCTTACTAGAGCATGTGTATTAGCAAAAGGTAAACGTGTGAATGTGTACACCGATAGTCAGTATGCTTTCGGTGTAGCGCATAGTTTCGGACGATTGTGGCGAGAACGTGGTTTCTTGACGTCACATGGCACGAAAATACAGCATGGCCAGCTTGTGAACGATCTTTTGGATGCATTGACTTTGCCTGCTCAAGTTGCAATTGTTAAATGTAGTGCGCATCGTAAGGTGACGGATGATGTTGGTCGTGGTAATGCGTTTGCAGATGAGATTGCTAAGGAGACTGCCCGGAACCTTAGCACTCGAATGTATGTGACGAATTCGGTTAGGTGGCCTACAGAATCAAGTATGTGTGAGAATACTATAGAGAGTGTGAAAGCAATTCAGAATGAGGCCACCGACACTGAAAAGATGAAGTGGAAAGAAAGTACGGGAAGGTTGGATGTGAATGGTTGCTGGATTGATTTGTCAGATCAGAAAAGATGGATGTTGCCTGATGCGTATGTACTGGCCGTTGTGCAGATGGCACATGGGTTAGCACATATTAGCGCGAAAGGTATTTGCAAGTTGTTGGCTGATGTGTGGAAGAATGATGGAATTGCTAAGTGTGCTGAACGTTTGGTGAAGAATTGTATGGTGTGTATAATGTACAATCCTGGCAAAGGAACCCCAACTCCCCCTGGCAGTTTTGCTCCTCCTTCGTATCCCTTTGAGGTGATCCAATTGGACTTCATCCATATGGAGCGATGCGATAACCTGAAATACGTTTTGGTTGTGGTTTGCGCATTCTCCCGATGGATCGAGGCCTATCCCCTCAAAGATAATACTGCTTTGTCTACTGCGAAAATCCTACTGAAGGAATACTTTCCTCGGTATGGAATGCCTAGAGTCGTGTGGTCAGATAACGGAAGTGAGTTTGTTGGAAGTGTGATGAAGAGTGTGTGTAAGGGCCTTGGAATTAGTCAAAAATTCCATAGCGCCAATCATCCCCAGTCAGCTGGATTGGTTGAAGGGTACAATGGCACCCTTAAACTAAAATTAGCGAAGATCCAGGCTACGACTGGACTTTCGTGGCCTGACGCTTTGCCTCTAGCATTACTGTCAACTAGGGCGACTGTACACTCCCGAATAGGGCTTAGTCCCTATGAAATAGTGTTCGGCCGTCCTGCGAATGTATGGGGGGTTCCTAGGCCAGGTATATTCGTTGATTTTGAGTACCCGATGTTGATTGACTACTTACACGACTTGACTGCTAAACTGAGGTTAATTCATCAACAGGTTTACGACGCCTTGCCGACGCAGACGGAGGGTCCAGGCCACCAGCTCCAGCCTGGTGATTGGGTTGTCACCCGAAATTTTTCGCGCAAGAAGAATCTGGACCCCCGCTTTGTTGGACCTCACCAGGTGCTTTTGGCCACGAGGACTGCCGTTCGTCTTGAGGGACGGAAGAACTGGGTACATGCTACCCATTGTAAGCGAGTCCCTATTCCTTTGCCGGCAGACCCGTGGGTGAGGAAAGGCATTGCGTCAACAGAAGCAGCGACATTGCCGGCGTTTGTACCTTTCAGTGACGCACAACTTGTTGGTGAACACTCAGTGCAGCAGAAAGCCATTGTTGGAACATTGTCAGCAAGAGACTCAAGACCAGACCAACGAACTGATCAGCAGGACGCTGTCTCTTCGACAGATCCTTTGTTTGACGAGCAGACACGTCCTGGGAAACATCGATATTCTTTGCGTTCTCATACTAAAGACAAATAAATTTTTTTCTTGCTTTGCTGAAACTGATAACTGCAATATCTTCGTTTCCCATGATCAACTTTGAACATTCGTATCATTGAAAATTGTTTTGTATATATATATATATCAAGCTTCTTCCTTGTATCCTTTTCCTTCCACAGCTGAATTATTGTGCTAAATAAATACATATTGTGTATTGAGGGCCGTAGGGCCGCGCGCGTACTTCCTTCTGGACAGTAGGTCTTGACGCTAGGTTAAAGGCCGTCGGTTCCTAGGAACTCCTGGGAATTGACTATTGCTGCACAGAACGAAGTGCGTCAAGAAACGTTGCGGACGGTCGTAGGGAAATGGCATTTTCAAAGCTGAACGATTTGGAAGGAGCTCAGGCGTATAGAGTCAAGCTGCAGAAACTTAGTCGTACTAAATGTTTTGTATTCCAATTGTTTGTATTGTTTTTAACTGCTTCCGCATTTTTGGCGGGTGGGGTGTATTACACTATGTCTTACTTCTTACTTCCTACCCCTACTCCTACTCCTTACCCTAACATTACTTCTACTGCTTCTCCTCATTCCTTTCATATGTTACCAGAACACGAACAGGCTAGACGTGTAGAATTCCGCAACAATTCCTTTATCCAGCTCCTCCATCAGCATCAGTTAGTGATTAACACTACTAATTGTTGGGTGTGTGGGTTGATGCCACATACTACGGGTAAGGGAATTCCATATCTGGTGTTACCGTATAGTTCCCAAGGGTCAGCTCGAGCATACCAAACAATGCTTCGAAGCGCACTAGGTTTCCACCCCTCTCCAGAACGTTCCCCCAAACCGGGTCCTACCTCATGGCAGTGGGTGGTATCGATGATAATACAGGATTTGGAAGATGAGATCTATGATGCTTATCTCATCCCTAAGGCAGAGGTACAAGCCTATAGGGCACCGAATAGAGGGGAATATAGTACGTTCACTAATGAAAAGCAGCTTAAAAGCTCGTCTCCAATATGGGTCGTACCCCACACTGGTAATTTTTGTCTTGTGGGTCGTGGCTCGCAAGCCTCACTTGGAGTAAGTGCTTGCACTGAAAGTTACGTTCTGTCAATGTCCCCGATCCCTGTGCTTCTGGCTGCCAAGGGTACGTACTTCATCTGTCATGATCGTGCATACACATGGTTGCCCGCAGACTTCATGGGCTCATGTTTTGTTGCAAATCTGTTGCCTCCGACGTTTACTGTAGATGCCGATTATCATAAGACTAGAGTTGTACGAGGCGTAATTAGTGAAGAGGATACTGCCGGTCAAGAGGCAGGAGACTTTTTCAAGGGTTTCCTCCCGTTTTGGGGACCTATGGTTAATAGTAGGAACCTGAGACATTTGACTCGAGTGGTAGAATCGACAGCTAACATTACTGCCAGTGCCCTTGGTAATATCACCACAGAACTTCAGGCGGAGAGACTTATGACATTACAAAACCGTATGGTTTTAGATGTTGTCTTAGCAGATCGCGGTGGGGTATGTAAAGTGATCCATTCGAGCTGTTGCATTTTCATTCCAGATAATGCTCCTACTGTCTATCAAGCCATCTCGAAGTTGCACAAGATCTCCGAATCCATACACGTGGATGTAGGGGATTGGACGCTACTTGGTTGGTTTTGGGGCCTGGTGTCGACTTGGGGTTGGAAGATTCTGACGATCATCGGGGTTGCGGTAGTGTTCCTGTTCACGTGTTGCCTTTGTGTGCAGTGTGGTCCTGCCTTATGTGGCCTCTGCGCTACAACGTGTATGAGACAACCATCTGTTACCAAGGGGACTCGGTTGGACAGAGCTATGCTACAACGACATCTTGATGGTCTGATGAATATCGAGTATGATTCCGACTAGTGCTTGCCTACATGAGGGCAAAAGGAGCGTCTGAGGTTCCGTGACAATTGTAAGTGGTGTTTTCGACTCACACGAATATGGTCGAGTCTAGTATCTATGAACCGCAAATGACGAGTTTAGCAAGTGTGCGCAGTTTCGCTGTGCTAACTTAAACCGTTCGTTTGTTATGTGGGTTGTCATCTGTACCCACGGGTTCCATCTTAGATACGGCATCCATTTTGTCTCTTGCCCTCAAGTAGCCAGCGAACGGACGCTGTCCGCTTCGCGACCCTGGGACTCCCAAGATATTTGCGGAAGACACATGTTCTTTGAAAGTGTCTTTATGACGAGGGGGATGTTACTGTAAGGCAGATGGCGCCGCTCGAGGCTCATCTTGCCGCACGGGCTTATTGTCTCAGCCGTGCATCTCATTAGGCACGTCCCTTTGATGCCTGTATCTCGTGCTTCTCGACACTCCCCTTTTACACCCTTTCCGATCTCCCCACTGTCTCCGTCTTCCTCTGCACCTGTCTTCGTTCCTGTTTCGATCTACTTTACTGCTGATTGGAATTTGCTAATGGTGGGAAGATGGGTTTTTACAGTTGGGAACCGCCAAATGTTTCCGCACTTATGTTCCGGATCTTGTGTGTTTCAAAGTGATCTAAGCGACCCCTCTGAGAGCGACTTGTGGGAACCAGGTTGTAAACTATTGTGTATCATGTTATCCTATGGGTAGAAACTGTATAAAAGGAGCGATCCACAAATACAATTTGAAGCAGTCTCCCCGAACTACACTCGATGTACTTCCTGTGACTTCTGTGTTCCCTGCAGTAAATAAACCTTGACTCTTTGACGCCGAAGGAAGTGTCCCGTGTCTCTGTGACTTGTACGCCGGAGCAGGTTACCCACGAAGGTTTCAGGTGTTGTGCCCTGGCACCGCTGGGTCCAAAGAACCCAGTCCTTCACTCTGCAGTGGCAGGCGTAAGACAGGTTTGAAGGGTTACTCATGTGGGTGGCACAATCAGTGCTGCAGGCTGAGTAGTAGTGTCAGAAATGGGGGTCTCTAGTTGACAGAGGTCCAAATAGGGATCCTTGCTTCTAGTCAGGGTAAGGAGGGATTCACTTCTAAAATAACCTCTGCTCACCCGCTTGGTAGCTTGGCACGAGCAGACAGGCTTATCTCAGATGCAGTGTGTAAACATTTGTGAACACATACAGTAATACAGTGAAAACACTCAAATGGACACCACGCCAGTTTAGAAAAATAAGTAATCTTTATCTAAACCAAACAAAAGCAAAGTGACAAAAATCCATGAAACAGAAATAAAAATATGACTTTTAAATGGTAGAAATAGTTCAGTTCACAGCATGTTGTAGATGCAACACTTCTCACACAAAGTACCTTAGAGGTGTTGCGCAAACAAACAAAAAGGGTCGCAGGGAAGGTGATGCATTGATCGCGATTTTCACTGTGAAAGGAAGATAATGTGTTAAATATAGTAAAGGTATAATCAAACCATGAAATAATTTAACTTAGAGTAAATGCACATTGCCACTCAGCTCCCACCTCGCCCAGTGACATGTACATGAGCCAGGATGGAAGCTGTAGAATACTGTGCTCTCTTCCTTCCATCCCCAGAAGTGTTTACAGTGTGGAGTGGTCACAAGCACTTACACTCAGGCAAGGTGATGCGTAGGTTCTTTTCTCCGGGGGAGGTGATGCACCGGTTCCTTACTGCTGCGCAGGGGAGGGGATGCGTCAGTTCCTTATTGGAGCGGAAGTGATGCGTCAGTTTCTTACTGTGTGGGGAGGTGATGTGTCCGTCTCTTACTGCGTCCCCCAATGATGCGCCTAACTTGGCACCTCGATACAATGCCTAGATCCGGGATGATGCGTCGGTCCTTGCTCCGGGGGAGGTGAGGCATTGGTTCCTTACTGCTGCGCAGGGGAGGGGATGCGTCAGTTCCTTATTGGAGAGGAGGTGTTGCATCAGTTTCTTACTACGTGGGGAGGTGATGCGTCTGTTTCTTACTGCATCCCCCAATGATGCGACAAACTTGGCACCTCAATGCAATGCCAAGATCCAGGATGATGCTTGGGTTCTTGCAGCTGCAAAGCAGGGCTTGCATCAGAATCGGTGCAGTAATCTCAGACTTAAGAGATCAGTGCACTCAATGCAGTTTCCGGCGTTTTCTTGAGCTGAGGGCAGGCGCTGCCATGATTTCTTTGGCGCTGCATCAGAAACCGGTGCAGTTACGTCATGTTTCTCGAAATTGCGTTAGTCTTTCAGATCCCAGTGGCAAAACAGCCTCCAGAGGTCCAAAACAACAGCAGGCACCTCTTAGCAGGTCAGAACTAACCCTGGGTGTCGTACTCCACTCTGCCAGTGGAGTTTGCAGAGTTTTACCAACTCTGCTCTCTACTGGGCGCGCGAAGTTGCCACAAAACTCCGACTCCGTGGCGGAGTGGAGTACGAGGCCAGCCCCCTTACAAATATTTTTTTAAAACACTTACCTTCTGTTCTGCCTGCCCTCCTCCTCGCCAAAGTGTCTCCCTTCTTCTGTCATCCTTCTCCTCACATCCCTGTACTTCCACTGAGTTTTTTCTGTACTCTGTGGAACAATGAAGAGCACCACTACACATACTCCACCCAGGGTTAGTCAGAACCTCCTGCAAGAAAGTTTAGGGGAGGTGATGGTGAAGTCATTGTGTCCTTGAGACTTCAGAACAGGAGGCAAACTCAGTTTCAAGCCCTTGGAGATCTTCCTCAAGCAGGGGACACAGCAAACAGAAAAGTCCTTTTCCCTTTCCTTGGCAGAAATTAGCCTCTGGAGGCAATCCCCAGACAGCAAACAGCACAGGGGCAGTATTCTGCCTCAGTTTCTCCAGCTCTTCTCTTTGGCAAAGGTTCTTCTTGATTGCCCAGAAGTGGTCTAATGTTCTGGGGTCGGGCCCTAATATGTATAGAGCAAAATCCTTTGATCTCTGGTTGCAAAGAAGCCCTGTGCTCAGTCAAATCCAGTTCTGTCCTCTCTGGTACAGCTTCCTGGCAGGAAGTGGAGACAGCATTGTGGAAGGCAGACCAGGCTCATTCAGGTGAAAGGAAATCTCCCCCCTACTCTAAATGCTGCCCAGGTCTAGTCAGCCCAGCCCTGACTCATCCAGACTCTCTGGAGCCACTGCCCATCCCCAACCTCCGTCACTCCAAAGCCAGACAGTCAATATACATCCTAGCAGAGGCACACTGTGTGGCTAAGCTAGAGAATACCTACTTTCTAAAAGTGGTATTTTCAAACACAGAATGTAACAATTACCCTCACTAAAAGATGCATTTTAATATTCTGAGTACAGGCATACTAAACTTTATTTTTCTACCTTGTTCCCAGGGGTAGTTATATTTATAAGATGTTATAAGCAAATCCCCTATACTATCCTATGAGAACAGGTAACCTTGCAATAGTGAAAATGAAATTGGCAGTATTTCACTATCGGGACATTTCACGCTCACCAGGGCATCTCCTACCTTTCACATACACTGCACCTTGCCCACAGGGGTACCTTGGGCCTACCATAGGGGTGCCTAACATGTTAGAAAAGTTAAGGCTAGGACCTGGTAAGTGGGTGTACCTGCTAAGTTGACATGGCAGTACCAGACTGCACACAAGCTCTGCAGTGGCAGGCCTGAGACCTTGTTGCAAGGCTGCCTTTGTAGGTGGCACAATCCGTGCTACAACCCTACTAGCAGCATTTGGTTCACCGGCCCTGGGCACACACAATGCAGTGTATTAGGGAATTACAAGTAAACCAAATAGACCAATCATGGAAACACCAATCCATAACAACAATTTACAAAGGGAGTCATTGCACTTTGGCACTGACCAGCAGTGGCAAAGTGCCCAAAGCATCTCGACCAGCAAAACAGAGTCCAACAGACAGCACAAACACAGGAGGCAAAGGCAAAAATACAGGGGAAACCCACACCAGTGATGCCAGGTCTAACAAGTAGCATTTGATTTACAAACCCTGGGCACATGTAGCGCACTGTACTAGGGACTTATTAGTAAGTCAAATATCCCAATCATGGAGAATCCAAATCCCATTACGTTTTAGAAACAGGGCACATGCACTTTAATACTAGTCAGCAGTGATAAAGTGCCCAGAGTCCTAAAACCAGCAAAAAGGAAGTTCAGCATAAAGTCAAGAATAGGATGTCGGAACCAAAAAGACAGGGAAAACCATGGCACAAGATTTCAGGTCTAACCGTGCACAAATGATAATGTGTGGAAATTGTGTTGGTCTCAAAGGATATTTATCATTTGTGCATCACCAAGTAAAGTGTCTTGATAGTTTGGGTCCTATAAAATCTTCGTTTCATCACACTTCAGAACTGCAAAAAAAAATTGCTTCATTTGTTCTTTCCTGAATCCTCATGTATTTGAGCTGCTCTGAATATTAACTAGTTTATTTTCCACCACTGGCAGCAGGGTTATGACCTGAGCTGGAGCAGGCTACCAAAGGTGAGCTTGGGCTACTCTAAGGATGCTTTGGTTCATCACTGTGAATAGACACCCCCTGATGATACTTGTGAAGCACATTACAACTTTATGATCTCCTCCCCATCTGCCAGGCCAGTGCCCCCATACAGGCTGCTAGTACAACAGTAGCCCATACATCCATAGCGTTGGTAAAGCTCCCCCCCGCCTTCTTCACTACATATACATATCCCCTGCATAGAGAATCTTCACATTGCACCGCATTAAAACCCGCAGTGATGCACAGAGGCCAGTTACCTACAAAACCGTACCGGGCATCGGGCGTTTTCCCAGGAGGCTCGAAGGTTGGGGGTGGGGCACTTTTGTTGCTGGGGGGCATTTTTTTTTTTAACAATGCAGCAGTTTTAAAAGCACTGCAGAGTTCCTTGTATATCCAAAAGATTTCAGGCAACAAGTAAAATGCCAAAATAACGGTAGTGATTAATGTACCTGCTAATCAGCATTATGTCTAGTGCCAGCTTTGGCTCATCTAAGGTAGCGCAGAGGGTTAATATGCTTCCTACAAAGAGTGTGTACTGTGCAGATCACAGAACAGTGTTTTATGTGTATTGCTCAGTGAATTACTGCTTTTGTCACAGAGACCTTTTTGTTACTGGCAGTTCATAATTTATAATCGTAATCTGGGTTAGAATGTTTTATTTCCCCCAGTCTTTAATTATTCTAATTTTGCTAAAAAGGATTTATTTGGATATAAATAAATTCTTATTAGTAAAGTCAACCCTAACCACTGTGCTATGTTTTAATTCTGAATTTGTGCTCCCCCAGACGAGGCACTCTTTAAAAATGCTTATCAGTATGAATGACATGTGAAACCTACTCCTTGTAGTCCCCTTTGTCTTATGTAACATTTTCTATACACTGACTTACATATGTATGAGTCATTGCCTCTGTATGCGTGTGTGATGTAAAATGCTCCGACACTACACTGGTATGAGAAGCACTATAAAACAAATTAAATACATTTGAGAGAGGGGCTCTGAGAGATGAGGGTGATAGTGATGAAATAATAGACGAGCACTAATAAAGATTGCTGTATCCTAGCGCATGGTAAGGTCATCATTTACTAAGCTTTAAAAATGAATGACATTGAATATATAATGAAGAATGTGTTGGAGAATGCAAAGTTTGCGTCATTTTTTACAAATTTTCTTGTGGGGTAAATCTCCCAACCTCCCCTTGTAGTACTCCGGCTCGCTTGCTCACTGTGCCCCGTCTGGGGGCTGTCTGAGAACATTTGCCTGGGCTATTTTGTGTTCCCAGTCCGGCCCTGGTTCCCTGCTCTGAGCTGTACCTACTTACCGGAGCACTGGAAGTAGGGATGCGACAGGTGCTGCAGCACCCCAATGTAAACCTACAGAAGTTTATAGGAGGAATGAGCAATAAGAGGCCTGAACCCTGTAAGGTATGATTCACTGTCCCAATTGATTGTTAAGCATGAAAATCAATAAAGTATGTTTAAAAAAAAGAGGCCTGAAGGCTTAGTTTTGATCTAGTTGCTTCTGCTGTGAGTTCTAGAGATCAAGTGTCATGTTATGTCTTCTGAAAAACCACTGCCTGTTTAACATGAAGATTGGTGTTTACTTTTCCTTTCCTTGACTGCAAAGTGAGGTAATTTTATAATGTGAACCCAGTGGTGATTTTTCTCGGGTACATGAAGTATGAAAAAAAAGGCAGCAGGATATTAACCGTTTTCAAACGCACAACAACATGTAAATATTTGTAAAGGAACTTTACAAGTATTTCAAAACATATCCGCAACAATACGCATTCTAATGAGAAACATGTTTTTTTTTTAACTCTGAGGTTTGATGTTAACAAAGATATCAATGAGGCCATTAATTTGTGTAATGGTCACATCAACACAAAAAAATCAAATTTCAGCACGTTATTGCTACTTAGGTTTAGTAGTAAAGCTGCATGATAGAAGAATGTTAAGTGGCCATTTCAAGAGACGATCTCACTGGAAAATGTAGCTCTATGTAAAAGGCAGTAAGTACCCTAGCACACCATGATTCATTTATTTAGGGCAGTGTGCTTCAAAATGCACAAATGCACAGACACTATTGCCACATCATTCTGCAGCCAAATGGGAGTGTCTCGTTTGCTACACTTTGTGTTACACTTGGATTTTTCACAACCCCTATGACTTCACAGACAAAACAGTGATGGCAGCACCCCCAGTCTGAAACTTTTTCCAGCACCACTGCATACTTACCAGACAATGCGCCTTAATGGGGTACCTTGCATCACACTCATATCCCTTGAGTCTATGACACGCAGTGTGATCCTGCAACCACAACCAAACACTTAGACTTCCCCAGCCGAAAGATAGGCTCCCACATTTTTTTGCAATTTTTATATGGGTAGGAAGTATGCAGTTCGGGCCATCTACAAAGAAAACTGTCAGCACTTTCTTAATAGAGTCTAGTGCCTATAAAATACGCTTATCGCATGCATGCAGGTCTATGTCGAGGCCTTGACCTCTAATCAAGTCTTGAGACCTGAGTGAGCGCTCTGTCAGGCTGTTCACTGTATGCGGCCTGTCCTGCCTCCCATGCCTCTGCAGACCTATCCAACCCTCTCCTCAGCACAGCCCGCAGCCGCAGGCCGAGCGTCTCAATTCCTGGGAGCAGCTAGACCTGCCTTGAAAAAAATACATTTGTTTTTGCTTCATAATGAATTTTGTGGTTTTGTTGTGACATTTATTAAAAGAAAGCTATTATTCTTTTAAGTGGTGCATTTTCTCTTAATAATTGATGTTAATCTCTCATTAAAAGAGTTAATATTAATGAGATGTAAAACACCAATCCTCGCAGTGTTTGCTCAGCTCATATATAACTAAGAAGCAATTACTGCATTTTTTTTTCTGGGGAATGATTTTAAAACCCTATGTTATGCTACTTAAAGCTCCCATTCTTAAGAAGTTGCAAGTAACATCACCGTCCTCTTAAATGTAAACGAGTGTATGCAAGTACTTCAGTGATAACTGCAGCCCTTCACAAAAAGAAATGTGGATAGGCAATCTTTAGAAAACATACCTTATAGAAAGTGCGTTGAGTGTTTACGGGGTTATGCCCAAGTGAAAACCACCTGGCCTGGGTCATTAATACAGTACGTTCAAACAGTTGGTCGAGGTAGTCCTATATTTTATAACGGATCAAAAAGCAAAACAGAAAACAATTCACCACTCAGGATGCAAGGGCAAATCCGGAACCAGAAATGTAATTCACAAATGTAACACCGGCATTAAATGCGATTGTTAATCAAAGCATTAACGGGTCTAAATTTGTTAACTTTCCAAACAATGGTAGCATTAAGGCTGTTCAGAGTCCTCTTATAGTGTAGGAAAAATAGGGAAGTGGTAGTGAATTGGCGGGTGAGGGACAGGGTAAAGAAAATACAATACACAATATATATACAGATTGTCCTTTCCAGCCTATTACAGGTCAGTTAGTCCCTATTTACACATTGCTCATAGGTATTTTCACAAATGATTAATTTTGTTCTATGAGTGTGTATTTTTAAATACCAGGAGCCCTTTGAGAGCCCATTAAGGATCGCACGTTGTCCGTCCCTCCTTACCCAAGTGCCCATATGTCCTGATGAAGACCCCGTCGTCAGGACATTACTCACCCTCCATCCTGCTGGGGTCGAAACGTAGACCGTCCTATTGAAACACCTACATGCTCATAGAACAACATTTATTATTTGTGAAAATACTTATGAGCAATGTCGGGGTCAAACAGCTGTGTACATCAAATCAGGAAACTGGCTTCCCAGTTCTTCACCCAAGTCCTGAATTTAGATATTCAATTTAGAGAGGCACTATCCTCTTTCTATGTCCTCCTGGTAAGCACTGAAAGGTGTATGTGCAGCTTTCAAGGAAGCTGCTTCTTCTCTAAGCAAGTTCTAAAGCACCAGTGGTACAAGAAAGGTTTTTAAAGGTGGACTACAGCACAATATTAGTGGGTGACGCTATGGCAATCTGTAGAAATTCCCACCGACTCGTACACATACCTTACTCCTGAGAGAGATAGGTTCTGGCACCAAAATCACATGAGTGATATGTGCTGTAAAATCCACATAGTCATTGGACACCTTTTCCCCCTCCCAATTCCAGCCACTACCATCAACTCAAACACACCCAATTTCAAAGGAATTCCGATTTCTCATGTCCGTGCGAGCTCGGGATGGTCTACTGGTGAGTAGTGTTTCTACATTTGCCAGACACTCCTTAGAAACATACAAGGGTCAGATGTTTCTGCTTTGTGCACTGCATCCATATAAGTTTCCCTCTTCATTTCCTGGATATCATGTGTTTCTAGTATGTGCGGAATTGGGCAATGGTTTATGCACGAAATTAGAAGCAATACCGTGGAGAATACTGAATAAACTACATGAAATGGAGTTTGTGGTATCTTGAGTTAAAATTGAATAAAATAGTATATCTTGTGTTCCAAAGTTACTCGAGATAAGGATAGAATTTAGTTTCGCAACACATCTTCTGTTTGAACCCGACTACAACAAGACATTTTCTCTAGACCTGGGTGAAATTTGGTTTACAGCCACGTGGTTTTCTGAATTTCGAGTCAAGGTTGTTATGTAAAATGCCCAAGATTATTCCATGTCACATATTGGAGTTTGTGGTTGGGTAAAAGTCTTATCACAGGATCAATATGAAGGAACTGAAAGCAAGTGCCGGCTGTTCGCATCGCCCCTGGTTCTGTGCTATCTTTTTTCAGCACAAAATGAATCCTTGCAGACCAAAATGAATGCAAAGGCAAATTTCCCGTTAATAATAATGCAAAATGCTGGACTTCACATTGTTTCACATATTTTTTGTGAGTTTCATGAAATTTCAACAAAAGAAATTGCGCAATGACTTTAATGCTGATCAATTTGGCCCACGATGTCTAGAACTTAAAATGGCCTCATATCCTGCAACTCAACTAGGTGGAGCTGCACTGATAAGGTGCTTGGATTAATAAAACGCAAAAAAAAAATGTAAGTACCAAACGGGGATAGAATCGATAGCAGTGATCATCATTAAAACCATGTGTGATACACTGCATTGACCTCGTGATATGTTGATCCTGTAACCTTCCATTCTGCTTACTGCAGACTTGGTCTTCCTGCACATTCAATAGAGGGACTTTCTCGCCAGCTCTTTCCTTCCATTTGCATTTCTATAATTGTGACAAGACCCTATAGTTGATATGCAAGCCTGTTGCCAGATTTTCCTATCACCCTCCTTGTTGTTTTATTTCTAATTTTGCTATTTGTTGGCAGTCGCGGCTGGCATCACTCGCTTGTGGGGGGTCATGTGGGGAGGGTTTGCGCGGTGGGGTGGGGTGGGTGGGGGGGTTAATAAAAAAAAAAGTTTAACTTACCTTCGCTGGCCCGGTCTTGCGTCGTCTCTGCATCTCGTACTCTCCTCTTGCACAGGAAGTCTCCCTCCCCTCCCCTAAGCCAATCACAACGGTGCAATGGCAACATTGTGATTGGTCGGGACGCCGACCAGCCAGGCGTCTATGGGGAGGTCATTTTCTCCTTGTAGGCTGCAGGCAGCACGCATGGAGAAAAGGCAGAGTGGGCATGACTGGTTTGATTAGCCCCAGAGGGCCAACCAAACAGTCAGCGCCCTCAGCAGTGGGCAAGCCATTCCTCACCTGCCCTAGAGTAGACCCACCTACCTGCCCGTCCCCAACCAAACCCTTCTGCTTTCTCGCAGTGCGAGAAGCAGAAACATAAAATGGTATTTACAATACGACCCTCCTCCGCCCACATAGAGAAGCCGCACGAGGATTGAGTTGGGTGGATTATTTAGATGTCACCTTGTATTTTGCTTGAGAAACATGACACGAACTACAGTAGTTTGCAGTTCCTGCCTGAGAAATGTTCCGGCAAGTGCAGTGACTTAAATGTGGTGTTTAATACTTCAGGCAGTACAAAGCAGCAGGTGGATAATTGTCGGCGTGACTCCATCACTTAATCTCATGTTGGGTGCCAACTACTTGCGTACAAACAAGGATTACTAGTAGGCGCAGATGTGTGCTTAAAATGGTCGTTTGGTGCCATAGAACTTGCAAAAGCCACCAGGTCAAGTGGTGCAAGATTCTGGCTTGTACATGATGTAATGGTTAAATTAATGCACTATTTGTACTTTAACCCCTGTTGTGATGTATGGAGTGTGCAATCTGGTGAAAATAGCGCGTACACTAATTGGGGACCTTCCTGCAGCTGGTGGGCAATTTGCATTCGTATTTTGCCAATTAGTTGGACTCAAAACCATTATTTATCCACATTCAAACTGAAACACTTTTTAGTCAGCTAGTATAATGTATTTGCTTCCTGTCTCTCAAAACGCATAACGTTTACTGTGTTTTCTTAGTTTGGTCTGGGACTAACGTTTAATCTGGATTATATTTTACTTGAAGTAACGATTTATCAGACAGGTAAAGGACGATATATGTTAGCTCCAAGCAATCTTCTTAATTGACACTTAAAATGGAGATACGAAGAACAACACGCTTTTATGAAATAGATGATTTACTGGTCGCGTGGCAGGCACACACTTGGACATGCCTCCGTTTCATAGAGGAGGCAGAATAACCTCCTTAAAAGTATCTTATCACTGAACCAAAAAAGTACCACTTACTGATTAATAGAATCTGTGGGCGGAGCCTCGTGTGCTATTATTTCATTGGCAGCTGAAGGCTGTACGGTGAGCCGTACAGATCAAATGCATATGCAGTAGTGCTGTCTCGCCTGCCGGCTTAGATTTAATTTGCCTGTAAATTGACCTTTTCAGCCAACGTTTGAAGGGCAGGAGTGCGCCCACAGACTGATTTGTAGTCCGCGCGAGCTGCGTCGTTGAATCTCGTAATGAGACAATGCATATTTTAACCATCCTGGAGACGCCCGGTAAAGCCACTAGAGGGAGCTATGAAATAAGCATTGTTGCCGGTTAAAAAGTTTTTCTCCCAAAAGTATGTTAGTGTTAGTTAGTAAATGCGCCATTGCCTCGTTTATGCACAATTGGTAACAGATGTAAGGTATGTCACACGTTTAAAGCTCCCAGCATTTGGAGTCTGGTTTTAGAGATGACACAAACCTAGAAGCTATTTAGTTGTGTGGAAAGTCATGAATAAAAGGGTGATCTCAGTGGGTTCACTCCCGTACAAAGTGTCATCCATTTCTGTTTGACTTCAGAAATAAAGGTCAGTGGCAGTGTTGCAGGCGGGACCTTACCCCATGATTGATTTAATGTTGGTGTCCTCTGGCAGGGACGTTTTAAGGCATGGGCAAAGTGGGCTCTGGCCCAGGGCCACAGCCTTTCAGGGGAGGGGGGCCCTGATAGTTCTGTTCTGCGAAGAGTCTTGCCATGAAGACCTTGAATTATTCTTAAACAGATTGCTTTACAAACCTTTATTCCCTTAATTTAATTTTAATGTAGGTGTAGTGTGAGAGAGTACTACAAACATTTTGCAGAGAAAGGTTGTCGTGCAACATCCATTAAAAAAAGTATCTTTTAGATCAAAGCAGGACCTCGCATATGAGAAATGGGAGGGTGTCGCACAGGTTATATGCAGTGATATTAGTGAGCTGCTGCTGTGTTACAATATTGAAAAAACACAGCACTAGCCTTAAAATTTGGACAAGTGTGCCTGTTGACTGTCAGTGACTTGGCCAAAGAGGGCATCAAAGAGCTGAAACTGGATCATGAATTCAAAACTGTTCTGAACAAGGGCCCCAACATATGTTTGACCCAGGGCCCCCAAAGTCCTTAAGATGTCCCTGCCCTCTGGCCATGGATGACAGTGATGCCGGCTTGAGGGACACCCGCTGTCAGCCTGGGAGATGTCCCAGTCTTTTCTCTGTGATTGGTTCACCAATGTTTCATCTTCTTTTTTACCTTAGGCACAGAGAGATCTAACTATGTTGTGGCCAAGATCTTTTTACTAACGCCCAGTCTGCTCCTTGTGTAGGTAGGGGCATC
The DNA here is from genome assembly GCF_964263255.1 of Lissotriton vulgaris. Classification (NCBI taxonomy): domain Eukaryota; kingdom Metazoa; phylum Chordata; class Amphibia; order Caudata; family Salamandridae; genus Lissotriton; species Lissotriton vulgaris. Next base: position 479,412,836 of record NC_141689.1, read on the forward strand.
CGCCAACCTAACCCGGAACTGTGGCTACAAGTTCTACATGTGTACCTTTCACCACAACACGAGTGGCTGGTGTTCACTGCACTTCTGGTTTTGGCACTATTTTTTTTTAGCACAAAATGACTCCTTGTATGTGAGGATGTAGATGTGAGGAATCATTTTACTCTAAAATATAGCGCTAAATGCCAGCTGTGCATTTTGCGTAATTTCTTATAATTTCATGTATTTTTTGCTGAATTTTTTGTGTTTATCCAAAAACAAATTGCAAGGTTTTCACCCATCCCTAGAAAAAAGCTAATTGTTTATTTTGGAGCAGCACATGCTATATCTTGTTTTTTCTGGAGTCTAAATATATGACAGAGTGGCAATAACCTCGGCCACTGGAATGATACCAATGTGCGGCCGCTGCACTTTTCACCTAATTATAGATTTGCCGCACTTGTCATCTTCTCCATAATTTGCAGATTTTAATCCCTAAAAATAGTTTGAGCTCAAATGGTTCAAAAGTTACTAAAAACACAGAAATACATGTTGAAGCGCAGTGGAAGGCACTTTGCAAAGGTTGACTAGTCACCTTTCTGTTGCTTATTGTTATATTTGGGTGTTGAACTGGAACTAATGAGGTTCATCCAGTGCCCAGACAGTGTTCACAAGTCTAAAAATGACAATCATGAAGTAATACTATGCAAATTGTGCCACCTTACACTGCATAATTTGTCTATTTTTCTGCATAATTTACTCCACCATTCTACACAATTCGGCCCTCCCCTGCCGCATAATTTTATAACCAATACAGTTGTGTAAATGTTGAAAAATGGCCACATGCTTCTCAGTGTCAGCTGGTATGGATCAGCGTGGGGGAGAACATTTTGCTTACCTCTGCATGGCCACCATCTCTCCTCCGTCATCTCGCCTCGGTTTCTCATCCAAGAAGCAGGAAGCACACTTCCCCGAAGCCAATCCCAGTGCTGCTGTCACCAGCATGACAGTATCATTGTGATTGGGCTAAGCGGCCTGGTTTGGCGCTCGACAGGGAGTGGAAGCCTCTTCATGTTCTCCACCCATGTTGTGTAATACAGCCGGGTGGAGAACATGCTAAGTGCCCATGACTGTTTGGCCAGCCCAAGATGGCCGGCCAAACAGTCATGCGCCCCAAGTGCCCCAACTACTCCTCCGCTGCTGGCTGTGACTACAGCCAAGCCCTGCCCGCCTGCCCCAAAACGGGCTTCAAATGCAAAAAAAAGAACAGCTGATGGACGGAATGCTGAACTAATCAAACATTTGCCCCCAGTCACAGATCTGGGCTAAATCCATAGTTTTTTGCATGCCATTCCAGTTTCGACCCAGTCATATGTAAATCAGTCTTGACACTACTCCCCATGGAAACAGTCCAGCCCGAACTGCCAGTCAAGTTTTTTCCTTTTTTGCACTGCTGAAAGGCAGTGGTGCGACGCCCCTCCCGCTTTAGCGGGGAAGCCGCTGCTGTTGCTTCTTATAATAGCCCCCTCACTTACTGTTCACCCTGTGCTCTGCAGTGGAGGTCCTTTGCCTGGTAGCCTTGTTATCCATGGGATGTTCTGAACTCTGCCTGCAAGAGATATGTTGGAAGTCGACTCATAACTCCTGTACTGAGACAAATAACTATTTGATGAATAAAGAAAAGTTGGATATTGTTGCCAGAGTGGTCCAGATGTTTGGGGGCTGCCTGTGCTCCCTCATCAGCAACTGTGACTGACTCAGACGACTGAAATTAATCTACGCTGCCTCTGGAGAGCAGCCAGCGCAGCTGAGCACACCCTCGCTGTGGGTGATGAGGCAGCGCTAGCGGCTGCCTGTCGAATGGCAGGAGTGATGTCACTGATCATCTAGAGCATGGAGGTCCGCGCATCATGCACATATGGAGGGAATGCGATAGTGAGGATGCAGCATCATGTGTTCCTGAGGCTGCGCAGTATCAGTGGTCACTGGTCCAGGCCATCCTCTCTCCTGCCTGTTACATGATCTAACCGCCTTCAGCCCTCTTGAGTCGTCAGCGCCACGTTGCACCCACTTCCTCTTGGTCAGCAACACGCAAGCGGAGCAAGTAACTTCTCTACTAATCACATACGTTTAAAAGCCTCACTATTTACTGTAGTGCCTCTGTGGATGTCACAGTTCTTGCTGCCTGTTAAAGCGAAGGGAGAGAACTGCAATTAGCAAAGGGCTCCTGGGCCTTGTGTTGGAATTCCATGAGCTCATGTCCCCCAAGCACTGCTGCTCCAAGTTATGTTGCATCCTTAATCTCGATTCACCTTGACTCAGCTGTGACATGTGAACGCACTAACACAGCCCAATCTCTTCCCATCATGCAACCTCACACAATCTCACCTGTTTCTCAACCCAGGCCACATATGATCTATTCTTCCCTCCAGATCCAATTGCGTCAGAAGCGTTTAGGTGGTGGGTTCATGGCTGGAACTACAGGCTCATTCTGCAGCTATTTCAAGGGAGGCAAGAAAGCAACCAGCGTGGCATGCCCAACAAAAGTGCCTCATGCCACAGTGCCGCCAGGGAGTGCTGGAAGCCAAACAAGTGCCTGTAGATGTCGTGATCCATTTGTGCGTGGGTGCACCATACAATTACTTTATTCAATAATTCTTTCATTTGTGTCTACATTGCGCTCTTTATTCAGAGTCCGCTTGCATAGGGAGCCTGAGCCTAGCATCAGAATCCTCTCAAGTCCCTCCGTTGAAGGGCACCTTTAGGTTAAGGACACTGGAGTTTAGTGATGGATCTCCATAGCTTGCAAACCCACACCACCCCTGCTCTTTCACTATTATTGATTGAGAGTTTAGAGGAGGATCCTTCTCTGCAGTCTCCACTGAGGATTCTTCTCTAGGTGTTTCCACGAACATGTTTACGATTTAAAAGAAATTGAAACAGAAATTATCCTATCCTAGAATTTAATGACACTATGATCTTAATCCGAATGTTCAGGGTTGTTACTACAAAGATATACTGTTTTTTCAAATGGACAGATTAAATCTGCTGTAAGAAAAGACATGATGTTTTGTTTGTCCTTCTTTTGAAAAAAAATTCCAGTGTGCTGACTTTAGAACTCGTTTTACAATACCCCTGCTACACACCCGTATGGCTAATGGTCTTTCTGCCTAAAACATGTAATATGCATTGGATTTTCCGAATTGATTATTTAATTTTCCTCTAAGGGCATTGTAGATGGCTAGAAAGTAGACCACTGAAATGGAAGCTGAATTTCATATGTGGGCTGCTTTATGTAAACCACCCACATATGTGACAACAAACATGACACAACAAATACCACACATTGTGCCTTGTTATCTCATAGGGATGAATGCTTAATATATACAAATGTGGCATATTATACTTGGTGGTTAGAAAGTGCTGACATTGAAAGTGCCCAAAAGCTATTTTGATTGTTTAAGTATGGCTAGGTATCCCATGAATAGGCCTAGATGGAAGGAAAAATCCTTATTTTTTTTATTTTTTTCTTTCTTTGTGATGCTAAGAAAGTTATTTTCTAATTCGTTTAACAAATCTAATTCAATGATGAAAGTAGAATTTTGATAACTTTTGGAAAAATCACTTTTTAAAAGTGTACTTTGTGCTGCCTGAGAGAAAACTGGTTCATAACCATTTTGCATCTTAGCCCCACTCAAGAGAATCAATACACATTCCTGGCTAAGAACGTATGACCCTGCTCCCAGAGTACAATGGCTTGGCCTGTGCGCCCAGAAGGACAGGGGTCTTGCCTACAGCTGACCACTATAGGGATTAGCCATTTTGGAGGGGAACATGAACCTTCCTACCAGTCCGACGTGTGGCCATCTGGTCTAAATAATGGAGTTGATTGGGCAGAGGCAGATAGGAGCTGCACATGGAAGAAGGGGGCGACCCAACTTGGATTTATGGCTTCTAGTAATTATTGCTGCAACCCACAGAGAAAATCCTATCAAAGGAGGTGGATAATTGGTGGGAAATAGCAGGTAGGAATTCCCCAATCACTGGCTAGTGCTCAGAATAAAACTGACCCCTCACCACCAACACCTCAGAACGCTCATGAAGAAATAAGCCTTTGATGTAAGAAAACGATCCACGACTTTAGCTGGTATCGAGCAACTGGAAAGGCTCTCAGCGGGTCAAGTAGTTGGCCTACCGTTTGCTTGATCCAAGGTCTCTTAACCTAAGAATCGCTGACTCCAGCAAGGACCAGCTGACCACTAAATTCTGGACAGTGCAGAGGCCCTGGTTGAGAGAGAGCTAATCCTTAAAAGTTGACTCTTAGGAACTGAAATGTGCAAGAAAGACCAGGAAGAAGTTTTCAAGCAGTAGAAAATAATTGGAAATACTCAATTTATCCCACCTATGGAGGACCCCAACAAGGAGAGCACAACATCTGCTGGAAAGAATACCACATTCATCCTGCTCAGTGCTTTTTGATGCACCGAAAACTGGTTCAGTGGGAACTCGTGGTAAAGACATCTAGCCTTGTAGAAGCATGCCCAGCTACAGCTTCCAACCTTGCCCTGCTGGTGGATTTTGAGAACCTAAAAAGTATTAGGTCTGAATATAACACCTTTAACCAGGGCAAGGTGTCAATTTTACACCAGGGTGAAGCAAACTTGTGCAACAAAATAATGAATCGTCTTGCTCAGTGCTTTTGACACCAAAATCAACAGCTTCTGCAGGAGCCCAATGGCAGCATATCTAACTTTGAGGTACACTCACTGTCTTCAGCCTTGGACCTTGCCCCACTGGAAGATCTTGACCTCTAAAATGGAGACAAAAAGTCCCAAGGTAAAATCTTTGACCAGGACGACCCGCTTGGTATTTCTGACATCTTCTCCATTGCGAGCTCTGCTCAATCACATCTTGATGGCAGTCAACCGCAATATGATATGTTATATTGCACTTTACCTTTTCTAGGTGCCTTTTAAAGATTCAAATCTTCCATTTCAGAAGTTTCAGCAATTAACATTTTTATCAGTTTTCTACAGTGGGTCAGAATTGTATTTTGTTATCTTGATTTTAAAAATGGTGGTACTACTTATACTTAATACACTTTTCTCAGGAGTATTGTCTCCTGCTTGTGCCATTCTTAGAGGAGGTGTACAGAAGTTCTCTAAGATCTGTATTTGGCCTAACCCATTGTTGTGTATTAGAACATTGGAATGTTGGGAGCTCCATTGATGACGATGGAGTAGCTCAGGGCTTATAATGGCTGGTTTAAGCCCAGCGTTCCAACATTCCAATGTTTGTCTTTTTGTTTCTCCATTTTTAATTTAGAACATTCTACCCTTTGTTGGGTGGAATGTTCCTATAGCCCTTCTGGCTCAGGCTATACCAGGTGTTAAAGGCCCTTTCCCTCGTTATAGACCCTCGCCTGCGGCTCGGGCCTATAACTCTGGATCAGGGCCTTTAACAGCTGGTATAGCCCTTGGCAGCGGGCTATAAGGCTATATTAGAACATTGGAATGTTGGTAGCTTCATTGAAAACAAAGGAGTGCTCCGGGCTTATAATGGCTGGCATAAGCCCAGAGCTCCAACATTCCAATGTTTCTTTGTTCACAACTATGGCTGTGAACAAAGACTTCGGGGAGCCTGATGGGATGGCAATCCCCTCGCGCTCCCTGAAGGCTTTGTTTTATAGCCTTCTAGCCCGCTGCCAAGGGCTATACCAGCTGTTAAAGACCCTGATCCAGAGTTATAGGTCCTATGTTATGTTATGTTATGTTATGTTATGTTATGTTAATATTATTTTTATAGCGCACAGCTGCCCCAGCCAAGGGGCGTCCTGGCGCTTAGACAGGTACTATAACATAACACACAAAAGGAAAAAGAAAAGGGGGGCGGCTACTCGGAATCGGGGAACGAGGGAGAGGGTCTTTAACACCTGGTATAGCCTGAGGCAGAAGGGCTATAAGGCTATTAGAACATTCCACCCACTAAGGGTAGAATGTTCTAAATTAAAAATGGAGAAACAAAAATGTTGGAACGCTGGGCTTATCCCACCCATTATAAGCCGAGAGCTACTCCATTGTCTTCAATGGAGCTCCCAACATTCCAATGTTCTAATATTTGTTAGAACATTCTGCTCTCTAGTGGCAAAATGTTCTAATAGCCTTATAACCCTTCGTAGCAGGGCTATACCTGCTTTTAAAGTCCCTCTACTTTGTAAAAGTCTCTCGCCTTCGGCTCGGGCCTTTAATGCTGCAGCGTGCCTTTAATAGTCGGTATAGCCCGCTAGGGCAGGCTATAAGGCTATATTAAGTTGCTTGGAGTACCGCTTCCAAGTAACCCAGTTTCTGACACCTGTCGATGACATACGGTGTACTATAATGCCACCATTCCTAATAGGGGCATTTAGGATTTAACTTTCTTAATGTAAGGATTCTAACAAATAATTTCAATACTGCTTCTTACGTATAAGCACATGACCAAATCACTACACCCATTAATGTTGTGTTTTCTTCGTGCTTGAAAGCTTTAGCTTTTTTTTAACCACCATTTCCAAATAAAGATCTTGTTCAAAAGTGTGATTATCAATACATATATGCTCTTGACAGATCTGTAACATACATGTTTTCTCAAGCTACATGTCCTTAGTCAAATTGTAGTTGTATCTTACACACTGTTAGTTATTCTGTGCTGGCTTCATGCTGCTGGACAAAGCTCCCTAGGGCTTCTGTTTGGATTACAGAAAACCAACCAAAACAAAAGAAAAATATGATGGGCTGCAATACTTCTTGTCTGTTAACCTGATTAGTTTATTTACTCTAGATCTGTACAGCTAGAGTTTATAATGCAAAGACCTCGTCAATGTAGCCTTATAGCCCGCCGTAGAGGGCTATACCGGCTATTAAAGGCCCTCACCAGCGTTAAAGGCCCCGAGCCGAAGGCGAGGGCCTTTAATAAGGGAGAGGGACTTTAATAGCGGTATAGCCCATCTACGAAGGGCTATAAGGCTATTAGAACATTCTGTCACTAGAGGACAGAATGTTCTAACAAAAAAAACAAAGGCTTTTGGGAGCGTGAGGGGATTGGAATCCCCTCAGGTTCCCTGAAGCCTTGGTTTACAGCCAGAGCTGTGAACAAAGAAACATTGGAATGTTGGAGCTCCAGGCTTATACCAGCCATTATAAGCCCAGAGCACTCCATTGTTTTCAATGGAGCACCCTACATTCCAATGTTCTAATATAGCCTTATAGCCCGCCATAGCGGGCTATACCGACTATTAAAGGCCCGCTGAATCGTTAAAGGCCCGAGCCGAAGGCGAGGGATTTTAACGAGACAGCGGACTTTAATTGCCGGTATAGCCCTGCTACGAAGGGCTATAAGGCTATTAGAACATTCTGTCACTAGAGGACAGTATGTTCTAACAAATTAAACAAAGGGTTCTCGAATCTCGAGGGGATATAAATCCCCTCGAGCTTCGAGAAGCCTTTGTAGAACATTGGAATGTTGCTCTGCGGGCCTTTGCCAGCCCGTAGAAGGAGGGAGCACTCCATTGTCTGCAATGGAGCTGCCAAACATTCCAATGTTCTAATCAGCATTCTTCCTGGTTCATTAGATGCACATTTTAATATAGTTACATTCGATGAGACACTACTGACCTGTCTCAAGTTCAATACAATTATATTGCCAAAAAAATGTAAATGACCAAGTAAAGCATAAAAAGCAAAGACTTGTCCTGAAATTCTCACACAATACATTACCAGCTACTGTGGAGAGACCCGATATTGTAATACCTCTGAAGATTAAATGCAAGATGTAAGATTTTATTTTTAAAGCAGCACCTTCTGGGCATGCCACTTGTATTCGTATTATGTTTCCGTACTTAACTTTAGATCTTCCTCTCCCCTTCCTGCACCTTCTTAACTGCTTTTATTCTTCTACTTTCAATATTGGCTGGTCCCTTGGTTGTCCATGCTAGCCAGGTCGTGTTAGATGCAGAAAACAGGCCACTTCGTACCATTATTAAACTATAGTCTCTCCCCCGTTCCTTTAAAAAAGAATACATTAGTATTTCAATGCTTGACTTTTTAAATCGAAAGCGCCTTTTGTTCGCAGGTATTTCTGGTTTAAAATTCGTGTTTTTCAAAAAATTGCATGCATCTTTGGTGGAATTGAGTTTAGATAGCCAAAATTAAATGCTTGTATTTTACAGTGCAATGAGTTTAGCTATGGTGAAAGATGCAGAAATAGATATAGAGATTACGTAATTGGTAATTGTGTAATAAGGTCCAGTATGGCCACCGAAAGCCTCTGGTGCTATCATAAACCATAACGCCAACGGACAGTGGCTTGTAAATGTCACTGCAATCCTGGGATTGCAATACAAGCACATGTTACATGAGCTACTTATCGCATCCTTTTATTTTACAGGTTTATTTGGTCCAATTCACATGTAAACAATTATTTTCCTCAAAGAGGGAAAGGCTTATTAAAAACAGTAAATGAAATACTTGACTAAACTGGTTACCTAGGAAGAGATGATGCTTAATTATGGAGGTAAGAAGACAGTGTTCATCCTTCTTAGGATTCTTTTGATTAGCAGCGGAATAGGGGGCATCTTGATGCTCCTGTGCTGTCCCTCCTGCACAATTGCAGCAGTTATTCTCAGCTCTCCTGTCCTTCAGACCATCATCATTCCAGATTCCTCAATGGCGTCATGCCTCTGAGAGCCTGGCAAGAGAGGTTGGTTGTCATTGAAGCTAGCCGCAATGCAAGAAGTGATCCTCAGTCCCCGATTCAGCTTCTGGTAGTGTTGAGCATCTTTTCTGTTGCGGGAGCTCTTCACTGCCCATAGTCACAAAGAAGCACTGAAAGTTTTCCCTCATCAGATTCTTCCGATTTATTGCAGGAGGAGGCACTTCCTGAGGGCTCTATATTTTTCCCACCAGCATTCTAGAAGCAGCTAATTGGTGAAGCAGTGGCTGCCGCATGAAGCCCACAATGGTCTTCCCTCTCAAATTCCTCCACTATGGGTCAGACATCTTACTGGGGCAAGATCCCAGATGAGACTGAGGAAGACCTTGACCAGAGGGACTGCGAAAGGCAGGCACGAGTCTCCGAGTGCCATTATAGTGGGCAATCAAAAACAACTTTACAAAAAAAATAACATTTGGTACCGCAGGAGTAATGTGGTGCTCTGACAGTACCGCCCTCCCATACATCTCTAACTTTTTTCTGAGGGTTAATCCCTTCATGCCCAACCTGAGCTCTCCTTTAAACACTAACTTACTAAACGGATCATTGCTTTCTGAGTAAAGTTCTAAGTTTATGCCAAATTTTGTGTAGCTCCATTCATCTGATTCTTTTCTTTACTGGGAGGAAATCTTCCTATGGGAAATAAAATGACAAGTCATACTTTTGAGACCAATTGACCCCCTCCCTCTCCCGGCCACCACTTGCTGGATGAGTGTGAAACATTTAATGAAGGAGCTAAAGTGGATTGTGTTTGTTTGGAAAGTTTCGCGCAGGTTCGTCAAACAGCACTAGGGGCCAGATGTATCGAGCCTTTTTGCATACGCAAACAGGCAGATTCGCAGAATCTGACCGTTCTCGAACCCCAAAATCGCTTTTCCGATGTAGTAAACCCAATTTTGCGATTCGGTAACCTGTAACCGAATCACGAAATGGGTTTCCGATTTGGTATTAGGAAGGGGCGTGTTTAGGGCGTCCATTCCTAATACCGAATTGCATTGGCATGTATGAATGTTTTGTGATGCAATTGCAATCGCAAAACATTCGCATTGTCTCAACTACTTCAAGTAGGTCGTAACCCATCCTTTGGGACCCCTTCCCATTAGTGAATGTTTGTAAAAACATTTTTAAGAACAGGCCGTGGTATCGTGGACCACTGCCTGCTCTTTAAAAATGAAATGAAAACTTTTCCTTCTTCTTTTTGTAACGCATCTCGTTTTTCTTATAGGAAAACGGGCTGCTTGACAAAAAAAAGATTGCTTTATTTAAAAGCAATCACGGAAATGGCGGGCTGCTGATCTGTGCAGGCCACCATCCCTGTGTTTTTAGCGATTCCTAGGGGGTCGCAAATTGCAACCTACCTCATTAATATTCATGAGGTAGGTTATTTGCAACCCCCTAGGAATCGCAAAAGGGTTACTATTCCCCTTCATACATTCCATTCTGCGATTTCCTAGTTGCGAATCCTTGTGTTGAGCAATTAGGGAATCACAAAATGCTATCTTCATATATCTGGCCCAAGTTAAGAAAGAAACAAAAAGAAATCTACTATGTAGGGTCTTACCTAACCATAACAACACTGGAGAGGGGGAAGGACTGTAGATATTTTAAAACTCTCTTTTATCTGTGCAAGCCCTGACCTCAAAATGTTAGCCTGTTTCTCTTCCACTCAATATACTAATCTTGTAAGGATGAAATCTTAAATTGGTCTTGTCAGGATTTGGAAATATAGCCTGTAAGTCTGAACAGATATCAGCACAAAGCACTTAGCTTTGTGCACCACCCATGAATGTCAATGGTAGCGAAAGTGACATCACGTGCTCTTTGACCATAATGGCATCACAGGAAGGGGCATCATATGACCCATGACCCTGATTTTTTCCAGGAAATAATGCCATAAGACCCTAACCTTGATTGCATGACAATAATTGACATCGCTGAAGTTTCATAGTAATTTCATGATTAATGTAATAATACAGCACAGAGACATGTCTATTTAGCATAACATCGTTATTATGGTGCTGGTTTGATCTTTAAAAGTTCTGGAACATAATGCTCTGAATTGTAGTGAGCGAGCGAAGTGAGTAAGCCCGACCTGCTCTAAGAGATTTTGTTTGCCTAATACATTTTAAAAAGAAAGGGATCTAATAGTGCATTTTAAAGCACCCTTTTCCCATAATTTTGCAAAAATGCTGTAGTCTTTGAAAAACCATTCATGAAATATTGAACTCCTTTCATAGTGTCAAGCCATTGAAACTTGATGTTCCTCAGAAGTTGACCTCATTTTTTTGAAAATGTGCTGTACGTGACCTCATGTCAGAAATTACCTGCATTGTGCCAGGGCCCATATTTTTTTTATCATGGCCATAGGTTTTCCCAATATTCCAGGGCAGAATCTTGCCATTTTTGCTGTCCATATGACCATTATTTAAAAATGACCTCTGTATGCCAGGGTCAGATTTTTTGGGGGATGCCACCAGCCCATTTGTGTGCTTGTCCTGCTTTATGCCCGGAATTACCTCCTAATTGCTATCGCCAGCGTTTTGCCATGGCTTCCTCCGGCCAAGAAGTTCCTCAAGTATGCCAGCATTTTTCTACGGGTGCCCTATAGGCAATAAGTGCCTCTAATGTGCCAGTACCTTTTACTATGGGTGCCCATTATGCCAATAATCACCGCCTGGGCCAATCTTTTGTCACAAGTCATTTTACGAATTGCCTCAAGAATGCCAGTATTATGCCATGGGTGTTTCTGTAAAACAATAATTGACTTTAGTATGCCAGGGCAAATGACAATCACAAATACAACACCACAATTCACTCATTCACATTTACTCACGCCCAAACACTAGTTCAATTTTACTTGCAGTTACTCTTAATCGTATTCACTCATTGTAACTCACTCATACTTACTGACACTTAATCTCACACACTGACGCATTACCTATCACTGCTGTCACTCCCACATACTTACACATATACACAAATGCTCACATGTACACTTGCTGTCTCTCACATAAACATACTCCCACTAGCAAGCACACACAACATTAATTTAAAACCAGTTTTTAGCTTGCCTAAGCTGAAACCAAAGGTCCCATTCCAGTTGATTGAGCTTCATTTTCATTAGACTAACAGTGAATATTAGAACATTATTCAATATTAGTATAATGAGAAATTAGGAGAAAACAGAGTGTGCAGCTGCCCCTGTCTTTTGGCATTGATTTTGCCCCCTTTGAGGCCAAGTGTTGCAAAGGCAGCATCCAGGATCATAGGGGGCAGTCAAGGGGTTGTGGATGCCACCCCTGAATGAAGGCCATAACTTTCAGGCTAAACCTTGCATAATACTGAAATGGACCAGAAAACCGGCCTGGACAACAAAATAAAATTGGGCCCCATTAAAAAATCAGATAGCTAAAAACACAGCCCGTTGTCTGCAAATGGAAACAATTTTGAACTTATAAAGACACACCGTATAGGTATTTTGTGAGTATGAGAGGCTGCATGCAGTTGTGCATGCTATAGGCAGGGAGCCTTGGCAAAGCCAATAGGTCTTGCCTATGGAGCTATTGGCATTGCCATTCTGTCTCAGATGTTTTGTACAACTTTTTGAAAAGGCTTCCTCCAGTCATTGAGCTGACAAGCTATTGGAGATGCACGTGTGCACCAGAGAGAGGTACTGAGACCTGAGCGGATTGTGGCAGCATTTCACAGCAACCCCTGATGAAATTCATTTTTATCTCTACTGATGACTGATAATATCCAGAAGCACACTAGAGATTCACAGCACTAACCTGCACCAACTTTGGTGAAACACCTCAGCAAAAATTAAAATAAACATTTAAACTGAATTGCATTTGCCATAATGCTAAGGGATGAACTGTGCTGGGAGGTGAATCAGCGTGCTCCCATCCCCCTTCATTAAAAAAAAAATCTACTTGTTGGCTTTGTCAGTTATTGTTGATTTTTGTGCTTATTATTCTCTGCCAATTTTTCCAAAAAGTTCATGAGCGATTTTTAACAAAAGTGTCAAATATTACATAGGAGTAAAAATCTGTGTGGGCGAGGCAGAAAAAGCTGCCTTTTCCAAGTAGCAGGCATGAATATGTTAATACGAATCAAATGTAGATTTGTCTTTCTGAGCAACGATGTTTAATGTGAAAAGCTTCTCATCCTAGAGCAAAGTACAGAATATGCATGTGGTGTTAATATGAGGAGAGAATGAACCGTGGAGCGTAGTGATGTTAAATGGAAAGACTCGCTCTCATTAAAAGCAGAATTAATAGTTTTAAAGAAAGTATTCTGAAGGCAAAGAGCTAATGGGGCTATTTCTACAATGAGAAAAAAAGAGCAAAAGCGTAATGGTGATTTTATATTTTTAACAATAATTATGTAAAAGTAATGACCCGAGCCAACTTAAGAACATAACATGAATGGAAACTCCTTTGACACTTGTGAGCTTAGATTTTCTGTCCTCAAGCCCAGTGGCAGAACTACCACGGTGCCTTGAAAAACCCGTGAATCTTTAATAGATCTGAAAATTTTTGACTTTGAAATTCCGACTTCACATCTCCAGATTCATTATGTACAGTTTAGTCGCACGAGGCTGGGCTCAGATGAATCACTTCCAGGTATGAATGACCTCTGCTTTGTAATGTAGAGTATTTGCCTCTGCAGTGGTGCTCAGCCCCTATTAACATTAATCCTCTGTGACCTGGAGGTAAAACTCTTCTGGTGGAGATGAAGCCTGGTGTGGAGGCCAACTAGCTGTAGAGCAATAGAGCGAACTCTATTCATCGAAAAGCTTCTGCAGGGTCAACAGCCTGATAAAATCAGGCAACACAGGGCTTTAAGTGGGCCGGGTCTCACTGGTGCTGAGCACCAGCAGTTTCTTAAAGGGGGGCTCGAAACCGGTCGCTATTGGGCTCTGTTCTGTGCCCTGACACAGGCGGTCTGTTTTTTCCCGGACTGCAGTGACAGCAGGCACATCGATGTGCATGTACTCGCACCGCTCCCTTCTCACTAGTGGAGAAGTTACGGCATGACGTCATGCCAGGTGAGCATGTTAGCGGTAGGGAAACCCTTTAAAGAGAGTAATTTTCTCTCTGGATTTCCCTTCTCTCTTTGAAACTCAGGAGCAGCAACATTGTCGTGGTGTCACAAGGGCTTTAAGTGGAAGTTTTTTCAATATTCTATATAACAGGCCATAGTTGCTGCTTATTTATCTTATGCAACTAACAACCATTGACAAAGCCAATAGTCAGGACTTGTTGTAAATATGATGTTACTTGTATCGTATAACTGGATGCAGTGACAGAAGCAGCAAAATACAAGTTGGGCGGCACACTATGCTATGCACAGATTTTTAGCTTACATGCTTTTAAGCCACGCCCTTAAGTACATTGACCACGCCCCTTTGAGAGACCCCCTCCCCCCCCCAGTTTTTTCATCGCACTTAAAGCCCTGAGGCAACATATAGAGTGCAGTGAACAGACTTTATGCACAGATGTCTAAAGTTGAACAATATGGGTTTAAGAGATAACCCTAGGAATAGGATTGTGTTTTTGGACCGTGCTTTTCTCTAGTTCTACAGAACCGAATAAAAAAGCCTTCACCAAGTCGGGTTTTACATGTTGGTTTTTTGGCAACATCTCGCAGATAATTTTTCTGTGTGGTTGGTGCCATCGCATCATCACCTCTAGAAACAAGCACTAGCAAAGACAAGAGATCGGACATTAGTTGACTAATGGACGCAAACGCTGTTTTTATGTGTGTGTGTGTAGCAATGCTAGTATTCTTACTTACTTGAGTGCTAGCTGACCCCTAAAGCTGTCACACTTACCCTAAACTGAGATATGGCTGCCAAAAAGGCCAACATATCTTTGGGAAGTGGTGTGAGGGAGGAGCTCAATCCAGAGGGCTAGTAATCAATCTATTCAAGCAAGTATTTGTTCAGGTAACTCGAGGTAAACTAGGTTAGTATTAAACACGATCTTGTCATGTTATTTATTGCAGCAAAAATGCTCCCCTTTGGTGGCAAAAGAACAAAGAGCTAGAAGCAGGCAATACATTACGCAACATAGAAGCAGGCAATACATTACGCAACATAGTTCCGTAAAAAATAAATTAAGACAATGTCATCCTTAAGTCAAATTATGAAAAACACAAAGATGTCAAAGAAACTTGTGCAACCATCCCACATCGATCTTTAAAGGGCATAAAGCACTATATTAACCTACTATCTCCAAAAAGAAAACGAATCCGAGTGTAGGACAGTAGCTCAGTTCATGCGAGATGTCCGGTAAAAGTTGTAATTATGCAACTGATTTTGAACATTCTTCCAATTATTTGTAGATAAACTCTGGGAGAAAAAAGTTATGTACTGTTAGAAATGCTCTAGTGCATTTCAGTGTGTAGGTGATTAGTCCACTTGATCTTGAGCTCTACTCTTCATGAGTGGGGCGTCCATGACATTTTCGCCCGTTGTGCGGAATTTGTGATGACAACATAGTCATGCCTCTAGGAAGAGCATATGGGCAAACCCATATTGGACCAAACTTTGTGAGCAATGTTCTTTGTTTACTTGCCATACAGCATGTTTTTTCCTTAATTAGTTGCATTTTTCATTGGTATCCCGTCCTTATACCTATATTTCCTATATTTTGTTTCTTTTTCCTTCATTGTGTTGAACAATATTGCTATGCTCTCAGACCCATTCCATATTAGGTATACACCTTTTGTTTCTATAAATATTTCTTCTTTTCTATGGTCACTCTGTGGGTTATTTACTTGTCAACATCATTTCCTTTCACAGTACTATTTGGGGTTATCACATCCTCTCAGTGCATCTTGCTACCAAATGGAAATATTGCACATCCGGAGAACATGTAATGATAGTTTCAACATATGTTTAGATGATAATCTTAATTTTATTATCGGATTGTATGGTTTTCATGTATTGCAACACAATCCAGGTTGCTTCAATATCTGGAATCTGCTCTATGGGATTCAAATGTATTTTTTAGTCATTAAGGCACCCCTATGCTGGCCGCAAAAAGCCCAGAGGGCAGGGTGCAGTGTATTTGAAATGTTGGACATGTACTTTTAACTTTTATGTGTCCAAGTAGTGGACTCTTCAATTTGTTTTTCACTTCTACAAGGCCTACTTATCCCAAACAATAACATTGGGTTAACTTATTCCATCTAATAAGTGATATTTTTCAATTTGGACCGGTTAGGAATATCGAGTTTGGAGTCTAAAGAATTGTAAGTTAAAGCCATCTTTAATAGAAAAGTCTCATTTTAAGTCACAATTCTGAAAATGTCACTTTTAGATAGTTGGCCTTTTCTTGTCCATTTGGTGTTTGCTGCCTGTATCCTGACTCACATGACTAGGTGTCACTGGCAGTTGGTCTTTGTATATTGCTCCCAAACAGTGAAACAATGGGCCATATGTGTTGACAGGATGGTCCATCTCTGACTTGAGGGGGAGGAGTTGTCACCTACCACACTTGCACATCACAACCCATTCACTCACAATTGTGACCTTAGACAATCTGGGGCCATGGCAGGGAGTCAATAAATTCCAAACACCTCTGGTGGTGGAAGCATCTGACTTCAGAGAGGGCACCTGGTATAAATATTGTACTCTCGGACGCAATTCTTCAGTACACATATGAACCTTTGGAAGTCTAAAAGAAGGGCTGCTGCGCTGCTTTGCTGCAAGAAGGACTGCCACTTTACGGCCCTTCTGAGTATAAAGGATTGGACCTGCTTCTTGAACCCAAGAACACCACTGTGACTGCAACGGCTAGTTGACTGGCCTCCTGATCAGAGACTTCAGAACAGGCTCTAACAACCTTGTACCCAGCACCAGAACTCAGCCCGCTGTGACTCCTGCCTTCCCAAGTGGTGCCACCCCAGTCCTGGATCCTTGTAAGTGGGTCTGCAGGTGCTGTGCCAGCAAAGCTGCAGTCCCAGCAGAACTCACAAAGAGCCTCCCACAACTCTGCATCGAATCCACAGCACAGCGCATCGCCTCACTAAACTCTGTATTGGAAATGCTGTGTGATGCATCCTCAGTGCAGGACTCCACATCCCAAGCCCTGCATCTGCTTCGGAACCAGCCAGTGTGCTACGCATTTTCAACACTGAACTTTGGATAGGAAACCCCTCATTGATGGCATCCTTTATGATGATGCATGACCTTGCATCGCAGCCTTGCTTCTTCCTGGAACTGCAGCTGCATAATGCATCTCTACACTAGGCCCTCATATCTCCTCTGCTGCATGAACCATCCACAACACGAGATCTAGCAATGCCCCACAAACAATATATAAGGTTCTCTTGTTCAACAAGCCTGACTGGGTCCCTTGTATCGGGCCCATGCTCCATCACGGTCAGCCTGAGCTTGTGCCTTTGTCCTGGTCCGGCACAACCAGATAACCACAATTGGCGTTTTGTGTTTCTAGGTGCTATTTTCAATTAAATCTTTAAAATTAGATTACTCTATTTCTACTGATTGGACTTTTGTCGTTCTGGTGTGAAATACTTTATTTATCTGCTCTTTTTCTAAGTTTGTGAGGGATTTTTCTTGTGTTGTATTTTCACTTTATTATTGTTTGAAGTGCAGCATAACTACTTTACAAATTGCCTCTTCATTAAGCCTGACTGCTTTCTGCCAAGCTACTAGAGGTTTAAGCACAGGGTAATTTGGGGTTTGCTTGTGTTTCACCCTGACAGAGATTGGAGTTTCTGCTGGAGTAGGGTTCCCCCCCCACCAGTAACCCAATTTCCAAGACTTGTTTTCTATAAAGCCTTATTTTAAATACTGCATTGCAACATGGTAATGGGACAGTCGAGAAAAGCGAATGGATTAGGGTGGTCCAGGAAGAATAAAAGTTGGACACCTTGTACTTTGTCAAGAGTATTTGGGACAAACTATGTAAATTAAGATGATGTTTCATTGTTAGTAGATTCTAGTAAAATATGACTTGTCTTTGCTGTGTTATTGCACATATTCCCCTTGCTGTTACCTACGTTGAAACGTCGCAATCTGATTGAGTTCAGTCTAGGGAATTGTGGAAGTTGGACAGTTACGACACCTCTCTGCAAGGATAAGCAGGCAGAAGACACTGCCTGCATACATTTAAAGAGAAAGATGAGACCCAAAGACTCTCAAATCCAGCTGATAAATGTGCATATTAGGGGAGAATTCAAGCCGAGAACACCTGCTGTGCTTGGTTTGCAATTGTGTTTTCCGCTGCGGCACCCAAGAAATACTTATGAGATCTGAGACATACAGTGGTGGTAGTGCTGTATTTTTTCATTCCAGGCTCTCCTGAGGTTGCTAAAATAGGATCTGTGCTCTAACTTTCTAAAGATAATCTTTGTGTAACTGTTGCTGCTCTGCCTATAATCAAGATGTTTGAAACTGCCACATAGGAGGCGTAGGACAGTGGCAGTTGTGTGCTACTTTGGTAGGCCAATGCACATACAGCACCATCCAATGCAGTCATTAATGACAAAGTGCTGCTTCCTCTCCATTTATTATGAATCATGAATGAGCTCACATGGATTAGTAATATTTTACATGTAACAATTGTAATGAAAGAAAAGACCTAGCACTCTGCATGCAAAAAGAACTAGTTTTAAAATATCCTCATAATCCTTGCTAAAGGGTGTGCAGCCTATATGAACAGAGAATCCAAGAAAATAAAAATGTATATATTTGTAAGGAGAAGGTTTTTTAAAGATTTTAATTTTGTAATCTATGTTGACTGTAAAAAAAAACAAGTATACAGTCAGAGTTTCTGCACTCAGTCCTATCATACCTATTGTTGCACTGACATTCGCCTTTATATGCTGGCCTCTGTTCCCACAAACATGCAACTCGTCGCAGGCACTAAATCCACAAGGCACCAAAATAAATTATACACTTCTATGGCTGACTGTGGTAGCCCAGAGCCAACCAGAGTTGAGAATACTTGCAGTCCTCCTCAGCTGTACCCTGTATTACTAAATTAAAGTTTTTAAATATTAACCCTCATTCAGAGGCAAGGTCAGCCTGATCCAATTTGCAAGGATTAACTTTTATGAGCAAAGTTTGGGATTAACCCAGGGGATACTGTATGCAGTGGCATATGGGGGACTCAACAGAAAGTATAAAATATCAAAATAAGTATAAAGGAGATAGGCACCCTGCCCTGATGAAGCTGCTCCCCGCAACATGCATGGTAACAGAAATTGAAAGAACTTTCTACCATAAACCTTAAGAGGTGGGATACTTCAAATATCCACCAGCAAAAATGTCTTTGTCAATTGTTTAATTGTGTTATATTTCATACCATTCCTAGAGTTCTCCGTGATGCCAAGATTTCATTTATTTCAGATGAATTTCACAAGTCCTTTCATTTTTTCAATGCTGCAAATATAGGCCAAGCCTCCTGTCATTCTTCCTTAGTGTAAAGCTTAATGATAGTAGAGTATTCATTAAGTTCTCAGATCAAAAGACACCTGATTAACAAACAGGCATTTCAATCTGTCATGTTAGGCAGCACTGTCAAAATCATTCCATAACATGGTTGTGATAAATCCAGTAATTCTCTAAATGAACACTTTAAACAACCACAAACGAAATAATGTTTTCTTATAAAAATGAATGCACTCCCCACAATGCATGTTTCTCCACTAAAAACAAAATATTAGAAAATTTTCGAATGCTAGCCTTTCTAGCTAAGCACTGTACGTTATAAAAACATTTTTAAATATTCTCCAGATCTTTAAAATTGTTCTTTCAAATATTTATCTTGATGCACAGTAACTTGCACAGATTTCATCATTACCATTTTGCCTGACGCTATCCATAAAAATGGATAGGCAAAGGACAAGGCAAATCGTTTTTCACATATCTAATATGAAGGTATGATTAAAACATATTCTATTCATTAAACAGGCCACTTAACTGCCTATTCATAGTTGAAATTTTGACTCAACATATTAAACAATGATAAATTCAGTATTCAATAATGAATTAATAATACACCTAACTATAAATAAGCTTATTTGGTTAAAAACTGCTATTGTGATTCTCACAGACCAGAGTGCAGTCTATTTCCCTTTATTTTATGTAATTTAACATATTCCTAATGTTTGCCAAGATATCACTTACATACATACTACCGTTCTTGTACTAAAAGGCGTACCACAATTGCCTCGTCCGAGTTAACTGTATATATGTTACTTAAAGGTTTTTAGGTCTCGCGTAGCGTGCTGCGCACATGCGCACTCGAGCTCGCGAGATTTTATGTTTTTAGGAGAACTTCACTAGCTAGGGTTAAGCCCGCACCTCTTCTCCATTGGCCGGCCTCCTAAACGCTGGCCAGACATTGGAGAAGAGGTCCTAGTGACGTTCTCCTTTCTCTTTTAGCCCTGTCCTTTTCAGATTGTGTTCCTTGACTTACTGGTGGCGTAAAAGGTTTCTTATCTTCTTTATGGGGCCATCTGTTTCGCCCCATAAAGAAGATAAGGAACCTTTTACGCCACCAGTAAGTCATGCCGAGCATGTCTGAAAAGGACGGGGCTAAAAGAGTGCCCACCCTGCCAGGCACTTTGTGCCATTCTCATACCCCTAGCGGGTGCCCACCTCGCCAGGAGCTTTGTATTTAAACGTGTGCCCACCCCGTACTGAGGAAAGAAAAAAAGAACAGAGAAGCCCAAGCCGGCGCCCGTGCCTGACGGTGGGCGGGGCTGGCCGAGACAAGAGAGGAGCCTCGTGGGCTCAATTTCCGCTTCCCCCGGGCAGCCGAACATGAGGGACTAAAATGTGCAGCACTCAAACTACCATTGCCATTAAATTCCCAACTCTCCACTGCTCTCTATCAGTACACTTTCCCCAGCATAAAGCATTTGAATGCAAAGTGCAGACACATTTAATCTATGTAATCTCAAAACAATGCCCTCCTGCCCGCCTGGGAAGATCTATTGGAATCAGGGGGCTTCGAAAGCCCCCACCAGGCTTTCAGCTATTGTGTCCTGCAGCCATCAGAGCTGTGCGAGACTCTCCAAAAGCGCCATAGCCTTCCTCTCGCGCGTCACATATGCCACGCTCTCACCGTTCCAATCCGTTCGAATCAAAAATCTACTGTTGCCTGTTGTTTTTAATGCTATTTACATACGTGTCACTTCTTAAGAAATCGATCAGTCTGCGCTTTATTATCACTCGACAAACGAAAGACTTGCTCTTAAGATATGTAAAAACTTTGCATCTCTACCACAACCGCCATCGAAACAACGTTTAAAGTTACACCCCGGCATTGGGAGAACAGGGGCGGGAGGAAATGGCTGACTTTGTTAATTCTCCGCAGAGCTCATCTGCCACGTCGAAACAGAAAGCGGGCAGAGTTATAAACAGTATTTAACCGTACTAACAAAACCAGAAGCATTGTTTGATCCCTCTTCTTAAAAGTTAGTGGGCTTGTAAGTAAACGCTGAAGCACAAAGCAAAGACCTCATGACAAAAAACGAATTTTAAGTTTATTGCATAATTTCGAATACATGGTTTTGCACATGAATAGCCAACTTTCATTACAATTTAAGTATAGCAAGTCTTTCTAGACCTTGCCCCTCTTAGTAAATGCATCGAAAATGCATGCTACTTTCAAAGTATTCAGCTTTAATCAAATGTTGTTGATATTCCGAAAGAAAAGTGCATCTATTTCAAGATGGCTACATAATTCATTGGCGTTGGCCAGCTGACGTAGTGGCAGCTCGCCAAGCCATGTCACTGAGCTTTCACCCTCCGAATAGTCTGAGGGGGTGAAATTAAAAGCCTACTTTGCAGCAGCCAATGGAATGTCGGTATGTAAATAAGGCAGGCAGCAGTTGGTTGTTTCTGCCAGTAGGAGCTTAACAATGCACTTTGAGGCAGGCAAAGGGTAGTGCTGAGGGAAGAGGTGCTGACTCAGTCTGCTCTGCTGCTGCCTCCTCCTGGGCGTGTCATCCATTGAGTGCACCTGAAGAAGAGACGGTGGAGTGCAGAGCCCCGATGCGGAGCATGACTCTAGAGGAGCTGATAGCAGAGCAAGCCATGGGGAGGTAAGTCCTGAGCTGTGCGTTTGACTGATGCACAACTCTGAGGAATACATTGTGCATCAAAGAGCTGCGAGGAAAGGCATCCGGAACTTGGAAGCGATCGTGGATCTAAGGCTACAAGGAGAGCCTTTGTGCTCTCGTACCTCTGAGGAGGCGGTGTGCACCAAATTGCAGTAAGGAGGATGTGTGAATTCAAGGCTGTGAGTGGACTTGTGCACCGAGGACTGCGAGGAGACTGTGCACCCAGGACTGTGAGGCGAATACGTGCATCCATGGCTCTGAGGAGATCGTGTGGTGAGGAGGACGCTATGTACATCCAAAGCTGTGAGAGAACTGTATGTATCCACAGCTGAGAAAGGACCTATGCCTGTGTGAGAGCTGTATGCACCCATGCATGTGAGGGAGTGGTATGCACCTATGCCTCTGAGGGAGCTGTATGCACGGAAACTGCGTGCACTCATTACTCTGAGGTGACTAGTCACCCATGCCTCTGAGAGGTCTGTGTGCATCCAGTGCTGTGAGAAGTCTGTGTGCATCCTTGGCTGTGAGAGAACTGTATGCAGGATTGCAAAAAACAAGGATCCCCTGAATAATAGAGTGAACTGAACTCCTAGGACAGGGATAACAATGTATGTAAAAACATTCCAAGGCCTTAACGCACAGGAAAACATAAGGCATGAAATGACAGCAAAAACAGGCCAAAAGGTGAAAGCTAAAATAAAACGTAAATTAAATAAACACTTCTAAAAAATCATACAGTTTATTACACAATATAAGCTCTATGATAAGGGAAGAATAAAATCACAAAATATACATTTTACTAAAAACAGTAATCATCAACATATACACATTTTAACAGTTTCTATCCATAGAAACCAGACAGGGGGTGGCGAATAAAGTCACTTTGATATAGGGTTCTGTGGGAGCATTGACTCTCACGTGGTGGGTTGTGTGAGTAGGCACTGTGTGCACAATTTGGCCGGCAGTCTGAGCACGCGTTTATGTCGATTGCTTAAGGCCGCGAGAAAACACCGCATTCACTGAGTGAAGGTGCACATTTAGCAGCAGCTGTGTAGGATTCTAAGGTCACATTGTGCATGTATTGATATAGGGTCTGGTAAGGGCATACTGTGCAAAAGGATACATGGGTTTTTATGGTAGATTTGTTTGCATCTACTTATTATAGAATGCAAGAACTAAGGATGACAAGAGGGTGACGCATGTATTACAATAGCTATAAATGTGTGGAGAATATGCACCACAATGTTCAGTGACATTTCGCTGCCACATAGTTAACACCTTCGCTGCGGCGGCTATTCCGCCGCAGCGCTAAGGGGGCGGGGCGGCCGCGCCGCGCGCCCATGCTGGTGACGGAACGACTCCGTCACCAGCCTCGGTTGAGCTGTGCTCATTACGAGCGGTTCCGTCATGGCCCCGCCCGCTCAATGGAACGCCCAGCGCAGGCGCGTAATCCGCGCCGCGCAGGCGCGGCGAGCGGGCCATGACGAAACCGCTCTGTCGTCAGCACAGCGCTACCGCGGCTGATGACAGAGCGGTTCCGTCATCAGCATCAAAAAGGTTAATGCATGCTAGGATAGCAACGAGTTTTTAAAAAAAGCAGGTTAGAGGCCAACCTCTGCATTCAACAGAACTCAAGTTAGTGGTGTGATGTGACATGGCACGGACCGATGCACTGCGGTTGGAGAGAACTGTATGAAGAGCTTTGCAATGCATGTATGCCGAACCCCACTCTACACATGTATGTCTTGTCCTAATAAATCCACACAGCCGCCGGCCTCCGGACCTCCACCACGAAAGGGCAGCAGCGGGCGCTGGCGATCACCGGGCCGCGTTACTCCATCCCTGGTCGCACCGCAAAAAATGCAGCCCGGGCTGCCAATCACTGCAAGGACCTGACTGGAGAAAGGGCGATCTCCACACTAGACAACACCAAGAGGCCGGTGAGGGGTGTGGGGGGGGGGGGTTGTGTGTGTGTGTGCGTGTGTATGTAATAGGTCAATAGGTCTCGCATTTGCGAGAGATTAAGCAATTGGCATTGTAAATGACAATGCCATTTATTTAGCGGTTTTCAAAACCAACACATAAATAAAAATGTTGTTATTTACAATGCCAATAACTCAAACTTTTGCAAAGGCGAGACCGTTGCATAGTAAATGCTTGTTTTCTTTTAGAATCAAGAATATCAAACCTTAAGCGCTTTTTAACAGCGGCACGTTACAGATACATTTCTGCAGGATAGAATTGCAAATTTAACAGGCAAAATTCACTGGTTCTTCACAACTCCAGTTTCGTATGAAGTGTTGTTTATGCATGTGGACAATCTTCAAATATACATATTTGTATGCATTCTTTTGTGGTAGCTAGAATACAAGTATGCGTTCTCAGTGGATTGTAGGAGGAGTACTCAAGAGAATAAAATGCAAACGAGGAGAACATCTCATTGTCATATTTTTAAGAATGCTCACACATATTAACAATGCTTTTCCTATGGTTGTCTGCACGCTTAAACGTACACATAAATGACCTTGGGCAGTGTGCTCTGTTAAGTGAGGGGAAATGCATTTGTTTCTCCTCATTTAACTTAGATGTTTGAAAGAAAGGAATTTACATGCAAACTATTTTTCCTTTGACAAAACAAGCATTGGCAAATTCCATACAACTTGCTTTTTGGAAAGTGCTTACAAAATTTGGGCCACTATGCATGTGCTGCCCTCAGCTGTGCTAGAGGAAAATCTTATAATAAAGCAACATCATGGAATACAATAATATGGAGGGTGAGTGTATGGTCCTTTGGTTTTAAATTTACATACTGCATATTCAAAGTTAAGCTGTACCTTTACAGAAGAAAGTCAAGAAAGGGTGTCAGTTTATATCTTTTTGGTAATGGTGAGCTTAACAAATCCAGAGCCAAATCTTACACAGCAGATACTTTGACAAAAGCCCAGTATATTCATTGGAAATCCTGTGTGTGTACACCTCCTTACTTTGTGACTAAAACACAGTAAACAAACATATCGTGACAGTAAATTGAAATATATGAATGCCCTGACAAGTAGTGCAGGGTGATTTTATGATAGGCTAAGGCATCCAAACATGTAATATACATTTTCTAAACAAAAAAACATAAATTATCAATTACAATGTCATTGTATGAGAAAAGTAAGTACATTAAAAACCACACACCAACTCTATTACAAGCAGCACTTCATGTCACATCTGCAGTCTAACAAGATTATTCTCTAATACCCCATTACCAAACCCCAATGAGAACCTAAATAGAGCACTTTAACCAATCACAACATGCAATTGAGCCCTTTGTAGCAATGCCAAACAATGGAAAATATGTGACCGTAAGTTTCTGAAAGGATGAGATTCAAAGCCCATTCCCTCTAATTCTTAGTGTACTTTTGAAAGAGTTGATGACACAAGCTCTTAAGGCTGCTTACAGTGTCTGTAGCCAGACCTAAAAAAGGAATACAAAGATATTTTACTAATTTATCCGTTTTTTTTTTTATCCTGAGATTACAGCTACAATATAATGACTAAATTCTGCAGAAATAATATTTGGGATTACTGAAATATGTCCAGAAATGTATGAGAGTGCCTTACCTAATCATGCATCAGTGAGTAAGTGAATGATTCATTTATCAATGCAAACACAACGACCAGGTCAAAAGAGATCAACCAAATACAATAAGTTTAAGAGCCAAAAGAAGGGTTCTGTGAATCCGGGTTTCAAAGAAGAAGGCCATCTGTCGAAAAGGATCTGCCATCAAGGTGAGTGCACTTAATGAGCAAGAGAACAGCAGTGTTAAGCTTCATGACGTTACTACAAGACCAGAGCTTGATTGCAGATAAACAGCTCTGTTGTGTCTTCTGAAGCACAAACTGAAGCATAACTTCTGCTTCAGCTAGGCCTGTACTCGGGTCTCCTAGAAACTAAGAACTCTGCTGTTTGTGCCAGTATTTCTGGCAGGCGGTCCCATTTCACATCATGTAGTACTAAATGGTAGATTTGCTGCTCCTCCATATTGGGGAGCCAAGCAATAAAATAAATCTCTAATCAGCCTAACTTACTTCTAAAAGGAGTCCTCTACTCTATTACTCCTGAAGTCTGACATTAAAGTATACTCTTGCAAGATTTCACAGGTGGAATTGGAATTTGCCAGATGTGAAACCATTTTACTCAGGAGTACATTCTCCTAACACAGAAGGCAAACTTAAATCACCACTTGGTAACGCCACAAAACGTTAAAAGTGTTGGCTATAAAATCAAGACACGTTTGCCCTGAACGTGGCTGCAAACAACTTAAAGAGCTCTACAGGTGTTCTAAAAATAAATGTCTGAAGCTTGAATGTTTGCATTCACCACATATCACTTAAAGAGCGGTCCCGAGGCAGTCCACCCTCTAGATGGGCTATGACCGAAACCATTGGGTGGACTTGTCACATGAAAAGAAATCCTCGTGGAAGTGCACCCGGGCCTTTCCATCGCTGAGCCAAACAGACAAAAACAGAAAGACACACATAGGTTTGGAGCACTGTTCCTATTTTTGGTAATACCTTATACTGAATAATTATTGTAGTACTGTCATAGTAATTCTTACCCCATGAACTTTATAATTTTTATAGTTCTTAAGACTACGAGCACTAAAGCCAGACACACTGATCAGGGTTGAAATATATTTTAATAACCCCCCTTAAAGCCATTAGTTTGTCCTGAATTTCAGAAGGTCGTAAGGCGCATGAAGATAGCTTCTCCTTGCAAAGTGCATCTTTCATCTTGAATTTTCAAGGTTTGAAACAATGGCGTGAAGCAAAAGTATGCAGGAAAAGTCTGAAGGTTGGCTTCGCCTCTCTCCTGGGACTGAGCCTTATTACATCAGTCATTCAGGTGAGAAAATAGCTTCGAGCTTCCTGGCATGGACTGCCACCATTTCTGTTCACGTTGTTATTTCTGATATAATCTCAAAGAAAAGAACATTTTGCTCTGATGAAAATGGAAAGGCAGTTAAAAAACATAAGCAGTGCTTTAACCCTGATTGTGCATTTGGTTCAAGTAAGTACATGGTGCACCTGCTCATGAAAGATCTGGCGAAGCCCTGGAGCCTTTTACCTTTTTGAATGTTTCCATCTTCAGCTAGCAGATCCCTCAACCATGAAAAGCACTTCGAAGGTGGTTAAAGTAAGAAGGAACAGAAGGCATTGCAGGTCGGTGCATTATTCAGCGTTGTTGATAATCTCTGTAATGGCGGATATTCTATCACTTTGGTGCATAGTAAATTATCCGCCCCTAATAGTGCCTTGATTTTAAATAGTGAACATTGGTGTTTTATTTAGCAACCTTGGACTTAGGATTCTCAGGTGTCTGGGGAACAAGCACACTGAATCTCAACTCTACATAAATGTGCAAGAACAATGCCAAGTGATAAACTGATTGTTTGTAGGCAGCAAGTCATTTTTAAAAAGGTTTTGCTCAAATGCCCGCACCTGAATGTTAGTGGCAGCGAATATCAACTCTGCATATTCCTGATTCGTTCTCATGCCTCTTTAATCCACAACCAGACATTCCCTGCCACTTCATCTCACTGTTTCATGTTCTTTTTCATCCCTGCTTTGTTTCCTGTATCTTTATTCTTCTTTTCCCCATTTGTGTTTTTCTCACTTTTGTACTTAGTCAGTCTGATAAGAAAAAAAATAAATGTTTAGACACAAAAAGTAGTGCGGGTGGGCCCCACCTGCTACCATTGGACCAAATGAATCACTGGTTTAGGAGGGAAGCAAAGTAAATTTGATTTAGAGTTAAGAAGGGAAACAGATGGAGCCCAACATAATGAGACAATTAAAAGTATAAAATAGTGATTGAACTAAAGTATTGTCAGTAATTAAATTGCCAGGCTCAGATATCAGGAGTTAACACATTATTTGAAATAACATTGTCGGATAACAATTAAGTTCGGTTCATGGCTTGGTCTGGGGTAAGGTTCACCACCGGGTTAGGGCTAGTATTTGGTTCATGGCTAAGGTTAGTTCTATGGTTCGAAGTTAGGTGGAGGCTTGCGGTAGGTTAGGGTTGGGTGTGTAGTAATATTTTTTTAGTATATGCTATGCATTTTACCATTATATTATCTGCACTATATGGTATGCATGTACAAAGCATTATTTACATACAACATAAGTGTTGCCAATATAATGGTATAATAAATAGCACATATTGAGAGGACTATACTTTGTTTAGCACCATTTTGCCTGTATAAAAATGAACCCACAGTATAGTGGCACTTGGTGTTGTGTTACTGCACCAGTGGGAAGCCCAAAGCACCAGTGGGGAGCCCAAAAGTGCTTCTTCAAAGAATCTTTAGGGCGAGGGAGAACATTATTTTTAAGGTTATCTTGTGTTAAATCCCATGCAGCATCCACTGCATGTTCACTTTAGTGGGTGATTGGCCATGAAAAGGAAGTGTGAATAGGGTTCTCTATTGGGGGCGAAGTTATTTTTAATCATTCGAAGGTTGGCCATATATGTCTGTGCTCAATGGCATTTCTCTCTGTAAAACTTTCAAGATTAGTCACCGAATCCAGAGAGTATAAAACATCCACCACGCAGAGATAGGTTATTAACAACAACTGTGAGTAGTACCATGAGGCCATCTAATTCTATTATCTGGGTGCTGGTCACAACGTGGCTGAATTCCTGCATCACCATTAAAACAACGAAGACGGCAGCTAGTGTGTGTGGATGAGGAAGGTTGTCTGCTGAAGAGGCTATTAGCACGCATGGATGGCCACAGTGCACGTCCGTGAAATTTTGGAAATCTGTCCTGGCAGGATGCAATCGATATTTATCATATGCCAGAGCCCTTGACAGGTGTGTTACATGGAAGCTTCACCCCATTTATCTCTGTCCCAATGTTTGTCTGCGAAGTGAAACTACACAATGATGTTAAAACCGAGCATCAATGAAAACCTGATTTGGCATTTTCAGTTTTTTTTGTCAAGGTAAATCAATTGCCTGTAAAAGGACATGTATTTGGTCCTGGTCGTATTTAGAAATTAGGCCAATCCCTTCCACCGTGATTTGTGTAGAAGTGTAGATTAACATCCCCAGGCACGCGAAGGTTGCAAGATACTTGAGTTGAAAATTATTTAAGAAAAGTTCAATATAAAGAAAAAAAACACCAGAACGCCTGTGGGAAAAAAATACAAAAACAAAAAGCACTTGTTGAGAGTAGCTACAATTATGTAATAGGTAGAATATACACAACGCTTGGGTGGAGTGTTAGAATGATTGTGAACTGTGATAAAGCCCGCAGGTCTTGCGACAGAATGGGAGTTGGTGAGTGATTGCATCATGATAGGATGTAGAAAAATGGCAACTAGAAGGTCCAAATACAAAGAAACAAAGGATCCTACCAGTTCCAGGAAGTACCACTTCACCCAATGCTCTCAGCTGGTCATTAGCAACAGACTATTCTATATTTGTTTATTTTATGTTAATTATATCTCATAGGAGCTTCTAGGGACTGAAAAATGTCTTTCTTTCTAACCTAGGGGCCTGTAATAGGCTATTATTAAAAAGCTATGCTTTAAATTTCTCACAGATATGGAACACATTATTCTTGGAGGGGATGTGTATGGGTATTTGTTTTGGGGGAATGTGTATGTCTATTTTATTGTTGGAGGGGGTGTGTATGGGTATTTGTTTTTAGAGGGGAGGTGTATGCGCATGTCAATTGGACAGGCCGGCTCAGGACGGCCAAACAGACATAAGCACCGACATCTCCCAAACCCGAGCTGCATTGCCCAGTGGAAAGAACAGCAGGCGCAGGCTTCCAGTCACCTTTGGAGCAGAAAACAAGCCCGCTCAGGTCAATCCCGGCGCTTCTCAAGAAGTGCTAGGATTGGCCGTAGGGAAGTCAGAGAGCCGGTGCTCATGGGGACTGCAGGTCCTTCCTGGAGCATAGGATCATAGAGGCGGCGGCCGCCAGCAGGAAGGTAAGCGTACTTTTATTTATTTATATTTTTTCCCCGACACTGCCACCCCTCACCCCCTCCCCACACACACACACACTTTGTGTTGGCAGCAGCGCCATTGGTGTTCACGTGAACAAAAATGGATTGAGACTTAGACCTGCAGATTCCCAAATAGACACATCTCTGAGTTGTGCAATGACCTTACGTGCACTTACATTAGGGATCCACAAAGCACATCCGTGCCTTGCTGTGGTAAAGGAGATCTATCAATGGGCTTGCATTTTGCCCCTGCGGAGTTGGTGTCCTTCCATGTTCTTCTGTGAAGTTGTATCTCAGCCATGCCACAGAGAGATGAAGTTTCAGAGTCCTGACCTTGGGGCACAGGATCTGACAGCCGCTTTCACAACAGCTGTTCGTGCCAGGGAGTGAGGCCGTGTGAATCCAGAAATGAGGCCAAGCATGATTGCCAGATGGGGACAGGCTGAGGCAGATCTTGGAGCACCACAGCCAGACTCCATTTTATGATCAGTATATTTTGCATTACAAGTCTCCATATATGCAGCCTGACCCCGACGAGGCACTGAAGCACTTTATACCATGATCCACACTACTCCGGGAACCTGAGGCTAGTGCTTAATCCTGTGGTTATTGTGGCTTGTCTGGGGCTCCCAGGAAACCCATTCCAGTTTCTATGTGGCGGATAAAATGAATAGACGTTAAGCATCATCATGGGGCGGAAGAGTGCATGAGTTCATGCAGATGGTTTGTGGGATTAATTCGTGAATGAGGAGATTAGGTATTGTTAGGTTTCAGGTGTGGCTTTCAAAGTTGAAAGGATGTTTTGAAATTTACGGAATGAAATGATGGCAGTAAAGTAGGCTATACTGAGAGAGGAGTCTTGCAGAGGATGGAAAGTGAGGAGAGGGTCATTGGAAAGACAGGTTTTTGAGAATGCAGGGCAGGCTTTTGGAGGTAGCATCCCATCAGAGGGTGCACAAATGTAGAATGAAACAACATTTGCATGTTAGATCATGCTATATTAGATACTTTAATATGCACTGGGATCAGAGAACAGTCTATCCACGCCTAGGTTGCTGTAAGCACACTGCTTCAGCAAGAACAGCTAATCAGCCCAGGGGAAGGAAGCATTAAATAATTGCTGGACGCAAATACTAGGAAATATCACAAACTTTGGGCTGCGCTTGAGGGAAGTAACCTTATGGTCATAGCAATGTGTGAATATATATGGGTAAATAATGCAAACATTGAGGAGATTCCCCAATGCTGGAACAAGTGGCTTCTGATCTCTGCCTTTAAAGTTTGACTAACGGTGTAAATCAGAAGAGCCTGGTATAGCATGGCACACAATGGGGGTGAAGACAGCATCCCCAGACAGTGGAAGTGTATTGATCCGTTCTTCCTGAGCACCACCATAGTTAAGTGGAAGAGATCTGTTAGGTAAGTTCCAATCCTATCAAGTTACATCAGTGGGTTAAAACACCTACTGCAGAGAACCGTGCTGAACAAGTCTGTCATGGGTACCGGCACTAGAGATAGAGCTTTGTCCCAGTAACAACTGTCAGCGTGACCTCTAAAATGTCTATGTAACCTTGGTTTAATAAGGAAAGTTAAAAAAAGTAAAGGTTCTTCATTTGGAGATGGATAGCAAGACGGGAACTAGATAAGAAATAACACAGTGAACAAACTGCGGACAGCCACGCAGCACACAAGGACGCCATCCGCAACCACCACCACATCAACAGGGTGGCCAAGAGGACCTCCTTCAAAGACAGCCTCGACAACAACACACACAACAGCAAGGAGCTCTTCAACATCGTGAAGGAACTCTCCAACCCCAGCTCCAACACCAACTACATCCCGCCGTCGCAAGCCCTGTGCGACTCCCTCGCCATCTTCTTCCACCGCAAGACAGCAGACATCCACGACAGCTTCAACACCCAGACAGCCCCAACAGACAGCAACACAACAGACCCTCCGTACACCATCGACCAAGACCCCATGGTAGCCAGGGCCAGCATGAGCATCAATGACACCATCAATCCACTCTGGCTCTCCATCGGACCCATTCCCGCACCACGTCTTCAACAGAGCAAACAGCACCATCGCACCCCACCTGCGCAATGTCATCAATCTCTTGCTCGAGACCGCAACCTTCCCAGAGATCTGGAAACACGCTGAGATCAACACCCTACTCAAAAAAACCTAAGGCAGACCCAAAAGACCTCAAGAATTTCCGGCCCATCTCTCTGCTCCCCTTCCCGGCCAAGGTCATCGCCGCCACCGATGACATCAGGACCCTGCTGGACAACGGCGAGACCGCAGCACTCATCCTCCTAGACCTCTCTGCCGCCTTAGACACCGTCTGCCACCACACACTACGCGCACGCCTTCACGCCACAGGGATCTGAGACAAGCCTCTGGATTGGACCACCTCCTTCCTCTCCGGCAGAACCCAGAGCGTCCGCCTGCCCCCATTCCGTTCCAAAGCCTCCGAGATCATCTGCGGCGTACCCCAGGGATCCTCCCTCAACCCGATGCTGTTCAAAATTTACATGGCCCCCCTCGCATACGTAGCCCGACGGCACAACCTCAACATAGTCTCCTACGCCGACTGCACTCAGCTGATCCTCAAAAAGGAACCCATCGCAGCCAAAGCCAACCTTCATGAAGGAATGAAGGCCGTCGCCGACTGGATGAAGACCAGCCGTCTGAAGCTGAACTCGGACAAAATGGAGGTCCTCATCCTCTGCTCCAACCCTTCAGCCTGGAACAACTCCTGGTGGCCGATGGCACTGGGGGCAGCCCCGACACCCACCGACCACGCACGCAACCTGGGAATCCTCCTCGACTCAACGCTCTCAATGACCACGCATGTCAACGCCGTCTCCTCCTCCTGCTTCCACACCCTTCACATGCTCCGCAAGATCTACAGATGGATTCCGACAGATACAAGAAAGACAGTCACCCAGGCCCTCGTCAGCAGCAGACTCGACTAGGGAAACGCCCTCTATGCGGGAGCCCCGATCAAGCTCATCAAACGACTACAACACATCCAAAACGCCTCGGCACGACTGATCCTCGACGTACCACACCACGGCCACATCACCCCCACCTGAGAAACCTGCACTGGCTCCCCGTCAACAAGAGGATATCCTACAAGCTACTCACCCACGCACACAAGGCACTCCACAAGACGGGCCCAGCCTACCTCAACAGACGGCTCTCCTTCTACATCCCCAACCGCCATCTACTCTCCACCGACCTCTCACTCGCCATCGTTTGCGCATCCGAAGAACAACCAACGGTGGGAGATCCTTCTCCCACCTCGCCGCCAAGACATGGAACACCCTCCCACTGAGCCTGTGACAGACCCAAGACCTGCTGACCTTCAGGAGGATACTCAAGACCTGGCTGTTCGATCAGTAGCGGCCCCACCCCAGCACCTTGAGACCCTCACGGGTATGTAGTGCGCTTTACAAATGATTGATTGATTGATAGCAGCGCTGTGTGTCTGCGGTGAGTGTCCAGCACTAGACAGGAGTAGTAGCCACTAAGGTGCAGGCTCCTGATACTCAGGGTAGCACTTTCTCTATGAGAGTGCCAACCTCCCCGGACTTGTCTGGCATGTGTTGGCCGTCACCTGTGAGTAGTGCTTGACTGCCTGAAGTCCTCAGGTCGACCAGGCTGCACCAGATTCTTTTAAGTTCTCGCACTGAGTTCTTCTTTCGCAATTATATAGGCCTCTACTAACCTCAAGGGAGGGGGAGCAGGATAGGGGTGCAGCACCTGTGCGCTGGCCGCACAAGAAACACAACTCACTAAAGCCAAACCAACCAGAACTAGGAGGTACATTTTCCACCCAGAGGTCGTCAGTGCATGTCCGACCTGAAGGACACTTTTATGTTCCAAAAAGCTATATGCAAGTTGACCTGTCTACGTACTAGTAGTCCATGGCCAAGGGTGTTGGTTGGATACATACTGTACGTCATAAAAACAGGGAAATGGATTGCGAGGGCGGGATTGTCTGTTTCATTATGTCTGCCTTCTTAGCCACCATAATAATCAAGACAGCCCTTTGCTCCAGGCTCCGAGTGGCGGAACCAGTTTGTACCGGAAACTAATTGCGGTATTGAAGAGTCACAGGGACGCTAAGTGACTTGCCTAAGATTACACGGAGTGTCAAGGGTACCCAGGAAGACGTGCGCCTCATAAGCACTTTTTAAAGCACTGAATCACGGGTTCCCCCTAAAACCTTTACATTCTTATTTGGTAATTAAATGACATTTGTGACAGCCACGCAGTAATTACCTCACCGTGTTTGTTTTCGTTTATTACGTGTTCAGAAGAGTGTGTCCACAGGCTGGGTAGGTACTCAGGTCCCAACTTGTAAGATGATGTTACAACGATAGTGTTTCATAAGACTTTTCTAGATCTGAGAGACTGTGCGCTGTATGGCACTAAGTGAAAATACGGGAGAACATTACACGTGTTTCCTTTTCGCGTAATATTTATTTGTTTGTTGCGTTGCCGTCGTACCCTCATGGTGAAATAAAGAGCATAGGAGCTCAAAGGTG
Organism: Lissotriton vulgaris; assembly: GCF_964263255.1. NCBI lineage: Eukaryota > Metazoa > Chordata > Amphibia > Caudata > Salamandridae > Lissotriton > Lissotriton vulgaris. Next base: position 479,447,236 of record NC_141689.1, read on the forward strand.
GCAGGTTTAAGAGCTATAAAGGAACTCAGGGAAGCTGCTTGAATCAGTAATTGTAGGGGGTGTTTCTCTTTATTCACTTACATTTTTGAACTGAGCATGTTGAGGTGTACTCCGACACTGTATGGTCTGCTACAGTACATCATTTCCTTGTGAACGGAGAATAGAAACCAGGGTAGAACCTCTCCGATTCGTTTGAGAGAACACACACATGGCGTTTCACCTCCCCCTCTGGAGAGGCTGAATGGTAGATGCCAAACAGATGACATAGCACCCTGGGCAGATCGCATTTAGAGTTTGCAGGAGCGCCCGGGCTGGTGCGCAGGAGTTGCTTCCTTAGTGTGTGTTGTGATGTGAACCCCAGACCCAGAGAAGCGCTGCGAAGGAGTGCGTTGTCTGCCAGGAGCTGCGCTGCTGGGTGCGAGGGGCTCGCGAGCGGCAGGTTTGATGTGAGGAGCACCATGCAAGCAGAGAGCCTTTCACCCACCGCCAGCACGGAGGGCAGTGCCTGAACCGGAGATGTCGGACTCGAACTTCTGGACTCTCCTGTCCAACTTTACTCTCCCTCGGAGGAGGAACCCGCTGCGCCGGACCCAGAGGTAGGCTCGGCTCACCTGCGCCGCTGCGCCGCGCGCTTCTCTCGCGCTGGACTCTTGGCATTTGTTCAGGTTTGCACGTCCGGTCTCAGTGCAACAGAGATGTGTACAATGCTACTAGCAAAGCCATCTTTAAGCGTGTACATTTATGATGTGTTAGTGTCGGTAAGACGTCACAGGAAATGGGTTTGGATACATTAGTGGTGTCTTCCTCATGACGTACACATCTATTTGGGGTATTTATACTTTGCTAAATTGCCTTCATTTAAAGACTTACTCCACCCCATCAAAGCTCCTTTACACGACTGGTTCTTGAGAGCACAGATAAAGTCCTTTTATTGTCGCTGCCACTGAGTGAGAGCAGATGGCAGCTTTGGTACCCTCCAAACTTTTCTTTTGTGTCTGTCTAGTCATAGCATCTATAGGTGCGCCTACCTGTGCCAGTCTTTGGGGAGATGCCTGACGCGGGGACTGCGTGGGCAGAGGCAGCACAAGCAGCTGTGTGTGTGCATCTACGGAGGCCTTCGACTCCAGGAGTGGTGGTGCGCATTGGGACGGGAGCTCATTTTGCTCCCACAAGTCCCGAGCCTCTGAGAAGAATATAATCAAAAAGATAATACGGGTTGTTTTTGTGGTGTTTGCAGATGAGCCTTCTGACAGGAAGTGGAGGGATATTTCATCCCTCAGCACATCACACACAGGCTACCAAATACTTTCCAGAGTTTCATATTAGTAACTTGGCCTAGAACCCACATAGAAGGTTCTGTGTCATCCTGTCTTACTAATTGTACCTTAACGCACACCACCTAATACTCATCTTGAAAGGTTTCATTTTAATTGGCTTTTTCTCTTGATCTATGTATGTATTTTCGGAGCTAGGATAACCTTGTCCTTGTGGGTGATGACGCCTATAGGTGGGCGAGCCACTGAAAGCTCGAGTTTGAGGCAAATGGCTTGTGGCCCCTAACAAGCTGAGCTTCCATGTGGCTTCTGCCTGCCTGCCTCCCTATACCCAGGATGTGGCATTACGGCCACAGCTGTGGACTGGAGAACCAGGTTCGAGTCACAGCGTCGGCTGATTCTGGACACATCACTTAATCTCCCCGTGCCTTCAAACTATGAATGGGGACCTTTTGTAATGTAACTGCTGCTCATGTGAAGTACCCAATAACTTTGGGTAAAAACTGCCGAACAATGCACAAAATAAAGGCTTAACATAAGGAACAGCAAGTAGGCAACCATTTGGCCCCTGACTTGTAGTACCAGAAACCATGAATAAATTGCTGCTTCCCTGCTTAAACTGTCTGATCTTAGGCAAATATGTTCTATCACCAGAAGTGTTCATTATCACATATGTAAGCACTTTTAAACATGCGAGTTCAGAATACCAACTGTACAAACAATCTATTGTGTTTGATTTAATTGACTTTAATGTTACTTTATAATTATCTGGGCTATTACAGGGTTTACATGACAACTATTTTGCCTTTTTGTTCACTAATGCTTCATGTTTAAAAACTATCACTTTTTAATAAAGTACTTCTCAGTGCATTGTTTTAATGTGACATTAATGCCAAAGCTTTTATATGTTGAAGATATACATAAAAAAAGTTTTGAAGAGGCTATAGCATAATTTAAGTGTTGTACAATGTACATTTCAAACATTTTCAAGGTGGCTCGGCTCGTGACCGGACTCCAAGATCTGAGCCAGACCCTTTGCTCGGCTCTGACTCGGGCTCCCTATTAATTTGTTGGCTCGCCCACCTCTATTAGTGCCCACTATAAACAAATATACCATTTAGGTGTATGTTAAGGTAGTTATAGAGCGCAAACCAACCTAGAAAACATCAGAGCCCAGTGCTACAAATATATAGAAAGAATGCTACCCTAGAATCCTCTGTTGGACTGTGGCGCTTCATACTCCCTGTCGAGGCCCGGAAGCGCTTTGAGTATATTCGGGTAAGAGGGCTACCCCCTTAAAAGTAATGTTCTTATTATAGTCTAAATACTCCTGACCAAAATATTTTAATTCGTGTGCAATTAGGTTTCGCTGAGACTAGAGGGGCGAAATCATTGGGTGGCCCCTTAACGGCCTCCCGAGTTTATCAGGCCAGTAAATGGAAGAAACCCTATTTAGCTGTATTTTTTAACGCCACGCATTTTCCAGTGACTTATTTGCTCAGACCTGGTCTGATTTATTTGTCGTTCACATTCTCTCCTCTGGTTTACTTCTCCTAAGCAGTTTCCTGATTTGTGTCTGCTGCCTGTCTGATGTATGTCTCACCAGCAGTTCTCTGATTTGCCTCTGTGCCTCTCCTCTGATGTGTGTCTAACCAGCAGTTCTCTGATTGGCCTCTGGTGCCTCTCTTCTGATGCATGTCTCGCAAGCAGTTCTCTGATTGGCCTCTGGTGCCTCTCCTCTAATGTATGTCTCACTAGCAGTTCTCTGATTGGCCTCTGGTGCCTCTCCTCTGATGTATGTCTCACCAGCAGTTCTCTGATTTGCCTCTGGTGTCTCTCCTCTGATGTATGTCTCACCAGCAGTTCTCTGATTTGCCTCTGGTGTCTCTCCTCTGATGTATGTCTCACCAGCTGTTCTCTGATTTGCCTCTGTGCCTCTCCTCTGATGTATGTCTCACCAGCAGTTCTCTGATTTGCCTCTGGTGTCTCTCCTTTGATGCATGTCTCGCAAGCAGTTCTCTGATTTGCTTCTGGTGCCTCTCATCTGATGTATGTCTCACTAGCAGTTCTCTGATTTGCCTCTGTGTGGAAAAAGGTAGGGCTAGGACCTTTCTCAAGATTTGCCCGGCGCTAACCGCCCTTGTACCATTCAAATTTATCAAGCAATGAGGCAGGCGCCGGAGACCAGAAGGCAGGAAACAGAAGTTTTATTCCGACGGAGCAGAACACATCAGATCAGACAACAAGGTATCGTCTCGAGGTGCTCTAACAGCCACTCAGAGGCCTGGCCTCTTATACACTGGTTTATGGCATGTGACCTTCCTTTCATACAATCACAACTTTGTAGAGCATGGGAAAAGACATCCCCGTAATCCTCGTGTTAATCCCACCCCCATATACATTCACAATAGAGGTCCTCAACCTGCTGATAAGAGAGAGGGTCATCACGCAGCTGAGTGTTTCGTCGAGTCTTGGGATGTGTGCGCCTGATCATGTCACAGGGGGTGGGGAGGCCTGGATCAATAGAGGGTCCTTTGAAGGAGAGCGACCTCATACAATAAGGGCAGTAAATGGTATTTCTCGGCTTAGGCAATGGCCTCGGACCTGTGTGGACAGTCGGACACGGGGTGAGGGGCCATCAATGGAGAGGTATTCATGCTGCGTGGACAATCCAGTGCAGGAGGGAGGTTGATCAACAGAGGGGCATTCATGGGAGGGGAGGAGGTGCTGGTCGGGCGCTGGCGTGACTCTCATGGACAGGGTCATGCAGAAGGGTCGTGCTCAGAAGGAGGAGGGAGGGGGAGCCAGGGTGCGCGGAGGATGCTTGCTGGGTCAGAGGGGACGTGCTGGCGATCGATTGTGGACAGGGAGACCATGATATCTAAAATGGCTGCCGTGCACGTAGTACATAGGTGACCTAGAATGGCTGCCGTGCACGTAGTGCATAGGTGACAAGTTGGCGCAGATAATGTTCAGATCGTAAACTAAAATTCCACAGTCCTCCCTTTTAACATGTCTCGCCAACTTGTCAGTTTGGATTTATCCCCATAAGGCCACGTATTTCTACTTCATAGAGGGGGCTCATGTGCTCATTTCGGAAGTCCAAAGTCTTTGGGCACATACAGTTAGAAGCAAGGCCGAGCAAAGGTGGCAGACATTGGATACCTAAGCAACACCCACATAATATTACAATAGGTATCAGTACGAAGGAAAACAACTTCCAACCCCAATTTTTCAAAGTGTCCCAAAACCAGCTCCCAAGCGACCATCCTTCCTGCTCTTGGTGAACCTCTGAGGACAGTCTGTGGAGGTGTTCAATGGCTTTGTAGACTGAAGGCGAGTTGTCAGGCACGTAGGTGCAGCAGCTGGATCCGATGATGCGGCATGCTCCTCCTCGGTCGGCTAGGACCACGTCTAAGACAAGACGATTTTGGAGGGTCACGAGGCGGACCGCCTGAAGCTCCGCAGTGTTGTTGGCGAGGATGCCAGCCGTGATGTTGATCGTTGTTTCTACTGCCTGGGTCAGGTGTCGGATAGCACGGCTGTTTGCCATTGGGCCCCACAGAGGAACAAGTCCCTTTGCTGCATCCAGGAACTGTGCTCCAGTGGAGTCGGCTTGCCCAAGGTCGTCTGCACGCCTCTGCCGGTGATGGTTGGCAGGGGCTACATATGTGGGTGGGAGAACGAAGGCAATGTAACAGATACCCTTCCAACCCTTCGGGAGCCAGGTGTAAGCCTTGGTGCCACACACAAAGTACATGTTCGGAGAAGCAACGAAGGAAGGGGGGTCAGCTGAGTCCAATGTTCTGGCGATTCGGCAGGCGCTGTAACCCACCAGTTGCGTTCCCTGGCCTTCTAGGCACACAAGGCCGGTGATGTTGATAACAGACAGGGCCACAGTCAGAGTGGCGGTAGTTTGTTTTTGCAGATGAGTGAAGGTGGTTCTGGCTGGATTGTGGAGCACCTGTACTTCGACTCGTTCTTTGGCAGGAATGTCTTTGATGAAGGTGGTGCCTGCGAGTGCTGGACACAGGGCTGCTGGAGTCTTTCCTGTTTTGTTCAGCCAGAACCCAGAGTAGAAGAGTGACACTGTCCGGCTGGAGGTGGCGTTGTCCCTGTGGCTCTCTTGCATGAGGATCAACCAGGCGAGGCAAGAGCCGTGAACTGAGAAGGGTGAAGGGATGAAGGGGATGGAGTGTCCAGTGGCATGTGGGAGCAACCCACAGATCCAACAGTTCGTAGCATTTGCAGCAAGGTTATGTTGGTGCAACAGTTGCACAAAGGAATTGTTCCAGAATTCCCTACGCCTTTCTCGGAGCTGAGGCGACAGAGAGATTAGGAGATGCTCTTTCAGGGGTGTTGGCTGTGCAGTAGGTAGCAATGTCTCATGAGCCGGTGTGCTTTCCTCTAGAATCCAGAAGGAGGTCATGAGGAGGAGGCAGAAGAGGAAGACAATGAAGAGTGCGATTGTCTTTGATTTGTGCAAGTTGTCAGTCTTTGGATTTCTGTACTGGGTATTTCCCGTTGCTTCCATCATCTTCTTATCTGGCGCTTCCATCATCTTCTTATCTGGCGCTTCCATCACCTTCAAGGGGCTCGGTAGTGGGCAGAACCACAGACTTTGTTTAGCTTCTCTCCCGGCAACCCTTGATTGTGTGTAGGTCACCGTTCTGAGATTTTAACTTAGTCCGTGGCCTACTTAGCCGAGACTCCCTCCTTTCGACGCAGGAAATACCCTTCTCTGGATGGCACGGTGGGATCAGAGAATTTTGCAAGTTCGAGTGCCTCAGTATCGGGATAACAGTCCAATATCGGTCGGTCTTTGCTCAGGAGCTCTTCTTGGGTGCTGACGTTTTCTGTCGTGGCCAGGTTCGCAGAGACCTTCCGGCAATGATGCGCGTGCAGCCAATGCCTCTTCCCCTCCACTCGGAGCGCCGTTCGGGTGGTGATCAGCACTTGCCAGGGGCCCGTCCACCGAGGTTCCAGACTCTTGGTTCGCTGGAAATTTCGTATCAATACGAAATCTCCCGGTTGGATGTCGTGACCGGGACCCCTGGAAGCATCGGGGATGGCCTGCTGCACCTGTTGATGAATGACAGACAACGTTTTAGTCAACTTGCACAAATAATCAGATAGTAGGACGTCTGGGACGTCCTGAATGGAGGTCGGTTTGGGAGCAGTCCAGAGGTTCATAGGCCGCCCAAACACGACCTCATAGGGGGTCAAATGGTGCTTGGTGGGAGTGGAGCGCATTGATAACAAAGCCAGTGGGAGGGCATCCGGCCAGTTAAGTCCAGTGGTGGCCACTATTTTTGCCAGCTTCAGCTTGAGTGTAGCATTGTGGCGTTCCACTAGACCAGCGGATTGGGGGTGGAAGACCGCATGGAATCGTTGCTTCACCCCCAACCCTTTCAGGATTAGCTGGATAACTTCTGCTATGAAGTGGGGGCCATTGTCACTCCATAAAATTCGACAAAGGCCATAGCGAGGGAAGAATTCCTTCAGTAGTACTTTGGCAGTAGTCATGGCAGTGTTGTCACGGGTTGGATAGGCTTCTACCCATTTGCTGAAGGCACATACGATGACTAATACGTACTTCAGGCTTTGGCATCTCTCTAATTGGATGTAGTCCATCTGAAGGACCTCAAAGGGATGATTGGGGATCCCGAACCCTCCCCGGGGCACTACAGTTCCTTTCCCGGGGTTGTGTTGCAGACAAATAAGGCACTGCTGAACCAGGCGTCTGGCTGAGTCGGGGATTTTATCGTTATGCCAGACTTTGGAAATGAGTTCGATCATGGGTGCAGATCCTATGTGTGCGGGGGAGTGAGCCATTGTCAGAATGGGAATCAGATATGAGTCGGGCAGCAGCCATTTGCTTGCATCCTTCGTTCGCCAACAGCCCTCCTCATCCTTCAAACCCACCCTTGCCCACTTATTCAGTTCGTGAGGGGTGCTAGCCAACTGAATGTCTCTGATCATTACCCTTGCATCACTCCATTTCTCTGCTTGTGACCTGGTCACATACATGCGGGTCACTGTCCTATTCTCAGCTGTGGTGCGTGCAGTGATGTCGGCCAATGCATTCCCTTGTCCGACTAAGTCTGTCACCCTTTTGTGTGCCTGACATTTGATCACCGCTAATCGTTTGGGGAGGAGAACTGCTTCAATCAGAGCAGAGACTAGGTCTCCGTGGAGGATTGGGGTGCCGTGGGACGTCAGGAATCCCCTCTCCCTCCACAGGAGCCCGAAATGGTGGACCACTCCGAAGGCATACTGGCTGTCCGTATATACGTTCGCGGTGGTCCCTGCGGCTATGATGCATGCTCGGGTGAGGGCTATCAGCTCTGCAGCCTGGGCAGATCGTTGCGTGATGCAGGCTGTCTCAACTACTGTCCGGGTCGTCGTTACTGCATAGGCAGCTGAGGTGGTGCCATCTGGGAGTTTGATGCATGAGCCGTCTACCCATAGCTCTCCATCGGGGTCAGGAAAAGCAGTGTCTCGGAGGTCAACCCTACTCCTAGTCTGTTCGTCCGTGAGGGTCACACAGTCGTGGATGGGAGGAATGTCGGGGTCATTTTCAGGCAGGGGTAACAATGTGGCAGGATTCAAAGTTGTGCATCTCTTTAGTGTGATGTGGGGTGCAAGCAAAGTCAACTCGTACCCTGTCAGTCGTGCGCTAGTCAGGTGCTGGGTTTTTGTCTGATTCAAGAGGGTGTCGACTGCATGGGGTACTAGCACTGTGAGGGAGTTGGAAAGTACAATTCCCTCGCTCTGACGGATTGAGACAGCAGCAGCAGCTACTGCTCGAAGGCAGGCAGGTAAGGCTCTGGCTACAGGATCAAGAGTGGCGGAGAAGTAGGCACAAGGGCGCTGCTTAAGACCAATCGATTGAGTCAGGACAGACAATGCACATCCCTCCCTTTCATGGGTGAAGAGGGAGAAGGGTTTGGAGTAATCCGGCGTTCCGAGGACGGGTGCTGAGCAGAGTGCATCCCGTAATTCCTTAAAGGAGGCTTGACACTCAGTGGTCCAAGGAAGCGGGGAGGGGACGTCTTTGGTCAGCAGGGCAAGTAATGGTTTCACAATGAGGCTGTAATTAGGTAACCACTGTCTGCAAAAAGAGGTTAGGCCAACCAGAGAGCGGACTTGCTTTTGTGTCTTCGGGATGGGGGTGTCTAAGATGGTTTGGATTCGGTCGGGTGTAAGTTTTCTCCCTTCTTTGGACAGGAGATGGCCCAGGTAAGTCACCTGTGGCTGGCAGAACTGCAACTTCTTTTTGGAGACTTTATGGCCATTTTCTGCAAGGAAGTGTAGGAGTTGAACGGTGGCTGTCGTTGCAAGCGGGGTGGTGTCAGCCGCCAAAAGGATATCATCGACATATTGGATCAACACCACTCCCTCCGGTAGCTGGAAGGCATCCAGCTGTCTTTTGAGGGCCTGGCTGTAAATGCTGGGACTTTCAGTGTACCCCTGGGGAGCTCTACAAAATCGGTACGAACGGGATTTTAAGGTGAAGCCGAACAGATAACGGCTATCTGGATGAATGGGGATAGAGAAAAACGCGTTTTTAAGGTCGACAACAGAGAAGGTGGTGGCAGTGGACGGGATGAGGGTCAAAATGGTGGTGATATCAGAGACCACAGGATATTGGGGTACAACCACTTTGTTAATTTCTCGCAGGTCGATGATGAAGCGGTACGCTTTCTCATCTCCTTCACCTTGCTTCTTAACAATGGGTAGGATTGGGCTGTTGCAGACGTTGCTAACCACCTCTTCAACCACTCCTGCATCTACCAGAGACTGAATGATCGCTACCAGTGCCTTCTCACCCTCTGGTGATATCCGATACTGTGGAAGCTTCGGGAGTATGGCGTCCTGACGTACAGTTATGTGAATAGGATCAATCATCATTCGCCCCACATCAGAGTCATTTTTGGCCCACAGGTACGGAGGTAGGGTGTCAAGCAGGGATAGGTCAGCGTCAGTTATAGAGCACATGTGTCGTGGGGGACGGGATCTGGGCATGTCTGGGTTGTCGTACAGGATGACTCGTATTCCATCTGGGGAACACCTAATGGTAGCTCGAAAATGCTTCAGTAAGTCAATGCCCATAATGGCGTCAGGGGAGTTGGAGGAGAGGAGAAATGTCGCGTCAGTAGTGTTGTTTTCTAGGTCAAAGGTAATAGGTACGGACAGGGGGTTAGTGGAGGGCGTCCCATCGAAACCTATCGACGTTATGCGTGAGCCAGACAAGGGTGCCCTTGGAATCAGTCGTTTTGATAACACACTACGTGTCGCCCCAGTGTCTACCAAGAATGGGGACTCTGTACCCAGGACCTTAGCGGTGACATAAGGACCTTGCTGGTCAACACAGAGCTCGACTGGATCCCTCCCTTGCCCCTGGCAGTCCTATGCGAAGTCGGGGGCATTTTCACCTTCGGACAGCTGATATTGGTTCTGTCGGGGACGGTCAAATGTGTTCAGTCTCCCTGATCTGTCATTGCAGGTGCCATTGGTGTGCCCTCGTCCTTGTATCCCATTTCTCGGACCACTTGCCACATCCCTGGAGTCCCTATTTTTATTCATCTCTAGCACAACCGGACACTGGTATTTCCAATGGCCAAACCCTTTACAGAAGGCGCATTGGTCATGGCTAATGTCTCTACGTCCAGTGTGGGACGTTGGGGTGTGATCCTTAGGAGGTAGATCTCTGGGGGTGCTTGATTGGTAGTTCCCCCTTTGATGTTCCCGTCCCAGCGCTATACCCTGTATCTGGGCTATCATTACCCTTTCCTTTAAATCTTTCTTCTTTTTCTCGGACGCCCTGTCATTCTCATTCTTTTGGTGCTCGTAATACTGAGCCATCTGAAGGATAGCTGCGGGTTTGGAGGCTCCCCAACTACTCTCGCTCATCTGCAGTTTTTGGGAGACTTCTTGTGTCAGGCCTTTTACGTAATTTTGCACAAACAGGTGCTGTCCGGTTGCAGTGGTCATGTCCTGGCCACTGTAGTCGGAGAACACTGTCTCGAATCGGGAGAAGTATTCTGACACATCTTCCTGGGGTTTCTGTCGACAGGCCGTTACTATCGACCAGTCTACTTTTCGTTCCGGGACCAGTGTTTTTAATTTCTGGACTATTTTATCTGGGAGTTCCAGTATGTCTTTCACTGGTTTGCTCCCCGGCTCTCGCTGTCTATCTAGTTTACCGAGTTGGTCCCAGGTATGTCCGAACAGGTCCGCGTGGTCAGCCTTCCGGATTTGCTTCCACACGTCAGCCGGCAGACATAGCCCAAAGAACAAGTCAATATCTGCTAAAGTCATTATCGTTGAACCCAAGGCTGTGCCTAATTCGGTATAAAATGCTGTCGGGTTCTTCCTTAAGTCGGGAAGGGTTTGCTTAAAGGTGAGGATATCTTGTCGGTCCCATGGTTGGTAAACCCAATTGTACACAACCCTCCCTTTTGCATTTTCGTTATTAATATCATCGCTCGTTCCCTGGCCCCGTGGCGGGATCCAGTAAGGAGCCGCTTCTCTGATAGGCATCATAGTATTGACTACTTCTACTGAGGTCGTTTCAGGGACTGTAACCTTGGTTTCTGGTTTTTGTTCCGTAAGGTGGCGGAAGACCTCAAGCATCTGCATGAAGAGCTCCGTCGCCTCACATTCAGTTCCATCCCCAACGTCAATTTTCCTATACAGCGTTGTCAGCTTGGCGGGACCCTTACTCTGATATCTATCTTCATATGCGTTCAGGGTGTAATAGCTGAATCGCAAGATAAAATGCCGTCTGTGGCTGCCGGCATATGAATTATACATGCTCATTGTGTATTCTTCGCTCTCCCTTCGCTCTACCAATGTCTTTGCTATTTTGTCGATCCCATCTCGCTCATCTTTGCTTAACCTATTAAACCTGGCTGATGATTGTTTGCTAGCCTCGGGGTCGTCTGACGAAGTTGTTAATGTGGCTGGAGCGGAGGCCGTGAGGGCCGGTGCACTAGCCCTAGGGTCACTCTCACTCCCACTCGGAGCTTGCAGGTTTTGTTGGCTGGGAGCATATGGAGGGGGCATGTAGATGAGTGGGGGACCTAGCAATAACTCATCGTTTGCCCGTTGTTTGGAGGGTAGTTCAGGGTAGAGTGCAGAGGGGGTCCTAACAGGACATTGGCCTGTTGACCCTGATTCTTGGTTTTGTGTAGCTTCGTTTCTTTCTTTTATTTCCTCTTCTAGTTGCTTTGCGGCTAGGTGGGCTGCCTTTCGTAATTCTTTCCCTACTTTCGCTTCTTCTCTTCTCTTTCGTTGTTCCGTTTCTTTGCGCCACATGCCGATACTATCGAGCATGGTGGGCGTGGTCTTATTCTTCTGGAGCGCTATTTCTAATGTTTTTAGTTTATTTTCATTAAAGGAACCTATCAGTGGCCACTGACTTTCAGGGTTCTTTTTCGTGTATTTATGCCATAGTCTAGTGTAAGCTATAGCGACTAGTCCATACTTAGTGAACATGTCCTTATTAGGGGTGCCCTCCAGTGGAGCTGGATGGTTCATCTCTAATAAGCGGTCCGGGCTAAACAGGCTACCAACCAGTGGGGAGAAGACAGGCATGACGGTCTACACCGGGGACAAAAGTCTGCACTACCTGTCTTATCACGGCGGACAAAGACTAGACAGAATATTTCTATTCTACGTTATTTGGAGGCCGTGAATACCTCAAAAAGAACCAATACCGAATAATCGGCCAATCAAACAATCCAGTGGGGAGAATAAGTGGGCACGAAAAGCTATCGCTACCCACTCTTTCTCTACCTGCAAAGAGAGACCTTGTTCTTCCCTGTTTGCAAACAAAGAATCTCCAGTCAATAATCCACGAACGATAGTTCGGGAAACAGTGGGGGAGGAAGATAGGCACGACGGATTACAACGGGGACAAAAGTCTGCGTTACCTATCCTTCACTGCTTGCAAAGAGAGAGCCTGTTTGTTTTTCCCCGTTTGCAGACAGTGAATCTCCAGAGGGTTTCAACAAAGCGTAATACTAGTATTATCCAAACATAAACAATTCTCCTTAATTCGTCGTGTTTGCACGACCTTACCCGGACCGCATGGACGGTTTCCTGTCCTCTGGATCCAGCGCCCGATCGTCCTCTCTCCTTCGTGATGTTCGCGGCACTCCTGATGGTTCCCAGTCAGGACCGTAGATCACTCGAGAGAGGTCTGTTCAGAACTAGTGAAGGTCGGATGATCGGCTGTCAGACGAGGGTCTATCGGACATGAGCTCTTCCCGATCGTTGCAGTCGTTCACTCTGTCATCGGGACCTCTCCCACTGGATCCACGTGTCGCTGATGGGCCCCACGCTTTGGGACGCCAAATTGTGGAAAAAGGTAGGGCTAGGACCTTTCTCAAGATTTGCCCGGCGCTAACCGCCCTTGTACCATTCAAATTTATCAAGCAATGAGGCAGGCGCCGGAGACCAGAAGGCAGGAAACAGAAGTTTTATTCCGACGGAGCAGAACACATCAGATCAGACAACAAGGTATCGTCTCGAGGTGCTCTAACAGCCACTCAGAGGCCTGGCCTCTTATACACTGGTTTATGGCATGTGACCTTCCTTTCATACAATCACAACTTTGTAGAGCATGGGAAAAGACATCCCCGTAATCCTCGTGTTAATCCCACCCCCATATACATTCACAATAGAGGTCCTCAACCTGCTGATAAGAGAGAGGGTCATCACGCAGCTGAGTGTTTCGTCGAGTCTTGGGATGTGTGCGCCTGATCATGTCACAGGGGGTGGGGAGGCCTGGATCAATAGAGGGTCCTTTGAAGGAGAGCGACCTCATACAATAAGGGCAGTAAATGGTATTTCTCGGCTTAGGCAATGGCCTCGGACCTGTGTGGACAGTCGGACACGGGGTGAGGGGCCATCAATGGAGAGGTATTCATGCTGCGTGGACAATCCAGTGCAGGAGGGAGGTTGATCAACAGAGGGGCATTCATGGGAGGGGAGGAGGTGCTGGTCGGGCGCTGGCGTGACTCTCATGGACAGGGTCATGCAGAAGGGTCGTGCTCAGAAGGAGGAGGGAGGGGGAGCCAGGGTGCGCGGAGGATGCTTGCTGGGTCAGAGGGGACGTGCTGGCGATCGATTGTGGACAGGGAGACCATGATATCTAAAATGGCTGCCGTGCACGTAGTACATAGGTGACCTAGAATGGCTGCCGTGCACGTAGTGCATAGGTGACAAGTTGGCGCAGATAATGTTCAGATCGTAAACTAAAATTCCACATCTGTGCCTCTCCTCTGATGTATGTCTCAACAGCAGTTCTCTGATTTGCCTCTGTGCCTCTACTCTGATGTATGTCTCACCAGCAGTTCTCTGATTTGCCTCTGGTGCCTCTCCTCTGATGCATGTCTCGCAAGCAGTTCTCTGATTAGCCTCTGGTGCCTCTCATCTGATGTATGTCTCACCAGAAGTTCTCTGATTTGCCTCTGGTGCCTCTCCTCTGATGCATGTCTCGCAAGCAGTTCTCTGATTGGCCTCTGGTGCCTCTCTTCTGATGTATGTCTCACCAGCTCTTCTCTGATTGGCCTCTGGTGCCTCTCTTCTGATGCATGTCTCACCAGCTGTTCTCTGATTTGCCTCTGGTGCCTCTCCTCTGATGCAGGTCTCATCAGCAGTTCTCTGATTTGCCTCTGTTGCCTCTCCTCTGATGCATGTCTCGCGAGCAGTTCTCTGATTTGCCTCTGTGCCTCTCCTCTGATGCATGTCTCGCAAGCAGTTCTCTGATTTGCCTCTGGTGTCTCTCCTCTGATGCATGTCTCGCAAGCAGTTCTCTGATTTGCCTCTGGTGCCTCTCTTCTGATGCATGTCTCGCAAGCAGTTCTCTGATTTGCCTCTGGTGCCTCTCCTCTGATGTATGTCTCACCAGCTGTTCTCTGATTTCCCTCTGGTGTCTCTCCTCTGAAGTGTGTCTTGCAAGCAGTGTCTGATTTGCCTCTGGTGCCTCTCCTCTGATGCATGTCTCGCAAGCAGTTCTCTGATTTGCCTCTGGTGCCTCTCCTCTTAAGGTGTATGTCTCACCAGCAGTTCTCTGATTTGCCTCTGGTGCCTCTCTTCTGATGTATGTCTCACCAGCTGTTCTCTGATTTGCCTCTGGTGCCTCTCCTCTGATGTATGTCTCACCAGCTGTTCTCTGATTTGCCTCTGGTGCCTCTCCTCTGATGTATGTCTCACCAGCAGTTCTCTGATTTGCCTCTGGTGTCTCTCCTCTGATGCATGTCTCGCAAGCAGTTCTCTGATTTGCCTCTGGTGCCTCTCATCTGATGTATGTCTCACTAGCAGTTCTCTGATTTGCCTCTGTGCCTCTCCTCTGATGTATGTCTCAACAGCAGTTCTCTGATTTGCCTCTGTGACTCTCCTCTGATGTATGTCTCACCAGCAGTTCTCTGATTTGCTTCTGGTGCCTCTCCTCTGATGCATGTCTCGCAAGCAGTTCTCTGATTAGCCTCTGGTGCCTCTCATCTGATGTATGTCTCACCAGAAGTTCTCTGATTTGCCTCTGGTGCCTCTCCTCTGATGCATGTCTCGCAAGCAGTTCTCTGATTGGCCTCTGCTGCCTCTCTTCTGATGTATGTCTCACCAGCTCTTCTCTGATTTGCCTCTGGTGCCTCTCTTCTGATGCATGTCTCACCAGCTGTTCTCTGATTTGCCTCTGGTGCCTCTCCTCTGATGCAGGTCTCATCAGCAGTTCTCTGATTTGCCTCTGTTGCCTCTCCTCTGATGCATGTCTCGCGAGCAGTTCTCTGATTTGCCTCTGTGCCTCTCCTCTGATGCATGTCTCGCAAGCAGTTCTCTGATTTGCCTCTGGTGTCTCTCCTCTGATGCATGTCTCGCAAGCAGTTCTCTGATTTGCCTCTGGTGCCTCTCCTCTGATGTATGTCTCACCAGCTGTTCTCTGATTTGCCTCTGTGCCTCTCCTCTGATGCATGTCTCACCAGCTGTTCTCTGATTTGCCTCTGGTGTCTCTCCTCTGAAGTGTGTCTTGCAAGCAGTGTCTGATTTGCCTCTGGTGCCTCTCTTCTGATGTATGTCTCACCAGCTGTTCTCTGATTTGCCTCTGGTGCCTCTCTTCTGATGCATGTCTCACCAGCTGTTCTCTGATTTGCCTCTGGTGTCTCTCCTCTCATATGTGTCTTGCAAGCAGTGTCTGATTTGCCTCTGGTGCCTCTCCTCTGATGTATGTCTCACCAGCTGTTCTCTGATTTGCCTCTGTTGCCTCTCTTATGATGCATGTCTCACCAGCTGTTCTCTGATTTGCCTCTGGTGTCTCTCCTCTGAAGTGTGTCTTGCAAGCAGTGTCTGATTTGCCTCTGGTGCCTCTCCTCTGGTGTATGTCTCACCAGCCGTTCTCTGATTTGCCTCTGGTGTCTCTCCTCTGAAGTGTGTCTCACCCTCAGTTCTCTGATTTTTCTCTGGTACCTCTCCTCTAATGCATGTCTCACCAGCTGTTCTCTGATTTGCCTCTGGTGCCTCTCCTCTGATGCAGGTCTCATCAGCAGTTCTCTGATTTGCCTCTGTTGCCTCTCCTCTGATGCATGTCTCGCGAGCAGTTCTCTGATTTGCCTCTGTGCCTCTCCTCTGATGCATGTCTCGCAAGCAGTTCTCTGATTTGCCTCTGGTGTCTCTCCTCTGATGCATGTCTCGCAAGCAGTTCTCTGATTTGCCTCTGGTGCCTCTCTTCTGATGCATGTCTCGCAAGCAGTTCTCTGATTTGCCTCTGGTGCCTCTCCTCTGATGTATGTCTCACCAGCTGTTCTCTGATTTGCCTCTGGTGTCTCTCCTCTGAAGTGTGTCTTGCAAGCAGTGTCTGATTTGCCTCTGGTGCCTCTCTTCTGATGTATGTCTCACCAGCTGTTCTCTGATTTGCCTCTGGTGCCTCTCTTATGATGCATGTCTCACCAGCTGTTCTCTGATTTGCCTCTGGTGTCTCTCCTCTCATATGTGTCTTGCAAGCAGTGTCTGATTTGCCCCTGGTGCCTCTCCTCTGATGTATGTCTCACCAGCTGTTCTCTGATTTGCCTCTGGTGTCTCTCCTCTGAAGTGTGTCTCACCCTCAGTTCTCTGATTTGCCTCTGGTGCCTCTCTTCTGATGTATGTCTCACCAGCTGTTCTCTGATTTGCCTCTGTTGCCTCTCTTATGATGCATGTCTCACCAGCTGTTCTCTGATTTGCCTCTGGTGTCTCTCCTCTCATATGTGTCTTGCAAGCAGTGTCTGATTTGCCTCTGGTGCCTCTCCTCTGATGCATGTCTCGCAAGCAGTTCTCTGATTTGCTTCTGGTGCCTCTCCTCTGATGCATGTCTCGCAAGCAGTTCTCTGATTTGCCTCTGGTGTCTCTCCTCTAATGTATGTCTCACCAGCTGTTCTCTGATTTGCCTCTGGTGCCTCTCCCCTGATGTATGTCTCACCAGCTGTTCTCTGATTTGCCTCTGTGCCTCTCCTCTGATGTATGTCTCACCAGCAGTTCTCTGATTTGCCTCTGGTGTCTCTCCTCTGATGCATGTCTCGCAAGCAGTTCTCTGATTTGCCTCTGGTGCCTCTCATCTGATGTATGTCTCACTAGCAGTTCTCTGATTTGCCTCTGTGCCTCTCCTCTGATGTATGTCTCAACAGCAGTTCTCTGATTTGCCTCTGTGCCTCTCCTCTGATGTATGTCTCACCAGCAGTTCTCTGATTTGCTTCTGGTGCCTCTCCTCTGATGCATGTCTCGCAAGCAGTTCTCTGATTAGCCTCTGGTGCCTCTCATCTGATGTATGTCTCACCAGCTCTTCTCTGATTTGCCTCTGGTGCCTCTCCTCTGATGCATGTCTCACCAGCAGTTCTCTGATTTGCCTCTGGTGCCTCTCTTCTGATGCATGTCTCACCAGCTGTTCTCTGATTTGCCTCTGGTGCCTCTCCTCTGATGCAGGTCTCATCAGCAGTTCTCTGATTTGCCTCTGTTGCCTCTCCTCTGATGCATGTCTCGCGAGCAGTTCTCTGATTTGCCTCTGTGCCTCTCCTCTGATGCATGTCTCGCAAGCAGTTCTCTGATTTGCCTCTGGTGTCTCTCCTCTGATGCATGTCTCGCAAGCAGTTCTCTGATTTGCCTCTGGTGCCTCCCTTCTGATGCATGTCTCGCAAGCAGCTCTCTGATTTGCCTCTGGTGCCTCTCCTCTGATGTGTGTCTTGCAAGCAGTGTCTGATTTGCCTCTGGTGCCTCTCCTCTGATGTATGTCTCACCAGCAGTTCTCTGATTTGCCTCTGGTGCCTCTCCTTTGATGCATGTCTCACCAGCTGTTCTCTGATTTGCCTCTGGTGTCTCTCCTCTGAAGTGTGTCTTGCAAGCAGTGTCTGATTTGCCTCTGGTGCCTCTCTTCTGATGTATGTCTCACCAGCTGTTCTCTGATTTGCCTCTGGTGCCTCTCTTCTGATGCATGTCTCACCAGCTGTTCTCTGATTTGCCTCTGGTGTCTCTCCTCTGAAGTGTGTCTTGCAAGCAGTGTCTGATTTGCCTCTGGTGCCTCTCCTCTGATGTATGTCTCACCAGCTGTTCTCTGATTTGCCTCTGGTGTCTCTCCTCTGAAGTGTGTCTTGCAAGCAGTGTCTGATTTGCCTCTGGTGCCTCTCTTCTGATGTATGTCTCACCAGCTGTTCTCTGATTTGCCTCTGGTGCCTCTCTTCTGATGCATGTCTCACCAGCTGTTCTCTGATTTGCCTCTGGTGTCTCTCCTCTGAAGTGTGTCTTGCAAGCAGTGTCTGATTTGCCTCTGGTGCCTCTCCTCTGATGTATGTCTCACCAGCTGTTCTCTGATTTGCCTCTGGTGTCTCTCCTCTGATGCATGTCTCGCAAGCAGTTCTCTGATTTGCCTCTGGTGTCTCTATTCTGATGCATGTCTTACCAGCAGTTCTCTGATTTGCCTCTGGTGCCTCTCTTCTGATGCATGTCTCGCGAGCAGTTCTCTGATTTGTCTCTGTGCCTCTCCTCTGATGCATGTCTCGCAAGCAGTTCTCTGATTTGCCTCTGGTGTCTCTCCTCTGATGCATGTCTCGCAAGCAGTTCTCTGATTTGCCTCTGGTGCCTCTCTTCTGATGCATGTCTCGCGAGCAGTTCTCTGATTTGCCTCTGGTGCCTCTCCTCTTAAGGTGTATGTCTCACCAGCTGTTCTCTGATTTGCCTCTGGTGTCTCTCCTCTGAAGTGTGTCTTGCAAGCAGTGTCTGATTTGCCTCTGGTGCCTCTCTTCTGATGTATGTCTCACCAGCTGTTCTCTGATTTGCCTCTGGTGCCTCTCTTCTGATGCATGTCTCACCAGCTGTTCTCTGATTTGCCTCTGGTGCCTCTCTTCTGATGCATGTCTCACGAGCAGTTCTCTGATTTTCCTCTGTGCCTCTCCTCTGATGCATGTCTCGCAAGCAGTTCTCTGATTTGCCTCTGGTGTCTCTCCTCTGATGCATGTCTCGCGAGCAGTTCTCTGATTTGCCTCTGGTGCCTCTCCTCTGATGCATGTCTCGCAAGCAGTTCTCTGATTTGCCTCTGGTGTCTCTCCTCTGATGCATGTCTTGCAAGCAGTTCTCTGATTTGCCTCTGGTGCCTCTCTTCTGATGTATGTCTCACCAGCTGTTCTCTGATTTGCCTCTGGTGTCTCTCCTCTCATATGTGTCTTGCAAGCAGTGTCTGATTTGCCTCTGGTGCCTCTCCTCTGATGTATGTCTCACCAGCTGTTCTCTGATTTGCCTCTGTGCCTCTCCTCTGATGCATGTCTCACCAGCTGTTCTCTGATTTGCCTCTGGTGTCTCTCCTCTGAAGTGTGTCTTGCAAGCAGTGTCTGATTTGCCTCTGGTGCCTCTCCTCTGATGTATGTCTCACCAGCTGTTCTCTGATTTGCCTCTGTGCCTCTCCTCTGATGCATGTCTCACCAGCTGTTCTCTGATTTGCCTCTGGTGTCTCTCCTCTGAAGTGTGTCTTGCAAGCAGTGTCTGATTTGCCTCTGGTGCCTCTCCTCTGATGTATGTCTCACCAGCTGTTCTCTGATTTGCCTCTGGTGCCTCTCTTCTGATGTATGTCTCACCAGCTGTTCTCTGATTTGACTCTGGTGCCTCTCCTCTGATGCATGTCTCACCAGCTGTTCTCTGATTTGCCTCTGGTGTCTCTCCTCTCATATGTGTCTTGCAAGCAGTGTCTGATTTGCCTCTGGTGCCTCTCCTCTGATGTATGTCTCACCAGCTGTTCTCTGATTTGCCTCTGTGCCTCTCCTCTGATGCATGTCTCACCAGCTGTTCTCTGATTTGCCTCTGGTGTCTCTCCTCTGAAGTGTGTCTTGCAAGCAGTGTCTGATTTGCCTCTGGTGCCTCTCCTCTGATGTATGTCTCACCAGCTGTTCTCTGATTTGCCTCTGTGCCTCTCCTCTGATGCATGTCTCACCAGCTGTTCTCTGATTTGCCTCTGGTGTCTCTCCTCTGAAGTGTGTCTTGCAAGCAGTGTCTGATTTGCCTCTGGTGCCTCTCTTCTGATGCATGTCTCACCAGCTGTTCTCTGATTTGCCTCTGGTGCCTCTCCTCTGAAGTGTGTCTTGCAAGCAGTTCTCTGATTTGCCTCTGGTGCCTCTCTTCTGATGCATGTTTCACCAGCCGTTCTCTGATTTGCCTCTGGTGTCTCTCATCTGACGTGTGTCTTGCAAGCAGTGTCTGATTTGCCTCTGGTGCCTCTCCTCTGATGTATGTCTCACCAGCTGTTCTCTGATTTGCCTCTGTGCCTCTCCTCTGATGCATGTCTCACCAGCTGTTCTCTGATTTGCCTCTGGTGTCTCTCCTCTGAAGTGTGTCTTGCAAGCAGTGTCTGATTTGCCTCTGGTGCCTCTCTTCTGATGCATGTCTCACCAGCTGTTCTCTGATTTGCCTCTGGTGCCTCTCCTCTGAAGTGTGTCTTGCAAGCAGTTCTCTGATTTGCCTCTGGTGCCTCTCTTCTGATGCATGTCTCACCAGCTGTTCTCTGATTTGCCTCTGGTGCCTCTCCTCTGAAGTGTGTCTTGCAAGCAGTTCTCTGATTTGCCTCTGGTGCCTCTCTTCTGATGCATGTTTCACCAGCCGTTCTCTGATTTGCCTCTGGTGTCTCTCATCTGACGTGTGTCTTGCAAGCAGTGTCTGATTTGCCTCTGGTGCCTCTCCTCTGATGTATGTCTCACCAGCTGTTCTCTGATTTGCCTCTGTGCCTCTCCTCTGATGCATGTCTCACCAGCTGTTCTCTGATTTGCCTCTGGTGTCTCTCCTCTGAAGTGTGTCTTGCAAGCAGTGTCTGATTTGCCTCTGGTGCCTCTCTTCTGATGCATGTCTCACCAGCTGTTCTCTGATTTGCCTCTGGTGCCTCTCCTCTGAAGTGTGTCTTGCAAGCAGTTCTCTGATTTGCCTCTGGTGCCTCTCTTCTGATGCATGTTTCACCAGCCGTTCTCTGATTTGCCTCTGGTGTCTCTCATCTGACGTGTGTCTTGCAAGCAGTGTCTGATTTGCCTCTGGTGCCTCTCCTCTGATGTATGTCTCACCAGCCGTTCTCTGATTTGCCTCTGGTGTCTCTCCTCTGACGTGTGTCTTGCAAGCAGTGTCTGATTTGCCTCTGGTGTCTCTCCTCTGACGTATGTCTCACCAGCAGTTCTCTGATTTGCCTCTGTGCCTCTCCTCTGATGCATGTCTCACCAGCAGTTCTCTGATTTGCCTCTGGTGCCTCTCTTCTGATGTATGTCTCACCAGCTGTTCTCTGGTGTCTCTCCTCTGATATGTGTCTTGCAAGCAGTGTCTGATTTGCCTCTGGTGTCTCTCCTCTGAAGTGTGTCTCTTTTAGTGCTGTTTGCCTGGCCTTTGGTTTCTGGGTCGGGAGCAGGTGCTGCAGGGTGGTGGCCTGGCCCTTAGAACACACAGCGTCATTATACTCACCTCAAGCCCGGTGATGTCACCCTGTAATCATTATTTATAAAGTGCTCTAGCACTTAGCAATCTGTGGTGCGCCAAAGAACAATAATAGAGCTATCCTCTGAGTGCTGCATGCGAGGGGCGTGGCCTTGTTCTGGTGCCCCTGTTCTGCCATCGCTCATCACACATAGATATTGCAGGCCTTCCGGCAAATGGCATGATCGGAGGCTGAGGGACACGTGCCATTTCGAATAGTGAAGTCAGGCATTCTATGGAGGGACTGTGTGCCAACACAGACATTGTGCGACCGAGGTTGTGACACCTTGTGGCACAGTTTCAGATGTCCTGGAGGTAAAGATTAGTACGCTAGCCTATCAGAGCTTCGACTGGAGACGCTTCCGCTGGTATAGTCTCCGCACGTACTCCTGACCAATGGGGGTATGAATTATGCACACATTGCTACCTATGCTTCTTTCTATGCACAAGGATTACTCTAAGCTAGCGATGAACATTACTCTGAGTTTCGAGCAGTACTGGCCAGGCTCAGACCCCCGCAGCGCATGCAGCGGGTTGGTGGGGCACAACCCTTCACAGAGCCTCCATTCAGCCCAAGGTCAATGAATATTTGTGAGATATTGGAGACTCCGGGGCCTCTCTTCACATTTTGATAGGGGGCCCATCATTCTGCCACTGACCCTGCACTACCTCTTGTGCCAGTCATTTTGCCCAGTTTGAGCTGGTGGGCGCTATGGAATTCCAGGTCCTCCATAAAATTGGTGTGAACCCCTCTGAGTGCAAAGGAGTTACACTCTGAGGTGACGACAAAGACCCTCCTCTTGGTTTGGAAGTGGCAGCTGGAAGAGCAGTACCCCTAACAAAGGGATTCTTCAGTCCTCAGCATCTTGTACAGCACTTTACCGCCTTTTTGCTCACTTCTCGCTACACAAATACCACACACATATGTACATACTGACTCTGAAGGGCTTCAAGCAATGATGGACATCCGCCTTCTACATGCTCTCCACTGAATCTGAATATGTGCCTTGGAATGGGCATGCATCCAGGCTCGGTTTCATGTTTGCCTGGAAGAAGTGGTCTCACATTGGACTTTTTCTGGTCAGGCTATTTTATGTGCTGTGTTTTCCACACCACTTGATATACAGGCTGCGCCTGTGTTCAGTTCATGGGCAGTGACTTGTGCTGTGGCTATGCCACTATTCTACAACATTTCCTCTTAAGAGCCACAAGCACTTTAAGACCAGCTACAGAAATACTTGGTTGGCGAGGTTGACTTAGCTTTGTTTCTCTGACAGTATAAACCAACCTCATTTGTATTCTTGATGTTACCTGTTCCTGTGCACATTTCACACCAGGGTTGCACGTGTATATGAGACCATACTTGTTCTTTCATGCGTTCCTTTAAGACACATTAATTAATTGAAGATGACAGTAGTAATGAAAAGTCCATGCCCTTGCACTACTTGTATCATTTCTGTTCAATTTATCACACCGTTAATGCTTACCAAATGTCTTGTTCCAGGGTATTATCAAGTATACTTCCACCTTTTCCAACAGGAAATTTGAGAATATTTTGTGTTCGATTTCCACCACATTAAATTCAATATGTAAATTTTTATTTGAAAGAAAGAGGTTAATATGAACTGTTAATTTAAACCTGTTTCATATTTTATTATTGGGTGATTTATGAGTCATTGCTGTCTGTGTGGCCGCTACCGGTCTCCCGTAGGGTGAAATCTATGAGAAATAAAAGCAGGAGGTAGTTAAGAGCCCAACTGAATGTAAGTTATCTATTTTTATTGGGGTTTAATTGCTTGCTGCCCATTTAGCCCTGTGTTTCTACTGAAAACTACCCTAAAGAATTCTATTTCCAGAAGTCAAGGAGATTGGTTTCTGCTTCTCATGATGGCGTTCCTGAGTCTAGGACCCTAAACACCCATTTTTCTGCCTCCAAGTCTCTGATGTTTGGAGATTCCTTGGTGAATTAGGTGCAAACTGGCCGGCCATGCCGGAAATGTATTTTCAACCATCTTTTGGGCATGTGTGTAACTACAGGGCAGTTGCTTGCCAGGCAGAATATTTGGAGTGGTTATTGACAAAGGTAAGCAATGCTTGAAAGCTGCCTCAAACTGAATACCCTACAGTTATGGCATTCAGGAGGAGAGTCCTTCTGTCATGATTTCCCATTTTCATGATCATTGTTATAACTTTCGAAGTCGTCAATGGTTGTTTACAACATGACCTTACATCTGACCTCTGCCAGTGTGCTTTCAAGAAGAGATCTTACAAGTAGATGTCATGCACATATTAATCTTTTATGGGCAATAAACATCTCCATATAAATTTTTTTACTTGTTCTCTTATAACTCTGTTCTTCTAAGGGCCAACTTCTTCTGTGTGTACCTCTGGGATTTTTATTTCGTGGATTGCCTGCTTTCTGGAATTTAATTTGCTCTTGTGATCTGGTAATTTCTTCAGTTTTTATCCTTCCCCTAATTTTGGACCCCTAATCTTCCTTTCTGAAATATCCTTTCATTGTTACTTCTATGATTGCTCTCAAAGCTACAATATAATTTTTTGGATTACTCTCCCCACTTTTTATGCAGCTATAATATCTTCTTTTGGGTGACAGGGCTCCCTTTTATACAGGAGAGTCCCCAAATCAGTCTCTTCCTTTTCATACAACCTTGATGAAATTAGATAAATGAATTGTAGCTCAGTGTCTGAATGTAAAATTCAAACCTGTATTAATAATCAAAAGTTGTGGGTAGCACCAACAAAACACACATTAACGTGTTACTTTGCACATGCTGGTTTTTGTGCCGTAATTATCCTAATGCGATCCTTCATAGACCTGTCTAACGTCAGTCCAGATTCTCTTGTGGACTTCTAGTCTTGTAGGTCGCCTCTCTGAGGGATCATTCTCCATGGCCATAATTTTCTGGCAGATGCGGTGACCCGACCCCTTCATGTTTTACTGTGGTGGCATATTGCCTTCTCATTGAGACTGATTCAGCGTTAGCACTCATCTGGTCTCACTGCCACCATTTGTACAGCTGAATCTCGGGCATGAAAATTGTAATGTCCTGATGATGATCCTCATATTTGACAAGGATTGAAACTTTGTCGACCGTGCACACTGACCCTGTTCTGTATTTGTAATTTGACAGGGCTGGTCTGTGGCTTTGTATATTGTGACCCACATGGAGTAATTTCTTTAGTTGTCACTTGAAAATCGCCTGAGTATATTAATGTGTATTGTGTTGGTGCTACCCACAACTTTTGATTATTAATTAATATATTTTTGAATTTTACATTTAGACACTGAGTTACAATTCCTTAATATCATTTGCGATCAACTATGCTAAAGTAGGGACCTTTGTTCCTTAAAATATTAGGTTCCCTTGGTCCCTATGTACTCTTGGGGTTTCCTTTCCTAACCAACACTTAGTCGATATAAGTTTATATACTTCAAACATAAAACGCTGTTTTCTTAATGCATTACACTTTGCTTGCCTCTAGCACCTATATCCTTTTTCCCTCCTTCCTATTACAGTCCATTTCCTTCACCAGGTAATATTGGTGTAATTTTCTGCACACATTTGATGTGTTCCCCATTGTGATTTTCAGTTTGCAACATTAGTAAATCCTGTCCTTTACCCACTTTGAATGACCCTCCATGCTGGTCCTTATTCTCATTTTCTTCTGTATTGATTGTTCTTGCTTTGCTCTGAATTGATCATACTTTTGTTCCATTGCCCTGCTCTGGCCTCTGATTTCTGTATTCGCAGATTCTGTTTGTCTTCCCCCTTCTCTGTGCACCTCTTCTACATTATCTCACTTGCCTGTTTTCTTGCTCATCTGGATTTTTATTCTGCTTGTATTGTTTTTATTAGTGGTCTGTCATTAATGTTTATATTTTTTATTTTTATATAATAATGTTGTTTTCATTTTGGCCTTCAGTAGCACAAAGGTTTGGTTCACCTTACCGCTCAACCATCACTCTATTTGCACCTACCTTCACTTCCCACCTTAAGTGTTTTTCTTGCCTCATTCCACAGTCTTTTTTTTTAAATGTACTTGGATACATACCTTCATCAACATGGTGAGCAAACATATCTTCCATTCATGCGCTGGTAAGAGTATAGCTAGTGTACCATAGGAGTAAACCCGAAGCTTACATTTCAGCCCTCTGGCAGTTCCCTTTTTAAGGCCTTGACCCTTACTTTACTGAAATAGGAACTGGTTGCTCCTTTAGTCCCCAAAGCTTTCATCCATTTTTTGCATTTCAATAGAAAGTTCAAGCTGGACCAGCATTGTCCTAATTTCCCTTAAGTTTCTGTTCCGTTTTGTTTAACATTTTACCACTGATTTTAAAGCTGTGTGGTAGTCAGCACAAAATGTGCTCTGTGTAAAAAGTGATTTAATTCATCCTCCAAGTGTAGCGGTTAGCAATAGGAAGCTTGTCTGACACTTTTAGAGGTCAGTAGCCTATTAGTGTGACATGACAAATGTTAATAACTAGCGCACTAAGTGTTATCTGCAGGAGTACCGTGTCACCCGTGCCGGCATCAGTGTGAAATGATATGACAGCACAGTAGGATAAATGTCATGCCTAAAATGGGCAAATGTGAACCGCACCGAAAACGGACAGGCTGCGTTTGCAGGCACATTTCTACCAAAACAAAGAAAATATAATGTTATCGTATATTAGTAATATGAACAGACTAGCTGTAAACCTCATTCTTGAAGATTTTTTTGCGATTTTGTCCATACACGCTGAAATCTGAAAATCAGATTTCAGTTCTTTCATCACTCAAGAGTTTGTACTTTTTAAAACCAGACTGGAATGAATTCAAGGGAGGAGAGACATGCCGGTAGCATATATGAATTGGGATGAATTCACCTTGGGCTCTGTTCAGCTCCGTGTGCTTTTTCTACAGATGCAGAAGGATAGTGGGAGGGTTTTACTGCACTACAAATTTGTTTTCCATCACCTAGATCTATTCAGCTCTTGCTACTTCCAAGATTTGATATCTCCCTTCTAAAAGGACACCCTACCTGTAGGGTTTCTGGAATATCTTTGCTAATAAAATAAGGTTTGGCTTGGTAACGTAGGAGTGTCCTCAATGGTTTAATAGGGTTGTAGGATGGTACAACGCATGCCTCAACAATGTATGCCTGAACCAAGTAGTCTCAACCACGACCACGTCTTTACCACGCAATGTTGCAGTAAAGACATGATTGGTAACGGGACATGTGTCGTAAAGATTACACCCCTGCCCCCAGCCCTGAAAACGGTCCCTTTCCCCCTCCCACCTTGAGCCTGACCCCAGGCCCCCACCCTGAGCCCTATAAACTGTCCCCAACATATAACTACCCCGACGCCAGCCCCCCTGCTCTGAGCCCTAAAAACTGACCCCTACACCTGTAAACTACTCCCCCCTTTCCCCCCCCCCACACCCCAGACCCCTGCCCTCGTTCTGAAACCAGTTCCTTCCTCCCCCCAAACACTAAAAACTGACCCAACTCCCTAAAAATGACCCGATGCCACACCCCACCCCAAGCCCTAAAAACAGACCCCTACCCCTGAAAACTACTCGGACCCTCCCTCCCCTGAGTCCTAAAGCCCGGCCCTCTACCCTGTAAACAACCCTGACCTATCCGAGTCTTTAAAACTACCCCACCCCTCCGAAACCCAGCCCCAATCCCACTTAGCTGACCACATCCTTTCCCGATCCTTCCCCTTCCTGACCGCCCGTTCCAGCATCTAGACCGCGCACTGCCTTAACCAAGCATATGCATGGTTAAGGCATATGTGTGGTTAAGACAAGCATGGTTAGGCTTGCGGGGAAATGGCTGGCGTGGCTCAGACTGCCTTGTTAAGACCGTCTCCCGTTTAGAAGTCCTTTGTCTTGTCAAGTTGTTTGACTATCTTAGAACTTACCTTAATTCTCCTAGAAGAAAAAGTACATAATTTTACTGGAAATGTGAGAGTGGAATACTTTAAGGACGCACAGGCCTAGAAAAGTAGAACTTCCCAGCTGATACTGCATATACAATTCGAGCTGCTAGCTCGAATCTGTGCTGTAAGAACTCGCCCGATGTCACATTGGTCTTCTCAGACAACCTGCTTTTGCTGCTTGGACAACTGTAGGTTGAGTTGCCTGATAGTAGAGCATGTTGTAAAGAGATCAAGTCTGCAGACCGATTGGAGAATTCACTTTTGACTGGTGGTGTACTGTCAGGGCTCTGCACCTGTCAGGGCTCTGCACTTGAACTAATCCAGAAAAAGCGAACATCAAGAATTTGACTGAAAATCTACTTTGCTTTAAAAGCTTGAATTTGCAAAACTTTTTGAATTTGTACCAGCAGACAAAATCAATTTGTGTTTTTTGAAACAAGGGTGTTTACCAAAAAGTTTGATTTCATCAGAACATCCTTTTTCTGTTGGAGGAGTTCCCTGGCCGCTTAATGCTACTAACCAAGGCATTAGACCAAGGGCATCTTATTTTTGAGCTCGCTTCACCAGATAGTCTACCAGCCTAACTCACTTTGACTGAGCTCCCGAAAACCAACCGATAAAGAAATAACTGATAACAGACCCAACGTATTTTTCACATTGTCTGCTTGAGCAATAGCTATTGGAGACCCCTAAATCTATTAATGCACGTTGTCCGCGCTCATCAAGGGTGCGCTCTGTATATCTGTGGTCCTGGAGAGCTTCTTAGAACTACCCTTCAGCATCATCCTGCTTGACTGGTTTTCTCTTTATTACTTCTTGTATAATTACAAGTGTTGGGCATCTATAAGAATTCCATAACAGTTGTTTTTCTTGAATTTGCCACATATTAACATTAAATAATTTTTTTCTAATTGAGTTAATGTTAGTTATATTTTATATATTTTCAGCCCGTTTTTCTTTAATTCTTTGATCTTTTACACATTTTTTCCTCTTTTTCATCAAACTTCGTTTTTGCACTAGAGTACTGTATTTCTTTAAATGTGTATGTATTTAGTGAGTTTGTTATGCACACTGTCGCGTTGTTAAGGCGTCCCACAAAAATGAACCCGCGACAACCCTAGCGGCTAGTTCAACTTTGTCACAGTGTTGCGGCACACACAGAGCAAGTGTCAAGAGTACAATCCTGACAAATGCTCTTGCCCCTCCCCCCCAAAGCATAATAATACTTTCTCTATTATTTAGGACATGAAAGAAGCAAAGATTGAATCGCATCGGATGACATTGCATCTTGCACATTGGTCAGATCCAGGTCTTGGAGTTGGGCCATCTTTGCCAAAGTGATGTGTTCCAAAATGCCCTTCTCAAGACATTGTAATTGTTTGTATATAGCGCTTACCACTACTCCACTGGGTTAAGAGCTATTATCAGTGTACATCTCCTTAGTCCTGTTGCCTTATTATAGTGTACCTTCAATGTCTCCATCTTACTGGTTGAATGCACTCCAGTTTTAAAGAAAATACATCTGCCGAAGCAGTAACATTCTTTGTTACAAAAACGTCTTCCTCTCCAATAGATAATAACCAACTAATAACTTTGCCCAGGATGGTTTCTTTGAAAATAAACTAAGTAACTGACTTCAATTTAAATCGAAACTGTTTATCTTTTTGTCAACTGATTCAGTCATAAAGGCACCTTGTAACGTTGAGCAGTCATTTAATCTTTTAATTAAAGCTTGGTCAAAAATAATCATTTCGATCTGGCCCGATATCTTGGGGCACTAGTGCTCCCCCCACCCCTTTTGGCGCGGCAGATAACTGGAAGCTTAGCAGCTAATCAGATCTCGCAGCAAGAAATTCCATTATCCATGCTGCTGTTGACCTCCTGCACGAGCTGTGTCCCTTTGCTAAGCGCCGTGTAGGGCTCTCGTGCCACTGTGAGAGCGGTGCGATAGGTCAGATAAGGGGCGCTTCTCCAAGACAGAACAGGACACTGCCATCGATGACGGACAACTCTCCATTCTTTCCTAAGCCTTGATTGTGCTCGAGCGTCGACCTTTGGTAACTTTCTTTGTTTGAATTGAAAACGAGGGCTGTGCCAACCGTGTTTGTGCC
This sequence comes from Lissotriton vulgaris, assembly GCF_964263255.1. Lineage (NCBI taxonomy): Eukaryota > Metazoa > Chordata > Amphibia > Caudata > Salamandridae > Lissotriton > Lissotriton vulgaris. The sequence continues at coordinate 479,476,533 of NC_141689.1, forward strand.
AGCGATTAACCGCCTTTGTAAAATATGTGTGTTTTAAAGGTTTAAGACGAGAAAAGAAGCCACTGACTAAGAGCTCTTATATGGCCAGCTTTTAAAATCTTCCTAGGTGTGCTTTGTAGGAAAATAAGGAATAATACTGGAAAATATTTAAAATTACTTCTGGTGCCAGCCAGTAATGATACTGGTTGACCTCACCTTAGCTGCGTTTAATTGTGGAGACCGTGCAAACAAATGGCAACCTTGGCATTGGCAAAGGTTTCTTCGTGACACATTTGTACTATAGCTGGCTGGACTCCACAACACTGGCTGGAGGAAACCCAGCATGTTCCCACGGGACCAGCCCCACCTCAGTCTTCTTTGCTGCTAGAAAAACAAGCATTGGTAAAGCCAATTGGTCGCACATATCCGAGATCTATTAGCTTTGTGTGTGTGTATATATATATATATATATATATATATATATATATATATATATATATGTGTGTGTGTGTGTGTGTATATATATATATATATATATATACATACATATGTGTGTGTGTATGTATATATATACATATATATATATATATATATATATATATATATATATATATATATATATATATATATATATATATATATATATATATATATATTGAAGGGGCACGAGCAGATAGTCAATTGATGTCACATTAATATGCCATATTAAGTACAATGTTTGGCCTCAGCCCTTTCAGTTTTTCAGTGGACTTCTTGAGAAGCCTCCAGGACGTTCTTTTTCTTTCGAGCACGCTGTTTCACTGTAGGAATGCTATTGTATTGTGACATTTTCATAGCGCTTAGTCTAGGTTGTCAGATTCTTTGGCATAAGAGGCTGTCGGCGAATTCTGAATTACAGAGTAATGGAGCGATTCTCTCCAACAATGCATTATGGCTTTCAATAAGTGTGCACAAAAATCCGGATGAACTGTGCTTAACCTGCGACCTTGAGCTTTCAGGTGTGTGTTCATGAAGGTCTTCGAGTCCCAGGTGCAGTCGTTGCAATGCAACAGGAAAACAAAACAAAAATCCCTCAAACCAATAGCCAGCTTTTAGTGGTTACTACAAAAGATTGGTTTTAGGACACGCCCTAAAACGTATAAATAAAAAAACGAGCACAGCAACGAATGTCATAATGGTAAAACTGAGTTGTTTTTTTAGATTTTAAAACTGGAGTTGTGGCTGAACGTTAAAATGTAGTTTTAGGGGGCTTTTCTGTAAATTTCTCTTTAACGTTCTTGAACTACTTTTCTATTCTATCTACATCGTTTGGTAGGTAAAAATCATTATATTTGATTGGATGAAGGGAGACTCTGATCTGGATGGGTGACCTTGGGGATGTGGTGAAAGATTAGCCAAGGCTGTAAAGCAATAGGCTTTCATCGAAAGAGATTGTTAGACATGATGAGCGCCTAGCACGCGTACTGAAAGTACACTGCCCTTAAGTTAACAAGAGAAATAGACCGTCCGTATCATACAAAACAGGTATACTTTTGGGAAAATCCAGCTGCAGCAAGTTCTTTACTGCTGAGAGTGTGATTTTCACATTGCATCAATTTGCGGTCCCTTTCGTCTGAAATCCCACAATACAGCAGCCTTTTGATAATGCCGCACATCCCTCTGGAGATGGACAGGAGGAAGCTGAGTGTAGAACCCCTTTCATACAAGTTCACAACCACAGCAGAACAGAGGCGTAGCTCCAAGGGGTGGGGTTTGAGGTATAACCCATCCTAATAAATGTATTCTCTGATAAGTAGTTGTGTACAGGTTCTTTCAGTCTGGTATTGTGAGATATCAGTTGGATTTCAGATGAAGATTTACATAAACAGACAAAAAAGCACACTCTGTTTTGAAAGTTCTCAAAAAGATTGGTTATTTAACAAAATATTGTGTTTTCTCTCTTAGTACTGCTGCCAATCCACATTCCTCTCTCTTTGCACTGTCCTTAAGGCTGCTCTCATGCATCTGGATTGTCGTATTATGTATTTAAACCTTATATGCCATTCTAAGTGTGGGAAAACTTGAAGCTCACACTCCCCCTCAATTTGACTGACTAGGCTATGCCCCTGCAATAGATGCACATTCTGGTGCCCTCTGGAAAAACGAAAAAAGTTCCTTTCCTCATAAAACAGAAGTGCCAAAAGATTAGTTTCTTCTGAAGCAATGACAATCTAAAAGATTTGGAGCAGGGTTCTGTATGCCAATTACTCATGACACAACCATAGATGCAAGAGGGCCGCCAGAGGTTTGAGCCTGTAAGAGGCTCCTGGCTTGAGAACAGCGTTTGGCGGATATCCCAACTTAGCTGCCCCCGTTACCTCCATTGCCCTTTTGCGAAGTCAACGCTTCTGCCTACCTTCCTTTTAGATCTGGGACGCTGCTGATATCCATCTCAGCGCCAATTTCCCCCCTCCTGTCCTCCCGACACTGGATCTACAGAGCTGAGGTGCACCTGAGGGAAGATCTGGAGGCTGCAGACAGTCTCCATCTGTGAAGCAGGCTTCATGGCTGCTGCCGGAGCGCGCAGTGCACTCTCCCTGCTTGCCCATATCCCAGGACCATGGCACAGTTCTGAAGGAAGGAGCCCACCATCTTGTGGATTGTAATGGTGAAGGGGGTCTGACCTCCTCTTTATGCTCCGCGACCGACTCAAGCACTTGCCGCAGTAAGGGCCTCCCGATGTCGGAGTACCGGTCTGAGATGAGCCCAAAGTGGTTTGCTGCTGAATTCAGGCAGATCTTGACTGGCCTACCTTGCTGCACACTTAAATCAGACTGATGGGGTCAACTGGGGGGGTTGTGGGCAGTGCGAACACCGCTATTCTCAGCTAGCGGACATCGCCAAGCCCGCCTGTGCCGCCCACGAGCATTGGACCTGTGGGGCCAGTTGGGGGTTCGGGCCAGGCCCAGACTGGCTGTAGCGAGCACCAGGAGGTCTTACCGGTAGGCCGTCAGGGTGGGGGCTGTTTTTGGACCCCTGGGGGGCCATTTTTGTCACAGGGGGCCGGTTTTGCAGCGCAGCTGCAGAATCGGCCCCCTGTAACAAAAGTTTTTTCCATGCCCCTCCCTGCAGCTGGCCAGACTCAATTGCCAAGGCCGGTTTGCGTTGCCAGTCCGGTCCTGGTTTGAGGGCGCTGTGAGCATCACTTTCCCGTTGCCTGTCCATGAACTCTGTTCCGCAGAGACCTGGAGAGAGAATTATGCATCTCCACTGTCCATGGTTTTCTTTCTTGATCTTTTCTGTTTGACCCCACTGACACCTCTCACTCCCTCAACCTAACAGGCGCTGCTTGGTCTTCACTGCAAAAAGGCATTTTTTCCTTTTTTTCCCCGTGGGTGGTAACTGCTGATAGCGCCGTGCTCCCTATCCGCCCACGCTCCCTTACAGCCCATCCGGCCAAGCAGCGCGGTGCTTAATTGGAGCTTATTTTTTCTTCTCTTCACTAATACTACCGACCGGCCTTATTCTCCAAGGCTTTTTTTGCTTTATCGGTTATTTTTTTGGATTAAAGCCCCATAGCATCTGAATAAAAAGAGGAATATCTGTTTACCTCATCCCTGGAGTCCAACCTAGTGGCCAAACAACCAACCACTGGTCTCTCACCCCCAAAGTCCTAGTAATTTGGCATAGAGTTGTCAGACACTCTCATAGTAGCATATGTTAAGCATTTCACAGCACCAACTTTGACAGTAAGTAAATGACACTACTCAAATAAAATCTGTACGCCAATTTATAACAATAAACTGTATTTTGTAGACGTTTGGACACCAAGATGAAGTCTGTATCCAAAGGACAACCCTAGCTGTGAATTTTTGAAGTATTTGAAGGTCAATGCAGTGGGAGCAGTCAGATATTCACCACTGGAATCAATGAGAGAAAACTCACCTAGCAAAGAAATACTTTTGGTACACTTCCACTGTGTCTCTGTTGTATCTCTGAACCTGGGATTCCCTGCGCATGATGGATCAAGGCTATTCTCCACCTACAAAACTGGTGACCAATCGTGGATTGGGTTGGCCCCAGTCTAAGCTCAACTGCAAGTAATACTCCTACATATGTTTTAGCTGAAAACTATACTGTATGCTCCAGTGCACATACTACTACTCACTTTAGCTGATCCCTCACCCCTCAACTCTCAACAGAACTCTAGGAGAGCCACTCATAACCTATATCAATGGGGGCTTGAGAAGCAAATATAAAGATTCATACCATGTTTTGCTCCCCCATGCAGATTCTAAACTCCTTCTATTTGACATGCTACCCCATTCACTCACCAAATTCTACCCTTTTTGGCAAGCTCCTTTTATTACACTAATTTACTCGACCTGGAGTTTAATCTCACCTAAACAGGACAATTATATCTTCTTTAGATTCATACTTGTCATTCTATGATTCTGCAACTAATGGGTTGCTCCTACGCCATCAACCTGGTCCCCCAGAACATTGATCCCATACCTAGACTGTGCACTTAATTCACAACACCCCCCACCATGTTGAGTTGGAACCTGACTGCAAGGAAACTGCCATGATGTCCTTACCCCACACCTCCCAACTCCACCCTTTGAGGAACGGCTCCAACTCTTGGAGCATAAAATATTCAAATAACCACTCAAATAATTTCCCAACAAATGTCAAATACAACCTACTCAAGCAACTCACAGAATATCTAATTGCAGAAACCTACTAAAGAGCTAAGAATGGCACTCTGAAAACTGACATCATCTTCTACTTCAAAAGTCCTGCAAAATGGAGAACACTTTCCTTTTCCGCCTACATATATAACAAGCATTGGAAATGCAATAGGTCTCGCAGCATTAGAGTTAGTGCTTTTAGAATTGTTTATGGGTTTTTTTTGTAAATCTTTAGCATTTTTGTTTCCTGTAGCCAATGCTAAAGAATTACAAATAAAAAAAGCCATAAACAATTGTAAAAGCTCTAACTCAAATGCTCCGAGACCTATTGCACTGTGTGAGGGTGAGGGGTTGAGGGTGAGTGAGGGTAAGTGAGGGTGAGGGTGGGTGAGTGAGAGTGAGGGTGAGTGAGGGTGAGTGAGGGTGAGGGTGAGTGAGGGTGAGTGTGAGTTAGGGTGAGGGGTTGAGGGTGGGTGAGGGTGAGGGTGAGGGGTTGAGGGTGAGTGAGGATGAGTGAGGGTGAGTGAGGGGTTGAGGGTGAGTGAGGGTGAGTGAGGGTGAGTGAGGGTGAGGGGTTGAGGGGGAGGGGTTGAGGGGGAGTGAGGGTGAGGGGTTGAGGGTGAGTGAGGGTGAGGGGTTGAGGGTGAGTGAGGGTGAGGGTGAGTGGGGGGTTGAGGGTGAGCCACAAAACACAATGAACTTAGGCACTCATAAAAAGAGACATTCATATTATGAGCAAGTCGTGTTTGGGATCAAGTTTCTGAAAGCCCAGCTATTTGTCCTCAAGGCCTCCCTGGTTGACACAGGCACTCTGGCAAATTAATTTCCAAATATGCTTTTATCCTTAATGAACGATTCAAATGTGCATTTATTTCATGTATGTATTCCCTGCTTTTTAGGAACACATCCATTTCGTTTGTGTGCACAAATACAATATTATTGTATGCAAGCAGGAATTCACATTTAGGATTAAAGTGAATAGAACTGCACTGGGCAAATCAGTTTGAAAGGAAAAAGTTTCTCTTCTGGGCAGAGCTGGGAGAATTCAAAGTGGAAAACATCCATTAGAGTGTCAGCATCACTTTAACATACGGCCAGTTTGTGCGATCGACAGTGTTTGGGGCCCATTTGTGGTGGAGACGGTTATAGAGTCGATAAGATCTCTGCAGACTCCAGAGCAGCCAGCTGCTTTGTTTCCGCATTGTCACTTTCATGTGCACAACACGCTCTGTAGGCTTTCAACCTATGTGTCACTTCCTTTTACAGCCAGGGGCACGTGAAAGGAGTGTGTCTTTCCGTTCTTATCTATGTTTATAATAATTTGCAAGCCTTACACTTAAATTAAGGAGACAACTTGAAGAAATGAAAAAAAAAAACAGGAACGAAATTAAACCAGGGATTGAAAAACTGTACAATTACCACAAACTGGGTCATGCAGTGTTGATTCAGGAATGCATGCCTGCTTGATGCACCAAATGGAAAGTTTATCGATTAAACTGTACAGTTTAAAACCTTTTGCAAAGGACGCCCTGCTGACAAGGTTGAGTCCAGCCAAGATGAATCAAGATCTGTCTGTTATCAGCATAAGCACAGAATAAGAACCTATATAACCTGATCAGAGCAGCGAATTATGCCACATAAATGCTGAACATGGTATGGCTCAACAAAGAGCCATGTGGGACCCCACACCTTGCGATCAAAACTGATTGAAAGGAAAGGAGAAATTCTGCAATTGTTTCCCTTTTGCTTTTCCAAATGTTATGTTTGTTTACTTGATTGTTACAGAAAATCAAGATGTTTCCAATTCCTAATACTTTACAAAACGTAAGAACTTTGGAAGCACGTAGTATTTTATCCAGCCCTGAATTCAATACCAAGGCAAGAACATTTAATAAACATTAAGTGGTTTATGTCTAAAAGATGTTTTAAAATTGATAATCTACAGCCGACCATGATGGCTGCATAGCTGAGAAGCTCCGTGGGTGAGGCGGCCCTTTCATTAATCCGGCACAGTAATCCGCTGTAATTTAAGGCTCCGAGGGCAGTCCCTGAGGTCCAGGATGGGGCAGCATCGAACATCAGATATCCAGGAACGAACCGACGACGGGAACGCATAGCGCGATTGGAAGAGATCAGCGGCCTGCATCGCGACAGTGAGCAGCGGCTTCCAGTACACAGCGGGCTGGGCGGAAGTGCAGGTGAAGAGGGCTTAACAGACCAGAAGGAGGCCCTGGCAAAATCACCCCTGGAAGCTCACATTACAGACTCGGCCAGAGGAGTCCCGGACGGCACATACCACGCAGCGGGGATCAGACAAACAAGCTCCCAGGACGCTGCACTGCACAATAACTGATAAGGGGGCAGGATAAACGGAAAAACAGGCGATCAATAAACTGGGACCTGGGAAGCCAAAACGAGCACTCGGACAGGAGAAACGCGACGTGCACCAGAAACAAAAATAAAAATAAAAATAACAAGACGGAGGGAAGAGAGGGGAGGGGGGAGGAGAAATGCGACACGGCGCGAGGGGAGGGGGGAGGAGAAATGCGACACGGCGGGAGGGGGCGGAGCGGGTAAAACACGACGGACGTGCACGCGCTTTTAAGCTCAATGCGCATGCGCATTGAGCTTAAAAGTCACGGGCACTGCAAGGAATCGCCACGATTCCTTGCAAGTTAGATAAAGAGTCGATGAGCCCCCATAGTCTCGCTTGCTCGATGCGCATGCGCATCGACAGGCGAGACCTAAAAAACAACTAAAATTCCATATGGAACCAAACGCACACCCACCCCCTCCCAAAGCTTTATTGGGGAGGTCTCCATTTCTATTCGCAGAAAGGGGAACATACTAATTCAAGCCTCCGACCAGCACCCCACTATCTTTGATCGACACTTCTCGCTTCATTAACACATGATGGTACTACTCCCAATCCTCTCCTTCCCTTCTCTCTTACCAGTCCTTCTTCTAGCCACTACGCTCCTGGTTTCCTCAGCCACTCAACCCACCGCTCCCTCCTCTCCTGTCATATGCCTTAGTATTGCAATTGTCAGTCTAAACCCCACTGCTCCCACCCTCGCACTCAATCACAGTGCAACACATCCCCTAGAAGTGCTCACCGGTCATGATAGCGCCAACTCGACCTCTAGTCCTTACTCCACTGAGACCCCCCTAACTAACCCCTGGCTCCCCACATTGAGCCCACCCAACCCAAACAAACCTCTTTTCCACCTACCTTGACGACACTGCCCTTCTCTCCTTTGAGGGTCGGCTGTCCAATTCTGACTCAGGACGCTCTGCTTGTTCATGCACCCACATAATAGATAGCCTTGACAATAGAAGAAAGGGTCTTCCCAAAAAAGATCTGAAAGAAGCAGCCAACACTCCTGCTTAACCTCCATCCCTTTTAGCCGACATTCCCACAGGCTCCTCCGAGCTCTCAACCCCCATTCCCCAATGGAAGTCAAAACAATTAGCAAACCCTACAGCACAAAAAATACTGCATGCTGACCCTAAACCTCTTTTCAGAATCCTTGTAATCCTGGGCACTAATCAATTCCCTCAAACCTGCATGTCACCCAGACCACCTTCTCAATACATTACTATCCAGTCAATACATGCTATTAATAATAGTTCTTGATCATTACCCTGTATGCTCCTTAATTGCAGATCAGCAGTGAGACACACCACTGATCTAGCCAGAACTATACTTGAAGAAGGAATCATCATTGCATTTCCAACTGAAACCTGGTTCAATGAAGTATCTAACCCATTTCTAGAGATGCACACTCCCCCTGGCTATTCGATCATGAGACAGGACAAACGAGGACAAACAGAAGGTGGGCTGGTGATCATTCAAAAAGAGAAAATTCAGCTTAACTCACATTAACCTACTAATTTTTTGATATTCGAATACCTGGAAGTCGCACTCACAGCTAAAGCCACCAATCCCATCATACTCCATACCATCTATCACCCCCCTGGTGATCGCACAATCTTCCCTGAAAAATTAACTAACCTTACTACACAGCACTCCCTAACTGACACCATTGACATTTTTCTTGGTGACTGCAATCTGCAGTGGAACGATGCTGAAGACACCACAGTCTGTAACTTAACTAACCTTGTTGAGATCAACAACCTCAAGCAATTTTGCAACAAACTGACCCACAGGAAAGGCTTGATGACATCATTTTCAGAAATTAGCTTGTCTCCCTCTGATCTCAATGCCTATCCCGTCAGCCGCGGACGCTGCAGGTAAGAGCGGTGGGGCGGGGGGCCCAGGTGAGGGGGGATTTCGAGAGACGACCACGAGGGAAAATTAACTATTTATTTAATGTTCCCTCTTGGTCGTCTCAAGAAATCCCCCCTGACCTGGCCCCACCGCTAATACCTGAAGCGGCCGCGGCTGCATCCTGTACTGTACCCTGCCTCCACCAACAAACTCACACACTGGGCAAGGAACATCAATCACATTCCCTTAACAGAACTGGAATCCAGGATCAGCACCCAACTAAACTCACAACCTCTCCTTCACACCATTGATGACCTTTCCGCCCACTATAACTCTCCTTTGACTGATGTGCTTGACCAAATTGCATTCCTTACATTTAAGCGCTCTAGAAAAATTCAATACAGAACCTGGTTCAGCTCTGACCTCATCTCTGAGAGTAGATAGCTTAAACGAGCTGAAAGGATCTGGAGACAAAACTTCTCTCTGGTTCACCTAGCACTCCTAAGATCCAAATGGCTATCCTACAAGAAACACATCTTTAGAGGAAAAGCCACCTTCTTTTGCAACCAACTGTTTCAAGCAAAGAGTTCTTTAACATTATTGAACATCAACCCCCGAACCTCCGAACCTGATACACCAGTCGCCAGTGAAGGCTGCAAAGAGATAGCTCACTGCTTCACTGAGAAAGTTGTAAAAATTGAATAATCTCTTTTCCACTATAGTAGCCTGACATCTCTGCCCTTCCTCACTGATCCCTCAGTCACCACAGAAACCTTCACCAAGGCTTAACCAATAACTAGTATGAATGAAATGAACTCAAAATCAAGCACAATTTTACTACATCCGAAAAACAATGCTCTGCAGACATACTTCAAACTCATGACTGAAAGCAAAGTCTTCAAAATAATTGTGAACTTGAAGCGCACACTTCAGATCCACTACCCTCCACCCTACTACAGAACCTCAACAACATCATCTCCCTGTTTTGAATCAAAATCTCTGCTTCTCTTTAATCCAGCTCTATTTCTCAATCCCTCCAACTAGGCCAAGTCACACCCATTCTAAAAAAACTAAAAACAGATCCTAATGACCTGAACAACCTCAGACCTATGGAGAAATGTGGCCTCCTTCAACTAAACCTCCGTACAAGAGCGGCCCATGCAGGTAAGAGCGGTGGGAAGGGGTGGGGGGATTCAACAGATGGACAAGGAGGACAAATTAAATAAATAAATAATGAATTTTCCCTCGTCCTAGTCTGTCGAATCCCGCATCACCGCTCTTACCTGCACAGGCCGCTCCTGCCGAAACATAGAGGAATTTAACCTCCACAACACTATCCAATCAGGATTCAGGAAAGGCTGTAGCACCAAAACCTCCATGCTCAATATTTGCGTTAACATCCACAGAGCCTTGGTTGAAGGCGATGCCTGCCTCCAACTTGCCCTCTTTACAGTAACTCCAAAATGTCACCTAGTTCCCCTTATGGCAGATTTCCGCAGGGCTGCCAGACTCCTCACGGGAACCAAATGATTTGAACAGATCTCTCCTACCCTCAAAACCCTTCATACAAAAAACCCCCAAATACTGTATAAAACTAAGAAAAGAAATAAAATAAACCATCTGCCGGTTGGCCCATATTTTTGCTAGGTTTATGTACTGCACTCTCCCTTGCAACATGTCTGCAGACAACAGAAGCCAATTACACAGCAAGCGTTGCACTCCATATGCTGCAAGCCACGGGAGGTGGTTATATTCAAATGTAACTTTGGCGTCTCTCTGGTTTGGGGTGGGAGGGTGCTCTGCACTAATCCGTGCATGTGAACTCTTTATAGATGTGTTTGAGGCTACGAGGGAGGAGGCTGAGTGGGTGTCACCTTTCCTGGTGCTCGCGCTATTCTTGAGACCTCGCTTAATTTTGCAGCATAAAAAGTGCATGAAAATGCATTGGTTGCTGCCATGAGTAGCTCACATGCTGAATCTCATCGCCCCTCTGATCCTTTGGGAGCCACCCCTGTGAGAGGACGGTTGCTGGGAAAGCTGCCCGCACCCTGAATGAATGCATCAGGACACTTAAAAGATAAGATTACAAATGTGTTTAATCGGTACAAGTGGTGTGTGTCCTATGCAAAACAATATTTGCAAAACTTTCAAATTTAAAAAGAAAGCATGATTTTCATCTGGAGATGGTGGTTTGTTACTGGAGCCAGCTGAAGCGGATTTTTTAAACTAAAAAGGAGAAACATGGCATCACGTTCATTGGACAAGCATGTAGTGGTTTTCCCAGGGCTTTTGATAATGTGTGCCCCGCGTATTGCACCCCTGTTCAGACAAGGTAGGGAGTGCTCTGGTAGAGAGGCGTGTGGCACTGAGGTGATGGAAGTGACAATGAACCTCCTATTTTCGAGGGTAGGAACTATTTTTTACACAAATATTTTTTGGAACAGGAATGCAGAGTATTAGTGCGCTGTTATGAACAGGGACCGAAAGAAGATGTGGGTTACGGCATAGAAGTGACCTGAAACAAAGATACGTGAGCACACACTGTATGGTAAGCAGACACACAACTTGGTTGGGGGGAATTGTGATGGCAGCAATCAATCACAGAGGAAATCGGGAAGGCAGTAAAAATCAAACAAGGCGTTGCCCTCTCTCCCACACTGACTAGAGGATTCGCTCAACATGCCTTACACATAGAAATAACACAGTTTGTGACACTCAACGTGATCATGATGAAAACAAAACGTGAGAGGTGCAGGGAGAAAGGGAGGAGAAGAAATAGTACATCAAGACGGCCACTAAGGAAGTTTAATCGATCTGTGCTTGGTCCCTGCTCTACTGAGAGGATCGAAGTGATGTTTGGCCAGCACTGGCCAATTAAAGAGCCTGCAGAGAAGAGATGCATTGGAAGCAACAAATAGTAACCAATGGCCTGGATCGAAGCCCTTTTTGTAAGCAATAGTTTATTGCAAGGGAGACTGTGGGCTAGCGCATGCTCTTGCAGGCTCGACCCTAAAAAGCGCCCTATTTGTGAGAGACTTAAACCTCTATGAATCTTAGGATATTGTGATCCCCACACAGTGTGGCGTAATCTCTGCAGTGCAGAGGTAAAGTTCCAGAGTTTAGTAAAGCTACACGTGAACATACACTTTCTGCATAGAGTCAAACAGATATGTCCCCCATAATCATCCATGCAGCACCCCTGCATCTTTTATATGGACTTTCCACACCCAGTATCAAACAGGAATAGAAGCAACAGGTAAGCAGATCTTTACAGTGGTACATCCACTTTTAGCTTCCATATTACTTGGGTAAATAACCTAAACAAAATGGGTATTAATCATAAACAGTGTACAATTACATCAATGGAAGTAATCCCTCAACCCTTTCATACCACAACAGAAATAGGACTGGGTCTCTTTCCCACTGCCTGACTGTCTAATATTCTAGGTGTCCAAAAAGTGAACATTTTGTCTTGTCATCTAGGTAGGAGTGTATTATTGCATATGCAATATGAGAGTCAGAGGGGAAAAAAAACAAGCACAAACTCCTACCAATAACCTATACACACACAAGGTCCTTGGGTACTTTTGATACTAAAAGGCCAGAACTACTTCCCTAAGTATTGAAGACCTCCTTACCTATTGGCTCAAAAATAGATATTTGAGGGGTTCACCTCACCAACAACTTTTTGTGCATGCTCCATCATTGGTAACTCCGACGCCCCCCCTCCCTCCCACCCTCCCCCCCATTCCCCTACTTTTCGAGTATGAAAGTGATACACCAGTGGACTCAACCAAACTGAGTTCTTTGATATTGCTTTCAGGACGATAAACCAAGCTCCAGATATTGAATCACTACAAGTGTATGAATACGGCTGGAATTAGCAATCCTAAACGTGGGTAAAAGAGTTCACTACCAGAAATGGCCAAGACAAATCCTAGGATGATTCAGATGAGACAACTAGGTCAAGAGTAGCAATGGCAGTGGGAGCACAGTGAATATACACATGTATACTAAAAGGGATTAGGCAGGTGATGTTGTTACCAATGACAACTTTGATAAGTCGATCGTTCGTAGTGAGTGTGATGTTGCAGGACTGGGCAAGAGTATATGTGCCGCATCTACATAAAAATCGGAGCATGATTGGACCATAGTCCAACAAACTTGATCCTACTAGCTTGAAATATAATGGGTATGTCTACAAAAGAAATATTAGTTGAAAACACAAGGGCACTGGATGGTTTGGAGCGTGGTTTCAAGGAAGAAGTCATTGTATAAAAACATCTGATTTGTATTTTATGGTATTGATTAATGAAAAGAGGGAGGTTTAGATTCCCTCCATTTTAGCAATTGCCATCCACTCTGATGGAAACACGAAATATTCTTCCATTGAGCCACAGGGTGTTTTGTTGCCTTTTGGCCATAGTAATGGTAGTATGTCTGGCTCTACTGTGTAGGAATCCTGTAATTGATTGAGTTTTCTGGGAGAAAAGGACATGAACCCCATACAAATTCGCCATTATTTGGTTTCACCAGTCCACTAGAGAATTTACAGCAGTGGTATAGTAAATTTAAGGCTTCATATGTCTGTGACTGCCCTACTTTTGGCATACTGGGCCATTGTATCATCTCATGATGGGTTCTCGTTTATAGCTTTTAATTTAAAGTAATTTTTACACCTTGAGAAGTGACATCATATAGGAACCTACGAGCAACGTATCCTGTTGAGTGCATTAAGTGCCTCTATAGAAGAGTCATTTATTAAAATGACAACTTACAAACAGCCCCTTGGCTGATGCATACTGTGAAGAAAGGAAGCAGGTAGTAATGGAGAGAACGTTTATCAAAGGCAAACATTTAAATGTGTCCTGAATCATCACTGCCCCGGGACTGTTCCACAGTTAATCAGCTCATGTAATTGTGGTGTTAATGCAATTATATAAGGCTGAGACTATGATCTAGACACCTCCCTCTTGAGGTAATGAGTTACAAAACATACATATTCGGAGATTTGCAAACACAAATGTATTTCTCTGGAGAAAAGATGGTTGATACAAACTTGTGAGTTTTGATAGCATATTTAGCTTCATACTTTGTCCCTGCTGTAGTTGGTGCTGAGAAAAAGAGACATGCTCAGATGTTCTTAGAAATTGAAATTGTGTATCGTGACCTCCTAGAGTTGTGAGCAGGTTTTAAGATATATTGAGAGGGTGAATTATGAAGCCTAAATTGTCTGTGCTCTTCTGCATTCACTCTGTGGAAGCAAATGTGAAACTTTAGAAGCCAATGCTCTCAAGTCTGTCTTGCGTGACGCAGAGATTTCCCAAGCAAGAGAGCTTGTGTAGAGATTTTATTTTTTAATTTATTTTACAGAGTTTTATATAGCACAAACTTGACCCGAAGGTATCGGGTATCGGAGCGCTTTACATAGCACCAGTTGTGTTACATGAGGACATATACTTTTTTTGTGTTAGGCATTAAGTGATTAGCCCAGAATCACAGGATGTTTAGCATCGTTGTTGAGACTCGAACCCAGTTCCCCAGAGTCGAGGTCGTCCGCCCTCGCCGTTAGGCCAACTCCTCTCCGAGATGTTTAATTGATTGACACGAGATGTTTTATTTATTGACACTCATCTCTTGAACTGAACAAAACTCTAATTTTTGCATAAATGCGTGGCACTGATTTGTCAGCTATCCTAAGAAGAGACCTTGTCAGTATCACACATGTGATTTTACATGCACTCTAGTTGCATTCATTTTTCTTGCTCTCAGGTAAGATCTGGCATTCAAATAGCTGTTAGCTGTCTGATGTTGAAGAGCTGTTCTGACAAGACCAATACTTCGAGTGGGCTTTGCCATTGGTTGACTTTCAAATCAAGCTAATTTCCTTGCATATTATATGATTAATGTCTTTCCTCTTTGTGCGTTTGTCCCTCCCCTGGAGCATATTGTCTTTACCATCCTTCTGATTGGCTAACCTCTATCCTACCACAGTTGCACATCGGGGAACTTACTATTATCCTATTATTATTTGCTTTTGCTTCCAGTGCTGCAGGGGAATGCATGTGCTTTTGTGCCCCCTGCCCCATGTGCCGCTTCTCCCTGTCATCACCGACCCCACACGCTCCATCTTGTCTCCCCGCATCCCTAGAGCTGGTCCATTTGTTCTCCTAACTCTCTCAGTTGCATTTGTTTTCGAATTTCTCTATTTTTTAGCGTTGCTTTTGGACTGCTCCTTATTACAAAAAAAATGCAGTCTGTGCAGGTTTTTGTAAACATTTTTTATTTAATGTTAAAAGATGGCCGTCTTGTGTTTTTGGAATTGTAAATATAAAAAATTATTAGTTATGTCATAGGTCATAAGCTGGGGTTGCTGTAGAGTCAGGATGCTTGCATACGCAGGCACATACATGCAGCATTGTACTGTTTTTGCCAGTGCCGTTCTGTATTGGCTTACCATTTCCTTTTTGTAAAAAAGCATTGGCAAATCCAAAAGTTTGGGTAATGCCATCGAAAAGCAAGACCTACTGGCGTACATGTTTTGACGTGTAGATCTACTTTTCATTCTGTCTGCCACCTCCTATCTCCTAAATATGTTTGGCCAGTGAAGGGTGTAAGCATGGCCGATGGCAGTCAGTGTGCACGTGCCCCTCCTCCTCCTGCTGCAGATGTCTCAGCCCTTCCTCTGCCATCTGTTTAGCACCATCAGCTACCCTGACATGTATTGATGAACAATAGATGACTTGGAAATTGCTGCACCCATATCTGCTGATGTGAAATTAATAAACAGATCGTTTCTACAGAAATAATCCTGTGCCTGTTATGCCGTCGAACACATTGAAATGTTAACGCATTTACTCATGGCTGAGTTTTGCTTTAATCAAACAGAGTTAAGCGACAGACGCACCTCGAGCACAGCCCTGCCGAGCAGGTTCCGCTGGTTGGACACATGTACCAGCAGCAGCGCGTTCCCTTGTATGCAGAACAAACTCTGTAATTACACCTTTATCAAAGGCTCACCCAGAACGGCCGCTTCCCATGGCGCCTGCAAAGGCACCGCTGCAAAGTCCCGCTGGCCCATCCAGGTAGTGAAGGTGCAGGCGCCAGACTATTACAAGGCTCCGCCGTGCAGTCTCTAGAAAAATGGTTTTAACCTCTTCCTATACTGATATAACGGTCTCTGCTTCAAAATTCATCATTAATAGACTTCACCACTCTTCCCTCCTGTATACTTGGAGCAGTTTACTCTCCTTGTATTATATATATATATATATAGATGTATAGATATATAGATATATATAGAGATAGATAGATAGATAGATAGATAGATAGATAGATAGATAGATAGATAGATAGATAGATAGATAGTCTCCCTTTGGCGTCCTTCTCCCAAACACCGAATCCGGCGGCACACGGTCATCAAGCAGCAACGCCTCTACACTTTAGGTCAGTTTTTAAATCATGTTATTGTTTTTGTTCCATGGCATGTACACACAGTCAATTCCGTCTGTGAGTAGGGTGACCAACCGCCCGTAAATTTCACAGATCGTCCGTAATTTGGATCTCACATCCATCCCTTTTACGGACGCCTTTTGTCTGTAATTTTGGGCATTGCAGGGAACAGCACTGTTCCCCTGCAAGAAGCTTCCTCTCCCTGATGGGGCTGCTTCGCACTCCTCCTCGGAGTACAAGAGCAGCCCCACCCCATCCTTTGTCATTTTCTATGTCTGATGATGATTGCCACATACAGAATGACAATGGGCCAGTCTGGCCTGCAAAGCATGTGGTGGGCTTCCCCTAGCCTCGGTCTAGGGCAGGGCATTCTGTCTGATGGTGGAAATGGGCAAAAACGCCAATGCTGCAAGGTGAGAATCCAGTTCAAGAAAAGAAGCTGGTGAAAGAAGTTAAAAAGAAGGGGCTAGAGTTCTTTCACAGTCTCATCATTTTAGAACTGATACATTGTTTTATATTATATTCAACAAAGCCATGGTTGCTGCTTTTTCATGTTATGCAACTAACAACCATTGACAAAGCCAACAGTTCTGGCTTGTTACAGGTCTAACGTTACTTGATGTGTTATATATCTGCATACATTGATAGAAGAAGAAAAATATCAGTCGGGCAGTAGACCACACTAAGAGGGTCATTAGGATTGCGGTTTTTCCGCATCCTCGGGGCCGGCGGAAGCCACCGCCGGCCCCGAGGATGCGGAAAAACCGCAGCGTACTGACCATGGACCCACCGCCACATTAGGATGGCTGGTGGGTCCTGGTTTCCGTCCGCAGCTTTTCCGCCGCGGCTGGCTTACAACCGCGGCGGAAAAGCTCTGATATGGTGACGGTGTCTCTCAGACACCGTCCGCCATATCAGGATGGGATTTTAAAAGTGCTTTTCCGCTGCGGGTTTTCCGCCGTGGAAAAGCATACGGATCTTCACCTAGGGGGCCCGTTGCAGGCCCCCTAGGTGAAGGGGGGGTGGGGGGTGCACATGGGGGTACCTATGGCACCCCCCTGCATTTGCATGCAGAAAGCGGCAGGCACCGCGCGGTGCCTGCCTCTTTCTGCATGCAAATGCAATGCGTGCATTTTTAACATTGCCGCGGGTGCAGCTTGAAGCTGCACCCGCGGCAATGTTAAAAATAGAGGATGTGACCGCCAGGGTGGCGGTCACATCCTAATCGCACAGGAGGGGACTCCGCAGCCCATGCGGACGTCCCCTCCTCCTCAATGATCGCGGACGGACGCAAGTCCGTCCGCGATCATAATCGGCCCCTTAGCACAGATTTTTAGTTCTGGTGTTTTAAGCCATGTCCTTATTTACATCAAACAACCCCTTTGGAGAGATCCCCTAGTTTTTTCATCCCACATGGAGCCCTAGAAACAACACCATGACACAGTCACATCATGGCCTGGCAGTGTGCTTCATGCATGACTCATGACTTCCACTTTTTCAGAATGCCTATGTGCAGGGGCAGAGTGAACCCTACCCCCACCCCACCCCTTACTTTAGGAACTACAGCAAGGGGGAATTCTTGATGGGCCTCTTCTGTCTGCTACTCTACAGACAAAGGCTCAGCTCATAATTATTATGAAAAGGTGGACGAGTGAGTAAGTGAAGGGATGGGTGGATGGCTGGATGGATTAGTGAAAGGGTGAATGGATGAATGAAGGTGAATGATGGATAATGAGAGGATGAGTGAGTGAGTGAAAGGATGGATGAGAGAAAAAGTAAATAGATGGGTGAATGGATAAATGGGTGGAAGAGTAGATGGATGGTTAAAAGGGTGGGTGAGTGGATGGATGAGTGAAAGAGTGGATGATGGGTGAGTGATTGTGTGGATGAATGAATGGAATGATGGATGGATTGATTAATTCATAAATGAAAGGGTGAATGGATGGACAGATGAGTGAAAGAGTGGATGTAAGGATGGATGATTGAGTGAAAGGGAGGGTAGATGGACAAAAGGCTGGATAGATGATTGAAGGAGTGAAAGGGTGGATGGATGAGAAAAGGATGGATGAGTGATAGGGTCAATGGATTGATTCATGAGTAAATGAGTATATGGGTGGGTGGATGGATGAAAGAAAGGATGACTAAGTGAAAGGGTTGGTGCAGAGAGAAAGGGAGGATGGATTGACGACTGAAAGGGTGAATGGGTGGAAGGATGAGTGACTGGGTGCATGGATGAGTAAGTGAAAGGATGGCTGGATGGGTGAAAGGGTAAAGAGCTGGATGGATGAGTGTACGGATGGATAGGGTGAAAGGGTGCATGGATGGATGGATGAGTGAAAGAGTGGATGGAGGGGTGGATGAATGATGGAAGGATTCAAGATGGATAGGTTTGTAAATGGCCAAATATTGATGGATATGGATGGGCGTACTTTTATACTATTGCACAACCCCCTCAGATGTGTCTGTAAAACTTACCTTTTGTCCCGAATTTTTGTCCTGAAATTTTGCCCTCCCGTCCTGAATTTTTGTCCTGAATGTGGACCCTTTGTCCTGAATTTTTACACTCGACATCTTGAATTTGCACCCATGCCAGTTGGTCACACTTTCTGTGAGATCAGACTGACGCGTTTCGGCGAATTGCCTTCTACTGGGTGTATATCCAGAGGTTATCCTCAAGTCACATTTGTTGTAACAGGCATCCTACTAGTTGCTCTGTAGTTCCCTTCTGCTAGGGACTGAAAGTGATACCTTACTGCAAATGCAAGTAAGAAGAGCATTGGTTAAGCTTGACTTTAAATAGTCGTGTGGTTGGCCTCGCCAAAGATTTTTTAAACAGCCATGCAAACACATACATCAAAACGCATGCACAGGCATGCCAGGCAAACTTAGAAAGGGTTTTCTGTTAAAGGAAACCCTTTCCAAGATGGCAGCATCGAATCAACACATGCATGCTTCATCATGTGTGCATTCACAATCTTGATGATGCATGACATGGCTGTAGTTTTTTTTTTCGCATTCCAATCTTGGAGTAGTACATTAAAAGGGAAAAGGGATTAGATGTGTTTGAACACACATTTTAACAAAGGGTCAGCTTGGCAACAAATTGCAGATTTTGCGGCCTTTCCCCCAAAAAAACAAATAAGTAACAATAAAATAAAGAGGGGGGGGGGGGCGGTGAACGGAGAAGTAAACACTTCCTAACAGTAAAACAGGGAGTTATAATTAAAAATAAAGACAAATTCAAAGGGGGTGAGGGGGTTGAGAATCTGCATGGAGAGGAAGAGGAAACTAAAGAGAAAGCAGCACATTGAGTAGACAGCAAAAAAACACATGCACTCTTATGGAGTGTTTAAAATAACGTTTAAAAGTAGTTCCCTGCATACAATGTTAGCAATGAAAGGATACAAGTCAAACAACCAGCTACTGTGAGCCCCAAAGGCTCCTGAGTGGAACAAACGAATAAAGAGATTAAAGCCATTGAATCAAGAAGACAAACGAGATAGCAAAGCCATCCAATCACGAGGAAGGGGCTGACCCAAAGCCCAATCCATGTATATTAGAAACAATCGGTCTGGCAACATACAGCTGAAGTGGTATATAATGAAAGCCAAAAAGAGGCACTTTGTAGGATTAGGAGAGTGAATCCCACCTCTCAGCAGCGTTTTATGTGCCAAGCAGGGGTAAGAGGCGAGGTTGTCAGAAGCGGAGCCCAACAAAGCCTCGGTTCCTCTGCCAAAAGTACAGTTTTGTTATTGTTAATTAGCTCTTGTATAGTGCTCAATCTGCCGTTGGCATGGCATAAGAGTCTGAATTTAATTCCACTTGTTTGGCTCCTGTCTGTATTTCCAGTGAGCAAAATTGACTTCACTTGAGAATCCAAGACACAAATTTCCATGGGAGCAATGGTTTTGTTACAGGCATTTCTTGCATCAAGAATGGAGACAGTGTGTGCCAGGCATGTGCTTAGGTGCAGGCATGTACTCTTTGTACACTGTGTTTACTATTGTAAACCTTAGCAAACAACATCAGTTCATGGCCGTCAACACCTGCATACCAGCTGGGTTAAAGTCTCCCGCCTCTGGCCAGTAGCTG
This sequence comes from Lissotriton vulgaris, assembly GCF_964263255.1. Taxonomy (NCBI): domain Eukaryota; kingdom Metazoa; phylum Chordata; class Amphibia; order Caudata; family Salamandridae; genus Lissotriton; species Lissotriton vulgaris. The sequence continues at coordinate 479,496,957 of NC_141689.1, forward strand.
GGCGAAGTCGCATCGAAATGTTGGCAGGAACATTATCCGAGCCTTAGTGAGAACTTCAGACGTGCTCAGAGCACAGCGTCCTGGCGTCCCCGCTGAGGCGGCCGGATACGTCGAGGCTGGTTGGACGGCGTCCAGTGTAAATGTCTGCTCCTTATCTCCTGCTCTCAATAAATAGACTCTGCTCAATATTTGTTAACGATTTCAGGAAAGTGGTCATTGGCCATTGTTACTTCACAAAAGATGTACTGAGGGCAGTTCTTTCCCCTCCCTCTTAGATCTGCTTTTTCCCTGCCGTGCTGGCCATGAGAAGGTAGAGATTGCAGGAGCTTCCTGATACCACCCATCCGATGCCTGCCCCAGCCGGTGATGGTCTTAACATGTGCAGCTGGAGTAAACCATTCCAATAGTTGGCGAGAACTAGAAGTACAATAAGAAACACGCTTCTCCTCAGCCCGGCTCTGGTTCCCACAAATGGTGTGGTTAATGTAGGGTGGAAGCGTAACCCAAGAGTCTTTGACTAAGACAGGTACTATGGGAATTTACCTGTGTTGATGCAGATGTTTTTAATCTTTTTATCTTCCACAAGAGATACATAGAGCGCTACATGTCACTGTCCGATAACCCATATCGGGTGCCTGGAGCGAGGCCAGCAACAGGGCCACTGGCGCCAGGTGGTGTTGAGTGTGAGGGCATCGAGATAGATGAAAGACCAGGAGCAGGGGCTTTGTCATTGAAGCAGCAGCGACATGGTGGTCTGGGATTGGGAGGGGCTCTGCACCCCGATAATGGATGTCTTTCATTAACTTCTCCAGTATTGTGGTCCCCGGCACCCCTGTCTTTTTCAATGTTCAGGAGATAAATGGTGCACAAAGGTTGTGGTGAAAACCCTGTGATATGAAAACCGAGAACCTTCTTTGCTTAAATATGAATGTGCTTCGGTGCCACCATCTGTTTTAAAGATGTTTGATGTGTGAGTGATTTGGAGATGTGTTTTGTTCTAGGTACCAAAAGTCTTATTTACATTTAAATCTATGGAAAATATTTTAGAGTGAAAAAAGGAGGATGTTAGTTGTTGTTGTAATAAACAAATACCCTTCCATGCCATTGTGCAGCCCAAGTATGAAGTGATATCTCCACTCGGGTATTGTTTCTTCTTTGGGACACTTTTATACTTAAAGTCAGGTGTTAGTCGCAACAAACTGAAGCACAACCCCTTACCTCCATCACCTATATCCAGGGATAGTGAGCGCCGAGAGCACTGATGAAAGGGACAGCATTCTTGAAACGGCAATATCTGTACAGCTTGCACATGTGGCCTCTTCTACTAAAACATCTGCCAAAACGTGACACAAAAAGAGAGCTCAGAATAAGTGTGTGCACCAGGCAGTGGCATAGCCTGGGTTGGCAGCACTCGGGGCAAGGCACGTATTGCCGCCCCTTACCCATGTACCATTAGCAATTCCTGGTGCAAAATTTAAAAGAAAAAAAAATTGTAGTACGGATATGTTTTGTTTTGAAACTTTGGACCCCATAAAAATGTTGTGCCTGGGCAACCACCCCTGTGATTCCCCCACGCTACGCCACTTGCACTACGAATCCCTCAGGCAGTCCTTCGTCCAAGGATTTCATCTCAAGCGAGTTTAAAGTTATTCGAAAAACAATGTCCAAAAAATGCAGTGATATAAAAGTCTCATTTCGTATCATATGTGACCAGCAGGCAAATGGCAGACTTCTTTCTCTCAAGCTCTCCATAAATCGGAATATATGTCACCCTGCTGGGGGCTCTCACCGTGATGTGAGGGTCATACTTTATGTGTAAATCAGTTTTCTGATAGAGGCTGTAACAAATCGCACTCAAGAGGAAACACTGTCTTTCTTCTCAGCATTAGATTCATGGTTCACCTCTCTTAAGCAAAGCGCAGAGAGAAATAAAGGCACTAGTTTGATAACCAGATGAGATTAGGCCACAAGAAAAAACATGACACACTTCAGCAACAAAAATGAGAGCATCATATTGCTGCAATTTATAAGTGTATTAGTTGTTAAACGCAGGTCCACGTGTGTGGGACTACACCCCAACTTCACCAGTGTAAGATTTGTCATTGGGTATAACTCAAAATGTACCATGTTCTAGTGCATTTCACTATGTGTAGATGTTTAGTCCACATGGTCTTGCGCTCAACGCTTCGTGAGTGGGCGTCCATGACTCTGGTTAGGGGTCGGGTGCGTGGGGGTCTTGGTGAGTTTTCGGAAGCCTCCTATGCTGTACTGCTTATAGTGTCCTTCGGGCAAACCTTTCCACTTGACGACGGTAGTGGGACTCATCCCAGGGCTGAGAAGTGGGGATGAGTGTGGACGTTGGTGTATAACCAGACTTCCTTGGCAGATTCTGCACTTAAAATATTGTGCAAGGGTTTCTCCTGAGATGACTTTGACTGGGATGTTAATGTAATGTAATGTAATGGTACTTGTATAGCGCACAAATCACCATGAGGCATCTCGGCACTTGTACGCATACCGCTGAGGAACCCTTCCTGGCCTTTCCCTGTGAAGTGCCAACTCCTGGGCACCCCCAAGGTGAAGCCAGGCATCCTTGCGATGTTGGGGCCGTTGTAGAGATGAAGCAAGTGTAGGATCCTTTGTATTGCCCAGAGTTGCAGAGTGGGACCCATTATTAGAATAGGCCCAGAGGCGAGAATTATCAGGTCCGGGGAAATTGAGCCCAAGACCCGCGGAGGCGGGGAATTGAACCCTGGTCCCGGGCCAGACCTCTGCATCAGGGTCTGCCGCTCCAACCATTGAGCCACACTTCTCCATAATTTCTGTTACTTATCACATCAGTAAAAGTTCACTTCCCTGGCTGATAAACTAACATTTTTCATTAGAAGCTGAGTGTACCTTTTTGAGAGAAAACACATATACATTATTCTTTCCAAAGTGAGTAAATTAATGGTATTAAAATAGGAACTCACGCTAGATATCTCTAAAACATCCCTTACCTAGAAAACAGGTCTATTTGAAACAGTTTGTCTAAGGTATTGCATTTGACAAATCCTGTACCCCACTGTAGAAAATAAATACAAACTTGGTGAACATTATCTGCGCCATCTTGCCCCTTTTTCAAACCCATTCATGCGCGTAAGCGGCAGCCATTTTGAATGCCATGGCCTCCCTGCCCCTTGCTGATAGCCAGCGCGTCTCTCTCTCCCTTTAACCTCGCAAGCATCCCCCGCACACTGACAAACCCCCGCTCTCTCATGCCTTGGGTCATAAACCCCTCTTCAGCGCAGCTCCACCACTGAATCCCATCCTGTTCCCAGCGCGACACCTCCCCTCATTCCTTTCATGGCCTCAATCCCTTTTGATGCAAAACCCTTTTCCTGTGTCCCCGTTTGTCTTCCCTGTTCCCAGGCCGCCACCTGGCTCTGCGGATACTGTTTATTACCTCGTACGGTAGGAAGTTTCCCCTCCCCATCAAAAGACCCCCGAACCGATCAAAGCCCCCACCCCATGAGATCCGACCAAACCCCATGCATTCCGTGAATCGGCGGAATGCCCTGCTGTGCGACAACCATCACCTGTTGTGACCGGGGTGGGGAATCCAACTGTAAATGTATGTGGGAACGGGTCTGAAGGGGAGATTCCGAGGATGTTCTTTCAAGTATTAAAATATTACGAGAATGTGTTATGTGCAATAAAGGTCGTAAAATCTAGTATAAGAGGCCCGGCCTCAGAGATGTGGTTAGAGCACCTCGTGACGATACTTGCTGTCTGAATTGATGTGTTCTCCTCCGGAGAGAATAAAATCCTCGTTTCCCGTCTTCCAGTCTCCAGCGCCTGCTTCTTCATTGACTAATATTGGTGGGTCATAGAGGCGATACCGCCGGGCAACATAAAAGGGTCTTTGGTTACCGGTTGTCTTTGGAACCCTTTTTAACAATTGGCGTCCCAAACGTGGGGCCCATCAGCGACTCGTGGATCCAGTGGGAGAGGTCCTGACGACAGAGTGAACGACTGCAACGATCGGAAGGTACCCTGTCCGATAGACCCTTGTCTGACAGCCGATCATCCGAACTTCACTGGTTCCGAACAGACCTCTCCCGAGTGATCTGCGGTCCTGACTGGGAACCATCAGGAGTGCCACGAGAAGTACGAAGAGAAGAGGACGATCGGGCGCTGGATTCGGAAGACGAGAAACTGTCCATGCGGTCCGGGTAAGGTCGTGTAAACACGACGAAATTGCGATAGTGATAGATAATTGGAAGTAATTGATAATTGTTGTGAAAATACTAGTATTACTCTTTGTTAATTTATTGGAGATTCGCTGTCTGCAAACGGAGAAACAACAGGCTCTCCCTTTATAAACAGCGAAGGATAGGTACGCACCCGTCGGACCTATTTTCCCCCTCCCCATTGAACAATTGCCCCCCCCCCCCCATTGATTAATTGTTATAGATCGTTTTCTGGAGATTCTCTGTCTACAAACAGGGAAGATTAGGTCCCCTCTTTGCAGATAGTGAAAGGGTAGGTGACGCGAACCTTTGCGAGCCTACTTATTCTCCCCATTGACCATATTGATTTTTTATTTTTGACCTAACATTGATTAACTGTTATAGATTGTTTTCTGGAGATTCTCTGTCTGAAAACAGGGAAGATTAGGTCCCCTCTTTGCAGATAGTGAAAGGGTAGGTGACGCGAACCTTTGCGAGCCTACTTATTCTCCCCATTGACCATATTGATTTTTTATTTTTGACCTAACGTTGATCGATTGCTCAGAATTGGTTCATGAGGTATTCACTACGTGCAAACAACGTAGAATAGAAATATTCTGTCTAGTCTTTGCGCGCAGTGATAAGATAGGTAGTGCTGATTATTATCCCATTGTGATCCGTCATGCCTGTCTTCTCCCCACTGGTCAGTAGCCTGTTTTACCCGGACCGCTTATTAGAGATGAACCATCCGGCTCCGCTGGAAGGCACCCCTAATAAGGACATGTTCATGAAGCATGGATTAATTGCTATAGCCTATAGTGAGCTGTGGCATAAATATACGAAAAGGGATCGAGAAAGACAGTGGCCACTGAGAGGATCCTTTGATCTCGACAAAATAGAAACAGTAGAAATAGCCCTTCGTAGGAATGAAACAACACCTATTATGCTCGATAGTCTCGGTATGTGGCGCAAAGAAGCCACGCAACGAAGGGAAAGCGACGAATTTAGAAAAGGTGAAGGGACACGACGGACAAACCTCCAAACGTCTAGTAGGCAAAGGGAAGGGCCAGCGATGGCACAGCCCCGAGGAGTAGACATGAAAAGCGAATGGTGTAAGGGGATGTGCCGACAAGCCAACCCCGGAACACAACGACCTGAAGGTAATCCCCCGACATTACGCACAGGACGGACAGATTTAAAACAAAACCAATGTGCTTTCTGTAAAAATCTTGGACACTGGAAAGCCCAATGCCCGACTCTGCAAAGCATAGGTAAGAATGAAGGGGTGACAGAAAGGACGGACCGACAGAAAGGAAAAAGACGTGAGATAAAAACCAATCAGACTAGTGCAGACAGAACAGACAGGACCACCCCGTTCGATTATGCTCGGTGGCACAGATTTCGTCAGACCAATTTTAACGACATGTTAGAGTTCTGGGACTGATTGCTCTCTGTTGCTCCCCCACTCTGAAAAACAAACACAACTGCAGGTCAGTGTAAACAACCCCCCCCCGTTAGAGAAAAGATTCAAGAAAGCCAAGCGTCTATTATATAACTTAGGATTTAATTACGGTAAAACACACAACCAACAGTAAATAGAATAACTAGTAGAACTCTCTAAAAAAAGCAAACTTGACTAATAGGAAAAATACAAAACATGTTATGCTCACTCCGGAAGTCCTCGAAATGTAACAGTTCGATGGTCCCGCCCATCCGAAACACATAGCACGTGTGGGGCGGGGCCTGCCAGCAACCATGAGCCCAAAAAGAGATTGCTGGCGAGAAGGTACTGGAGACCCCACACAGCGGGCAATGAAATGGTCTTCCCATATTGCCCTTCCAGGGATGGCGTCCCCCGGACCGCGAGTAGGGAGGGGGCGGATGAAGGTGACCCCCTCCCTTGTATCTCCTGGTCCGGCCATCACGAATTCCTCCATCGAACGGATGCAGGGTGGGCAGGGAGGAAGAGGCGACGCGGACGAGCCTCTTCCACCTCCACAGGTAGGAGGCTTCCCTGCCCTGGCCCGACGCCGATGTCCTCCAGCCGGGCGACGGCCATATACCTACGCTGCACAGGAAATATAATGTCCGGCTGGTATATTTCCGTAACACAGGACATATAATGCCCGACTCGTATATTTTCTCAGTACAGGATATACAAGACCCGGCTGGTATACTTGCGTGGTACAGGACACACAATGTCCGATGGGCATACTTCCGGAGTACCGGATGTACAGTGGTCCCCCAAGAGTCGGAATCAGGGGTGTAGGGTGGTCATCATGTGCGCCCCTGATTCCAAGAGACGGCGTAGGATGCACCGGGAGAGGAAGACGGCACGGTGAGCCTCCCTCACCTCCCCAGATGAAGGCTCCACTGCTGCACCCTGGCGCCCCGAACCAAAATGTCCTGCTCCAACCGCATGATGCTCTGTTTTTCGCCATCACAAGAAGTTTTCCTCCACTCCTGATGGGTACAGCAAAGGTTGCTGCAGGGCCTCAAAATGGCGTCTGGGCCCTCGAAAGGCGGGTCTAGGCCGCTGGAGTAACTTTGTCCGAAATTGCAACTCGGGCGCTTGTCCACCTGGGCGCAAGCCCCCACCATCGACAAACATCCCCTCGACTTTGAAGATTCTACCAAAGTCCCAAGAGCCCTCGGCCCCTTCAGGCTTCCGGTGAGGAACAGTTGCATTGATCTCAAATGAAATAACCACGGCACAGCAACAAGATGGCGGTGCTCTCGTGTCTGCATCAGCTTCCGTCTGAACCACCCAGGAACATTATGGGCTAACGAACTTGAACAAGTTCCGGCTGAACATCAACATGACCCGGTAAGAGAGACTCTACCCCCTCCCTCTCTTGATTGACGGTCCACACCACCAGCCCCTTTGTTAGCACAGTTTTCTTTTGGACTACCGAAAGGGACTCTGGTCCAACCGCCAATTGTCGGGGATATTTTGCCCCTGATGCTACTTCCGGACTAAACCGGCCTCGCCCAAAATGGCGCTGGTATCAATGGAACTTACGGGTGCCTCATGGTGTTCCTTAGCTAATGAAACTTGATGTACTAAGATATATATGTATATATATATGAACCATTGCGCACTCAATGTTAAAGGGAGGAGGGTGCACTTGGCAAACATTTAAGAAGAGGTTCTGTAAAAATGTTGATTTCAATGAACAATTTATTTTTGATATTTGTTGTAACTGATACATAACGTCGCTCATGATGCACGCCCGCGGTTTGCATTTAGGAAATGTGATTACGATGAGCTTGACTGTGTTTCCATCTATGAACTGAAATGCCCCTGATTCCTTCGTCACGCAATGAAATGTTTTTGGTTACTTACAAATAATTAATTAGACCTTTTTACATGTTCTTGTACTACAAAATAACCCCCTACTGTATGTGCTTCCATCGACGACATGTCAGGCCAAAATATGAATTGCGCTCTCACCTTTTACGTACTGAATAACTCTACAAATAAAAGTCTTAGAAGCTATGGATAGGCTCCGCGTACTTTTGTAAATACGGGTATCGGTGGGAGGGTTTTTCTGTGCGCAACTGTTCTGCTCTCTTTTTAAGGTTATCCGAGAGATGGTTGTTCGGCCCTGGGTTGATGGTCAAAACGAAGGTATGATACGCTGCTTATGAAGAAGGACCTCGACTTCAGAGAATGGGTAAAGTAAAATGGTGTGATTGATAAATTGCTATAAGGATATGGTGGTCGAAGGTACTAAGGTACAGGGTTGAACGAAGAACTGGTATGCCTTAAGAACATCACAGCTTTGGGGATGATTTTGGGACCCCGATGACCGGATACATCTACGAAACCGGGTACCTCGCGCTAGGCACCTCTGATTCCTCTTTTTAGCGTTTTTTCACTACACACGATCCTTAACGCCATCCTCGAACCTCCCCATGAACCACCTACCACATTGCCTGCCCCCATGACTTTAAGAAACCAGAACCCTAAGGGATTATATCCCGAAGAGACAAGTACGATTATGTGGTAAGTAAAGGATTTTCGTGCCCTTACATTTGATATGTTCGAATGTTGTCCCCCTACCCCCCCCTTTTTTCTCCCCCTTTTTCCCTCTGCAGGTTACATTAGAATCCCGATTAGAGTATCATAAGGGATCTGGAACCACGTCATGCCCGATGCATGAAGACGGACTAGCGCTACAAAATGGCACAACACGGACGCTCTCGCGACCTTTTTACCAAATCTAACGCTTTTCTGTCCCAGAACTGCATGCTTCCCACCTCCTAACACAGACCCGAAACGTCTAACGTTGGGTAACGCACTGAATAGCCCAAACAATACACGGTCATTCTCTATGTCACACGTGTACTGTTCGGCCTATTGTCTCTCTCTCTCTCTCTCTCTCTCTCTCTCTCTCTCTCTCTCTCTCTTTCTCTCACTCACTCTTCCACCCCTCCACACTTTCCCTCTTCCCAGCAACTGGCACCTAATTGGCGAACCTGGTGCACCTCCTGATTGGCCCCAAATACCACAAGTATTTGTGCAAATCTGTCCTAAATAAAATTGTATTGGTACCACGTTACTACCTCTCCTTTTCTACTAAAATATGGATGAAATTTAAATTGGCCGATAGGAAAGGGACAGGTAAGACGACTAAGGTTCCCTAAATTTGACCCACTCTCAGGGAACTCTTTGTCAGTGGCTACTATGATAAAAATGTGTCTGTGGTGATGCGACCATCCCCATTGAAAATTGTCTCCGTACCCCAAGCTGTAAGAAATGATCGAGACACCCCCATCTACCCAAAATGCCCCCAGTTTGGTATCCATCAGATCCCTCCTTCCCCGAGGATAAGTTTAATAATTATTGCAAACCACCCCTCCCGAGTTTTTGTAGTAACCAGGTTGCGAGGATTTATATAGAAAGTTAGAAGGATGTGTGCAAAGTTGAAAATTAGATTGAAAAACGAAAGAACTTGTTGCAGTAGGCATGGTTGAAAATAAGATGTTTTTATGTAATGCAGACTCGTTTAGCCTATGTTCATCCCTCAGAAGGATGCTTATCAGACTATGGTGAATAGCACGTTGCACTTTTTGTAAAATACAAGGCCCTGAAGACTAGCCTAGCCTTGCAAGACTCGTACTAGAGAAATGGGTCTCTGCCAGAAGAACTGACATCTACTATAATAGACATATGACAAATGAACGTAATAATCATCAAAGCGTCAAAGAATTAGCCAACAAAAGGAAGTTGCAAGGAATCCAGCAAACCCATCATCAATTGTTTATACGTAAAGCCGCAAAAATCTCAAATGTAGCGAGTGCTTACGCTAGTCGCTTGGTGTTGGGAAAGAAAATAGATTCATGTAATTACCTTTTTCTGCAAAATCTCTAAAGACTGTCTTTTCAACACTCATTTAAGGATATCACTGTCGGAGGAGAAAGAGACCGGATGTGGGAGCACGCGGCCTGACTGCGGATTGTGGAACGTCAGCAACGGAGGCCAAGGCGAGACCACGGCAGTAAGGAGTCGCAGGACGGGGCACTGTTTCAAACAAAGCTAAGGAAAGGGCTGACCTGAAGCCCCTGCTCTATGATCAACGTGTGCCAAAAAGTCCCCGCTCTCTGAACATGGTTACGGACTCGCCTGTCGCAAACTCTCCGCCTCCCCCTGATCTGTCCCCGACTTGGCCTTGCTCCATCCCCTCCTCCTCCGACCTACCATAAGGACTGTTCACACCCGCACCTTTCCATCCGAACTCCCAAATTCCTCCAAAACCTACTGAGCTACCCAGAGAAGAGTACTCCCTGCGTCAGAAAGGGGGGGAGCTCCGACTAAGTAGACCACGAACTATGTTAATCTTAGAACGGTGACCTAGAACTCCACCAAGGGTCGCCTCCAAAGAAAAGATGAACGAAGTATGTGGTTCTACCCGCTGCTGAACGCCTCGAAGATGATGGAAGCGACAGGAAATGCCCACCACAGAGACTCAAGAAACAAACAGATCTCACAATTCAGGAACAATCGCATTTTTTTATTGCAAATCTATGCTCTGCATTACGGAAGAAGATGCATCTGCTCCAAAACAGTAACGCATTGCTCCTATGAGGCCTGGCGAAACAAGCCCCTGCCCGCAGACCTCCAACGACTCAATCCACATGAACATTCCTGTTGACAGACCGAATTGTAATCCAGGTGCTTAACAGTGCCAACAGAAGACGACAAAAGACAACGAGAACTCTGATATTTTTTCTATCTCTCCTTTCTCTCCCAATCACCATTGGACTGACTATGCACCCACCGTATACAAAAAAAGGACTTATTTATATGATAATTTACCAGTTCTTATTCTATGATCTGTACCCAACGCCCTCGCTACGTGATTCTAGTCTGATATTGCATTACGATGACTTTTTCCTGCAACCAACTTAACAATGAACCCGCCTACTGACTGATGAGATTTTTTTATATGATGTTTATAATGTGATGTTTACGTACAGTTCTTTCACCCAAGTCCCCTCTCCCTTACTTATGATCACTGCATATAGGGGTAGATAGGAAATAGGCCAGCAAGATGTCTTGGAAATGTTAAAGGGAGGACTGTAGAAAATAAATACAAACTTGGTGAACATTATCTGCGCCATCTTGCCCCTTTTTCAAACCCATTCATGCGCGTAAGCGGCAGCCATTTTGAATGCCATGGCCTCCCTGCCCCTTGCTGATAGCCAGCGCGTCTCTCTCTCCCTTTAACCTCGCAAGCATCCCCCGCACACTGACAAACCCCCGCTCTCTCATGCCTTGGGTCATAAACCCCTCTTCAGCGCAGCTCCACCACTGAATCCCATCCTGTTCCCAGCGCGACACCTCCCCTCATTCCTTTCATGGCCTCAATCCCTTTTGATGCAAAACCCTTTTCCTGTGTCCCCGTTTGTCTTCCCTGTTCCCAGGCCGCCACCTGGCTCTGCGGATACTGTTTATTACCTCGTACGGTAGGAAGTTTCCCCTCCCCATCAAAAGACCCCCGAACCGATCAAAGCCCCCACCCCATGAGATCCGACCAAACCCCATGCATTCCGTGAATCGGCGGAATGCCCTGCTGTGCGACAACCATCACCTGTTGTGACCGGGGTGGGGAATCCAACTGTAAATGTATGTGGGAACGGGTCTGAAGGGGAGATTCCGAGGATGTTCTTTCAAGTATTAAAATATTACGAGAATGTGTTATGTGCAATAAAGGTCGTAAAATCTAGTATAAGAGGCCCGGCCTCAGAGATGTGGTTAGAGCACCTCGTGACGATACTTGCTGTCTGAATTGATGTGTTCTCCTCCGGAGAGAATAAAATCCTCGTTTCCCGTCTTCCAGTCTCCAGCGCCTGCTTCTTCATTGACTAATATTGGTGGGTCATAGAGGCGATACCGCCGGGCAACATAAAAGGGTCTTTGGTTACCGGTTGTCTTTGGAACCCTTTTTAACACCACTTCTGCCAGTCCAAGTGGTCCAAAGTGGAAATTAATAGAAAAAACTGTGGAATCTCAATTCTACACTGGTCTGAGTTAAGCAAATTTGGACTTGGATAGTTATCCATAGATAAACTAAAATCAATGCTTTGTTTACGTGTGATGCAGTGTAAGGGCCTCCAGTGGTCTGTGGTCCGAAACAAACCATAGTCGAAACTTTACCCGGCTGGAAATCCAGAATTCCCAAAAAACAGGGCTCTGAATGTGGCATCGCCCTGCTGAGTACCCAGACTCCAGAGTCTCTTCCCCTCTTTCTCCATCTAATATTGTCCCATCCCTCTTCCAGGTCATGTAGTATCTGCAAACATGAATATTCGTGCCTCAAGGTCCATCCCCTGAGGAGTCTGCCAGCAGGTGCTCACTAATGCCCTGGGTTCATCTCCATTGCAGGGCACGTGCACCCTGGTCTCACCCTCACCTCAGACACTGAGTGCTGAGTACTGGACATCTGATCAGTAAACTCTCTCCTCTGTAACTAAGACATATTCATTGAACCTATGAAAACCTCGACTTTGAGCAATGTTCCACAGCCTCTCCGCCCCGCAACTAATCTAAAGTTCACTCTTATCAAATGCGCCAAGTAAAGTAACAAATCCTACCTTTACAACAAGTCTTTCCATACATCACATGGCAATTACAACTCATCGAACTCTCCCAGCATCATGTAGGGTCTTATCAAGTGTCATTTGAAGCAAGAGATATACGATTTAAAAAAGTACTTCTGTAACATATAGTACCTATCGTATATAATCTTAAGTTTTTGTCATTCATTGTGCTAAAGTTAGTCATTTCTGGGGATGGTTTACCCGTGAGCCCTTGCGCTCACAGCATGTGGCTTCCTGGTGATAAAGGCCTTCTATCCAGGTTTACAGGTTTCTCCTCCAGCCAGCGTTGCGCGTCTCGTTGGCGCGCTTTCACAGGCTCTCCTTTCATAGGAGCAGCCAGTGAGTCTTCAGTTTCACCTTTTCCCCCAAAGGGCTGCACAATGGTCGAGCCCATTTTCAGAGACACCCCGTTTTCGAGCCTTATTTGGCAGTAAAGAAAGCATGCAGTGACTCGCGCAGGAACTCTTTGTGCCTTCTTTTTGTCATGCATGCCCCAACGAACGGCCGGGGTCTCCATTTTCAAGAAATCCAGCAGACAATTTGTTTTCCAAGGAAAACTAGATTTTTGCTGAGCATTTGTTCACCCCGGTCCCGCTTTACATATGTCCCTTTGAGGATCATTGGCGCCTGAGAATGTGCTCGCCTTTTCTGCCAAGAGGGAGGAGGCTGTGAATGAACCCATTTACATGTCAATGTACATGAGCCTGTCTGTTTCAGTGCATACGTGGCCTGTGTTTTTTTATTTTCTGAACCTTTGCCACAATTTAATTAACTCCACATTCAAGTCTTTTTTTGCCTTCAATAAAGTTGTATGTCGATTAAATTTTACATTCAGCTGTTCCTGAGTGTTGTGACAGTCCTCTGACCAGTTCTAAATTTGTAGTTAGCCACAATAGTTTGGCTGAGAGCTACAGTGTTGAGCATGGTGGCAAACCTTGCTCACACTGTGCTTTTGCACATTGTACTACACACACTTTTGACCGCTGCATTAGTATCTGGGACAGGGTCGGCTTTAGGGAATGTGCGACCGTTGCAGCTGCACTGGGCGCTAACCTGTGGCGGGGGCGCTGACCTCAAGGGAGGGGTGCTGATTTTTGCACTAAATTATAATTGGAGAGATGAGGGGCACTTTTGCCCAGTGGCAATGAGAGAATCCAAGGAGGTGGTCACGGAATTTGGGGGCACCAAAAATGATTGTTGCACTGGGTGCCACCAGAGCTAAAGATGGCTCTGATCTGGGATGCATGAAAAATGACTTGTTTTCGTACATATTTTTCCTCACTATCAAGTTTTTCTACTATCTAGTGCAATAAAAGGTGGTAATACAACACACTACAATGGTACTCAGATGGTACTCCAATATTATAATTAAACACATGAAAAGCTGATCTAGCCCTGCAGAAACTCAAAGTAATGCACTGCTAGACTCTCTCTTTCTCGCAAACACGTCTTAACAGTGACATTTTTTTTAGAGTAAGTGTAATAATAAACACATCCCAGAGGCGCAACTAGAGCCAAATTTCGGGGGGCTAAGAAAAAATTTCGGGGGGGCTGAAACTTCAATCAGTAGGCAGATTGGAGCTGCAGGGCCTCCAACAAGGGGTGAAGAAACAGCAACATCTAATTAACATTCAAATGGTCTTTTAAAGAACTGTGAAACGTTCGGGTGCGGCTCTGTATGTGCCCGGGATCTGTCTCATCCCGGGCTGCCACACACGGCGGGGGGGGGGTGAGTCCAATGGGTGTTTCGCGCCTGACACATCCCCACATACATTGCGAAGACATGCTTATTACACTCTGTCTTTCTGTATGTATACTATTGAGCTACTTGAATTTGGAATTTAAAGGTATATTCCATGATTGACAGCGACAACTCTTTTTAGTTTTCAGATATGTTTAGTTGACAGTAGCGCGAATGTGTGTCGTTATCCTGCAGTTTTCGTCCCTGCAGGGAATCACAACTTGTCGTTATAACGATCGCGTTGTGATTCCACATACCATTACCCCGCAAGTCGTAACAACGACTTGCGGAGGGGGTGCGCTGGATGTTGGAATAGTATAATTTACTATTCCAACTCTAGTCTGTGCGGACAGTAGGGAAGGTGTTAGATTTTAAATCCAACCCCCCCCCCCCCTCTGCAAGTTGTTGTTCCGACTTGCGGAGTAATGGGATGCGGAATTAAAACGAGGTCGTTGTAACGACCGCATTGTGATTTCCTTCGGGGGAAAAAGTTTTGTGGTACACGTTGTTTACCGCACTTTGTACCCTGTTTTATTTTCCTTTAGGCGACCGATTTTAACATTATTTTCACTCTTTGCGTCGACTTGAAGTACACATCCAGAGCGCTTGTTTTCTTTTTGCACATTGGCTCTTTGACTTGTCATTAAGTCTGTCATAGAGTGCCTGAGTCTGTGGGGACCATCTTGGGTGGGAGTGTTGCCTTTTTCTGCTGCAGTGGTTTAGTGTTGAAACGTGTCAAGGGTTTTGCACACTATTAACACACATGCGGCACATCCAGGCAGTGGGTGGGCCAAATGCAAGTCTTCCAGGGGTGGAGGCATCGGGGGATGCTGTCTGATTACCTACAGCTCAGAAATTCTGCAAAAGATATCAAATATGATAAAGAACGCCACAACTACAATAGGTAGAATTTACTTTTTATTATTTGGTCAGTCGTCAATAGATTTAATTTTAGCACATTACTAGGGGCGAATTGGCGGAGAATTTTATTTTTTAGTAAGTGGTTACTTTATTGTACACCTTCTATTTCCAAAATGTATCCTAATCATTCTCCACATTGATTTAGATGTATGCATCATTCTCCAGCTAACTGGTCACATGTCATGGTTCATTGGGCTAAGATTGCAAAATTTTGGGAAGAGACCTTCAGCTATTTCCAGATTGAATGTGGTATCAAGATAGTAGTGAACGAGAAATTAATTTTGTACGCTTTTGAGCCTGATCTTGCTTTTCCTGACCAGATGGCTAAATTGCTATATATTGCTATGGCAGTGGCTAGATCTCTTTTGTTACAACAATGGCGTACAGAGCAGATTCCATCTATTTATGAATGGTTACATAAGATAAAACGGGTTAAAACTAGTGAGCGGTCCTTCTTGTTACGAGTGGGGGGTATTCGAAGATTTGATAAGATCTGGGGGACATTATTTGATTACATTTGAGAGGAATTATTATCATTATGGGAGGTAGCAGTTTTTATAAGCTTTACAGCATATTATATGCAGACATTGTGACTAATGGTTTTGGCTATAATACTTGGTGTATGGTATATATTTTTTCTATCAGGCTTATGTAAATGTTTTTCTATGCTAAATGAGATGTAGAAATGTCGATGGACTGTATATTCATAATTTTGTATTGCTATTAGGGACTTCAATAAAATTAAAAAAATATTTTAAAAGTAAATTAAAAAAAGTCTGTCATAGAGTGCCTGAGTCTGTGGGGACCATCTTGGGTGGGAGTGTTGCCTTTTTCTGTTGCAGTGATTTACTGTTGAAACGTGTCGAGGGTTTTGCACACTATTAACACACATGCAGCACATCCAGGCAGTGGGTTGCCAAATACAAGTCTGCCAGGGGTGGGGGCATCGAGGGATGCTGTCTGATTACCTACAGCTCAGAAATTCTGCAAAAGATATCAAATATGATGAAGAACGCTACAACTACAATAGGTAGAATTTACTTTATAATTAATTTCACTCAAATTCACACATTAGGTAAATAGAACAACATATTATTTTATCTCCCTCAAACGTGGGTCTCCATCAGCTTAATGTAGAGCACCCACAGCACAAAATTAAACAAATTGAATATTCACTTGTAAATGTTGATCATCCAAAAACGTGTGACACCTATGCTAACAATTAAGCTTCTAATGATATTTCATTGTATACCTAATATGGGGACATCCTACAGTAAATACTATCGAATGAAAAATGGGTATGAAGGAAGCCTAAACATTTTCTAATTGTGTCCACAATACTGAGTTAAGGAATAGCGGTTATCTTCACAATAGTGAATATGGGGTTACCGATGCTCTTGTGTGATTCAGAGGGCATTTTGCCAAATGTGTTCTTTCTTGCACACTGGTTTACATTTGGAAGGAACAAATGGAGCAATCTCTAACTGATAACAAACGTTCTCTGATTCTGTGTTCCCACTTGTATGAGTGGGCCTATTGTCTGTAACCAGGAAGGTCCCAACACGCATTGTAGAGACATCACATTTTCAACCTGAAAAGTAACCCAGTTAGTGATGTGCATAGTTGCAGAATCTGTGATTTTCAGCAACTCAATAAAACCTCCAACCTAAACATTTCTGAAAAATAGACACAGAGGGGAGTCCAGAGTAGTGTTGTTTTTGTGTATTCCCCTTTCCCCAGATGTCCTGCAAATCTCTGTTTTCCTACATTTCGGAATCTGTGAGGATCCACAAACTTCCCACAACCTTGTGCTCCCATATTTCTCCAAATAAAACCAGCAGGTTGCCAGGGTGGGCTGCCGTCACACTTTAATGTTTTTAAATATTTCCTTCTGTATAGTGGCCCTACCTCCCCCTTTAGTGAGGGTGGAGTTGGGAGCAGAAAGACTTAAAGGTATTTGAGCACTTGCCTATGCCTGGGACCCTCCTCCCTCTCTGGTGTCTTCTGGGGTGATCCTGTTACTATCCCCAAGCAGGACTCCAGTATGTAGAGATACCACTGGAGAGGGAACATTGCCCCCCTTAACAGTGGTAGCTCCTCTATACTGATCAGTGCTTCGGGGGCAGATTGATGGCCCCAAGCGCCGTTCGAAGTGGAAGCACCGCCCCAAATGCCAATTTCTGCTTTTACTTTATTTACTGTGACATCAATGCGCTGTGCACCACAATAACAACAAGAAAACCTCTGGATGCAAGGGAAACTTTTCCTCCATGTCCTGGTTTGCTTTATCAGTGCTGCTGAAGAACCATTCACTTCAGCTGCACCACAGCAGCCCGGAAGCAATTCCAGACTTGATTACTTAAATGAATGCTAACTAGATCTTTGCACAGTTTACAGGGGGTCACAATCAGACAGTTAGGATCATCATGAATCTCAACAGATGTGGACGTGTATTGGAAGCTTACCATGCTTTACATTGATTACATGTACACATTCTTACTCAGTTATGGCCCTCTTCTACTGTATAGCGAACATTAGGAAAGGTCCAACATTGTTCCAAGATTTTCTTTGCTTCCCATGTGTACATATCGTAGGTCTTGGGTCTAAAAACTTGCCATTGTTAGACATCCCTTCCTCAATAAATAGCTTTTAGGTGGTGGAACCTTTTCCTGTCTAGCACCCATCTTCTGGAACTCCCTTCCACTAACTATTCATTTGAAGCAGAACAATTTGTCCTGATGGAAGACTTTGAAAACGTATTTATTCAGTTAGTACATTTTTTGTCATTCTTCCTTAGTACGCCTTCTCTTTCAGTGTCCGCACTGTGAAGCCTTGTTGGCGGATGTTAGTACTTTAAAAATATTCATTCATGCATGCATTAGTTCATGCATTCATTCCTTTAATCATTTGTGCATCTATTTATGTATAGTATATTGCAGATGTGTAAAATGTAATATGATATTTATTACCATCGTTGAGTGTGAGGAGGGGCCATGACTCAGTTGAGTGGGTGACAAAATCCTGTATAAGTCTGAGCTTCCATTGAAATGGTAATTCATACATGAATGTTGCTGAAGGACATGCTTTTTATAATAAAGATGGTAGCTTTTTCTCTTGTCCTTGAAGCCAATGTTGAATATGTTGACTGAGGATCTCTGATTGGGAGACTGCAACTTGAAAAAAATGCTGTGGCTGCTATTGCAGGCCGTGAGAGACTAGGTCCAGATGTTCTAAAAATAAAAACAATGGAAGGATGATTGGAGTTGTAGTGGGGCGTTGGCAGACTGGCCACCAGGCTCGATCACAAAAAAAAAAAAAATATATATATATATATATATATATATATATATATTATTGTGGGATGAGGTTTGTGAAATCTGAGGCAGCCACATTCTTACATTTGGACCCATGAAATTAAGCTTTAGGGTCTGAGAACCATAGCAAGATGTCTCGGTCCCTCCTTGGATCCTAAGGCAGGACCACAAACTTGACAGGAAAGTCTAACAAAGGACAAGGATCCTTTGAGGATGTGGAAACCCTCGGACCATGTTCTCTGAACCCTGAAAAATTAAAGAAATGAAGAAAGTAGACGGAGAACTGGGGATGACCACCCAAGCTATGCACTGTGGGGTTTCCTGACCTCAGAACCATTGGCACGGGACTTGTCCAAACTCCAGCCCATGCTGTGAGAGTTGCCTCCCACAATGGGTTGGGAGCAGGCCCTTTACCCAACCGGACAACTCAGGACGGAAGGCAGTATGCAGAGTGGGTTGGCTGCCCAACCCTGGCAATGAATTATACCAGAAACTCAAGAACTATCTGAATGTGGAAGAATACATGCTCAGTAACCAATTAAACTTCTGCAATCGTCCTCATGAAGCTTTGATTCAAGTAGTCATAGATTTAAGTATATCCCATCTTGACTATGCGACTGGATGAATAGCAACCATCTTAAACTCAACGTGTATAAAACTGAACAGTTATTACAAATTTTGAATTGGACTATTGGAATGTCTTCTTTTTTGCCCAATGAGATGGAGGATCCACCGCCCCCAAAGAAATTCGTAAAAAGTCTGAGTCATCGTTGGCAATGAGTTATCCTTGAACCCTCAGTTAGGAGCAGTCATTTCTTCCTGCTTCTTGTCTCTTGGCAGGATCAAAAAATAGCTGCATTTCTCACCTTTGAAGCTTTGATTCAAGTAGTCATAGCTTTGATTATATCCCATCAGGACTATGCTTGTTCTCTGAACTCCCTAAGACTTTACTTTTAAGGCTCCAAATTGTTCAGGACCCAGCAGCACGTCTGATATATAACAGCCAAAACTCTGTCAAATTACTCCCCGACTGCGAGACCTGGCGCAAAGGATGTCTTTAATTCAGGGTGCAAACTCTTCAAAGCCCCTGCCGAGAAGCGCCCCGCCTTCATAAACCCTAGATTTAGGAAATACACTGCGAGTAGGACACTACGATCCTCCTCTAAAAATCTCCTTTCTTCCCCAAGTTTAAAAAGAAAATGATTTGTGGTTCCAGATTCTGTGTCTTGACCCCTCATATCTGGAACCACCTTCCTATCAGTGTACAGATGGCTCCAAACTAAATAAAGTTCAGACAAGCACTAGTCTCAAGACCTATTTCAACAAGCGCACAACTATCGCACTCTCTCGATACAGCAGGTCCTCAGTTATGTACTCTCTGGCTATTCACTACCATGAAACCTTATGTAGGGGTCTTCAAACTGTGGGGCGCGACCCCCAGGGGGGCCGTGGACTGATGCACAGGGGGTCGCGCCTTCACAGTGTCACTTCTGCCTCCAGGGCTTCAGCCCCCCACCCCCCCATCCTGTGTCTCAGCCCGGGCTGCTGCAGTGCAGCTCGCGCTCCTGGGACCTCAGCTGGGCAGTGTCTGGAGTCTTATCTCCGGCCTGAGTTTTCACAGGTCATTAAAGACCATTAACATATTTACATGCCTTTGTTAACCGATTACCAAAGATTCGTTTTTTTATGGTTCCAGTACCCCCTGGGCCCCCACTCTGCCTATTTCATACATTTGCATTTTTACACTTACTGCTGTAGTGTGAGAATGCATTTAATGAAAATAAATCTAAAGTTGGGGTGCCAAAAGAAACATGCCTGCTATGTGTTGTTTAAAGATCCTGCAGAGACCTACTCTTGATACTAAATTGAGTTATAAATAAAAAAGTATGTATTAATTAGGTATGTGACTTTTCTGTCTTTATTCTCTTTAATTATTAGTCATGGATCATTAAGGCATCCATAGAACACAATTAAAAGTGCTTTCTATTTATATTTGCTGTTCTAAGTATTCACAGATAAGTGCAAAAAATACAGCTGTAGGTGACTGCTTATTTCTGGGCCATCAAAAGAATGAGATGGTAACCCTAATCATTAGACTGGAAGTTTGTTGCAGGATCAGCACATTATTTATTTCCTCCACCCTCGAACCCTGATTAATGCCATTATAGCAATAGTTTAACTTATATCTGAAACCCTACACTTCAAGTTTTTGGGAATGCACCTCGCTTTCAGACTACTCACTTCTCATTCTAGCCTTCACTTTCATGCTCACCCTGCACTCCCAGCGATCACAATACACTCGCACTGATCACAATGCACTCGCACTGATCACCATGCACTCACGCTTATCACCATGCACTCACGCTGATCACCATGCACTCACGCTGATCCCCATGCACTCACGCTGATCACCATGCACTCACGCTGATCACCATGCACTCACGCTGATCACCATGCACTCGCACTGATCACCATGCACTTGCACTGATCACCATGCACTCACACTGATCACCATGCACTCACACTGATCACCATGCACTCGCACTGATCACCATGCACTCGCGCTGATCACCATGCACTCGCGCTGATCACCATGCACTCGCGCTGATCACCATGCACTCACGCTGATCACCATGCACTCACACTGATCACCATGTACTCACACTGATCACCATGCACTCACACCAATCACCATGCACTCACACCAATCACCATGCACTCACACCAATCACCATGCACTCACACTATTCACCCGCTCACCCTGCACTCACACTATTCACCCGCTCACCCTGCACTCACACTGATCACAATACACTCGCACTGATCACCATGCACTCACACCAATCACCATGCACTCACACCAATCACCATGCACTCACACTGATCACCATGCACTCACCCTTGCTGCTCCCGGCCATGGCCAGGTGAGCTTCTAATGTGGCAGCACGTATTCCTGCAGATTGGGAGGCCCTTCACAGAGGTTGACTAGACATCTTTCTTATGTTAATTGCTGTATTTTGGTTATAAACTGGTACTGATGGGGTGAAATCTTTCCTCAGTATTACTGTGTTTAAAAAACATCTAAATAATAAAGCAATGCTACCCCAAAATATTCAGCATCACAGAACAATATTAACATTTTCTACTCACACAATTTAGTCAAGTCTGTCGCATAATTTGGTCCTCACCTTCCTCATAAACCTAGAGGTTTAGAAATTATTGTCAGGAGGGGGTCCTTACGCTTGAAAATGTTGACAGGGGGGTCTCGGCATCCAAAAGTTTGAAGACCTCGGCCTTATGGTGTAGGTGCACTCATAATATACCATCCCATCGGAGACAGTGCTAAAGGTAACGCTAGCCAATGTGTTACCATTTTGTGCTTTGTGGCCTTTCGAGTTGTTACAGAACAATCAGTTTTACATGAGAATAATTGTACTAAGGAACCTCAAGTTACTAGAATCATATCAGATAGAACAAAATGTTCCAGTTATCAAGATAATTTCATATAATGACTATTATTTATACACGAGCTATTCGTAACCATTCTCCGTGTTTGTAGCTAGGGAAACGACGTCTTGGAGACATGAAGTGATTAGCAAAGGATCACACTGTTTGAAGTAGGGGAAGCTGTGAGGTGAAGCAAGGTTCCAAGTTGGTGCATTTAGCCTTTAGATTCACATCTATCTGGATAGTTTTACAATAGCTATTTACCGATTAGTGATTACTTATAGACTGTTCTTCATTCAATGTGACATAGCTAATGTATGTTAATGTTTCAGATATTGACTAAGGTCTAAAACATCGAACAGTTTCCCAGCATAGAAACTGTGCATATTGTCCACCAGTTTCACAAGTAAAAGTTCGGCTTCAGCCCCTGTTTTGATGTGCAAGTATTAGATTGAAAGTTGGGGTGTTTTAGTTTCTGTGTTTTGTTTTTCTCGGTAGACATTGTTTGTACTTTGAAGGTTTGTTAATTTTTCTCAACAAATGGGATGTTTTCTAAGATATCCTTTTTCATTCAAGGTTTGTGTTTGGAGACATCCATCTGTGGGTAATGTTTTCTAGCCTTGAGAGTGTCCTGGCGAGAAAGGCTGCCTGCCTCTCACCTCTTCTTCTGTTGATGCGTTCATAGGTTTACTCTGTTGGTTCATGAGAAAAATCGTACAAATGCTGTATGTTTGTATTATTCTAGAATATAAATCTTGAATAAACAGGCTATTCCAGCTCTCCGGTTGATCTGCTGCCTTCACTGAATCACTGCGTATAAATGTGGGTTTGCCTCTGAAAAGGACCCTACTGGAGCCTCAAAAAGTCACAAAATAGAGAATATTGTTGATAATCGATTGTAGGCACGATGAAGACGTACTTTAAGTTTTTGTGTGTGCTGTAAAGTTGTGACAAAGAAAGGCTACATAAGTTACAGTACAACATTCAGTGCAGGTTGTTTTGTAGAAATTGCGAATTTCGTAGTTGTCTGTATATTTCTTAATTCACTGTAGATTTTGGACATTTTATACATTTATTGCAGATTTTGAAATTACTAGCCGATGTCCTCTCACTGCCTAAACGTTCTTGCAACGATAATAGTATAGAAATATCACAACTGACGCAAGAATGACTAAGGCCAAGGAGGCAGAGTGGAAGAGTAAGCTATCAACATTAAAAATCAACTTTGCAGGAACTGACGCAGGTACTGATTAGTCTTAATAGCAACTTTTCTAGGTCGCGTGCTGGGCAGAGCAGTGGGCGGCTGCACAGGGCGCGTCTGAGAAGATCCGCCCGGCCCATGGCAGGCCGTCACCCCGTAACTCCTGTCCGTTTGGACTGAGTGCATCGAGCAGGTGGGCAGCCTGTGGTGTAGCGCGGTGTGAGAGACCGCAGGCACTGCGCACGTGTCTGGACACCGAAAAGGCTGCACTGACGACGTGTGTGGGTGTGATAGTGCAAAAGAGACCACAGCATCCGGCCTCACGAAGGGGAGCAGAGAGATGCGTGTGTGCGCTCTGAAACCACAAACATTTCCTCTGGTTTGCATTCAGTAATGCTGAAAATAAACAGCAGTGTTCGTGTAATTTTTGTGTTTCTGTTTGCAGTAACGGTTTGGCTTTTGTTTGTGCTGATTTAACATTTGTTGTTGGAAATTTGGGATTGCTGATCATTGCAGGTGAACAGATGCCCTAGCGAATTTAAATCGGATAAACTAAAAAGACCACCAACAAAAAATATTTCCTCCTCTTCCTCATTAGCATATTTGTATGGATAGGTATTTGGGTGGCGCAACACTGGGTAGGATGCAGCAGGATGTGTGTGAGCTCAAACCTCTCCCCTGTCAAGTGCTGCAGAAGCAGGACAGGCTTCAGGGGGTATAATTTCTGTTCAGCCTTGTAAACCCATTGCACAGATGAATAAATGTGTAGATAACACCATTTCTCCGTATAAATGGAGCCTCTGAGCACCCCTCAGTTTCAGGCTCCAAGAAGGACACCCTGGCATGCTGCTCTTCCCTCTCATTCATCTAAAGGACGCGTGGCACTGGTAAGGCCCTGGGGTTGGCTGTAGAGTGCAGGAGTTCACACCCTATCAAGCGGCCTCCGTGTGCACCGGTGTATAATGAAATCACTTATATAATCTGTTACTCGTCAGTGAAACGGGCACACCCTTACTTACATCTGTCACACCCCTTTGAGAGACCCCCCTTTTTATCATCCCACTTAAATCCCTGGGTGTAATGAACCCACTTACATAATCTGCTCATCTTCAGAGAAGCAGGCACGCCCAGAACATCCACCCACGACACGAGTGTTTGCGGTCACTCGTTATTTATTTAATATGTGGCGCAGGAGATATACCTTTTTAAATTGATTGTTGTATATACAGTTTTTAACGTCTTGTATTGTGATAACTCTTAGTTTAATTCTCTTTTTAACATTTCATGACTATTTATTGTTTTATTGTCTGTGCTGATGTATTTATATGCACTTGTTATGGTCGTTCTACCGAAATAAAAGTTATCAACAACAACAGCAATCCTTTTCATTCATTATGCGTTTCATCTTCACGCCTAACTCGGAACCACCTCAAGCACCGAACTGAGAGGTACATTCGATTTTTCGTGCTTGTTTTTCGTTTCGCTGAATTTCCTCATGAGTTTTTCATGGGACCTTTCTCAGCGCAGTGTCATGAACATGGACTGGCCTCTTGTGACCCCCTGCCAAGGGCAGTGCCTCGCGCATGAATAGGCCCGCGTCTGCTGCGGCGTCCATGCAAGTGATGCGGCTGAGCAAAGGTGGCAGGACACACACACACACAGGGGACCCTGCAGAAAGACCAGCCATTGTGCAGTTTCCTCTAATGCTGGAAGAGAAAAGCCACCTCAACAATCACCTTGCGCTGTGCGGCGGGCGGCCAGTCCGCGTCAGACTCCAGGCCTTTAAAGGCATTGCTGTAAACAGGGCTTGGGTTGCACATTCAGTCCACAGCTCGCAGTAATGTTCTCTGGACAGGGAGGTTTGCAGGCAGGGACGGTGCCCCGGTGCACTGCAGCGCTCGCGTTTCACTTTCTTTGTGCTGCTGCGTGTGTGAACCTGATCTGTGTGACTCACCAGGCTTTTACGGTCTCAAAGAACAGCTCCGAGTGAGGCTTGTTTTTCCATGAAATCTCGCTTTGTGCGGTTCTATAGGCAGTATAAAACGTACAGCACCGAAACTGTTGGAGGCTGGGTCTTCTGTTTCTGCGTCATTTGTCAGGAAGCCTCGAGCGCTCTGGTCTTGAAGGACATTGTGGCACATGAGACTGCTGGCCTGTCTCACTGGTGGCCTAAATCCATTCCTGTAGCTGTCCGCTCACATCTTTATGGGGAGGTTTGGACTAGTGGCATCACTGGTGGCCGAGTCGATCAACTCACCCGGTGTACTGTGGCTACTGGTAAAAGAAAAACATTAATTTCAATGGTATTATTCTGATTTCCTGTGCCATTCTCTGTTCAAGGACTGAATGGTTAAAAAAGTATATGCAGGTTGTTG
This sequence comes from Lissotriton vulgaris, assembly GCF_964263255.1. NCBI lineage: Eukaryota > Metazoa > Chordata > Amphibia > Caudata > Salamandridae > Lissotriton > Lissotriton vulgaris. Next base: position 479,522,273 of record NC_141689.1, read on the forward strand.
ATTAAAGACGTGTTAATGGCCCTGGTACATTGGTCTGCAGCCCTCATAGTGCCCACACCGCCAGCGCTCGCTCCACACTGCGCACGTTAACACTTACATACCAAGGAAACTCATGAGACATATTTTTGGGAAAGCAGTGGTGCAGGTTTATTTCGCACAACAAGTAGCTGATAAGGTGGGTCATCTTACAGGCGATCCAATGCGGCAGCCCCTCGCTGACCCGCATGCCTAAGGAGCCATCTTGCACGGCGAGTCGATGCTCTGACGGTGCAGTAAATTATCACTTTATTTCGTTCTACTCCCGCCCCCCCTGTCAGGGCGGAGCGATGAGGCACACCCCCGGTCGGTTCAGGCCCCCCGACCGCCCGAAGGACTAACGGGGCGCCAACGCTGTTTCCTGAAACCCCCTCGGCTCCAGGTTCTTGGCTCAGGCACCCTTACTGTGCCAGGCAGAGGTATTTAGACTGTATCCTTCTGCCGCAGAGGTACCCCTACTGTCCATCTGCTTCCAGATCGCCCTGTGACTCCGCCTGCAACACAAAACATGACCATTAAAAGTTCACAACTTTGGCCCTCCACTCTGCCGCTGGGTCAGGGTTAGGGTGGGAACAGCGCAGAGCAACCCAAGGCACTGACGCGGCAGGAAAGACCGAGCAACGTGCTGGGCCTGCTATAAAAAAAACCCGGGCACGCCCCCCCGCCTAGGAGCGCCTTCCCATTGGCCGTTAGTGAGGAGGGGGGGTTGGTGCGCTGTAGGCTCCTCTCGCGCGTCGTGTGGTACTAAGACGCTGTCTCGCCCATGCTCCCCTCTGTGTCGCGCGGCCAGCGGCATAGTGCCCACACCGCCAGCGCTCGCTCCACACTGCGCACGTTAACACTTACATACCAAGGAAACTCATGAGACATATTTTTGGGAAAGCAGTGGTGCAGGTTTATTTCGCACAACAAGTAGCTGATAAGGTGGGTCATCTTACAGGCGATCCAATGCGGCAGCCCCTCGCTGACCCGCATGCCTAAGGAGCCATCTTGCACGGCGAGTCGATGCTCTGACGGTGCAGTAAATTATCACTTTATTTCGTTCTACTCCCGCCCCCCCTGTCAGGGCGGAGCGATGAGGCACACCCCCGGTCGGTTCAGGCCCCCCGACCGCCCGAAGGACTAACGGGGCGCCGACGCTGTTTCCTGGAACCCCCTCGGCTCCAGGTTCTTGGCTCAGGCACCCTTACTGTGCCAGGCAGAGGTATTTAGACTGTATCCTTCTGCCGCAGAGGTACCCCTACTGTCCATCTGCTTCCAGATCGCCCTGTGACTCCGCCACAGCTCTGGAGGAGGCCCCCGTCGATGACAGAGCCCCCCACCCACCTAGCTACTTCACAACGCTGTCTCGTACCACTTGTACATCCAGGAGGGATATGTTCACCCTCAGTTTCTCTTGTACTGGTACCACCCAAACCTCCTTCCAACCGACTTCTGCATGGGACCGTTGCCCATCCTGCGGCATGCTCTATCGCTACCGGTTGTCTGGCCCTACGAGTGCCACCCTCAGACCATGGGAACTCAGTCGCTCTTAATATATTGCCCACTGCTACCACGTCCTCCTGCACGATACCCTCCAGTTCTTCTTGTAGGAGTGCATGTCTAAGGACCCCAGGCCTCTCTTTTCCATCAACTTTTGCCTGTATCCATTGCCCCACCCAATCCAAAGTGGCATGGTGGTAAAAAGCCTATGGCTTCAACTACTCCCCGAGCGACTGCAGAGTTTAGACAAATTGCAACAATCTACCCATCCCCATTGCGTATATGGGAGCTCCTAACCTGCACTCCCTTCGCCTGCCCAAAATCATGGGGGTACTGTCAACTCCAAGTGTTCTAAGCATTTAGTATTACCACAGTGACATTTAACACTCAGAAATTCACTTTCTGGTTCTACTCAGAGTTATGTCTTTGCTCGCCTGAAGTCTTATTACTACTCTTCCTCGTTCTGTACTTGGAGGATACTGAAAATTGGCGTGTATTTGTTCACTTTTCCTTGTTCGCTGGACAGCCAAGACATCTGACTCTTACAGTGCCTCTGCATGTGTATAGAGTGACAGGTCCCAAATAGTGCTGATACATCGTTATGTGGGTAAGTAAGGAACCGACAAGGCGTCTAGTAATCTTACAGTGCCTGGATTCATATATAGCCAGGACAAGCAACAGGGAAGCCTCTTTTAAACAGATACCTTTTACCTGCCAACGAAAATTTCTTGCTATAGTTCCCAGGTCATGCTCAATTACATAGCCACACCACTTATGGATCTTTCTTAGAACGGGTCTTAGGACTGCCAATAATGCATAATATTTATTTTAACTGCGAAACAAGTTAACCCCTGGTATTTCAAAGAATAGCATGCCTCTTGTTTAACTTACTGGAGTAAGTGCCGTGACCTATACGTAGCTGGGGCCACACCTCCTTTACCCAACGCCATGCATGTACCACCTCCGCACTAAGGGGCTGTAATACTCTTGTTCTCCAGTATAACAAGGGGACTGAACTCTTATTAGGACACTGCGAAGATTGAACCAGGGCATGTTTACCAACTGCATCAGGGGTGGTAACTGACAGGCTAAGCTGCAAGAAACATCTTCCGTACTTTGACAATGAGAGATAGTTAACAGCAACTCTATATAAGTCATTTTAACTATTTTAATGTCCAAATTGTGATTTGCTAAACAGTTGAATATTGTTTATTAAGTCCATACATTGAGCTGGTACGACTACTCAGTGGGTCGCGGAAAGCATTTGCATCCCTTTGTTGTTGCTTTATTATTTAAAGTGCTAAATGCTGTCTTTAACCCCTTCCATGCTGATGACGAACCCCAGCCGTCATGCACTACGGTGCTCGTGTGCTGATGACGGCTGGGGTTCGTCATGGCCCGCCCCTGTTCTTTTGTTTACTGCACAGCGGCGGAAACGGGCCAGCAGGGAAGGGGTTAATGGTTGCAGAGTTGATGTCTTGTAACTCAGACACCTTGGGTTCAGGGTACCTGCAAGCCAGATATCAAAGCTTTGTGTTTGGTATCGACGTCTGCTGCAGTTATTCATCGTGTAATGTGCAGAGCTTAGCATGTTGTTAGGTTGCCCTATCTCATAAGGCTCTAAAGCCGCCATCCGGGAGTGGCACGGGGCTCTTATTGGCTGAAATGGGCCTTCTAGTCCAGCATCATAGTGTGTGTCCCTTGCATCCCCATTTTACTTAGATCCTCTGTCCTCAATGCGTATACAGCTGTAATATTATTGGGCCAGTTCTATCACATGCTATGCTGATGACATACTCCCACCCACACTATCGTAGTTAGCTACCCGTAACACCGGTCTATGGCTCGGTAAGAGAGTACAATGATGCATTGGAGTAGAGTTCAAAGCTATAGTATAAAGCTATAGAAATCCGATGGATGTATGATATGACGACTAGTGTCACCTACCAACTTCAAGAATTTACAAGGTGCAAATTAAGTCATTAAACCTCTATCACTAGTATGAAAGTGCAGGTCATACGGATCATTTCGGCGACTCATGCTCAATTCCACAAATGAAGCAATTTCCCTTTAAAGAACAGAAAACCGCGTGCAAGGTTGTTGATTAAAGACGTGTTAATGGCTCTGGTACATTGGTCTGCAGCCCTCATAGTCCTGTCACAGATCTGGTTGAGATTTTGTCATGTTCGACTTGGAACTGACTGTGAATGTGACACTGCTTATTCACATAATTTCCATTTTTGGGCGAACTGACTTGAGGTTTTCAAAAGTCGGCCTTTAATCTTTTATGGTCACACCTAGGATGTCGATTCACCAAAATACGAGGGGTGGCAGAACTGACACCCTTTCACTCTAATGACATCACAGAAGTTACATCATCTTGACCTTTGACCTGGATCTTCCACAAAGTGATGTCACAGGAGCTTGATTAGATCACACTAATTAACATGGCTGAAATTACATAATAATTACATGATTACTATATTAGCATAAATGTTTATTTTAGTTCCTACCTGTAGTAAGGTGTTAATAGAAATGCTGAGGAAACCTTATTCATTTTTCTTTGTAATAAACGAAAAATTGTGTTCTTTATGTGTTCATCTGAAAAGTATGTAGTGTCACAAACTACAAAACGGTACTGGTAGCCTAACTTATTTTAGGGTTTTATTCAAAAATATAATTTTTCACATGTTCACAATAATGAAACACAGCAACAACTTGTTTAAAAATATGCATGTTGTCATTGGTGTCCCACCATATGCCATGGTTTCCCCCTTATACCACTATGGCTAATGGGGTAACCTAGTGTCCCACAGTACATGGGAAGTCAATTGGAATGAAAAACAGTTGGTTCTGTGCCCACTTAGGCTGAAATTGACTTGCAGTGTGCCAGTGCCAGATTTTGCATTTTGCGCTCTCCATATACTAAGGGTGATTTAAATTAAAAAAAATATTTCTATTATGTTAGGCCCAGCATTTTGGTTACCTTCCCCCCACTATGCCACAATTGTCCTCCCTTATGTCAATAATTGTCTGTGCCAGCGCTAGCCTTTTGCCAAGGGTGCCTCTGCATTCCAGAAATGACATCCAATCTGCGACGGCCAACTGCAGGCTTGCAGGCATAACATCACGTTCTCTCTCAAACCTACTTGCAGTCACTCACTCGCACTCATCCTCACTCAAGCTCATTCATGCTCACTCACTCATTCCCACAGACTCACTCATACATTCTCACACGCACTCTTCAACTCGCTCTGACTCTTACGCATTCATTCTCACCCAGTCTTACCTATTCTCACTGTGACTCATTCACGTGCACTCAAATTCTTTCTTACTCTCACTCACTCCTTTGTCCTCACTCGCATTCACCCATTTTGCCTTATGGTCACTCACAAATTCATTCTCATTCAGTTAAATTCACTCACTCTGTCACATTCTCAATTCCCTTTCTAAGACTTGTGTCTCCCTCCTATTTCTGCCTCTCTACGCAGTGTCTTTCTCACCTGTCTGCATGGCTCACCTGTCTTTCCCTCTCTACAGTCTTTTTTTTCACCTGCCACCTCCTCTCTCATCTATCGCTCCCTCTCTCAAACGAGTCTGTATCTTTCCAAAATCTCCACACACTCACAAACTCGTGCCTTTTTCTTTCTGTCTCACCTGGTATGTCTTCTTCCTCTTTTCTCGACTCTCTATTGCCCAAGGTCATTAACTCTTCCTTTTCTCTCTCATCTGCCGGGCCCGTGTTGCTTTCATTATATTCTGTTTGAGCACACCACCCTCACAGAATGCTGCAGAAGGCATCTTGGGCCAAAGCCTCCTGCTCAGGAGTGGTGGCAACATTTTGTTTCATTTCAGTGTTCAGACTTTCACTACTGAATGTATTTATGGCAGGCAAAGGTTTGCTGTGGGATAAAAAGAGAACTTCTGTTCCTAGCACCCCTTTTGCGACCTCTTAGGCCAGAAGTCGTAATAGTATTGCAAGGGATGACAGGCAAGAAACTAGGGTTTATAGGTGTGATCTCTGGCAACCCCTAAATGACGTCCATTACATGTGCAATCTTACAATAGGATTAGCAATGGTTGTGGGGGAAAGAATCTGAAAGTGTACTTTTTATTAATTTGTTTCGTATAGCACAAACATTTACGCCGCAGGCTTTGAGTAGTTCTGTACAGAAGGCAGGTGTGGCAGCTCGGGCAGGAGTCAACTATGTGTCGACTGGAGAACAGAAAGCGAAATATTCTATGCAGTATGGTTTTTGTTGAAGATTTACAAATGGTTTTGGTACAAAAGTATATAAAGTAGGTAATGGTAGATCAATTTGTTACAATGTTGAGATTTACAAAGGAGTACTCTACAAAGAGAGCTAAGGTATGTAAAGGTCCATTATCCAGAGGGTATGAACCAGCTAATATCATTTCACAGTTCTAAAGTTAGCAGTGAAACAACAGGGCTACCATGATATCAACACTATGTGTGGTACAGAGTCTAAGGGAGACCAGATGTATAGATGGGAAGAGTGATGCGTCCTGGATTGCCAGTAATTGAGGTAGAAGTAAAAATCACAAGAATCAGTATGAAGATATATCACGCGGCAATGTGTATAACACAGTTGGTCTTACAAGTAGGTGCTTATGTGGAATTTAGGACTTGAGTGCTAATAAGTACGAAAAACATAGGATTAAATATGTGTCTAGAGTAACAAAGGGATTTGGTTAAAGTCCCTTTGGTCATACAAGTGGAGCTTGTGAACAGAAGTAAAATTCATACTTGAGGTAGGGGTAAGTTAATACGAGATCGTAGAACCTAGTAGTTGGCAGGAGGTCATTAAGTCTGCAAACCCATCATGTGGGTAACTGATAGGTACAAAAACTAAGTAAAGGTGATCCAATTAGGAGTGCAAGGGGTCACACTATAAGGTAGACCGGTTTAGATGTTATTCCATTAACAGGCTTTTAGCAGGCAAAATTAATGCTTTGAAATGAGGGGGCATTTGTGGAGCGGGAAGGGTGTTCAATGCTATTGGGGCATTATCAGAAAAGGATCTGCTCAGTGAGGATTTATTCCTGAATGGGATCTGCTCAGTGAGGATTTATTCCTGAATGGGATCCACTCAGTGAGGATTATTCCTGAATGGAGGAGGGGAGAGAGATCTTGTGCATTTGCTGTGAAGAGGACAGGAGCCTGTAGAAAGGGAACGTTTCTGGGCAAGGTATTTTTGATTTTGGTGGTTTGAGGCATTGAAGGTAATGAAGGCAGTTCTCATAGTGCAGCATTCCTTGTTTTGGAACAATTTAAGATTGACAAGTGCAGGGGAGGTTTTTCCACATTTGTGTCTATTAGTGAGGAACCTGGCAGTAGCATGTAGCACTGCTTTGAGAGGGGCAAATCTGTTTTTCGATTGGCAAAGGAGGAGGCAGGAACCATAGTGTAGACAAGAGATAACCAGACCTCATTTGCCAGCTTCATACCCTGGAAGACACTTCTTAAGTTTGTGGAGGTGGAATCTGGCTACTGGCAATGGCTTCGAAATGACTTTAAAGGGCGAGATTGGAGTCCAGAAGTCACAAAGCACTAGGAGATGTGTTCAATTGTAGATGATATCTGACAATTGTAGGCATTCAAGCCAGAGGTCAGTGGCAAGTTTGGGTTTAAGTGTGAGAAGGAGAAATTCAGTCTTCGTGGGATTAGTCTTCAGAAACCTTTGTTCCATCCATTTGTGAATACACTGAATTGAGGATTTTAGCTTGATCATAGATGTTGGGGAATCAAGTCTGAGGTATCGCTGAGTGTCACCAGGAGGTTTGTGAAAGGAGACTCCAAGATCTTTCAACAGTTAACCCAGCGGTTCCACATGGGTATCAAACTGAACTGGTGTTTGGTTTGGATGGAGCTCTGAAGGACACCAAGTGTAATGTAAAAATGAGCAGAATAGTTATTGCCAATTTTGACCGTTTGTTAAGGTCTCGTGAAATAGGAAATATATTAGGCCTATCTCTCTGAGGAGCATCATGTTTTTCAAGGTGTCCACACGTAATTTAAATCTAGGAGGAGGAGGAGGAGGAGGCAAACGTGGTCTTTATTGAAGGCGTGAAGGATGCCCTCAATATCAGAGTTGAAGATTCTGTTCTCTGTTTTTATCGAAATCCCAATTGGAAAATTCCATGCAGATTATTCTCTTGGATGTGTTTCATTAACTGAGAGAAAATGCATTTCTCAATAACCTTGTCGAGAAAAGAAAGACAGTCTTGAGGGTTGGTCAGTAGTTTTCTACATTGGATGGGGTTGGATTTTGGGTTTTTTACATGTGCACCTTTAAGTATTTTGGTACAGTGCCATTCTGCAGGAACACAATAGATAGTGGGAGAAAACAAGTAAGGAAGAAATGCCTGAACAAGGTAAGTAATGGAGGCAGGGTACTAGGTCAGCAAATTAAGAGATGAGATTGGTTTCAGATGCACCTGAGAAAAGGGGTTCTTCCCAAATGAGGGAGATGGAGTTCCACGTGAAGAATAGTTTATTGTTTTAATATGTATGAGGCAGAGTCAGGTGGAGGGATGTTTGATGGCTGGGGTAGGGAAAGCTTGAAGTTCGAGAGCATGACCATAATGAGAGATTTTGTTGGAAATGCCAAATTGTTGCATGATTTTGTTGAGTTAAGCAGTCCCCAATGAAGGACGTTTGCTGTTTCGGTAAGCACCTGGCCCAGAGGGGAAAGTCTACCAGATGATTTTGAATAGTTTCTTAGGTCCATTCATGGAGAGATTAATTTAAGAGTTGAGAACACAAGCTTTGGCTGAGTGGGTTGATAATTTAAAGCTTTTCCTTGTCAGTTTGAGCTGAGAGATTGACAGACGAGCTTTCTTCATTCCCTCTACTCTTTCAGCTCTTCTAACAGCGGCTATGACTGGATGAAAGTCAACTTTTGGCATTGTCTTTTTGTATAAGGTATTCCTGGAGAAGGGGGTCATATGTAAGCCATAAAAAGGCTTCCATAGACTAATTCAGTTTCTTTGAGGTGAGCGCTATGTCACATAAGCAGGTAGAGGTTAGAGGGTAGAGGCTAGTGAGGTGGTGGGCGTCAAATAGTTTAGAGGCGATCCCAGCATCCCCATCATAAAAGATGAAGATAAAGAGATTGGCAGCGCCTATACCACCTATGAAGTAGTAAGATTTTTTACACTTCTGAACACATTAACTGACACAGTAAATTCCTCCTCCATCTGCATTACGTTCTTTTCACTGCCTGCCTATTGAGAGATGGTTTGAGTTCAGAGTCCCTACACTTCCACCTTTTCACATTTAAGGACATTTAAAAGACTCTTCATAGAGCTTCTCCCACAAGCATTTACTTCCGTTTGCAGCTGGACACTTCTGTCATCCACTCATCCTCCTTCATCAACTCTTCAGCTCGCTGAGTGACCTGAAGCAACCCTTTACTGACGATGGCACAATTCAAGCATTACCATTGCAATAATCTGTAGAGGGTGTGTGGTTAGGTTTAGCGCAAATTATAGGGAATGAGTGTAATTGACAAACTGTCATAGCCGTAACAGTATATATTATTCAGCCAGAGAAGTGTGTCATTTATGGTTTGTAGGCCAAAGGTTTACACAGGTAGGTTTTCTTATGTGCAACAACTCTGGTGCAGCAGACCTATAGGGAAGGAGAGATGAGCTTCTTACACCAAAGTAAAATTGACACACTGCTGGGTCTGTCTTTCTGGTTGGAACTTGCATTCGCAAAGCAGAAATGAGATGGTGTTCAGCTCAGGCTTACGATCTCAAACCAGATATTCATTGGTGTACAATGCAGAGACTGTGTATACGGTCCTTCCACACTAGTTCAGTACCACCTTTTGCAAACATGCTGATAGCTCACCTTGAGGTCAGTGGCTTCCAACCCTAGCTGTCTTGTCGCTCAGAATATTTAGGGGACGACACAACATTTTAGAGGACTGCTCTTTCCCAATTCCACTCGATGGATGGACATTTGTTTTGTGTGAAGCCTGCAAACAAGCAAGTCTGTCATGTAATGTTCATCTGGGGCGCAATGTGCACCCCAAAATGAATTGTGAATTTCGCAGGTATAAATGATTTGCATGCACATGAGCTGCAGAAACAAAGCACACTGATGCTGCATCTATAGCTTAACACAAAATTTAAGTGTTAAGTTTCTTTGAATTAGTTTTGTACTCTAATTAGGTCCACTTTGCAATGTATGTTCTGGCTCCAACACGTGCACCATAAGCACATACGTGATCTCTTCTGATGTGCATGTCTGTGAAAATAATACCCTTATCATAATCATGAAAATAATTAGCTCCAGTGAAAATATGATGTATTGTCGTGTTGTTCATCTTTCTTGTATCATGTTTGAGAAGCTAAAATCACTCAAACCGAATTCCTATTGTTACAGTCGGAACAGCAGCATACATCTAAAGATATATGTGACTGATTAAGACCAGTATGGAAGTGGTCACACCCTTCAAAGATGCCTCGGTTCGCCACACTGAACATATGCCCTGTTCTCCTGGAAACCCAAAGTTCTCATAATACCATGTCCCGCGCATGTGGATTTCAAACCCCCTCAAATCCCTCCAACAACCAGATTGTGACATTGCAAGAATATGGACACCGCCGCTTTCTAGTTCTGAAATGGAAATTACTCTCCAGGGAACTGTGCCAGAACCACACTCACGAGGCCCCACCCATACGACTGTGTGTTGTTTGGTAGTATAACATTGTTATATCTCAAACATCACCCTAAATTGAATAGGTGCTGGACAAAAAAATATGTCCTTATGATCTGATCAATAAAACAAAAAATTAAATATACCCAGGAACAAACAAGATTTAAGAATAAAAACAACCTTTCCAGGCCATCTGAAAAGACACCTTTGTTACTACTATACTAAAACTAACAACGGGGGGAATTGGCCAAAAAGAAATATGTTGCTACAGACATTCCAATTCCTCGAAGTAGAAATATCCTTTTGGTTACTACTTATTTCTTTTCAGATGCACTAATGTAATGGTTAGTTGAAGATCATATGAAATGTCCTTGGTAGGACCAAGCAGAGCAGTGCACACACATTTCATTTGCAGGAAATTCTGTGACTTAAGACCTCCATCTTAAGTTGAATCGGCTGGGGCATTATTAAGCCTAGATTTTGTTAGCTTCATGCTATTGTTAAATAGGAAAATAAGTAATGAGGAATTTGTGTTCTGTGACATTTTATATGGATTACTGATCTGTTAATATAGATCTGTAATCCATACGAAAGATCACAGCCAGTATTTGAGGCTGATATTAATTTTTTTTTTTACATATCATGCCAGTTCTGTTCCTATTAATTACCCTTGTAAGCCAGTCTTCAGTAATGAACCTAATGCTTACTAGCCAAACAGATTCATGGCTTTGCAGATATTAAATGGTCTAAAAAGTAGGCAACAATAATAATAATGATGGTTTTTCAAATTATTGATCAGCTCAGCCAGTAAATTGACAAGGGTGCAATATGAAAGTAAGTCTTAATTTGTTGCCTGAAGTCCATTGATATCTCAACATTGAGAATCATTTAACATACCATCTATAAATTATAGCCATTTGATATAGCATATGTACAGGGCCTCTGTAATTATGCGGCTGGGGAGCACCAAATTATGCGCAGGGCTGACTAAATTATTTTGCAAGAAAATGCAAATTGGGTGGCATTATGCAGTTTATTTTTTATAGTATTACTTCATTATTTTGTAATTTTTACACATGGTAATTTTGTCTGGGTACAATGTTACCTTATTAGTACCAGTTTATCAAACCGATACAGCAATAAGTGACTGAAAGATGACCAGGTAACCTTCACGAAGGGCCTTCCACCTCATGCAAATACAATGCCACATTTGTAGTAACATTTGATCCTTTTGAGCTAAACACAATTTTTAGTTAGAACCTGCAGACTATGCAGAAGATGATGGATTAGGTTTCCTATGTAGCAAACCCATAACTATGCGAAAACAGAAGCGTCCGTTGAATAGTAGGATTCCATTGGTCCCTTACATCTAATTATATATACACTGAAGAAAACAAAACATTAAAAGAAGTGACTTATGGTTTTGGCTCAACTACATAAACTATTGAAATTTGCCAGTTATGGTTGTCAGTACACACAACACATGCCGCAGCCCCCATGCGCCCAACTTGTAGGAGGTTTAGCCGCTTGCTACTCGGGGCCTTCTGCCGTTCCCAATAGGGACTGGACAAAGGGCCTGGCCTGTGAACGAGCTCGCAGCCATCTCATCATGAGCATACAACCCCTGCTGCCTTTGGACCTGCGCTGTGGGAGTTTGAGGACAGAGCCTGGCCACATCCCATATTGGATGCTTTGATCCAAGAAGGAAGAAGCAAAGATCATATTTTAAATGAAAAGAAATGCAATTAATAGTTCTTCCTACTTGGTGCCGAGGTTTATTGTATACCAGAGAAGTGCACCTGAGAAGGAAACCTTGCCATGTGATTCCTTCTGACACTTACACCTTTTACAATAGGCAGAGTTCAGCTAGGGAGCTACCCCTGTATTTTTGCCATTTAGAAAGGGGGTCCAGACTGGTGAATTGCTCCATGGTCTGTGCAACAGTTCTTAAACTGAGTTTCCTTTTCAACTGGGAGCCACTGGAGATTACCTAATATTGGCATGACGCTTACAGGTCTCATCAGTTCTGTGGCTATCCTGCCTGCCACGTTTGTTTTGAAGCCTTTCAAGTTTGTTTTATCAGATAGTCAGAAAATATAATCCTTATGACATTGATGGTGATTAGTGTCATTATTATCTGGACATATTTCGGCGGTGGCTCTAGAAACGGGGAGGGCTGTTATTCACTGACTTCAGGTGAAAAGAGCTAGCTTTTTAACAGTGACCGCAACTAAGATCAAGGATAAGCCATTGTCGATTAGTAACTCCATGTGACATTTTGAGTCAGATAAGTGCCCATAAATGCTGAACAAATGCTCCTTGGATCAACAAGGACTGGATCCACTGCAGAGCTCTACAAGCTGTTTCCATCTCACCAACTTTCCAAAAGATACTGTACCTGTGTGCTGGTACACTTGTTGTTCACCTAGCTTTGTAGACCATCTTTGAAGTTGCTTAGTTCTCATTCACTCCCCCTCCATGATCTAAATCCAGCCTGTAGAAGGTCCAACAAGTCTTAATCCTCAACATATGGTCCAATCTCATTAATAAGTTCTCTTTTTCTTAATAGTGGGAATTTAAAAATGAGGTGATTATTACTCCAATTCGAATGGTCCAGTGCTTGTTTCAAGAGAAGCGTTAGAGAAGCTGCTTTTAGATCATCAGGAACTACTCTCTCTTTAGGTAGTTCAGGTTTTGGTACTGCAGTGGATGTCCCATGTGACAAAGTTTTTATGCTATGCTGCTGGTGAATGCTGATCAGTGAATCCGATGTTTTTACATCTATATCAATGAGTGGCATTTCGATCATCCAATGAAGAAAGGCATCTAATCAGATATTAGGGAAGAGAGCGCTGTCAACAAGTGCTTGTGCACTGATACCAATAAAGGAGCCTTCTGTGTTAATCATTGGAGGGTGACGAGTATTGATAGCCTTATACAATTTTTCAATGTTATTAAGAAAGAAGCAAAATATAGATTGCTATCATGGTTACATCATGTTAAGTGCTGAGTAGTTATGGAATGTTTTATGTTTTGAACAGTTTTTTCCTGCAGGCGTAATGCATTTAATGCTTGTTGATAGAAATTGTTTTTTGAGGCTCGAATCATTTATTTGAACTGCCTTAAAATGTACAGGAACCTCTGCCTGTATGGTGTAATTAAAGTGCCAATTTGGATCTGACTGGACAGCACAGCAGTCTGCTCACCTCTTGTGACCAATTCTTTAACATAGAGGGATCCTTGGCTCCGCCCCCCAGGGATATTACCCTCTCATCACATGCTATTGGCTGTTTGGTGTGTAATTCCGCTTCCTATTGACTGCTTATACTGCAATGCTCGAGGGTCTATTTTACATGGCTAAAGTACACTGAATTATCACACACGAAACTCTTTATTTCATAAATGCGTTGTATACAGAAAGTTTTGCCAGTGCTTGCTTCAGTGTACACCTCTGTGCCACTCTCCTTTTTATAGCAAAAATGAAGTTTGGATAAGATTTTTTTGTGCTTCTTTCCTGATAGTTTCTCGGAGACCCGAACTACTGCTCGTTTCCTCCACCCCTGCAGTCTCTGATGCTTACGGGTACAGGACTGGCTGCCCTTGTTTCTTTCTATACCCACTGCTTATGACCTTTGAAAAGAATTCTTCAGTTAAACAAGCTGGTGCTGACAACACTTTGACTACAACTGAAAGGCTCCCTTCACGTGTTATAAGACAAAGCATGCCCCCAAGAAAATGATAACTGGACAAATAAACAGGGACAATCCCTGCTGGCATATGCCATCTGGCCAGGAAGGTCTTTCTGTGGGTACTATTTGAGAACATGCACCCAGGCAGAGAGATTGAGAGTGAGGTCCTGTGCTGCTCCTGGAAAGTACCTCATCTAACCATCTCCTCTTGTGTATCAGCCATCTCCTCTGAATTTGGTGAACGCTATATGAGTGTTACAGCAAACAAATGATGGACGGAATGCTGACAATGCAAACATTCTCCCCCAGGCAAAAGATCTGGGTTACCTCCATCGTTCTGCGCCAACCCAGTTTGGACCCAGCCATATGCAAATCAGTCTTGACCCTAAGCCCCATGGGAACAGTCTAGACCGAACTGCCAGGCCAGGTCCTCCCTGGACCGGAAACAAGCATCATAGGACCGGTTTCAGGGTATGTCACCCTTCTTCAGACAGGCTAGCTTGAATCCAGTGGCACAGTGAGAAAGGGACCCACGTCTGGGCATACCCATCCCACTTAGGGCGAAAAGTGTTACAGCAAACAAATGATGGACGGAATGCTGACAATGCAAACATTCTGCCCCAGTTAAAAAGTCTGGGTTAAATCCATCATTCTTTTGCCAACTACGCCACTCTGTTTGGACCCAGCCATATGCAAATCAGTCTTGACCCTGTGCCCCATGGACACTATATGAGTGACAGACCCCTGGTCATGTAGACATTTCCGAAGGAAACGTCAACTAGCCACACAGTGCCAGCACAGACGGATGCGTCTCAGGATGCTGTGTTGATGAGGTTTATTGTTAGTATCACATTTGGCCCTTTCTGGTGTTCATGTTGATTTTTGTGGTTTGACGAGGAATGTTGAACTTCAAAACAAAGGAACACAGTCAATTCATGGTCCATTCACTTTTGGACTTAAATGTTATTCTCTCAGTGTTGGTTCCCACAGCTCTGTAAACATTTGTTCCAAGTGAAGTGAAGCTGGTAAGTTAAAAGCCTGGTTTTGTTTGCTCTGCCTCTCTTTGCAAGATTAACGAATTCCATGGTGTCTCAGCCAAGAAGCCTTATACAGCGGGCCATATGTATAGGGCTTTGCTGAGGGCACAGCTTTATTTCCTGCTTGAGGTCGTTTTATGATGTGTAAGTTAATCAGAATATCCATTTGAAGGATTTCTTCGATGCTGAGAAGGAATGAATATTTGATGTACCAAATACTCCAGGTCTTCTTGAAACACGTACAAGCTTTTTGTGCCTCAGATGTTTATTTTTTATATTCCTTGGCTATAATCCATGTAAACAGGCTTCTATTTTCCCCATGAGCCTTATTCATCTTGGAATGTTGCTCATTGAAAGGTATCCCTCTTGCTGGATGCCCAAAGGCACATTTTTATTTGAACATTGGCAGCATTTGTGACTCGTTAAAGTTTTGACATCATCTACAAGGTGACCTGCACTGGTGGAAATCCAGTAGTTTTGCTGTTTGACAGTCTACTTGGGGTACCCCTCCCCCATGTAATTGCCCGTCTTGCTTGGGACTATTCCCATATGTAGAAAGGGTTTGTGGTTGCCTTACGGTACATGAATAAGTGCATGTTAAAAGCCAAAATTAAAAAACATATATGGGTAGTACACCATTCTGTTATATTCCGCAGCACTTTACTGACTCTCTGGATTGATAATTGGTCAGTTAGCTTGAATGAATGAATATTTGGGGAAAAGTCAAGAACCTGAGGTCATGTTGCATGTGTGTTGTCTGCCAGTTTCCTAGGTTGCCCTGTGTTGGCTTCTGTGTCCCACACACGTTAAAGCTCTAGGGCTAAAAGCTCAAGCGCCAGCAAAGAGACAAAAAGCTCTGTGCTGTAGTCACCCACCTATCATGTAACATACCAACACGAGGAACTACAGCGCAACCACCATAGCCCTGGATGATCAAAACAGTAGTAACAGCTAGACCCTTTGTTCTTCATGACCTTAACCACAGTGCCACCTCCTCACAGCCCTTAAGTCACATATATAGACTTATTAGTGTATCACAACCCTGAGCCACAGAGCGACTGCACTGCAGAATTCTGTACTCCGTTACAAGTCATAGAAACAGAACTAGTGTGGCACCCTACAATTGGCTGGAATATCAAGGCAGTTTATAAAATCCTATCTGATGATTTTCATTGGGTCAAGCTTCAGAACAAGAGAAGCCGAGCAGACAAAAGGTTACTATAGATCTTTAGGCAAAGAAAATATCCAAGTTTTATGCTTAAACACTCGATGGAAATGCATCGTGATACTTGAAACGGTGCGCTTCTAAAGATACAAAAGCCAAATGCTCTGGGACAAAAGCAGCTTAACAAAATTAATCAATCTAGAATGCAAAATAATGCATATTGATTTTTTTTCTCCAGTTCTTGTTTTGAGCAGATAATATTGCCAGTGATCTTGCGTTTTCTTTGCCCAATTGCTTACCATAGGTCCTCTGATAGACCTTTTTTTCTATCTGAGAGGTGATGGGAGTTCGCATTAGCAGTCCATCAAAATGTCAATCAACAGTGCAACCCATTTTGCTACACAATGAGGACCAGGAATTGGTAGCCAAGTTAAAAAGGTTTATTACATGCCAATAATCAGATTCAAATAAACAACTCTTAGTAATAATAATAATAATACAGATGCTTGTAGAGCGCGAACAGCTACCTCAGGTGAGGTGTCCCGGCGCTAACCATGCTATAAAGATACAGAATGACAAAAGGGATCCCCAGACGCCAGAAGAAATTAAGGCGAATTAGAACCAAACAGATGAGCAGTTCGGTGACTGCGATACAAAACAACAATATTAAGATTTAGTACTCGGAGAACAATCTAAGACTCTGTCTCCTACACATTAGAAAGCTATTAATGCAGGATCCAGAGGGTGGTTTAGGTGAAGGAATTTTATCAAACCAAGGGACCTCAGTCAGGTGAGGACAAAAAGAGATCAAATAGGAAAGAAAGCGTTGTTATCTCAGAAGCTCGGCCAAGAGTCTTCTATAGGTCAAGGATAAGTGTCAGCCTAAGCCACACTTAAGCAAAAAATCAGGAAAGGCATTGGGTTATAAAACTTCTCAAAGTCTATTCAGCTAGCAATGACACAAGGAAGGAGGAAATCTGGGAAATGTGTCTGTAAAAAATCTGCAAAAGATCAGGAAAGCATCTGTGTACCAGTCCAAGGGGAACGGTATATTATAGTGTGCAAAGTAGATTTGGCACCCCCCCTCGATCAGACCATCAGAGGTCCATTGAAATCCACATATCATTAGGTTGAAGACTTTAACATTGCCGGTTTGTCCCACACTGGAGATGGGAATGACCTATTTGTAAATGTAGGTAGGTATACTTATATAGCGCAACCTGTCACCACAAAGGGCATCCTGGCGCTTGCCTAGGGAACCTGTCCTGGTATTCCCCTGTGAGAAGCCCCGACAGGGTGTCCACAGGGTGAAAGTCAGGCATCCCGCCGCGAGGGGCCGTTGTGGAGATTAAGCAAGCTATTGCCCAGAGTCGCAGAGTGTGAACCCGTGAGTCGAGGAGGCACCGAGACGAGAATTATCGAGTCCGTGGAATTTTTAGCCCAAGACCCGCCGGGGCGGGGAATTGAACCCTGGTCCAGGACCGATCTCAGATTCCGGGTCTGCCGCCTCTAACCCCTGAGCCTCACTTCTCCACTTCTCTCAGACACACGTAGTTTGTAACCATTGGACAATAGTTCATTCAGTAAGTGCTCGGTTTCTCCGTGTACCTTCGTCAAGGATCTTTTCTGAGGCTTCTGTTCCCCCTATCGCTAGTACAGTAATGTATCTGTGCATGTGAATACCAGTAAGAAAGGTCGAGTTAGCAGAAAAAATAAAATCAGCATTATGTAGGATGGTGAAATACAGGTCTACCCAGGCAAGTTTGAACATTAACTTCAATGGTGCACATTTAGTATGTGTATGCACATTTAAACACAACTAAATGTACATTTCTAATGTATTATATTTCATACTGCATCTAATATTTAATAACTAATGATAATACTCAATGATGACTATGACTGAGAACTACCTTTAAATCAAATATATGGAATATTAATACACGCATTACATACATATTTCAATTATCATTTCTAGTAAGATTACATTCTACATATATGAGAGTGTTTAATCACAGTTTCAATTTGTTACATGTTATTCAAGTGAAGTAGCACACACATTTAGAAATTCATGTTACATCTCTATGGCGAGTGCATTTTCTACTAATTGAAGATTCTTTATTTGTCACACCAAATCAAAGACAAAACATTTATGTGAGCAAGTTCTCCAATCCCACAGTGAAGGCACTCTTTAATAATGGCAGGTGCAACACTTACATTAATTTGTTAAACCATACATAAATCATGTGCTAATTGCACTTTCTTACCATGGGTTTCTAAAGTGTCTGTGACATTTGTGACATGTAAACAGTGGGCAATCTTTGTGCTGCACCTCCAGTTACTTAAATTTTAAATAATACACTGGATGTCTGACAGCCATCAGTAATGTTTAAAGGGTCTAATCCTTTGGCACCAAGAGATAATGAACGCTGTGTTGGCGGATGACCGCGAGAGCAGCCCAGTACCTGCCTGCACACTGACTGGTGCCAACTCTTCCCAGAATGGCATTTGAGTCAGAGACGCTTGGCATCTTTCCTCGCTAGAGGCAAAATACATCAACAGCAGCTGTTGGCAAGGTCAGGGATGAGATTCTGCATATTAATTTCTCAGAAGACCCCCAGCATATCAAGGTTGCTTATGAGTCATAGTATATGCACCACACTTCTTCCATCCAACACCTTAGGCACCAGAGAATGGCATTCACTATTCCCAAAGCAGCTTGAGGGGAAAACGGAGTTTGAGCTGAGTGTCATCTTGGTGCAATTCTGTGGAAGAAGTGTATAAGAGAAGCCATTCTGGCTACGTTTGTTATATTGTTATGTACATCCAAAATTCATACTTTTAATATTGTCATTGTTATAGGTCACTTGTATAGCACACAGTGCATGGCTTTGCAGCTCTATGGTAGCATGGGCAGCTGGTACCCTTTAAAAGTGGTGCGGCGAGTGAAGTGCCCGACCACTTGGTAAAAACCAAACTACATCACCCACTCCCTCCAAAACCCCAAAGTAAACCACACCTCCCTCTAAAAGCTCAAAATAAAATGCCCCCTCCCTCCAAAAGTCTAGATTGGAAGGAGCTGGCCTGGTCTCTACCTATTGTCTTAGATATCTTCAAAGTGAGCATGTCACTTTGGCCAGCATAAGACAGCCGACCAAAGTGACATGCGCACTTTGAAGCATCTAGCCCGCCACTGCTTCTGTCCTCTGCTGCCAATCAGCAGCAGAGGACACGCCCCATATGTCTATGGGTTTGGCTGGCTGCTGCAGTGCGCACGATGGAAAAATAAAATGGCAATGCCATCTTTTCATTGCCATTTTATTTTTCCTGTGCGGCTGGCAGCAGGTGTGGGGGGGGGGGGGTGACTTTCCCCTGCCCATGTGCAGAAAACTCTGCTGCATGGTAGTCTGGTGATGAGTTTGCAAATTCTTCTGAAGTTTCCATTGCTTTCCGGAGTCTGAGGAGGCTGCGGAGGGTAATGTACAAATCTTGATTTAAATGATCAAACTTGTGGTTTTGCAGTTTTGCTGAGTGAGGCCCGATGGCTGTACCAAGTTCTTATTGTCAACATTTTAAAGAAAATAGTCAGTTGAACCCATATAATTTAGACCTGCTGTGAAGTTCATCCACCTTTTTTTTGTTGT
This sequence comes from Lissotriton vulgaris, assembly GCF_964263255.1. Taxonomy (NCBI): domain Eukaryota; kingdom Metazoa; phylum Chordata; class Amphibia; order Caudata; family Salamandridae; genus Lissotriton; species Lissotriton vulgaris. Next base: position 479,542,016 of record NC_141689.1, read on the forward strand.
TCTGAACTTGGAGCTGAAAGGTCTCCAAGAACAAGAAAGAACAGCAACTGTAAAGTTGAATCATAGGGCAGTGCCACTGACGGACCTTCCCCATAATTTTGACTTGCTGGTGTAATCGCTGCGCACTTTCCTTTAGACTTTTGGAAATAATAATTTATTTTGAGGAGGGCCTTTTGCCCACGTCTTACTTTGAAAGGTATCCGGCACACATGCGTCTACTACAGGCATCATAGTCTCCTGGGATTGAGGATCTAAGGATTGAAAATGTCTCGGACAGGTGGCACCCAGTGCAGAAAATTTCTTGTCACCCCCACCCCCCACATTGAAATTATTAAAGAAAGTAGGAAAAATAAGATACTTACAGTTGTAAGTGTAATTTTTGTATTTTAAAAACACATATTTTTGCCATGTTGTCACCCCCTTCAGTGATGACACCCGGGGCGGCCCTCACCCCCCCTTCCTCAGCCGCTGGGCCTATCTCACAAACCTTTTGCATACCTAGGAGTATTGTGGCTGCCCAGTCTGCACCCTGGGCACGCTCATATTATTCACAAAATCGGGATATGTGGAACCTTCAAACATAAATGGAACTCAGGAACTGTGCCCCATACATTGTTTAAATTCAACTCAAACTGGCTAATTTAGATGTAAGAGTGAAATCGGGCTATAGCTTTGTGGAGTTGCATAAACTTTTTTTATTGTTTAGTTAGAACAAACATCCTATAAAACGAATTCAAGCTATGGGAAAAGTCAGGCGTGGCCGGTGCAGGTAAGAGCAGTGAGGCGGGGTGGGAGGGTAGTCGACAGACGACGACAAGGTAAGATAAATGGCGAGCGCAAGGTAAGTGTTTTTTTTTGTGTTTTTTTTATCTTCGTCTGTCGACTCCCCCCTAGCCCTGCCCCATCACTCTTTCCTGCACCGGCCACAGCTGGAACCAATCAAAACAAACAGTACCAAATCATAGCATACTACCTACACAAGTCAAAAAGGAAAACAGATCTAAAATAGCCCATAACATCCAAGCCATCGGATTTATTACCCCACTCGCTTGCAAATCTTTCAATTTTATGTAAAAAGTAATTTTGGAGATTTTCGTTAAAATTATGGCATACCGAGCTTTCACTCAAATATTTTGGTACAGTCTCACAAACGAGGTCCTGGTGTTTTCAGAGGTCACCATCATTGGCTTTCATATTCGGATGATGGAATATACTGTTTTTGCTGCTGGCTTTAGATCTAAGATACCTTATAGGGATGTTGAAGTCAACTGATCGGGCAAAGTGAGGGCGTAGCCCCCTTATTTGTGCCATTATTTTGAAATGTCTATGTATTTTGTGCAGGCATGTTGCGGGTGTCTTTCGCGTTGTGGCATCATAAATCCCTGTGCCAACGAGGAGTGGTTAATTTATTAGTTTAAGGACTCTGAGCAATTCCTTTCCAACCGAAAGCAATAAATCAAGCAGTACCTGTAGTAGCTCTCTAAGGCAGCTTAATTTGTAGAAGCATTACTTGGTTATTTTATCCTGTTTAAACCTGTTACCACAATTTAGGAAAAAATTACACCTCATTAGTATCAGTTTAACACCTAAATAGAACAATCAGTTAATGAAAGATGTCGAGTTAACCTTTGCAGATGGTCTTCCATTGAGCAACAACACAACTGACAGTGTTTTTAGTAATTTTGGAGAAACTTTTGATCTAGAAACAATTTTTTTTGTAAAAATATGCAAATCCATAATTATGAGGGGAAATGCTGCAGCCACACGATTGTAGTGGTCCCGCACTATTTGCACCTGACTGCTAATGGAACAAGCATTTGCAATGCAATAGGTCTCGCATTAGGAAAGTTTGAGCTATTGGTATTGTAAATGGCACATTTTTTATTTGTGTGTTCGTTTTGAAAATAGCGAAATTAATAACTTTGTAATTTACAATGCCAATAGTTTTAACTTTCGCAAATGTGACACCTATAGCATTTGTAATCCAATATGTTGTATTTACGTGACTTGGATGTATTGATATTACAAAGCAATGACTTTATAAAAACAAGCATTGGAAATGCAATAGGTCTCGCAGCATTAGAGTTAGTGCTTTTAGAATTGTTTATGGTTTTTTTTGTAAATCTTTAGCATTTTTGTTTCCTGTAGCCAATGCTAAAGAATTACAAATAAAAAAAGCCATAAACAAATCTAAAAGCTCTAACTCAAATGCTCCGAGACCTATTGCACTGTGTGAGTGAGGGTGAGTGAGGGTGAGTGAGGGTGAGGGTGAGGGTGAGTGAGGGTGAGTGAGTGAGGGTGAGTGAGGGGTTGAGGGTGAGTGAGGGTGAGTGAGGGTGAGTGAGGGTGAGTGAGGGTGAGTGAGGGTGAGTGAGGGTGAGTGAGGGTGAGTGAGGGTGAGTGAGGGTGAGTGAGGGTGAGTGTGGGTGAGGGTGAGGGGTTGAGGGTGAGGGTAGGTGAGGGGTTGAGGGTGAGGGTAGGTGAGGGGTTGAGGGTGAGTGAGGGTGATGCTGAGGGGTTGAGGGTGAGTGAGGGTGAGTGAGGGGTTGAGGGTGAAGGGTTGAGGGTAAGTGAGGGTGAGGGTGAGTGAGGGTGAGTGAGGGTGAGGGGTTGAGGGTGAGTGAGGAAATGCAATAGGTCTCGCAGCATTAGAGTTAGTGCTTTTAGAATTGTTTATGGGGTTTTTTTGTAAATCTTTAGCATTTTTGTTTCCTGTAGCCAATGCTAAAGAATTACAAATAAAAAAAGCCATAAACAATTCTAAAAGCTCTAACTCAAATGCTCCGAGACCTATTGCACTGTGTGAGGGTGAGGGGTTGAGGGTGAGTGAGGGTGAGGGTGGGTGAGGGTGAGTGAGGGTGAGTGAGGGTGAGTGAGGGGTTGAGGGTGAGTGAGGGGTTGAGGGTGAGTGAGAGTGAGGGTGAGGGTGAGTGAGGGTGAGTGAGGGGGAGGGTGAGTTAGGGTGAGGGGTTGAGGGTGGGTGAGGGTGAGGGTGAGGGTGAGGGGTTGAGGGTGAGTGAGGATGAGTGAGGGTGAGTGAGGGGTTGAGGGTGAGTGAGGGTGAGTGAGGGAGGGTGAGTGAGGGAGGGTGAGTGAGGGAGGGTGAGTGAGGGAGGGTGAGTGAGGGAGGGTGAGTGAGGGTGAGTGAGGTGTTGAGGGTGAGGGGTTGAGGGTGAGGGGTTGAGGGTGAGGGGTTGAGGGTGAGGGGTTGAGGGTGAGTGAGGGGTTGAGGGTGAGTGAGGGTGAGGGGTTGAGGGTGAGTGAGGGTGAGGGGTTGAGGGGGAGGGGTTGAGGGTGGGTGAGGGGTTGAGGGTGAGGGGTTGAGGGGTTGCGATTGCGGCCCCTTGAAATATATATGCATGTATTTGTCCTAAATGTGAGGCACACAGCGAGGAATACAAGATGGGGTTATTGAAATCTTACTATAATTTGAAGAAGTTAACGATAAAAGTTTCTTTTTGCATGTTCCTTTGTTTTCTGCAACTAGGCCTTGAAGAAAGAGCCGAGTTTTATGGGCATGGGTGTTTTATCACAGTCGGCGCAGACCCCAGCGCCTCCTGTCTGTGAGCAGTGCTGTGGGCGGAGCCTGCCCCACGGAGGGCGATCGATGACCGCCATGTCAGCAACGTGCCTGTTTTCAGAGCGCAGAGAAAGGCTGGCAGCAGGGCGCCGCGGTGAGCTGCCAAAGCAAGAGTAAACAGAGCAGTGTGAACCCGAACTTAAATACGCCCCGCGGGGACGCTGTCCTGGGGTTGTTAGGGTTCCAGCAGACCCATTTGCATTCTAAAGACCATCAATTCCGAACACACAGAACACAGATTTATACTTCAATTACCAAAGCAATTATTTAAAAAAGTGATGAATGGTGGCACAAAAATAGTACTAATTGACTCCATAAAACTTGGAGTTGTCACTGGTTGATCATGTCAGCGCCAAAATAAAGATTTTTCTGATTAAGACAAAACCACCAAAAACAACAACGACATTCAAATGTTCTTTCCAATGCCTTTGTAGCAAAGTATAGCGAGAAGCTTGCGAAACTTTAGCAGTCCTATCTGCCCGGTGGTAACGACCGTTTAAAAGTGCTTCCGCTGCCGCAATCTGAAGCCAATAATTAATAGAACCCTCAGTCTATCACAAAAGGTATCAGGGTGCTTTCATTTTACAGTCCATTTAATGAAAAACGCCCTTTTGTTCTCGTCAGCTCATTAGAAAATAGAGATCCTGGTCACTACTGCCTTTCCATCTTACAGTTTTCCAAAACACTTTACCGCAACAAAGAAAGAAGTAGAATGAAACGCGGACAGCCCTACACCTAAGAGCGCAAGGCTTGTTCTCCGTAATACAAAACGAGACAATCAAGAGGTGCTGCATACGCAGGCGTAGCTACAAAGTACATGGACCAAAGGCGTGAACACGAGTAGACGTCACAGTTTCCTGTTTTTCTGAGCGTTAGGGACGGGCCTCGCGCCTCTCCAGCCGCGTGCACCGAGCTGCAGCCCCGCGCGCCGCTGCTCACATGTAAACCGAGCTGCAGTTCCCAGCATTGCAGGTGGGTGGGGAACTACAACCACATTACGCAGCTGCTGCTGCTACTGAAAGGCGGCAAGAACACGCACGGCCATGTAGTTGTAAGTAAGTAAAAAAAAATGTAGTTGTAGACACTTGCTCATCAAGCTCAAATCTCATGCCAAACCACTCAGCGCTAACTAAACGTCCTCTCACCCAAGTATGTGGATATTTTAGCTCCCTTCAGGTAAACCCACAAAATAAACTAGATGACACGAACACTGCCAAGAACGCCATTCACCTCGCAATTAAAAATGCCCTCATTAAGCAAGTGTAAAGCATATTATTCATCGAGTTAACTACAAATAACATTAACTTGTACGCATAAGACATACAAACATTTTGCTTACTTTGGCTGGGACAACTGGATATTGTGCAAGAACATCACGAAAAACAAAACGGACAATGTGACGAAATGTAAAAATTGCAAAACATGAGAACAGGTTTAATATCGGTGTGCCCCAAGTTTAACGCGTGCTTTTCACAGCATTGGGAGAAAAACAAGACGGAGGGAAGAGAGGGGAGAGGGGAGGAGAAATGCGACACGGCGGGAAGGGGAGGGGGTGGAGCGGGTAAACAAAGACGGACGTGCACGCGCTTTTAAGCTCAATGCGCATGCGCATTGAGCTTAAAAGTCACGGGCACTGCAAGGAATCGCCACGATTCCTTGCAGTGTGGATAAAGAGTAGATAAGTCCCAATACTCTCGCCTTGCTCGATGCGCATGCGCATCGACAGGCGAGACCTAATAATTAATACTTAAATAAAAGTTATTGTAATTTATAATGGCAATAGCTTAAACGTTTGTAAGTAACTTTTGTGAAGATTATGTTCAGTGTATTTTATTGTGACGAAAATCCAAGAACAGAAGTGAAATATTAACATCTTTTTGTGACATTTGTAATAAAGTTTGAAACATTGAGAGAACATATTTGAACCAGTTGTTGATGAATGTTTGCACAGATTGATGCTGTGGTGGGGACGAGTGATACTGTGGTGAGGCCGATAGAGTGAGTGAGGGCGAGTGAGGGCGATTGAGGGCGATAGATAGATAGTGGGGACACGGCCAGTCAGAGGATGAAGTGTGAAGGGGTTGTGAGGAAAAGGGGGACACGTCAGGGGAGGGGAGAGGCGGGGGGATGGAGGGATGAGGTACATAAGTTTAATGGAGGCTAGAGGACAACGTAAAAACTGTAAAAGGCAGAAGGGAGAGGGGGCATAAATATGAAGGAAAATAGCAAAGGGGAATGGAAAAATAGGTATGACCAGCAGGATACAGGATGGATGGTGAAGAGGCAAAAATGGATGAGACAGCCTGAAAGAAGAAGGAAACCAGCCTGACCTAGAAAGGGCCAGATTTAAAAAAATGTCCAACAGCGTTCCATATTCTACAGATCCCTTCAGCATTTTGAGCCCCAGTTTAGCATCATATGAAGACTGCAACACATTTCACAGATGTACCCGTTTCCAGAAGAAACCTGACCACTAGGGGTGAGTTCTCTGTACCATGCATGCTACAGATCAGGGCTAAACACCCAGTGCATGTGTACAAATTGACGGTTACATACTCACTATCAACATATTTATTCTTGTATTTTATTCATGACTATCAAAAAACACCCTGTCGCCTCGAACGGTAGCAGGGGTTCTGTGCACTAAAACTCCAGCAGTTGTACAAAAAAGTGTTACATTTGACCACAAATTAAAGTACAATAAAATTATAATCAAAAGATTAGAAGCAAAATGCAATACAAAAGCCCTAAAAATATCGCTTCGAAAATGTTTGACAAATAGTTGTTACCGGTTAACAAAATTTGAGATGTTCTAGGCCGGAGATTAACAGAATAGGAGAAATACACTGCTAGAAGCCTAGGTCTGGGGATTTCTAATTTAGGCAGCGTCTGACTGCGAGCCAACCTAGACGGATCCTTTGGACAGGTAATTTTGGGGATAAACAAGCAAGTGGTTTTTGTGGGTAAGCACCTTTATGTTATCCATATACATTTAAATTGGGAAAGGAAGTGCAAGGCAATGGCGAACAATAATTAAAAAAGAGTGTTGAGATTAAATCTGTGGAGAGCAACAGGGTGAAAAACGGTTTCTGAGGCTAGAGGGGGGACACAAAAGGACCTACAAAAAGTGCATTGGCATTTTTCCAGCTAAGAAATAACTGCAGCTGAGACAGAATAAAGTTATTTGTGAAAAGAAAAGGCGCAATACTTGCAGTGTTCTGCAGTTCCCAATTTCAGATCCCGCCAAGGGGGCTGCAGGTCTCCATCCTTCCAGGGTCGGTAAATTGAATACCATTGTAGTGAGTAAAAGTAGCACCTGTCTTAAACAGCGCATCGAAACGACCGAAGTGTCTAACAAAGCACTATCTAACAAAACAAGGATGGGATTGTTTTTACTACAGAAAAATGTTCAAGTGAAGAGGCAGGAATGTGAGAGTAGAAGCATGGGAAGAGGGGTGAGAGAACAGAGGCAGCAGTTAAACGGGTTGCAGCAAAAAAGAACTAGCCATGTCTTCATCTTCTTGTTCTGCATGAAATTAAAATTAAAACTACAATCTCAGTACAAGTCGGGAAGGTGGGTGGGAGAGGGAGGGCGGGGCGGGGGCATGGCCAGGATGGCTAAAATGGCAGACGCCATTTGAACGAGCTCCGACTGAGCCTCATAGAGCCATAAATATCCTGCTGTGAACTCAAGCCTAAAATGACTGCCTCCCCGTACTGTGTTTGAGGCAAAGCTGTGGCGGCTCCCTGGGGTCCGAGGGTGGCTAGGAGTACGAAAAGTGGCAAAAGACGGGGACTATGAAATGTGGGCTTGCCTGTGTTCCTCGAACGGCTGCCTTTTCTGAGGCGACCTGGCCAGGGAAGTGACAACGGCGACTGCTGGCGGACATGCTAGGGTCCTGTTGGCGTATTTCGGCGGAGTTGCTGTGATCGCCTCCTGGAGTTGCTGACGCAGAGGTATGTGGCCCCCGCCCGAGAATCCTGAAGGTGAGACATGGCATTTCCTCCTGACCGAAGGCAAGACGACGGATGACTGAGGAGGCGCAGACCGGAGACTGTGCGGCGGATCCGCCTAGCGGGGGTTGTGACTCTGATAGAACCCCCCCCTACCCTCACTGGATGGTGCACGACAGAGAGCTCCGGACGCTGGCTCTGCAACTCTGCTGGCCTGCCTCTGCTGGCCTGCGGAAAGACTCAGCGGCTGCCCTCCGGCGATAGAAGGTGGTGCACCTGGCCCAGGAGACATGAGGTGAGCGGGGGAGACCGCGAGTGCTGGACTTTACCCTGGGTTCGACCGGTGTGGGTGCAGCGGGGTCCCCACACTCGGAGGCACGCCGGAGAGCTGTAAAAAAAATGTGCTTTACAAAGAAGGACTGACTTTCAGGGATTTTAATCATTGAGATCAATTATGAAGCTATCTTTAAATTGAGTTACAGTTGGTCCGTGCCGACTCCGTCCTTCTTTAAACGAGCCAGCGCTGAAGGGCGCTCAGCCAATGGCGCGCTAGCAGGGCGGAGCCCTGGAGGCGGCCGAAGGGCAGGGGCTACGAATTCTGCGCAGCCGCCGTCCTGCCCTGCCCGTGCACCGCAGCTGCCTTTCCCGCAGAAAGTTACCAGGCTGCAAGTTGTCAGCCTGTCCCTGGTCTGGAGCCCCTGGCCGCGTCGCCCCCGCCCGCCCATCCATCGGGAGCCGAAGACCCGGAGCTCCATGAATCATTGTCCCCAACAGCAGCGGTGAGGAGCGCGTGTGTGCCTGCGCGCGTGAGTGTGTGTGCATGCGTGAGTGTGCCTGTTGCGCCCGTGTGTGTGTGTGTGTGTGTGTGTGTGTGTGTGTGTGTGTGTGTGTGTGCATGCGTGAGTGTGGATGTGTGTGTGTGTCCATTTACTTACCAATTAGTACAAAAAGACAAGGGTAAGCATTTCATTTCTAATTCAGCGCATTGAGCGAAAGGAAAAGCATGCCCACACAGCAACCAGCCAGCGCGCTCCCGAGGACAAATCCGAGTCGGAAAAAGCGCGCGTCCGACTCGTGTCCACATTCCCAAAACAGGGCGACTATAGTTGTTGAGCTAGACAGCAGTGCTTTGCACTGCTTTTGTCTAGGCTCGACCTAAAAAAGGATACTAGTTAGACATGTTTGAAAATGTTACCATGTCATTTTGAAAACTTTGGAGCTTAAGCTCAAAATCTGTGAGCTGAATAAAATGGGAAAAGGTAGCTACTGATCTTGTAGCTTTCTCTAGTAAGCTTGGCACCTTGTCTTTGTCTTCGAGAGAGAAACTCTTTTCCAACTTATTACATAAACTGGTTGCTCCAAAAGTCCTCAATTTTCAGGAAAATAAAATCCTCGCTTCAAATCAAGACTACAGACAAACATATAGTCATATCGAACATGTCTTGTTGGTTCTCTTCCAGGAAGATAGAACTCTTTCTTTTTCAGACTCCGGCACAGACGTTCTACAGAAAGTGGGGTTTTCTTAGTCAGTTACTGTTCTCTCTGGTTCTTACAGGCCAGCCAGGCTAAGAATAGAATAGAAAATTTGCATGAAATAATTTCTCTCTAATTTGTGAAAGAACTCGATTTGCTTTAGATCTCTGGACCTCGAAAGTCTTCTCTGATGACAAGGAAATATAGTTATTGCTTCTTGCGGTTCAGATAGAGACCAGATTTCCTGGTCTTCAGAGATGAATTTTCAGGTTCAGAGATTTAAGGCAATTATGTTTCCTTCACCAAATAAAGAGAATTTCTTCCATGCACGTTTTTTTATTCTCTTCATAGTCTAGTTTACTTATCTGCCTTAACAGTGGTTTTTACATTACTTCTAGCTCAGATGTGGGAGTAAATTCCCTTAAACAAAGCAATCACACATTCTTCTCAAGTCGTTTGGTACATTATTTCCAAATTTCTGGTTCACAGGTACAGAACTTCGTGCCAAAAGATGCCATGGGGTGCAAAAGTTCCAAGTTCCATTGGAATAGTACTGTCATAGTCCTTATGATCAAAAGGCAAACATATCTCCAGCTGAAGAAGAACTAAAAAAATAACAAGGAATTAATGTAGCTTAAAGGAAGGACTAGCCACTCAATGAACTTTTTGTGTGTTCAGTTGGACACAGTCTGAAGTGTAACAACGATCATAACAAAACTGTGGTGACAATTAAACTGTTCTTGCAACACAAGTGGAGTCCGGATTGTGCATTCCATTCAGCATCCTGTCTGCATCTAGTGCTGACTCCTTGTGCACAAGATTCAGACAGGACGCTGAATAGAGAGCGTCTTATACAGTCCCGTTCCCCAAAGGAACAATGCGCATCTCCTTAAAAAGCTATAGACAAAAGATGTGTGCCAATAATCTACATAGGAAACTGAGCAATTGGTCTCACTGTTGAAGAAGGGTAAGTGAGCCACTTACACCGTATTAGCTACCTTCAAGGTAACTAATTTTTCCTTTTTGTCCTGAAGAAAGCCCACAGACCTGTAAAGGCTGCCAAGGGTCGAAACATGTCGACCAATCATGATCACACTTCAGGTGCAGTGGAACAGAAACTCTTCCACACCAGCATCGCCGACCTACTTTTAACTTTGCTCCTTCCTTCGTAAATAAAAGACCGGACTAACGAATGGAGACAATTTTAATCTCACTCATTTTTTAGATGCCCTTCCACTCTCTAATCGCAATTGTAAAAAAAAGGACGGTCTTCCTCCGTGTGGAGGATAGAAGATCACTTGGAGAACTGAGCACTCAAGTGACAAGACCCAATGATGATGCTATTCACTTATTCAACAAAGCTCTGTATGCTTTATGTGAATGAGGGTCTCCAGAGCACAAGATCAAAAGACCCTGGAATAAAAGAGGACTTGTGATTCATTCTCCCATTGATTTTGAGTATAACTAATGGAAGCTGAATGAATCTCTGCTTTTCCATCCCTCCGGATTTAACGAGACTGCTATAGATAGTCACAATGTCTATTCCTTTCTATAATAATCAGTCTCTGCCAGTGTGATGATATGTTATGATATCTTAAGCACTCGTTGATCGCCACAGTGCCCTTTTCTCAACAATACAATAAAATTAATAAAGTGCACAGCTGCTTCCAGGGAAGTGTCCCGGCGCTGGCAGCAAGATATCAGTAACAACCAAAATCCGGTAGCAAATAGCCTAAGCATCAAAAATAAAAGTCTGCAGATGTTTGAGAAAAATGGATTCAGAGGGGGCAGAGTGTGAAGCCGTAGGGAGGGAGTCCAACGTCTGGCAGTCAGGAACGCAAAGGATCTCTCACCTCTTCTCACTTGCAAAAGCTTCATTGCATTAGATAGAAAGGCTATATACTATCTGTAGATTGACTTCAGATTGTGGATTAAATATTTGAATGTCTAGTATGTAGCTGTTGGACTTACGCCTATGAGATTTCACCTGCACCAAATGATTCTAACACAATGGCAAAGACTATGATGAGACCCTCATGGGTGATTTGCCACGCTTTATAAATGCTGATTGACAGTAGCCCATGTAAAGCCTATCACACATGTTGTCTGTTGAATGCATTGGCTTTCATTGAGAAGTCACCCACCCCTCCCAGCACAACTGTGTCTTTGAACCTATGCAGTGCTGCACTGCCTTTTGGCTTCCATTATACAAGTATATCATTTAAACATGCTAAACATTCAAGGCTTGCAGACCTCACATACCTACATGCATGATTGAATGTGCCTGTCAAGTTATTAGCATGCAATGGTAATATTGGCCCATATTACAAGGTTACCCGTTATATATCCTCTCTGTCTCTGTGTTTCGATGTTCTAGATAGGTATTGGCCGTTGTGTGCTCTGCCTTCATTAAATCTTACACCGCCTTACAGTTTCTTTAATTGTTTGTCCTGTTAAGGACCATGGCCACTTTAGCGCCAAAGTGCAAGGCATGCTGTTATATATCAACAGGATCTCTGTGAATACTATCCCAGGTTTAAGTCCCTCACATTATAACTCTTGCTAGAGTAAAGCTTCTGCGCAGTTGTACTTGTATAGGCCCTTTGGGTGATGGGAAGCTGCGATGTGTTACGGCTTTGTTTTGAGAAAGTGAGGACTTTGGGGCATGGTCTGCAGAGATGGGTTGTAGGTAAGGTGATGCCCCTGCCTGCTTGGTTCTGTCCTACTCTCTTCTGTCTGAGCTCTACCATGGCTAGGAGTTGGGGCTCTTATATTCTATGTATAGAGATACATTTCCTGATAGCCAGATAAAAGCGCTGGCAATCTATATCAAGGACCCAGAGCCCAAACAATGGTGGGCCATCCGGAATGCCTGATAAAAAGTATGCCATCTCCAAGACACTGGAGGTCCTCTCAGAATATCGTTTCCACTGGGGGGAGACACAAGCATGAAAAAGAGAAAAGATCATGACGAGCATCCCAAGTCTCCCCATCCCCAAATTGAATTATTCCCAACGTGGTGGTAGCTCACCCCCTTAAAGCAGGTCTTCCTCTGACTTCCACTGATGTCTGCTCCCAGCACCAGTGGATTTCCCTAGCCAGCACACCTGGTGTATCTAGAGTTATGTAAGCCACCCTTGCTTAGAGCGCACCCAAGCGTGTTTGAACAGCCAAACGCCTTGCCCTAGCATCATTGCACACAAAGTGAAGGTAAGCTTCTGTAAATGGAGAAAACACGTGGCAAAAAAATAACCCTTGTAGCTAAGGTGTGAACGTCTGGGTCACGCCTACTGGTCTTGGCATCGTTTTGCTGTTTTGATTTGCCTTCTGTTGTTTCTTACGGTCACTGCCTTTAGGAAGCTTGTTCCTGAGGATGCAGTTTCAGTACACTGCATTTTGATTCTGTGTGAATAAGATGCTCTGAGTAAATTAATACAGACACTTTGGTGATGGTGTGCTTTCCCCTAAAAAACAATATAATAAAGCAATGAATAAAAACAACGCCACCCTACACTTCTGTATTTATACAGAGAAAAACTGTTGATTGTAAGTCTTTATTAGCGATTGAGACATGCATTTGTCAGAAAAAATATTTTGAAAGATATAAGAGTCAATCAGGCATTTCTAAACACAAAAACAAAAATGTAATCAAATCGGAAACCAAAAGAATCCGTGCTACAAGAAGTAAAACCTGCCAAGTGATTTACCTACTCACCTCTGAGTGCACATCTTCCTTTCTATTTGGGAGCTCAGAACACCGTGTCTTAAAATTCTCTTTACTGAAAATATCTTTACTGATGACACCTGACAAAATGCAAGCCTGCTTTAATTTGACCTCGTTGGTGTCAAAAATAGCACTTGACTGTATTTTCAGCAGCAATTATGCTTTTGTTCCAAAGTGAACAATTGATATATAATTCACTTTAATCATGTTCAGACAAAGACTTAGTTACTCTCCAACTGGTGACCCGTTGCAGAAGTTCTTTTTCAGACTTCGTAATTTTGCTGCAATTACTTTAAAGTCATTCAACCAGCCCATTTGTCATTGTCTCTGCCCTTCGAGCTCATTTTGCTTTCACATGTAAAGGTTGTTCGAAGTATGAGTCACGTATAACATTTTCCTGAACTTCTGTTTTTTTAAAATCCATGCCCTCCCCTCCTTTCACTGAAATTACATTTGTGACTCAGTGGCTAGGAAAATTCAGTGTGGAATTTTGTCCACAAATGGTATATACATTTCAGGAAAAAAACAACTCGTTATATCTTTGTGTAAACCAGTTTAATATCTTGGTCCAGTTTTCATTTAGTGCCAATTTCGACATTTTGAACTGTGTTGTGCAAGTGCGATCTAGGTTGCAAGTATGCAACTCTTCACAAGGCCAGTCTGCTCAGATTGGTATGAGCTATCAATAAAAAATATTATTTTAAAGCAAGATCCTGTTGCTTATACTTTTCTTTACCAGTTAATAAATAGACAATCCCAGTGCTTCATCCATTGGCCGGGCTGACTTCAGTTAAGCTTCAAAATGGGTTGAAGCCCCTTGGCCCAGTCTGATCCAGAGGAACATGGCTGGTCCCACTGTTCTTCTTATAATGGTACCGGTGGAGGCGCAGGACACAGTCAGAGCCTCTGATAATAAGCATGGGTAGCTAGATTGTTTAGCTATGAGAGTGAAAGGCCACAATCTTGCTGTAATAATGCCCAAATAATCAGACTTCTTAAAGGCAAACTGATTTCTGTGATGGATGACCTGTTCACTCTTGGTAGCATGGCTTTTGCATCGAGGCTTTCTTCAGAGAAATCAATATGGTCCAAGAGCAACAATAAACCCACACAGAGAGCCAGTAGATAATCAAAACAGCCAGAGGATTGCAGCAATGCAAACATTTTTTTATAGAACTGAAAGTAAACAGTAGGGGCCAGATGTAGGAGCCCAAATACCGGTCGGTAACGGCCAATTTCGGCCGTTACCGACATGTATTTTGGTATTGTAATGTAGGGGGCTAGAAAATTACAGAATCGGTATATTTACCGATTCGGTAAAATACCGAATCAGTAAATATACCGATTCTGTAATTCAATATGTAGGTGGCACAGTTTACAGTGCGACATGCCCTTAGAAGTTCGTTATTTACTACCCAATACTAATGGGTGATAAATTACGAATTTATGTGTACATGCACATCTGTGCATGTACACCTGTGCCATGTGGCACACATACATGCCCTAAGGGCAAGCCAGAAACAGGGGTGCAACAGGGTGTGAAAGTGACACCCTGTCCCCCTTGGAAATTCGGTATTTTTACCGATTTGGTAATTACCGAATCGGTATTTGCTATTGAATCCTATGGGCTTCAAGGCCCATAGGAATCAATGGCAAATACTGATTCGTTAATTACCGAATCGGTAATTACCGAATTTTACCGATTCGGTATTTTTACCGATTTTTCTTTTTTCCTACATAGCAATTACCGATTAGTAAATACCTAATCGGTAAAATTCGATATTTACCATTCGGTAATTTGCTATTACCTACATCTAGCCCTAGGTCTTCTAGCTGCTGCTGTATGAGAATAGTTTTGTTTTTACAAAAGTATATATAGAAAGGACACGTTTCTGCTCACTTGCAGCATATCTTACTATCTTAACACCAACTGTTTCTAATACATAGTATAGAAAATGTCCAAATCGAGCACCAGCTACTATTGTAGACGGACTCTTCATGCTCTGTAGACACGAGAGGCATTTCTCTCAAACAAGCACAAGCTTTCGTTGTTCAAGGATGTTGTGTACTCTCAACCCAAGTAAGAAATATTCTACAGGGACTAGAAGGCTTCACTGGCACTGGCTGAACCCATGGTAGTGGCAAGATGATAGCAGCACTACCACTGGGAGATGGGATCTCTTTCCAGAGTCCTCCATCAGGGAGGTAGGAGAGCTACAAGCAGAGAAGTTTATTTTTCTTCTGTTCAAGACAACTCTCTTGAGTGTATGGCCAGCAAGGGCATTTAAAAGGTAAAACGAGACTGCTAATGCTGGCCATGTCTGAGCAAATAAGTAGGAAGAAGTCCTTTGTTTTCTTCTACTTAGTATTAGCAGCTAAATGACCAGATTCCTTGTCTAGGGCTGTGCCTTCAGGTGGAATCCATACCTCGCTTGCTTCCACCACTGAAGCCCCTCGTTATGGATTTGTGCTCCATTGTCATAAGCTCTAGGCTCTAAATTTTTTAAACAGTCCAGTCATGCAACCAGGCTTCAAAGAAATTCTCTCCCACAAGCCTGCATCTGCTGCAGGAACATAGTATACATGGACTTTTCTATGGAAAATATGTGGGCGCGGATCTCACTCTTCTGCCAGCTGCCTTTTAATTCATGAAGAAGGCTTCAGTGTCAGTAGTACAACCAGGGATATGAATTCCTTTTGATAAGTGGTGTATCTGACCTAAGGCAGGCTTTGTTTAATATTTTAAAACTGAATTAAGCGCTATGGATAATAACAGTCGACCCGCACCAATGGTTATTTCATTTTGATTCATTTATTTGCTGCAAATTTGTTTTCGATAGCACCTCCCTAATTCACCAAATCCTATTTAATCCAGGTTACTCTTGTAGGATTGCTCTGAAGCATGGCTGCAGGAAACGTGCTATTTAAAAAGAATTTGTTACATTTGAAAGTACAAGCCATCAAAGTATTTCCTGTACTCTTGTGGCCCATAACGGCACATTCTACAACTGTGTGAATCCTCGTCTTACCAACAGATGATTTACCAAATCACATATTGAGTAGCTTTGGAAAACAACCTTTGGCAAAGCCAGTAGTCCTCGCCATAGCGACCGTTTGGTTTTGCCAATGCTTTTTTGCTCTGTCGTAAAGCATACCTGCTGCTATGCAGCATGGCTAAGGAGGAGAAAAAAGTATGTGAAGTGGCTGGCCCACACACGTCACTTATGCATGCTCCTAAACAACAATTCTAGTTGGATCGGTAAAAATAAATGTTGTGCAAACGCATTTTATTTGTATTTTAACGTGGGTGGGAATAAGCAACACCGAAGGCAAGGGTTAAAAGCACTGCAGAGGGTGAGGGAGAAAACCGCACGAAAGGCACATCTGGGGAGAAGCAAAACAGAGGGGGGGGAGCAACAAAGAGGGCCGGAGAAGGACAGGAAACAGCGAGAGAGCAAAGTGGGGTGCAGGAGGGAGAAGAGAAGCACACTGGGAAGAGAGAGCTATGTGTATCTAGGGCAGAAGCGCACGGGTGAGAAAGCAATGTGGGAGATAAGCACATGAGGGTGAGTACATCATGGATGGGGAGAAGCACATGGCTGAGAGAGCAATACAGAGTGGAGTTAAGATATTTTTTAGAACAAATTTAGGTAGTCTGAAGAGCGGTGAGAAATTATGTCTTTTAGAGCTGCCTCTTAGTTGTTAGATGTTTGACTCATTCTTGAAATAAAATGTTGATTTTAAGTGAATGGTTATGGTAAGACGTTCATTTGATGCTACTACCGAGAAGGACTTTTTCAGGGTCTTGTGGTTCAAAATATTTTGGACTTCAAGATTTCTTTTACTTATAAAAGCATGGATCCCTCCAGATATTTCGAGCTTTGTGCCATGCATTTTGGTGTTTGCCCAATGGCATTGAATGTGATGTTAGCTAATTTGTGATTGCTTTGTGGATGTGAAGACAATTGCTACCCAATTACTGATGTATATAGCCTTTCCCATAAGCTGCCGTACCCTTGCAGTATCTGGGGGTCCACATTGCCGAATGATTATCTGGATAGTTGTTTGTTCACTTCACTACTTCATACAGTTAAACCAGATCTTTTAGAGCTTTGCCCTCATGTATTCTTAGTTGAAAATGTGCATTTCAATAACACAGATTGTAATATGATGGTTGTGGTGCCTCACAGTATGCTTCCAGAGGCAAGATTAATTTTATGCTAAATAAGGGTATGTTGGACTTGGCCCTTTTTGCAGGGTTATCCCCAAAAGTTTTACTTCTTTCTCCTATTTTTCCGGACCTATTGTTTGTTTTAGGACTCTTTACCACTGCCAGTCAGTGCTAAAATGCATATGCTCTTTGTGTAAATTGTGAACATGATTGGTTATCAATGAGTGGCATATTTGACTTGCTGGTAAGCCCCTAGTAAAGGGTATTGAGTGTGCCAGGGCCTGGAAATCAAATGCTACTAGTGGGCCTGCAGTACTGAGTGTGCCACCCATGTGAGCAGCCCTGAAAGGGTATCTCAGACCTGCAACTGCAGTATCTGTGTGCACTTTAACTGCCATGCCGACCTGGCAAGAGAGAGCTATGAGGATCTAGGGCAGAAGCGCACGGGTGAGAAAGCAATGTGGGAGATAAGCACATTTATCCACTTGCCAGGCCCTAACCTTCCCTTTCTTACATGTAAGGCTCCCCTATGCTAGGCCCAAGGTACTCCCATGGGCAGGGTACAGTGTACGTGAAAGGTAGGACATGTACTGGTGTATGTGACATGTCCTGATAGTGAAATACTGCCAATTTTGATTTTCACTATTGTAAGGCCATCTGTCCCCTTAGGATAGAATGGGTAGTTTGCTTATAATATCTTATAAGCATAACTGCCCAAGGGAACAAGATAGGAAAATAAAGTATGCCTGAATTCAGAATGTTAAGATGCATCTTTTAGTGAGGGTGATTTTTACATTCTGGGTTTGAAAATACCACTTTTAGAAAGTAGGTATTGTCTTGCCTAACCATCCTGTGTGACTCTGCTAAGTTGTGAATTGACTGTCTGGCTTTGGAGTGGCAGGGCCTGGGGATGTGAATTCTGTTCACAGACAGCCACTTGGAGGGCTATGGGGGGGTGGAGGTGTGTCCTGCCTTTCCAGGGGTTTGTCAGGGCTGGGCTGAATAGACCTGGCTGCATTCAGAGTCAGGGGAGGAGATTTATATCACACCTGAATGGGCCTGGCCTGCCAAGGACACTGTTGTCTCCACTTTCTGCCATGAAGCTGCATCAGTGAGGACAGAACTGGTTTTGGCTGGGCAAAGACACTCTGCTTCCAGAGCTCAAAGGATTTTGTATTATAAAAAGAGGGCCCAGATCCCAGACTTTTAGATCACTTCTGGGAATAAAGAGGAACCTTTGCCAAGGAGATGAGCCGGAGAAGCTGAGGAGGAATACTGCCCCTGTGCTGTCTGGGGTTGGCATGCAGTGGCCACTTGCTACCAAGGAACGGAGAAGGACTTTGCTGTGTCCCCTGCTTGAGGAAGATCTCGAAGGGCTTGAATTTAGCTTGCCTCCTGTTCTTAAGTCTCAGGGACACAAAAGACTTTGCCCCCGGTTCCCCCTATACTCCTTTGCTGGGAGTTGTGACCTGCTGAGAGGTGCCTGCCAGTGTTCTGGATCTCTGGAGGTTGTTTTGGGACTGGAAACTGCAAGAACTGTGAAAATCGATGAATCGCCTATTTTCGATGCATTGCAGCGGTGCGAGAAGAATTTTTCAAAGCATCGCTGCTGCCAAAGAATCAATGCAGCGCCTGATTACGACTGAAGCATTTGCTGTGCGATGAATCCTGTGCGCAGATCTCCAACTTCCGAGATCACGCACCGATTTTGACTCCGACCCGGTGTGAGAAAAACCTATGCGTCGTACCAGATCGTTATGCATCACATCGAAGCGTCAAGACTATCGCATTGTTGGATGCAGTGAGAAACCAACGCATCACTTCCCTACTCAGTAAGAAACCGACGCATAACCTACCCTGAGTATAAGGAACCGACACATCACCTTCCCTGCATCCCTTTTTGCTTCCATTTTTCAACGCATCCAAGGTACTTTGTGTAAAAGCCTTGCATCTCGCATTTTATTGGAGCAGGACTGTTTTCTACCAGTTTTAAGTAATTTTTGATTAATGTATTGTGGATTTTTGACATTTGGTTTTGTTTTAGTTTAGATAAAGATTACTTATTTTTCTAAACTGGTGTGGTGTCCATTTGTAGTCTTTTTAATGTATTGCTGTATGTGTTCACAAATGCTTCACACACTGCCTCTGAGATAAGCCTGTCTGTTTGTGCCAAGCTACCAAGGGGGTAAGCAGGGGTTATTTTAAGTGTATCCCCCTTACCCCGACTATAAGCAAGGGTCCCTATTTCGACAAAGTACCTACCTCTGCCAACTAGAGACCCCCATTTCTTACAGGGTATATCTAAAAAAACGATCATTTCAAAGCTGTGTGTTTATGATCATTGCCTTCACTCCTGTAGGTAAGCAATGTGACTAATACAATAGCAAATTATAACTTATAGACCAGGCTGATGTCTGTACCTCAGAGAATTTAATTGTTCTCATCCTTTGAAATGCTTCTGCCCATTTCATTGTTGGTTGCTAAGCTGTTGGCAAGGGTGAGCTGTGTAGGACTCGTATTTCTTCAGTTCTGAGATGGATTCCTTAATTGCTGGTGGACAGACATGTTCAGCTTAAAGAAATGTGCTCATTCCATCAGACCTACCATCAAAACAATTGCAGTATCCTGGATACACTTAGTCTCGGTCGAGCTTGTCTGTGCTGTATGCTGTCACTAGAAGACAGGCAACTGTGGTTGTGGCGAGTGCTCTATTGAACTCTCTTCAGCTTGCTGTCTTTTCACTATTTGATCATTTCTGCTTCCATTGGCAGTCTAAAATCTGGCTATTCCCTCAGTGAGAAATTATGAATATTCGCTCCCTAGTGTTTTGTTTGATTAAATTAGGTATCTGGTAAATTAGGCAGGCTATTTGCACTGACATGTGGAGAAGAGGACTCCACAATCAGGGGAATTGTAAGTGCGCTACTCACCCGTGAGGGTCTCAAGCGCTGAAGGGAGAGTCTGCAGAACTGTTTAGCCAAAGAGCCAGGTCTTGAGGGTCTTCCAGAAGATTTTCTGCCTGCTCTGGCTCTGTGGATGCGCGAGGTTTAGGCCAGTGCGAGGTTGGAATATCGGAGGTTTCTTTTGGGTACGAAGAACTTGCTTCTGTTGTTGAGGTTTTTGGATCCATTGTTGTGTAGGCATTTGTAGGCGTGAGTGAGGATTTTGAAGGTGTCTCTTTTCTCCATGGGGAGCCAATGGAGTCTACACAGGTGTTAGCTGATGTGTTCGTGCCAGGGAAAGCAGAGGATTAGTCTGACAGTGGTCTTCTGTATAATCTGGAGTTTGTGGAGTAGGGACTTGTTGATGCCGGCGTTGAGTGCGTTTCCATAGTACAGTCTGCTGGTGATGAGTATGTGGGTGAATGTCTTACTTGACTCGGGAGGGGGGGGTCCATTTGAAGGTCTTTTGGGGAATGCAGAGGGTGTTGAAGCAGCTGGAGGTGACGGTTTTGACCTGTCGGTTCATGGTGAGTGATGAGTTGAGTACGATGCTGAGGTTTTTGGCATGGTCTGAGGGGGTAGGTGGGCTTCTGAGGGTGGTCGGTCACCAGGTGCAGTCCCATGCTGAAGGGGTGGTACCGAGGACGGGGACTTCTGTCTTCTCGGCTCTTCAGCTAAACATTGCAGTGGGTGCTAGTGTAGACAATATAAGCCACTTCTGAACCAACAAAAAGGTTTCCTCAACCATTCCTTTAAATTTCCTTTGGAGAAAAGACAAATCACAACCCATACATAGGGTGGCAGCATGATCTTGTGAACTAGCAACCAGGCTAGCAGTGGTGACTACTGCTAATGCTCTGTGTCCCCAGCAGACACAGAATTGCTGTTTAGACCTAGTTTCACTGAAGCACTTTGTAGCCATGAATGTGTCTGTGCTTTGCAGGTAACCTAGTGCACTACTTACCCCATAAACAGATGCCTGTGCTGAACTGGGTGTAAAAAAAGCGGGTGAGGAGTAAGGGCTTCAACATGCTCTACAGAGATGGGGCAGAAAAGGAAATTGCATTTGTGAGAAGGATATAGAGGTTATTTAACAGAGGTTTTATATAGGGCATAAGGGAGCACAGTAGTACTCCTGCGGACTACACCAGTGATTATTCAGAGAGCAGGTGCCTACACAGTGATAGTGTTGCTTGAAGAGATGAGTCTTCATTTCCTATTGCAAGAGTAGGGTGTGGATTGAAATAGAATGTAAGCAGTGCCACTTATGCTGTTAAATATCTTTAATAGTCCACAGTGCACATTCACTATGTTATTGGGCTCGGATTCCGGCAATATGTCATCACCATTCATATATACACCCATCTAGTTTGCTCTGATACTGAGCAGTGATGAAATGCAGGATTGTCTCAGCTGCCTCAAATAAAGAGGTAAGTAAGAGAAATAATTATACCTGCTCTAGGGGCAACAAGGAGGAAATTGCCTTTTCACTATTGAATATGTCTCTGCAAATCTCCCCCATACTTTGTCACAGTACAAATACATCATTTCGAGTGGCTAATTGACCACCACTACCAAGGTTTACATTATCCAAAGATGTAAGGAACAACTCTTATATTGAATTAGTGCTTTATTTGGTGACTTTTCGCAAAACATCTGTTCTCATCTGATGTTTACCACTTCTAAGGCGGACAGGAGGAACCCTCTTTTAATAGAGTTGGAATTCATTGTGAGTGCTGTTTGGATTGTGTTAATTTAGGCTTATAGGGAGGCATGTGCCTAATATTCAGGTAGTAGTAACTAGGTTAATCATTCCCAAAGTCCAGTGTACTTTTTTTAAAGCATGATATGCTGTTTTTATTATTATTCCAAAAGTGCAGCTAGGAAGTGAACAGCCGACACATGTTTCGCCCATATGGCCAGCAGGCCAAGGGCTTTTTCAAGGCTGGTGTTAATAAAAGAAGCATAGTGTTAAGTGAGACAGAAGTATAATCAATAAAACTATTGACTCATAATCATGTGATTGTGGAGTGACAGAGTTAGTAGGGACAGAAATTATCAATAGAGGCGCCAAAAGCATTTTTGTTTTGTTTTTTGGGAGAGCAGTAGTGAGTGATTAAAGTCAGGGGACATGAAGAAAAAGGGAAAAGGATGGAAGTAAAAACAAAGAAGTCAATATGCGAGTCATACCAAAAAAATCACAAAAATTCATAGCGGGAATAGTGCCCTAAACAAAGGGCTAATCGTCATGTTTAACAATGTATTAAAATCAATCCAATTAAAGTGCACACAATTTGCCCTGATAAAAATTGCAGTTGAGGTCAACAGATAGCTTCTGTTTATGCAAAGGCATTGGAATATGGTTTACAAAGATCTTAGGGATCGAATAGGTAGATGCAAAGTTCATCATATTAAAGTAGCGTTGAGAGAGAGAGAGACACATCATCATATACAAAATACGTTACAGTCCTTTTAAATCCCATCATTTTTGCAACAGGAGAACAACAAAAAAAGCGCCAGGGTTGTGAAGGGTTATGAATATGCACTTTGAGTCACTGTCCTTTTTAGTTAATGATTTTTACAGAAGGCCATTAGAGAGCGAAGAGATTACATTTCTGAGGGCAGCACTTACCAAACAATCTTGTTTGTAGTCATGCAATCTGTAGAAAGAGCGGGAGCAAAACAAAATATGAAAATCCCGCTCTACTTCTTATGTTATGTGGGGCACAGGATATTCGTAAACTATTCTAAATGGATAAGGTAAGTTCAGTGCGGAACTTGAGAAACACATTGTGCATCGTTTAGTGTAAGACACTCAAGAAAAGAATAAGTCAACATGATGTCCCCAAACTCGTCTGCAAAATCTTTGTTAAAATTACAGTTTTAATATGCTCAAAGTCCGTGGGTAAACGAGTGGGGTAGTGTTGGGCACCTATCCTATATAGCGTATGATAGGCGCTCGGTGAAGATAAGTTTAACAGTCAAACTTACTGTCATGGTCTTAGTTCCAAAAGTAGTCTCTGCGGTCCCTCTCTCCAAGCCTAAATGAATTTCTCACAACTAGTGACTATTGGGAGGCACTCGCCAACCGCAATATTGGGGCCTGACTACTTTGGCGTGATCCCTAGCATCATCTATCCATCGTTCCGCAAATGAACCTGTTTGGGTGGTGTCCTTGGTAACTTTCCCAATGGTTCTAATGGGACTCCAGCATCTCTGGTCTTTCCAAATGCCTTCACGTATATGGACGGAGGGTTCGTCTGTGTTAACCTTAGAAGTGGCAAACCCCAAATGAAAACACGATGCTTACCAGTCAATGAAGCAAGATGTTAAATAATCAATGAACAAACTGGAATATGTTGAACGCAATGTGTAAAATTATCAAATAAACCATTGATGAAACAGCCTCAGTAAGGACAGTCTTTCTTCACATATGTGAATAATGTATGTGAATAACAAATCCTTTGATTTTGGTGTACATAAGGGTGCTCGGATTCTCTTATACTACTAGAAATGGATAATAAGGCTTTTCCTACGAGACAGAGCCCATTAAACTACACACATGTGAGGTATGATTACAACTAGTCACCGCTATGTGAGACGGGGAGCTCGACTCAGGTCGGTGCAGTAGGGTCAATGCAAATGCAGCAGGCTGGGGCAGGATAACAATTATGGGATAGCCTCAATTTGCAGATGCCATAGTGATATGAGAACAACATTTTTTATTAATAAACGTGCGCCTTTGGACAAGTCGTCAGTGACACCACCCTATGGCACTTCCAGTTATCTTCAGCAATACAAATAGGTTGGACAGTTCATGACCATCTCTCTTATCTACCTGAGAAGAATATGCACCTTGCAGGCATTCAAGGGCTTCAGTAAAGCTCTGTGCATAGGTATTAAATATTGGAAACTGCAAGGCATCTGAAATGATACACGTTGGCTAATTACTGTTGCCTGATGAATGGCCAGGGACAGCTTGAATTTGCTCTCCGATCAAGTGAGAACAAATGGCTAGAAGGTGGGAACAGTTCATTGTTTATGCCATTTACCTGCAAGGTAAACGTTCCATTTAATGATCAATGGTGCATCTCGATTCCTAGAAGTAGCAATATTTGTTATACCTTCTGCAACAGAGCACCTGGAGGCCATTCCTTCTCCATTGAGAAAACATGATGATGAAACCTAAAATTGAATCTCATCTGAAAACAGCTCATCTTCAGAATTACTCTTCAACCTTTTTTTAATTCATTTGGCCTTTGCAGGTGGGCGTTCATGACATTGCTGTGGGCCCAATACAATCCTGCTGCTTACAATTCTGCTCCTTCTCATGCTTCTTCTCTCATTCTCCCACCTTTCCCTTTCAATCGTTTGCTCGCTCTTCTGATTGCTCTTCTGCTTGCCCATCTCCCTATTTCATTCTTTTCTTTTGCCTCCCTTTATTTCATCTTTCTTTACCGAGTCTTATTTCTTTTTTTAATCTCTGGTTTTCTTTTATTCTGTCTTTTGAGTTTTATACCTACCTTCATGCATTTGAATTTTTCCTTGCACATCCTCATTTTGTGCCTCCTAATTCACTTTACTTTATCTTCCCCTCTATTCTCTTCATTTTGTTGTTACTTAAAGACACCTTTCTGACTTGTTGTCGTTCTATTGTTTCCCCACTCCTTATCCCCCATTTCTTTCACTCCACTTTTCTTGCTCCCTTTTGCTAATTTCTCATTCAAATATTCCTACACGATATTGTACCACTCATACCCCCTTCTTCGCTCTCATTACATAACTCGTTTTAATTCCCATCTTGTCTTTTTCATTATCTCCTTTTTTTCTTTCATATACTCGAGTACTTAATCTGGAGAGCCCAATTAAAAGGATTCACGTTTTGGATTCACTCATTTGAGTGAGTTAAAACAGCAACAATACTGGAAGCATCTCCCATTGTGTGCTACAGGCAAGCACCTGCTAGCATCAAACCAATCATTTAGCTCTCCTCACCTCAATCTGTCAATGTTCCCATCTTCTGAATGAGATTTTCCAATGTTTGATAAGAGTGATGTAAGATTATCTCGCATTCCTGACATTAAAGTCTGAAGATACCCTTTGCGTATACAATCTCATTTTTGTCTCTTATAATAAAGAATGTAGGGTTGTCGTAGAATTTGTTGCCATTTGTAAAGCACGTATTCCCTGAAACATTGGTGCATGAGTATTGAAAACACTGAACAGCACTCTGCGCCCTGAGAGAAGTCACTTGGCTGACCTTGGCCGCCATCTGTAAATCACCTAAAATAATCCTTGCTTACTGCTCATCGGTGACTGGGTGAACAAGCAGAGATGCTGGAAGCACAAGGACATAGGGTTAAAGGATCTGCTTAAAGGAACGTGGTATCAAAAAATACGCAACGCTTCGAAGTGTAATAACAAAGAGACATCTGTAGCAATTGCAGAGACTGGTGAGAGCTCCCATGTGAGTCATAAAGTTTACATTTGTTTACTAAGTTCTGTGGCAATGCGTTAGCGGTGTAAAACTTCTTAGATTGCTGTAGTGCTTGGTTATATACTGTGTCTGAGAGAATTTGAAGTTCTCTGTTCAATACACTGCCTATGTTGCGCGCTCATTGCCTACGTTTTATGTGCAGCAATGGAGGATTGAACTATGGAGGAGCAGGTATGATTTTGATTTGATCTTAGTGTGAGCTGTAGTATCCAGGGAATCTGACATCGAGCTAGAAAATGTTTAAAAGAAGTATGAGGGTGAGTGAGTGTCAATTGAACTCAGTCTTAACTAGTTCTCTAGTGAGAAGGTTGAACCTATGAAAAGTAGGGTTATGTAATACATACATCTAGGGGCATTAGTAACACTGTGCTACAGGGAGACACAAACATATTTTTCCTTATTGCCAGTGGCCAGTGTAACCTCTTTGGCTAGCACTAGCACACTTTAACTTATGGCTGCCTCTTTACAGAAATAGACACAACTGAGCTACACAAGGCAAAGCGGGGTTGGGTAAAAGGCCGCAAGTGCCTAACACCTTACATTGAGTCACATGGCCGCTGTATAGGACAGTGCTGTGCTAGCAAACCTCAGTGCCAAAGCACCTGTGGGGAGAGAGGCCCTAGAGAGTTCTTTACCTTAGTACTGCATACCATTGCTGTTTTGAAGTGCCAGCAGGGACGGCTTGAAGACTGCCGTAAAGTTCCTATAGAATGCAGGTCTCCGATGTTCCTATAGGTAGCTTCTTTATTAGCTTGTTCACAGGATCAACACATTTGAAGAGATAAGATGGCGCTTCAATATGTCCCACCAGAAGCTAGGCAGGCCACTGCCCAGCCTTCAGCTTGAAGACGCTGCCTTCGCAGGCACAATAAGGCAGACTCCCAGTGTGGTGAGGAGCCAGCTCCCAGGGTGAGCAGCAAGCACTCCACGCGACAGGACACAGAAGGGAATTAAGACCCAGCGACTGTGCATGCAAATGCAGGACGTCTTCCAAGTAATTGCTGGAGTGGGCCTCTACACAGATGATCTACTATGTATTGCAAAATGTTCTGTAGCAACTATCTAGATGATGACTAATGTAAAATGTCGATGCTACTGATGAACACCATCAGCCCTCGGTGTGTAACTTCTTGCAGCGAGCATCAAGCGTGGGTGTAGTCTAGCTTGGAGTATGTTACCCTGAAATTGTTAATACTCTAGTGTTCAGTTTGGCTGGTCTCACTCTAGGCCTGGGGATGGAGCCTTGATTTAAACCCCTTTGTCGTGAGTGTGGCCTTCCAGGTTTGACATGCAGCTTGCAGCAGGAGGAGTGTCTCTGAAGTATTACACTTCCAAAACTAATTGGTAGTACGCTACGATTACTTGAGATTGATAAACATCTATTTTTGCAGAACTCCATTATGTTCTGGAGATGCCGCTCACGTCGGGGAACGAGCAGCCGCGCGACACCCTGTCTGCGCTTCGCACCCCCAGAGACCTGCAGTCAAGGATCCATCTTCATCTACAGTGCCAGCATTAATTACCAGGGGCTCTTTAATGAAATCATTATAAATGATCTGAACAGGTGCTGACTGTAGCTGAAAAACTTGTCAAGCAAATGATCCTTTATTAAAGTTTTTCACTTGCCATATCTTTTTTCAGTCACCCTCCACTGCCAGTAATTTACCTGCTTCTTATCAGTGAGGTGTGTTTCTGCAGAAGGTCTTCTGCTGCATGAAACCCAATCAACGCTCACTATTCTATCCCGTTTTTCAGATATTCCCTTTCCCCATTTCCCTAGTTTTACGATTTTCTATACTGGTTTAGAAGTGTATTGCCATTGAGATGGCCGCTATATGGGTATGGGACCATATCACAGGCAACTTATGTATCGTATTAAAAGCATGATTTATTAACTGGTTTTTGTACTCTTTAGAAAGATTTATGAACATTTGATAATGTGCAAATATTTAAAATGTGTTTCATACAGCAATGTGTATTATCAATCAAATTATTAATGAAAAGCGCATTGTAAGCAAGCTAAAAACCTGCAGTCTAAAAGTCTAAAATGTGACAGCAGAGAGGAGGCATGGGCGTTCGCGATGGTGGGCGGGAGGGGGGGATGTGTCAAGGGGTGCACCCCACTCCCACCACCTATCCTGAAAATAAATTCAGCAGTATGAATTACGAAAAATAATTCAGTCACAGCTCTTTCATGTGAAATATGATATTTGAAACCACTGGCAGATAGTCAATAAGAAGGCTTAAACTTTACCCTTGTATCTGTGTGTGCGTGTATAGATAGATGTTTTTTTTGCTGTACCATTGTACAATTAAAACAAAACATAAAAATGTGAGAAAAACACAAATGTTTGCCTCCCAAACTGCATGTAAGAAGTACTTTAAACAGGGGACCAACTATCCTAATAGTCAGGAGACAGCTGTAATGCGATTTTACCTTATTGCACATGTTTACACCCTTGAATCATGTTTTCCCGTTAAATACAAATACAGATGAATAAATGCCAGGGCATAAACCGTACATGCAGGTGCACAGATTTGCATATGCTATTTACTGTTGAGGAAGGAAAGGGCATTGCCCTCCCCATACTCAACAATGATAATAAATAACCAATTACACGCTGTGCATCTGCATACATACTATACATAAACATCTCTTTTTGGGGTACCTTTCTTGCAAAGAAAAAAATTCTGCTCTGTAAAAAATCCATGTTTGGGAAACGTACCCCTGGGAAATATATATTTTGTTATCTCAGTGATGAATTATGAGCCAATAAAGGACCAAATTATGTGGCATGATTATCTCATTTATGCTGCATAAAAATGCAAAGTATGTGGCACATTCTCTGGCAGTATTATTTTGATCAGTTTGAGTGGAAACGACATTGTTGTTGAAATGATAAATTCATAATGATGCGGCAAATGTGTAGCCACATAATTGCATAATTGACTGTCCCAGGCTATTGTCCAATTTCAAAAGTAAAAAAAAAAACTTGAGCATTCTAATTTCAATCTGTGACAGTTGCTAGCTAGCGCAAAGGTTGTGATTTCTGAAATTATACATTCTTGACTACATCATTTAATTTTGTTCACTTCATTTTACTGTAAACAATTTAAGAGATTAGTGTAGTACATTACAAACTCTTTTCAAGAAAGATTATTCTGTTGAAAAAAAACCTGTTCGAGTTAACTACACTACAACTAACATGTACTATAAGAAGGGGAGAGGAATTGGCTTAATGTGAAGGAGGGCCCCTCAGTCTTCCATACCTCACAGAGAGTCATTGGATGGTGGAATGGGGGCCCCTGTGCTGCTGAGTCTGCAGCAGCCTGCATTACGCCCTTGTAACAAGGGTGGCGGGTGGTTCTTGACATGTTGGCATGCTGTCTGTGGGAAATGCTGTGTGCATTAAAATGATGGATTGCAAGTGAGTAGCCAGGAGACAAGGCTGCTGAGAGGATGGATGAGCAGTTCGCAGTTGTCACTTGAGATTGTCCTGGTGCAGCTGCTCGTGTGACTGGAGTAGTGGAGTAAACTTCAGCCACTCTGCTCTGGTGATGGCTCATTTACAGCTCTTAAAATAGAGCACTGGTCATCCCTGCCGATTGGATGAACGTTTTACAGCGTGTTTTGCAACAGAAAACAATAGCACACTTTTGTGAGAATGGTCTAGATGGGCTCACGAAATGGGTTAGCTGTTTACATGTCTAAACTGTGACTTTTAAGCACCTTTTAATGCAGTTCGAAACCATTAAAAAGTAGTGGAGAATATTAGACAAATGAGTATTTATAAAGAATATATTTACTGTAGACATGGGGTTACAATGTAGAAAATTTGCCATGATAAAATGTGATCTACCTCTGTTTTAGATTAACTAATTACATGAACTGAGATGATTCGAGAGATGCTCTAGAGGTATTTTAATTAGGCATCAAAGAAAAAACTTCTGAACAATAGGCATCCTTCCAGAAACACAAGAAGCTCATGCGCATTTTGAATGGAACTAGCTTAAAATAGTGGCATTGGTTCATTTTACGTGTTTTAGGGATCGTTTCACAAGATCTTTTGTGCAAAGGTCTCAAATTATAAATTTCACTTCTTTGGTTACATTATCATAATAAAGAGGCCCTATAGAAACTATAGTGTTAATCCATTGATGCCAAGGATTTTCTTCCCTTTAAGGGGCCTGTGAGGAGGCTCTCCGTTTAAATTACACGGAACGCCCACAAACTCATGAGTTTGTAAATATTCCCAGCCATGGTCCATGTTCATTTCCATCCTGAAAATACTTGTTAAGTTAATTCTGAAAAAGCTAACGTTTCACAGTTTTCTCATATGTAAATCACCCCAAACTTTATGGAATTATGTGGAAAAAGCTTTACCTAAATGAAAAAAAAAATCTGTAGGGCAGAAAAGAAAATGTCAAAAATGCAAATCCACATTTCTGCCAGAGTTACTCGTGCATCTTTTCAGTTTATTGATTGTCTGACTGATTAACTGATAGCTCTCAGAGCACTCCAACAAGTAGAAAAAATCCCACAATTGAGGCAGATCCGCTGCTTTTGACCAGCAGCACGGTTCTCGCTCATACGTATCCGTTTCAAAGTTGCTAGCAGCAAAAATATCTTTTTGAACAATCCTCCAATTTACTCAGTCACTCTGAAATGGCTACCACAGGTTTCGCGGTATCTCTCTTCCTCAAGGCCTAATACACATTTCCAGAAAGTCACTATAAAACCAGAACATGAAAGCAGAATCAGTTTCCCACATCAATACATATGCAAAAAAGATCCCAATCAATACATTTCATTTGGGGATATACCAACATTGACAAGAATACTCATGTTGAAACCTTACGAGCATTAACCAGAAATTCATTATCTATTAGTGAAGCACAATGCTTATATCAAATTGTTAGCTTGCTTTAAAAAACAGATAAAAAGAAGATACAGACATGGCACAACAAAGTTCATCATTGAAGCATGCACATCTTTGTACAAATAGGTGAACAAGTAAAAGCGATCAAAGACTTCATTGCTGTTAGAATTGCATCAGAAGTAAAAACAAAAAAAATCTATTTAGTCACCGTTATTCTACAAAAGATAGGTAAAGAAAAAATACAAAACCGATGCTAGTTGTAAAAGTCATGTCAATGTAAAGCCATGTAATCAATTATACAGAGATAATGGCGTTCCCGCATCTTAATTAGATAGGACAGATCATATTTGTCTAGTATATGGCATCACGTCCAAACTAAAAGGTGCTACTAGAATAAGAATATCCACAATCCAATTTCAAATTCTAGAAACACATGGGAAGTTATAACTCTGCATGGTTGGAAAATATAAATCATGCCAGCAGTTCACATGCCTTAAACATCATGAAATATTGTCCACCCCAGTTCAGAAAATACAATAAGCAATCAAAATGTACTATAATCGCATCAATCTGAAAGTAAATATAATCTCTAACGCAGTGTAAATATATTTGCCAATGTATATGGCACATGTATATAGAACTCCTGGAATTAGATGATGTTTTGGGAGTGGAGTACTTCTCAGAGAAAATGTCTATTTATTACGTCTATGAATGGCAGGTACTCCAAGTGCTTCTTCTACATCAGTAAGGACCAGGTCAGCAGGGATGCTGCTGATGTTTGTGACACACCTTTACCTCCTGCTGAACCACAAATGTAATGGTGTAATGCCACTGGGCCCTTTTGCTTTGATCTTAAATTTTCCTGTCACTACACCACAGAATCATTTATTTTGGTCCTCCGATGGATCTTGAACCGTGCCGAGAGGGGTTGGATATAGAGGATCCAATCCAGTTATCTAATGAGGATCAAGAATTGGATAACTGGCTTACAAACTAGTAATTAAAATCATGTATATGACTCAATACAACGTCATACAAGTATAGAATTATTACTGCTACACCAAATCTCCTGAAGAAATTTAGACAAACTAGGATCATACACACAGGTAATTCAGTTAAAGCTTTACAAAATAGTAACATTGGGACCTGTTGGCTAGAAACCTCTCTATTGGAATTCCCAAACCTCCTTAAAGCTATTGAAATGCACAATCAATCACTGGAGACCAGTCATAGAAAGACATAAACAGGCTCTTTAAATGGTTAGAATTTATCATTAAATTTAGGAAGTGTGTACATCAGTCTCCGGCATTTAAATTAAGAACACTGATTAATCAGATTTATATTTCTCGGACCATCAATTACCAAAGTTGTAGGAGGAGAGTTCAGAAAAAGGCATGAATCATATCAGCTCAAATATTCTCTTCCAAGGGGGATAACGTTTGCAAATAACACACACAGCTTATGCACCAGCCGGGAGAGTCCACAAGTTCGAAAGCAGTCTCTCAGTCCAATAGGAAGGAATCCTCATGAGAAAGGTGGGAAACGGAATGTGATAGTATATCAATCCATGGATAGTATAATTTCTCAGTTTTGAGGTGGCACCTCCTGGTTTACCTCATCAAATCAGATCACTCAGTCCATTGGTCAGTTCATATAGGATGCTTGTCATGAGACCTAAAGAACACACATTTTACGAGAATATAGGCATTTCAGGTTATGTAAGTGATCAGATCATCTGGAAGAGGTGCACCTTTAAACAAAGATCCTTTAACAAGGCACATGAACAACTTTGAAAGAGCAGTTTCCCAATCAGATGTTCCTGGTGTAACAATAATTGTATATAACGGCCCTTGTAAGCACATGGGAACTCCTGAACTAGGATACAGTTGCAATACATTTGCAATACTGAGATTCTCATGGAGACAGTCGAGCAAGAGGAAAAAGAAAAATATTCATGACTAAGCAGACAGGCCTATTTGAATTTAGGCTAATAAAACAAGAATATAAGCATTCAAATATGCATTTTCATTATAAATTATGACATTTAGATTTGATTTGGGCTGTTTATAGATATGATTAGGGTAAGTTAGTCCCATTGTAAGTGATAATGTATAACTATAAATTGCTACTGGATTTCGAAAGTATCGACATGTAACTTTATCTCAAAATCACAAAAACTATTTTCATTTAGGTACTTTACATTAGTACATATATAAAGATCATACTGTGAAAGTTTCAGGTCATTATTATGTAGTGCATAAGTGCAGCACCACATTTGTATTTTCTTTCACTTGGTGCGGAATAGAAACTGCTAAGGAATGCTTGATTAAGTGCAAATTCACACTATTGCTGACCCCTGATCCAGCCTGCTACAAGACACACCCATTGCAGAAGTGCCAGCCAGTTCTTGAACTGATGAAGAGCAACGGATTCAAACAGTGTCATGATTTTACTCATTAAAGACGTTAAAAGATGGCATCTGGCTAGTCGCATCGGGAGAACGCTCCCGAAATCACCGGCTTAAAAAAGTATAGGAAATGTGATGCGAGAGCCGTACCTGACGTGAAGAGTTCATGGAACCAGGGGAAGAAAGCGACAAGCCGATCCCGATAGACAAGCTGTTCATAGAGCTCCTAAAATCGGTCCTTGAAATGAGTGGTGTGGGTGAGACGCGGTACGGAGCTTCTTGCTACCTGCAGAGGTGCAGAGGGAGGTGAGCTTGGAGGTGGAGCCTGCAGAGGCTGCGAAATCAGCGGAGCTGACGGAATTGGCGGAGACGGCGGAATCGGCAATCCAAGCGAGTCAGCAAGCTCCCTGTATCGAGGCGAGAAGCAAAGCAAGACAGCGTGCGAGGAATCAGTAGCATCAGCAGCAGCCGATTCACGCAACGCGGGAGAAGTGGGTAAACTGCAAGGTCCAACAGGCTGTTCTTCGGACTGCCCCTGGGTTTACTTCCGTAAGAGCTTGGTGGAGGAGAGAGGTGAGGCCCTGAGCGGAACGGTAGCAACTATATTTTCGGAGAACAACAAAGGATGCAAGAGAGTTTCACAGATTAACCCCTTCGGGGCTGATGACGAGCTGGGCTCGTCATGGCGTAGCCTCCTCGCACGCTGATGCCGAGCCCAACTCGTCATGAATAATGGGATTATGAAAATCTGAGCGTGCGAGCGGAATTCCGCTCGCACGCATGTGGTTAAAGCACTTAAATTGCTCAAAGCACTGTGGCAGAGTCTGTCTGCGGACATGGCGCCAAAAACCACGCTAGGGGGCAAAGGCAAAGCTTTGGAGGAACAGCAAACACCCGCACAAGTGCAGGCGCAAGACGGAGATAAAGACCCCAGAAAAGGAATGGAGGAGAAAAACCAAGGTGAGGAGAGCGGGGCTAAAAAAGGGACTAATGCTAATACTGGTCACAATACAAGGGGCAAAAAAATGTGGTAACAAACTCTGGGACACGTACCAACAGCATAACGGGGTTCTTCTCCCCAGCAACCCAGATTGAAGCTGCTAAGAAAAATATAGTTATGGGTGACCCCCCGGAAAGTAGGAAGCTAAGCCTCGGAGATGAGGGTTCAGGGCAGCCAAAAGGTCGAGCAATAATTTTGCCTAAGAAGGGCGATATAACAGGGGGCACCACAGGGGGTCCTACTCAGTGGAGCGAAATGGTAGAGAAAGATACAGGGGCCGTATCAGAAAGTATAACGAACATTGAAGCCCTAGCTCAAAACTCAGCTGGGCCCCCTAACACTGAAGCAATGACAGAGCCTCCAGGAAAGGGTCGGAGAGGCAAAAAGAAAAACCAAAAGATGATTTAACAACAACGGAATCATTAATTCAAGAAATCAGTGTAATCAGCGGCCCTACCACTCGCAACGCTCCTAATGGTCCCGAAAAAACTACTGAAAACTTCTACTCTGTTACTGATGGCTCAGAGGGATCTGAAGGCACTCCCTCAGAGGTAAAGGAGCTAGAGGAGAGCGAAAATAGAGACACCAGATTTAAGCTTTATCTCCAGCTCGGAGGCAAGGAGAGGATCCTCACGAGAAAGAGAGACGGTCACAAGAAAGAAGAGATTATCACGCAGACAAAGGGACACGCATTCCCAGGAAAAAGCTGGGATCAGCCAAAAGTCACTAAGCGGGCTGAACCCAGAACCAGTGTTAAGATGGGACTACTCAGCCACTCGAAATGTTTATTCAGAACAACCTTGTCAGGAGGGGGTCCCCAGAGACCCTAGGGAGGCCTCCTCACTACAGCTTATCTTTGGGTCAATCAAGCAGGTGCAGGAGGAAATTAAGGCAGAGGGTACGAAGAATAGAATGGCAAATAAAAACTTACAGGGAGCAAACCGGAAAGTGGCCAAAATATGCACGGATACTAACGCTAGAGTGGCCCAGCTCGAGGAAAGGGTTAGCGCACTCGAAGACAGTCGAGATAAAGATGCAACATCTAAGAGTGGCGGTGAGAAATTGATGACTGACGTACAATGGAAGCTAGAAGAGCTGGAGAATCTGCAACGCCGCAATCTTCGGGTCCTGGGTATTGAGGAAAAAGTGGAAGGAGACGATATTAAGGCCTTCGTAGTGAAAATGATGAAAGGGGCTTTCCCAGAACTGAGCCATTGGGACTGGGAGAAAGAAATTCAGAGGGTACACAGATTCCTAATCATGGCAAAAAGAACCATTAAACTTCACAAGATGGGAACCCTAGACCCCGAGCAATTTTAATTTACTTTGGGAATTTTCTTTTGAGAGAAGAGGTATACTCTAAGGCCCGGCCTTACTCTAAGCATTCCTTTGAGACTCACTCTTTCTTTACTACTCCGGACTTCTGTCACTCGACAGTCGAAAGGCGGTGGAGATTACGTGAACTGATTGAGCTGTGTCATCAAATGGGACTTCAGGCCTACTTAATAAATCCCGCTAGACATAAAATTATGTATAAGAACACAATTAGAGTTTTTTCTTCAGAAATCCAAGCTAGAGAGTACATGGACTCAATAAAATCAGATACTGGTGCTAAAATCGGATGATCAACTGATTAGAATCATCTCATCTCTTTGCTACCACTAGCTCCTAATAAAGGACCTAAAGGGAAATACCGGATTAGAATTTGATGTGGACTTTGATTTTGATTAACAACTGCGTTATTAATTTAACCTAAATCCACAGCCTAATTGATAGGTCACTGGGTAGAGGTAGCAACATCATTAGTAGTAGTGTCAGGTCGGTGTGTATACATGTATAAATAAACACTAGGTGATTATTTTGGTGATGGAGGGAACGCGACTGCAAGACACTATCACAGAGGCCATAAGTCTACTTGCCTTGTTGGGTGGAGAGGGGGGAGGGGGAGGGCGGAGAGGGGAGGGGGGGGTAGGGGGTGCCGCAGTGGGAAAAAACAGAGGAAAACTCATCATCAGAATAAAAATGAAATCAGATATGGTTATAATGGGAAGGAAATGCAGATGCCAAAGGGAAAGGGGAGGTGGTACAGTAAACAGTAAACAGAAAAGAGATAAAGAATTCTAACTTTTATGCGCATAGTTACAATTGATGTTTGTGGTTTAAATGATGCAAGAAAAAGAAGGGATCTGAGAGAATACTTCAAAACATTGCAAGCGGATTTAATTTGTCTTCAGGAGACGCAGATTCACCCGTGAGGGTTTCCAGGCTCTGGATTCTTGCTAGGAACAGTCGAAGAGCCATGTCTTGAGTCCTTTTCTGAACTTCTAGAGAAAGGATGATGTTTGGCGGTGTAGGGGGAGGTTGTTCCAGGACTTGGCGGCGAGGTAGGAGAAGGAGCGTCCTTCACTGTTGCTTTGGTGGATGCGGGGAGTGTGAGTGATTGCAAGGGAGGCAGACCGCAGGTATCTGGTGGGTTTGTGGAAGCTCTTGTGGTGGCTGATATATGCTGGTCCTTGGTCATAGAGGGCCTTGTAGGCAACTGTCAACATCTTGAATTGCCATCTTTTCAGGATGGGGAGCCAGTGAAGGTTCCTGAGGTGGGGGGCGATGTGGGTCTGTTTGGGGAGATCAAGGATGATTGTTTGAAAAGTGGAGAGTGTGTACTCCATGAGGGATCACAAATATGCTTGTCAGGATTAATATCCGTTCTTTCAAGTCGTCATACAGAGGACAAAACTATTTCAGGTTGCAGTGTAACATCTTTATTGTTTTTTAGTAGAACATGGACAGCCATGTTCTACTAAAAAACAATAAAGATGTTACACTGCAACCTGAAATAGTTTTGTCCTCTGTATGACGACTTGAAAGAACGGATATTAATCCTGACAAGCATATTTGTGATCCCTCATGGAGTACACACTCTCCACTTTTCAAACTTGCATTTCTATGAGAAGCCCAAGAGGTCCAGAACTTCGAGTGTGTCTCCATTCACCTACAAAAGCAGCTTATCAAAGCGCTGTTTAAACCTTGGAATCCTTGGACCTTTCCTACCTTGCCGGAGATCAAGGATGAGTTTGGCGGCTGAGTTCTGTATCGTTTAGAGTCTCTTCAGGAGTTTGTTGGGGAGTCCTGCGTAGGAGCGCATTGCTGTAGTCTAGCTGGCTGGTGACTAGGGCTTGAGTGGTGGCTTTCCTGGTGTTGACGGGGAGCCATCTGAAGATCTTTCTGAGCGCGTGTAAGCAAGCGGAGAAGACTGCGTTGAATGGGCGTTTCACAGTGAGATTGCTGTCCAGGATGATACCAAAGTTGCGGGCCTGGTCTGTAGGTGTGGGTCCAAGTTCGAGGGCCACCAGGTGGTGTTCCACGGGGAGGTGGTGTTCCCAAAGATCCGCACTTCCACCTTGTCCGTGTTGAGCTTCAGGCAGTTGGTCTTCATCCGGGCGGTGATGCTCGTCTTGAAGTTGTGAAAGTTGGTCCTGGTGGTGGTGGAGTCTTCTTAGAGCGAGAGGAGGAACTAGGTGTCGCCTGCGTAGGATATGATGTTGAAGCTGTGAGTTTTAGTGATGATTGTGAGCTGTTGCTCATATATACGTTGTGCTGTCATTCGTCAATTCTGATGTGACAATATTTTTTACTGAGGTACATGCACGTGGTTAGATCATAGCACGACATGGAAAATGCAAAACCTCCTGCTGTTGAATGAAAGTTGCACAAAGAATGAAAGCCAACACGTTGGCACTTTTAAGAAGATACCAAGGATCATTTATGTACTGAAAGTGGCACTCAGAACCCCCAGTCAACGCACAGCAGCTTCCAGCGATAGCAATTTTATTAAAAACACACTTCTCACAGAAAACCTGCACTCTGCAGTCCTTACAGATGAATAGACATTGTTTTAATGTAAAAATCCCTTAGAGATGAATACAATGAGAAAGTGAGAGCAATTCTTAGCTTTTACCTGCTTTATGTGGATACTGGTAACAAAGGTGAGCAATTTGCCCAGCTTTCAAAAGCTTTCTATTGCAAACTGCAGTATGCAGGGCAAGACATACTTTCAGTCAAGATGACCCACCAAAGCTCTTCAGGAGTCAGGGCTGGAGTACTGAGCAGTGAGCAGCATGAAGGGAAAGAGTGTACTATAGTCCCAAGTCTAAGTCTCTCTCGTGTGGCAGCCATATAACCAGCACCCTGTCACTAAATCTACTCGTCTGCTACGAAGGTCATCAAAACTTATTTAATGCTGAAAGCTGTGATTGCTTGGAATTGTTTGGTGTTTTCTTACCTCTCGCTTTGTCCTTAGGGGGCTCTCACCTTCAAACAGCTCTAAATACCTTATTCACCATTCCTCACAGTGATATAAGTACAGTAAGTACAGGTAAAGTTAGAAAAAAATATTGCCCTCAACCTACCGCTCCCCACGCCCCCCCCCCCCCCCCCGAAAATAAAGTTTTGGTTAAAAAAATAAAATCACAAGTTGTTCCACTACTCCCTATTATTGAAAGGTACTGTTTGCAGTGTGGATGGTGACAGTGTGCTGGGACAAACTGATGTCACTCACACAGATGAGACCCAGTCGACTGATCAGTTTCCTTGTGTTGTAAGCTGTGGTGGGCGGAAATAAAATGTTGCACTGAAAGAGGACAATCACTGAAGAGAACTGGCGTAAATATCCAGTATGTATGTATACATATATACATATTTTTAAAACTAATTTTTATGGGAAAAGTCTTGGCTAATGCCAGACCTAAAAATAGCAAAGTAATATCTACTTCTGACTCAGCAAAAGGCTTTTGAAGGACCATTAGTCTCACTTTCAAAGTCATTGAATCATGTCGACCACACCCCTTGAAGAAATTACAATGCTTTCTGGATTGCCCGTTTTCAGAGGCAAGAACCTGCCCTTACGTTCAAAGTGTCTGCAAATAGGGCAATGAGAATAGTTTTGCAAGCTGAGATCACACAAAAAATGTTACAGCTGAAAGCAAAAGTCAATATTCTGCCTCCATCAAGGAGCTCCTCTTCGCACTACAACCTCCTTGTAAGATGACCCAAGATCGCCCTCATGTCTTACATCTTACAGGCAATGCTCCAACTGTCCCCGAGTCTGATGACCAACAACCTTGAGCATCAAGCGGGATTCCTAAAAATAAATAAAAAAATACATTTGTGAAGAGTCTTGAGACTAATGCAGCAGAGCTGGCATACAAGGGAATCTAAATGAGAATCAGGTAGAGCTCATAAGAAAATATCTACTTTATTGGTGGAAGATGAAAAAAATCACTCAAGAGGAAACCAGCTTCAGGTAATAAGATTCCTACAATGGTCCAGCATCCAGATTTGTCTAGAATACGGTTGAATGGAATTAGAGTGACTTCCCATTATCAAACAAAAAAAAGCA
Organism: Lissotriton vulgaris; assembly: GCF_964263255.1. Classification (NCBI taxonomy): domain Eukaryota; kingdom Metazoa; phylum Chordata; class Amphibia; order Caudata; family Salamandridae; genus Lissotriton; species Lissotriton vulgaris. The sequence goes on from NC_141689.1 coordinate 479,581,042, forward strand.
TAGATGTACACCAGCCCCTGTAAACAGAGTTTATTTCTTCAAAGTAAAATAGGGAGATCTGAGCAACGTGCATGGAAACACTGAACTTACCATTTCATGATGAATGCCATCTTGATATTTCAGGCAATTCTACATTAGCAAGATTTACAAAGATGAGAGCGGTCACTGTAGATTTAAGGAAAACAACATCATGTATATGCATGAAGCTACCATTTCAGGATCTTCCAAGTTCTTAAATGTGGTACTCTCTCCAACTAACGGCCTGCTTAGCTGAACTTGATGAAGAAGATATAAGTGATGGGTCTGGTTCTTCCAAATCATCCAATCTCACAAAAGAGGATTATCTGAAAGTGAAAGTGGCAATCACTAAAAGAGCCACTGGAAGCAATGTAAACCATGAGAGCTGAAGATGATGAACAGTATTTAGATAAAACGAGAACTGGCAGCCACCCTATAAACTTAAATTTGTGTTATCCTGAATCGTTCACTGTTTGTTTATGTGCAGCCTGCCTACGTTGGCGGCTTTCCCAGGGCCCTTCTGTAGCATTGAATCAAATGCATCGCTAGTTGTGTTGACACTGGAAGGCGATATACCCTGAGGTCCTTGTTACTCACTGTAGCTGTTAGCAGATTGTTTACCCTGAGCGGAATACAGAACTCCTCACTTTCTATTCCCTCTCTCCTGCATTTTGTCAGGGAGGGTGGTACAAGGGAAAGGGTTAGGGAGGGAGCTTGCTGATGAAAACGAACCATTTTTCCAAACTTTTTTGTGCGTGTTCTCAAGCTCGCCCCCCAACTTTTGCAGCACAACCCAAAGGAAGCCCTTGTACTTGCAAGTATGGGAAGGGCACTGCTAATGATTATAAATACACAATGTAAACAAGTTAATTAACTCTAATAGAAAGTGCAAACTTTTCACTTATGCATGCGTTTGTTGAAATCTGCAAATTGTTTGTTTTCTGTTTCAGAGGTCAAAGTCAGTAACATTTTTTTATCTCATATACCAAAAAGAAACATTTACCGCAGTACATGCATTTAAGTAGCAGATTATCGTTTTGAATACTTATTTATTCTTTTCTCTTTCTACAGTTGCCGAACAAGTAACCGTAAAAGTTTAATCGGAAACAGCCAGTCACCAGCGCTTCCACGACCTCATTCACCACTCTCGGCTCACACAGGTACGTCATCTACCATTGTTATTTATGTGATGTGTGTGGATTAATGAAAATTTAAAAACTGAAAAACCACATTAGGGGAAACCAAATAATGGAAAAATAAAATTTTGGAAATACAATTTTAAAGAAATGCAAAAAAAGCGAAAATTAAAGTAAACGTTTTAAAGGATAGATAATTTTATGGAAAAATGCAAAATTCATTAAACCTGGGTGGAAAGTAGAAATACTGTTGGGTTTTTGGGTTCAGGCATGGGTAATGTTTAAGGTGATACGGGATTATAGGGGTCAGAAATAATAGGAGTTCAGGCATAGAAATGGTTTTTTAGGGTTCAGAGATGGGTCGAGTGTAGGAGTGGTGAGGGTTTTTAGGGTTCATGTATAAGCAGTGTTTAAGTTTGAAGTGTTTTTAGGTTTCAGTGATGGGTGGAGTCTAGGGGGGTTGAGGGGTTTTAGGGTCCATGAATGGGAAGAGTTTAGGGCTGGTGGTGGTTTTTAAGGTTCAATTATGGGGAGAGGCTAGGCTGGTGAAGAGTTTTTAGAGTTCAGGATGGGGTGGAATTTAAGGTGGTGGGGGGTTTTAAGGATTCAGGGATGAGTACTATACGGTAATGAGTTATTATGGGTCATGGGTGACTGGTGATTAAGGACGGTGAGGGTTTTTAAGGGTTCAGGGATGGGTGGAGTTTGGGTGTGCTGATTAGTTTTAAGAGGCATAGAAAGGGTGATGTTGAGGTGTAGAAAGGGGCTTTTAGCGTTTAGGAATAGGTGTAGTGAGTGAAATTGTGGTTCCGGGTTGGGGAAGGTTGTCAGGGGTCAGCGATGGGTGGTGTTTACAGGTCGTGATGGGTCAGAAAATGAAAAGCATCTGAAGTAAGTGTTTGACACTGTGAAAGATATAAATATTAAATAATGTCCCCTGAAGTAAAGCATTGAAAGAAATATCTCAGACAAAACTGTTTCTGAAAGTAAGAACTGCAATCAATGTATTTACACTTAAAAATAAGCTCTTCAAATTTCAATTTTGACCAAAGAGACATTCTGTGAATTTTGTTATGTTATGTTATTTAAGCTTTATAGCGCACACAGATACTCCAAGTACTGTCCTAGCGTGAGCCTGGAGAGGGGAAAAGTGCCTGAAATTAAACAAAAAGATGAGTCTTCAATTTTTTTTTTAATAGACAAAAGTCTTGAATAGTGCGAAGAGCCACAGGAAGTGAGTTCTAAGCCGTGGCAGCTCTGACAGCAAGATAACTGGCCCCCACTCTAGTGAGCCGGAAGCGAGGGAGGTAGGCCAGAAGCTGGATGATGAACAGAGATGTCTGGCGGGGGTGTTGAACAAGAAACGCTTCTCTAAATAGGTGGGGCTGCAGGCATGCAGAGCACGATGGGCCACGGTCAGAGCTGTAAACTTCGCTCGTTCAGCCACAGGCAGCCAATGGAGTTAACACAGATGCTGTCTAATGCTGCTTCTCATCAGGATGTTGCAAACAAGTCACACAGTTGCATTTTGGACAATCTGTAATTTATTGAGCAGGTAACCCGGCAGGCTGACACACAAAGCGTTCACGTAGTCGATCCGTGAAAGAATCAGGGCCAGAGTCACTGTTTCCTTAGCTGCTCTGGGAAGATGCTGGAGAAATTTCCTAGGTGGTTTTCAGTGTCCCAAAGCAATTCCCTGCTAACTTCTTAATCAGAGTAAAAAAGGAAAGATTCTCTCGAACCAGACTCCAAAATTGTTAGCGGTTGCCCGATCAAGGCTGGCATGGGAAATTCCGCTGGTCATAAAGTTTCTCTGAACTAGGGGGGAAAGGTTCCATAGAGGAGAATTTCTGATTTGTCCTCATTGCATTTAAGCTGTGTTGAGGAAAGCCATTGAAAGACTGCTGACAAACAATTTATGGCCAAGGACGTGGAACACTCCGATTTCCCCCAGGTAAACAGAAGTGTCATCCGCGTATACTATAATTTTGGCTCCCAACTCTTCCGCCAGGTAAATCAAAGGGGTGACATACAAATTAAAAAGAAAGGAGCTCAAAGAGGACCCCTGAGGCACCCCAGTGGTCAACTTCTGAGGTGAGGAGGAGAACGAGGGGAGCCAAACTTGTTGAGTATGCCCCATCAAAAGGGATTTCAGCCAACTCATGGCAGCACCTGAGATCCCCATTGGCCGCAAGGCGGGTTAGCTGGAGGGAGTGGGGATGGTATAAAATGCTGCCGAGAGGTCTAACAAAATAAGAGCAGCCCTACCACCCAAATCAAAGCACTCCTGAATAGCTTCTGAGACTTCCACCAAGGCCGACTTAGTGCTATAGGAGGCTCTGAACCCAGATTCAGCTGGATGAAGTAGACCAGCGCCCTTGACAAAGTCGGTAAGTTGTTTATTGACAACTTTTTCACTGGCTTTCGCCAAGGTTGGGAGAAGGGAAATAGGGTGTTAATTAACTGAGTTCAATGGATCCAGCGATGTTTTTTTTAAAAGAGGCAAAATCTAGGCCTGTTCCATGCTGAGGGAACATGGGCCTCTGTCATGTCGCCAAGCCTGTCCTGATGATATCCCACGGTCAGGCATGGCAGGAAAGAGGCAGGGAGGAGTCTGGCACGCGAGTTTCAGCTCGCTCCGGGACTAGGTGTAATAAAGAAGTGTAAAAGCTGCGCCGGGGACACGATAGCCTCCTGAAGGGACAGATTGCTGAGTTTGTTAAGTTCAGGGCTCACTATCTCTGTAACCAAGACCAAAAGTCTGGCAGAGCAGGGATCAGTTGGGGAGCCTGACTTCAATGCCTTAAGGGCCCTCCTTGACTCAGGAAGATCAATAGGTGAAAAAGACATCAGGGAGTGAGATTCAGCATGCGGCACCAACGGGGACAGGGGCCTGACCATAGAGTGATTGCCAAGGGTGAAAGATGCCTGGATCGAGCACATTTTATCAATAAAGAATTTTGAGAGTTCCTCGCACCAGGCGTTGGATGAAGGAAATGTGATGTATTCAGCTCTGGGGGCCAAAAGCTCTGGATAATAGAAAACATTTCTTTAGAATTGGTCCTGGCTAGATCGGTGCAATCTGCATTGTAAAGGCTTTTGGCCTGAGCTATAGAGTTATAATACAACTTCTGGGCTTTCCTAAGGGGTCATCTTCGCCAAGGGGCAATATTCAAGCCACCATCGGCGTTCTAATTTTGCAGTGTTGTTTCTGCAGTTTAAGCTCATGCGAACGGCTTAGAAGGAGAATCCCTGGTTAGTTTGAGGAGGGCCGTAGGAGACCACCCTCTTGATCCAGCTAGAGATGCTTTCAAGAGTATCCTCCAAATCATCAGAGGAGGCCGGTCTGGACTCAGAGAAAGCACAGCTGAAAGTAATCTGGTCAATTTTGGCAAAGGCCGGGCCTTGGCCAGCTCGGCTTGGGAGAATAGTGCCGACCAGGACCCAGGAGAAGTATGACAAAAAGTGATCGGACCATGGCACCGGCAGAGGATCCTCCACCTTAATTGGGAAATTGGAGCAGATAGGATCAAGGATATGGCTGCCTGAATGTTTCGGTGCCCTGACCCATTGAGTAAGCTAGGCAAGATTTAAAGAGTCTAAAAATTCCCTGGTATCCCCAACATCATCTTTGTCCAAATGAATATTGAGATCTACCAGGAAGGATAATGCATGAACCCTTAAGCACGGGGAATAATAACACTCACCAATTTTTGAGGCCCTGCAGGCCTGGGAGCCTATAAACCAAAGTTCCACCCAGCAAGGAATGTGGGGAGATAGCGAAACTGGAATCAAGGACTTCACCCTCTCCTAACTAAGAGGACTCCTTGCAGCGAAAGGTCCACTTGTCTCTATAGATGACTGCAACACCACCACCCCTCCCGACTTAGAGGTCTGCCCGAGAGATCTTATATTATTTAGTTTCTACTATGAAGAGGTAAATCCCATTTATTCAGAATATTTCCATGAAAAAGTTGAGATAAAATGGTTTCTCAGTAATGGAATTCCATTAAGTCTTTTTTCTATGAATTATTTGTTATCTGAATGAGCATCTCACGGTCCGCTTAAAACTCTTTATCCCTTTTCAAAACATAAAATCCGTAATGGCTTGAACAGTAATGCCTCAATGAAGCTCATTACTTACTATCCTTTTCTACCACAGCGATTGTATTTTAAAACTTTATTTTCTATTAAATTTGGAATTGTTACATTATTATATTTTTCAACTTGGTTGTTCCGTTTTGTAAACATCTGTCTTTTCCTAAATTGTGTGAATTCAATCGACATTGGTAGTAAATTGAGAGATCTCCGTGTGTTATTGTGACATTTTTAGACTACTGTAAATGTGCTTGTTAGGAGCACATCACATTTGATCTTTAATGCATTAGGCTTACTAAGAGATTGCATTCCTTCCAGTATGACACTTTGTTCTGTGCTGCATTTATCACATTGTTCAAAACATTTGCAAAGTATTAAAGATCTACATTGGAACATTGCGGCACAAACTAACAATCTTTTTTTTACCCGTCACCGTGCAGCAAATTTCTTTTTTTTTTTATTCATCCGCAAGTTTGCCAAATTATATCCTGCTGGGTTTCATTTTATGAGACCAAGTACCTAAAATGAAGAATTCAATCTATTGTTTTTTTAGGTTTATTGATCCTTTAACAGTTTGCTAGTTTTAATTTTAGTTAAAAAAATGGATATGAAAAATCCTTATCCATATCGACTTCTAGATTCACACTATTTCAACTTTACTCCGAGGTACCTAGTATGTTTTGACTAAAGAAAGCGGCACTAATGACCCTCTGGGAGGTGACCGGAGAAATAACAAACATGCTCAATAAGTATAAGTATTGTGTTTGTGATATGTGAATGTTTCCTCCGCATTCCTCCTAGAAACTTAAATTATTGCTGACCTTGCAAGTTTGTTTGCATTATTGTGATGACAACCTTGCATCAAGTGACACGTAAATGTACACACTCCTTTAAGAAGGATGGTGTTCACCTACTATAAGAGTTTAGACCCACGCAAAAATGCCCACAAGTCCATTCTAATGCAGTATTTCCAAATGCAGATACATGTCCATATTGGCAGAACATCTGAGTTTGCTAAAGGGCCTAACCAAGGAAATATTCCACCATCCCTGATGCAACGAATCGGGCTAGGGAGTGTATCCCCCCCCCCCCCAAAGATATTTGTCACACCAAATTTAAGTTTAAAGGAACTTAGTTACCTGCGCTTATTCATGCAATGTTGCCCATTGTTGGCGGAAGCAAATTTAAATTACTTCAAATTTACAGTTTATTATTTGTTGGTTTTCACTGGCTGTCCGGTTTCTTCAAAATGATCTTATTTTGTGCAGAAGGGAGCTAAATCATCAGTGTGAAAAATCTGCCTCTTCTGCGTGGCCACCCTAGATTTTTTTAACCTTTTGCTGGACCCTATATTTTTGCTGGCTTTATAACTTTTGCACTTTACGCCTGCTAACCAGTATTCACGTTCCTGTGTTCCACCTTTAAGCATGGTGGAATTGGCAAACTCATAATTGGTGTATTTATTCTGCCTATAAGTCCCCAGTAAATGGTACAACATGTACCCTGGGCATGGAGGTTAAATGCTAGAGCACTGCAACACCTATTGTGCCATACACTATAGTGGCAGTGCACACATGGCTTCAGCCTTAACATTGCACCCTGACTGTAGCAATCCAAAACATGCACGACCTGTCAAAAAGAACTCCTTTGCTAAGTGATACCCTTCCTTTCAAATATTAGTTAGTCACCCCTATGTGAGCCTTGTTGACCACAAGGTAGAGTACATAGTATTTAGAAGTGGTACATCTGGAACGTTAATTTTACCTTGTCCCTCCAGAGACAAGGCCCTAAAATATATTTTCACTGTGGCCGGCCTCCCTGTCCTAAATAGAAAACTGGAGTACAGATTAAAATACTAATGCTGTATCAATGTAAAAGGTCAGGTTAGAAAAAAATTAAATACAATTATTTGTAATAGTTATTAAAAGTCCAAGTCAATAGGGTAGTAGAATATTTAATAAATATTATCTGCCTGAACTGTCAGAAGGCTGTTTGCATATGTCTCTGCCTGTGCTCGGCATTGAATATCTGTGAAATGCCTCCCAGGAGCAAGCAATAGGCTGATCTGAATGCACAGTGATGTCTCCTCTGAACTTCATGGAATAAACAGGGTGGGGATTGTGGACATTATTTTGACACTGGTGTCACATTCTGCTTGATAGGTCTGTTGAGCCATTTGTGGCAAACTTGAAAGGTAGAGAACAAGATGCTGAGACAATTCTTTTGTATCCACTGTCTGCTTGCTGGAGAACCCTTTTTGTGGCCTACCAGACTTCTGTCGTTTGGTTTTGTTGTGGGTACGATGGCGGCCTCAAACTGGATTTTAGTGTTAGGTGTGAGAGGGCACTAGGATTACCATAATACCCTCCTCCTGCATATCCACAGCCCTCACCCCAAGATGAGGGTGGCCTAAGACTTTCACCATATTGAAAATGCTCTGACACATGGCATTTTCGAACTGCCTGTATAAGGACAAACACGAAGTACTGAAAAAGTGAGTACGATCTGCCCGGAGGACTTTTACCCCATTAGGTAGGATCTGCCCAGGAGTCACCCCATGCCCCCAGCCAGCTCCAGTAAAAAAATGTGCCAACTCCAAGCACCTCCTTCAGAACTCTTTCTGAACTTGCAGAAGATCAGAAGGGGCTAGACCTGCTGCGGGTGACCAAAGAGGAGGCCTGGAGGACTTGACCAGTTCCCTCTTGTACCCAGGACAAAGAAATGGACTACAGGGGTTGGTTGGCTGACCTCCTTTATGGTTACAGGGAGAAAACATGCCCTTTTCCTGGGTGTACTGAGTAGATCAGTAGCAACTGGAGCTGGACCGGACCCTGTTGTTGGCCTCTGCCTGTCATCCTGTGAGTCTCCGAACACTTTTCCTGAGGTCCTGTGGGGCTTTGGAAGTATACTCCTGTGATGGATTGAGCTTAAAACCCTCCGTCAAAAGGTACATTCTTAGGCCAAGACAAGCCTGATTTGTGTATCTGACTCATTGCGGTCAGCCTCTAATTGCATTTAGGTTCCCTTTCCCGTGACATTTTATTTCTGCGTGGCCTAGCTTCTTAAAGACAGTGTTAGGTAGTGGGTGTGGCCCATCACTGCCGTGGCAGTCAGTGACTGTTGTGATTTGAGGGTTGAAGTATGTCGACGTTTCGACCCAGGTAGATGCAGGTGTGATTGCAGGTGTGATTGTGACCTTGCTAGAGGGTCTTCATCAGGACGGTGGAACAGGGAAAGCGGGGCAAAGGATCTATATAAAAATAAAAATTCCTGTTCCACCGTCCTGATGAAGACCCTCTAGCAAGGTCACAATCACACCTGCATCTACCTGGGTCGAAACGTCGACATTCCGTCTTTTGTTCAGCCTCTTCCCAAACATATCATTTGTGATTTTAGTGTATCTGAGGCATGTTTGTGTTCATGGACTGATGAATTTTCTCCATTGTGTTTATTGATGATGATGTTTTGATTGACTTGGACTCAATTGACTTGTATTATAACTTCCTATACCTTCACTATCCCAACACTACCCTTCCCTGTCCTACCCGTTAGGGGCATTGTATGTGTTTGAACTGTGTACTCATTTTTATGAATAAGCTTACATGACACGTTGTGATTAAAAACAATGTTGCTATAATTTTCATTGAATTCATTCAAGTGATTTCGATTGACTTACTTTCTGGGACCATCTTGTTTGTACCAATCATCCACCCAGGTCCCAGGGACTTGCTGGGTCAACCCGTGTCTTTATAGCACATGACATGCGTACTTCAGCCTTCAAATCAGCATTTAGTCACGAAGCAGGAAAGGAAAATAGACACGCCCTCCCATTCTCCGATGGAGCGGCGATTTTGCCTGCTCATGCCAATCCAAGCACCTCTCTGTCTCTTTATAGCAATAAAAAGCATGAAAGCCGAGCTGCACCTGGATTGGCTGTATGTGCTCCGAGTTTGGATGCAACCCCTACGTGCCATTGGTAGCAGGCTTATTCCACTTTACACATGCATACTACTGGCCCAAGGCTGTCCTCGCTTCTCGTGCTTTCAGATTGCTCGGTGGCCCGTGTTTATGCAAGTTTGTTTATTTATTTATTTAAAGATTTTATACAGCGCATAGCTGCCCCAGTGAAGAGGCATCCCAGCGCTACCCCAACAAATTACACTGGATCACTCCAACCCAAGTAAGTGGCCTACGCAGGGAAAAGCCAGATATTTATAGCCTTTCGAAATGCTAGATGGTTCTGAAGGCCCCTAATAGAAATCGGAAGAGAATTCCACAGATACACCGCCTGGACCTTGAAAGAGCGGCCACCCACTCTGGCTCTTTGAAAGCGAGTAATACAAACCAAGCCAGAGTTGCCTGAGCGCAGAGGGCGATTAGGCACATATTGGACCAGAAGATCCGATAAGATCGGTGGTCCTTTATGTGTCAGAATTTTGTGGGCTACACAGGTCTTAAAGTGAATTCTTTTGGCTATCGACAGCCAGTGGTGTTTAGGCAGGAGGTTCGCAACCGATATGTGTTGTATCTGCCACCCGTTGTATCAATTGACAGGCCTCCAAATCTGCCAGAAAACAGGCAATATCAGATTCATCACTATCTTCTAAATGGAGTTTTAGATCGCCCAAAATGGTAAAATTTGCTGATTTACACGCAAGTATGGAAACTTTATTTATTAGGGCTTCCCTCCATGTTTTTGATGGCCCTGGAGGGCGTAGATAAGCAACCCAAGTTGTTTATGCCCTCCTGTATTGTGAAGTAATAGGACATCCATTCCCACACAGTTTTACCCCTCTAGGATTTCTTGAAGTCGTGGTCCTGGTGCTGGCCAAAGAGGTTAAAGTGGGGGCTTGAGGCGAGACATCAAATCAAATAACAAAACTGCTATCCTGATGTGGCATCTAGCAGTGCTTGATTTTGGAAACTCTTATCTGCTTTTGGAACTCATACCCACTTTAACAATCATAAAGCATGCACATCCGTTTTAATGAACTTACCACATAATAGGCACACATTTCTGCACTCTGTAGAAGCCACAAATTGTACCGGTTATAGTTCATCTGAGAGTTCGCTCACTATAACCTAGTAGAGGTTATTTTTCCTGTTCGATTAACATTTTGTAAACATCCTCTATTTAAACCTAAAACGTTTTATCCAAATTCTTTAATTAAATGTGCTGTAAATGCCCAATTTTGCCCTCTAATGATTAATATTTTCTCGAGGGAGAACCTTCACCCCCCGTGCCCCCTTTTCTCCTGATCCCTTCAGAACCTTCCTTGGGCGAGTTGAGCTCGATTGTTCCATTTGCTTGCTCTATTAACCGCATCGCTGCTGCGGTGATTTTTGCGCTGTGCGGCGTTTTTCTAATAACCGCGTTACATGACGAGCTCAGCTCGTCATCCGCACACGTCACCCGTGGCTGATGACGAGCTGAGCTCGTCATCCGCATCGAAGGGGTTAAAGACATGAACAATATTGAATGGCTCACAACTTTTAAAAGTCACCAGCCGCCTCTGATTGTATGCAGGTGTGGAACAACCTTTCTACGATGCATTTTGCGGACCTTATTCTATTGGTGGTCCTTATATCCACGAGTAAATAGTTAGGTGCACATATATGCTGCAGTAGGCAGGAATCAAGCCCTTCCTCTACAGTTCTCATCAGTTTACATATTGCTTCTGAGGGGATAGAGGAAGATAAGATATTGAACCTCACAGTGAGAGAGTGGATAAAAAAGCTCTTACTGCTGGACCTTGACTTGACTTTTTCTTCCAACAATTTATTTTACAGATTTTAGATTTAAATTTAGAAATTCACATAAGGCTGACAATACAGCGCAAACTAAACTCAACTTATCCATTGGAAACGGAACTGGGGCACATTGGAATAAAACGGAAGGGAACAGAATGAAGGCGAACAATGTTTCATGTAATGATCTTCAGAAAAAAATCACAAGCCATTTTATCCACCTTAAAGAATCAAACGGCTACAAATGGTGACATAGCATTTGCAGGACGTGTAATGCGGTTTGCTAGCCCGTTGCCCTATCACATGGCGGTGTTTGTGTCCGAGGATTTTTAGCTGCCATTTCTGAGAGGTAGTAGAAACGGTCACAAGAGGATGACATAGTTTGGGCCGTACATGCTGAACGTCTGTGCTGCATACATATATCTATGCAGACGGCTTTGCAGAGCATGCTCTAGCACATGACAGTGGAATCGCGCAGCTAAGAGGAAGTGTATAATTGTAGGCTTGAAAATGGCACATTACCAGTTGGACAGCCTCGTGGTATGGTTGTGAGGAGTGACATGTCAGTAGCTTGGTTTAGGACTATATGATTATGGTGACCTTTTGTGGTCCAAGCATTTATTTGGCAAATATGTACTTACCACTTATCAGCCCCCATAATGGTGCTAATCGAGACTAAAGTGGTGTTGGAAATGGCCCTTTGCAGGGTGCTTTACCACAACTTTTTGCTTTTGTCCTTCCTGGGTTTACGCTGATCTATGTGCTAGCCTTAGGACTTTGAGCACTTTTGACACTGCCATTCAGTGTCAAAACGTTGTGCTTATCATATACTTACTGGTGATAAGCGTATACATGATTGACTGAATTGAGTTATCTATAAGTCCCTTATTTTGGGGAAAGACATATACCCTGGGCATGTAACTCAAATGCTCCCCCGTGGGCCTGCAGCACTGGTTGTGCCACCAGCGTAGCCACAGGTTTGCCATGACAGGGCCTGTGTATGCAGGTTACTGTTACTTGCCATTTAAAAAAACTACTTGACAAGGTTCTGCACATCTCTCGCTATATTGGAGGTTCGATGTCAGTAAGAGGTAGGGAATGTGGGCATGTGCGTTACATGTGCTGGTAGTGAATGGCACTGGAATGTGTTTGGTATGAAAGGGCCTGCTTTTTGCATTGGATTGACATAAGGGGTCTGTGGAAAGGCTATTGAGCTGTATTTCCTACGTGCAGAAGAGTGGCAGTATAGTGTTTTATATCGATGAGGTATTAATGGCGAATCCTCTCCAGTGGTGCCAGTGGATTCAACCATACTACAGAGGAAATACCACTTTGGGAAAATGTTCATTTCTGTGCTCGTGCCTCTGTGTGCCTGTCCACCAGTCTCCAATCCACACATGGGTGCTGGGAGGACAGCTACATCTGTGCATTCCTGTTAAGACTGCCATAAACTAGGACTCATGGGAAACTGCAGACCTCTGACTCTGAGGGGTCTTCCTGGAATGGTTAAGAGGATGTAGAATTGGCAACCTGTATTCCAAGGGGCGTGGTCTTAGCCTCACTAAAGATACTGATCAAGCCTCCTGGGGTAAGATGACTGACAGGACAAATTTAGAGAGGGACCATGCATTTCAAAGGTGTCCTTTTGAACTGATCTCATCTTCAAAGGCCATTGTAGGTATAAGTACTGAGTCTCTGCCCTCAGGAGTTAGCAACACTTTGGGAATTGGAACCATACTACGCTGATTCGGCAATGGAGAATTGACAAGAGGAACTATCGGAACAGCAGGGACTGCAATTGGATTATATGCAGACTTTTTGTGGCCTGGGCCTAGTCGTGCTCTAGGAAGGGGACTATCACTTGGTGGATTTTGTCTAGATGTTGCTAGCCTGCAGCTAATTGCCAACTGTCGGGCCCAGGTCCTTAAACACTCTCCAAGGGCCGGTTGGATGGCTTCCTGTCCATGACATCACAGGGACAGAAAGGATCTCCCTGCTTCCACAAGATCAAAGGACCGTGCAGAGCACAGTGGAAATGGGTGGAAGTGATCATCAGTTGGGTCAAGGACAGCCCTACGTGTGCAGTAATTACACTATGCCATGGAGTGTGTTTGTAACGATCAGCGGCCTACCTGGGGGGTCTCATAGCGTGAGGAGTTCAAGGAATGCGGGGGAGGTTTGCGGAGTATGAGGGACCTGAGCTTACAACCAGAAATCTGTGCTAGCTCGAAATCTGTAGTGAGTAGTGTCCGAGGGGTGTTGGGGGAAGTTTGCCGAGGCCGCTGGACCCAAGCTGACAGCCTAGACTGTCTCCGACCTCCAGATCAGAGGGACGTCAGTGCCTGTCATCACAGCCTCAAGTCCCTCTCCCCAGACCATGCCATAATGTACTCTGTTGTTGAGAATACTGTGCCTTGTCTCGTTGTGCCTTGTGTGCACCCACGGTTGGCTGCCAGGAGCAACTGCAGTTCGCACCTCCACTGGAGGGGAAACCATTCTCCGAATTGAAAGTGCATCAGCTTGTGGTGCCACAGTATTTTGCCTATGGGGAGATAGTGAACCCTCACTCGTTAAGGTGCCACTGGGTGCCTGAGGACCTAATCTGGATGGATGAGAGCATGTAAGTGTTTCCTTCTGCCTTAGGTGTTCCTGTCAATCTAATCTAAGTGGCGCCATCGTGTGCAAGATGTAGCGTTGGCTGGTGTAGTTTGAGTGGCTGGGTCATGAGGCGTAGTGATTTATTAACCATTACAACTGTTTGGGTATGCGATATTGGGAATGTCATGGTTTATGCTAATGTGTTAGCGATAAAGTGGAATACCTCTTTACAGCCTGCATATGTTTCTGTCTATTTTGATGTTCAAGGGATTGCTTGGATTGTGAATACCTCGTGGAAGTACGCACATGGGTTTATGTTGCTTACGAGGCTGGGGGATAACTGGGCAAGTGAATACATATGACTAGTATATACATATATATATATATGTTCATGCCATTCTGCTGAGAATGCAAGAATTTGGAAATTGCATACAACTTTAAAATATGTATCCAATGTGTATGTCAATTGGATTTCAATTTGTGTTTAATAAAATACCTAATTTTTTACGTATAGTGGAGCCTTTTTTTAGTGTACACAGTGAGTTGGGAGGGTGGGGGGTGTGCAAATACTTTACACTTTGACCCTGAGGGTACACCTTACTGCTCTGTGCCAAGCTGCCCAAGGGTGAGCACAGGCTATTGGACAAGTATATTGTACTCTTGCTATCTAGGACAGTAGATTTTGCCTGGCTTCGTTGATCCCAGTCAGCCAGAAACCGCTGGGTCTAACTAGCATAATGTGTGGCAGCTTGATTCATGCAGCAGGTGTCGCCTAGTTGATTCTAAAAAGACACATTTCTAGAACAATTTTCTCTGAAATAAGAGCAGATTGCATGGAGCACATTTAAAAAGTTTGCCAACCGAAGATTAGTTTGATGGATACTTCTGGTGGGGAGTTTTGTCGGTAGAGAAAATCCAATGACATTTTTTATGCATTGCCAAGGAGTGTAAAATGTCTTCCGCTAAAGGAAGGTGTGTTTATAGCTCAGTTGTTGGATGAGACTTGATTAAATCTAAATGCAGGACTGCAGAGAATAGCCAACATTTTCATGTAAACCTCTGGGGCACTTAATGGGTTGCTCTCTACTACACTCTTTGTATATTTTCAGATTTTGAAAATGTCGTTAATGTGATTGTGCTGAAACACAATATTTGTGTTGATAACAATATATTTAGTGCCCTCTTCCACCTTCTACTGTGTTTTCAGTCAGGATTTAGAGGTAGCCAGTCCAGCATTAATTCACTAATCTCCTGCAGAGGCCAATCTGGTAAATTCATTGCGCAGTGTGGTGGGACGTTTGACACTTGCCGCAAATATGCATGCTAAATTACTTAGAAAAGTTGGAAAATATTGTTTTCTTAGCAATAATTTACTGGGTGTTCCTTGTAAAAAAATGTTTTAAAGCAATGGTCTTCTACATGTCAATCGCTCCTTCCAAACATCCCAGCACACCTCCTTCAAACCATAGCCCTCCTGTGTAATTTCGGATGCAGGCATGGAGCAGAGTTATTGCAAGCTCATCTTGCATGCGCTATTTGTTTAGTTGGCTTATTTTTATTAACCTTAAGTTTTTATAAATGATATGTGAGTAATGGGCATACAAAGTTTTATTCACTCACCAAGGAGAGGAGAAATTCTATTATTTGAATCCATTTGTGGGATTATTGTTAACTTGTGATCTGTAAAAGTACCTACAAGGGATATAAGCAATCCAGATGTGTTCTAAGATATCTTAAGGATGAAATATGCATTGTGGTAGAAAAACCTTAAATAACTAGATGTATTTTTTGGCCCAGCCTTGAAAGAGACCAAAAATAATTTGCTAGTCTTCCCTCTTCTGGTAACAAAGTGAATTCAGTAGACAGATAATCACTGTCCCTGTGCTGTGATTGAAGTCTGCCAAGGGGGTTTGGATGAGATGGCGTGTGACTGGACAGCTACTTGTTGACCAGATTTTGACTGAATTGAGTGATGACATGAGAGCTGGAAATAGCGTTGAGTTGCTGATGTCGTAACTGTGTACACCGCTTTTCTTTCTCATTAAAGGTTTTATAAATTAAATGTAAAACTGATGCTGAATGTTGCACACTTCAGTCTATGCACTGGAAGTAGCTGCTATTACAACAAAGTTCATATTTTGCCACACCATGTATTTGAATTTATAGTATTCCGGATGTTTTGCAGTTTTGTTTGGCATATGCAACTGGAACCTGCTTCCCCTCGAAATAGGGCTAGGTCCACTATGTTGTACTTGTGAGGCTTGCTAATGAGCTTCCTCACCTCTCGCATTAACTTAAAGTAACATGCTCCGCAGGTCTTAAGTGGGATGAACAAAGTGGGGGATGGGGGACCTCTAAAAGGGGTGTTGCCTCTATAAATAAGGGTGTGGTTTAAACACTTAAACTAAAATTCTGTGATTCCCATAGTGGGCCAACCGATCAGCATTTTGGTTCCGATCTGCTCTTTCTGTTGCTGAATCCCAAAATATAACGCAACAAATGACATACATCTAAAATCAGCCAGGACTATTGGCTTTGTCAATTGTTGTTAGCTTTTTAAGATAAATGGGTAACAGCAATGATTTTGTTATGAATAATTTATATAGAAAATGTTTCAATTCAGAAACTGTGAATTAAACATCACTGAGGCCTATGCAAGCTGTAGTATCTTCAGTCATTCACTCACTCCTGTTATTTTCACTTTAAGTTAGACATGTATGTCCTTTTCCTCTCCACATCTCATCCATCTGCACATCTTACACCTTAATTGTTTCCCCTTGAGCACTTCTTTTTTGAACTCATGAATGCATTTCCTCATTTTCCTTCACTTTACCACACCCAAACACAACACATTCACTCACATGTAAGCACTGCATTTTCTTTCACTTTTACCTTGTCAGTAATTTGACAACTGTTTATCTCCGCACACATTTGCACAGAATCACAATTGCACCTTGAATAAGTGAGCAATGCTCAGTGTGCTCTGCAGAGAAAGCAAGGATTGGATGACCATGAATTCTGATTTGGAACAGTTGTTCCCCCACTGACGGGCACTGAGAGAAACTCGCACTCCCTTCTGTCTCATCTCCAGAGCTCTCAATCATGGCCTGCATAAACACCGGACAGTTACTCAGCTCGAAGTATGCACTTTGCAGGAGTAATATGGCATATGAAAGAAATACAGAAGCACAACATCCTGGAAATAGCTGACTCTCTTGGGGATGCAAGACTAAGTACAACATGTGAACTGTGTGACATGGATTACCATAACTTTTTGAATGGCCTGGCATGACAGCGCAACTGTCACCAGATAATTATGTGGGCATCAGTAGAGATAGGGGCTTTGGCCCCACCCACATGTTGGGAACTAGGTGTGCATGTTTTGATTGAGCAGAAATTGTGTGCTTCCACGAAAAGCGCTTACCCTCCACACCACTATGGTTATTTTGTTTATTTATCCAGCTGCCTCAGGGTACACACATGACATAATGCTGTTAAAGTGTCTTGGATAACTAGATTATTTATGGTGTTTTCTTTGGCACTAGCACCGCTGGGAGGAGGGCAGTCATTCACCTACATGCGTGGTTAGCTGTGGCCTGAAAGTGTGTCACTGACCATTTTCTTCCACACAAATACATATCCATTCCCATGCTAGTTTATTTGTAGTGCACATCACTGTACATTCTATTACCATAAGAGGATGTGGCTTAATGGTCAGAGCTTGCAACTTTAGAGCTGGGGATCCTAGATTGAGTCTTGGCGTCTGCTTAACATCCTGTGATTCTGGGCAAATCACGTATTCGCCCTGTGCCTATGGACATCTCCTGGATATCCCAGAATTGTTTACATTTATTGCCCAGAAACTGATCAGTGTTTGTGCCAGCAAAGCTAAGGACATGAGTAGAGACCAATTGGGACATGTTTTAATGTCCATTTTTAACTACTGCAGTGCCTGAGGGTGTTTACACAGAATATCAGAACCAAAAATGTTGTGGAGGAAAATATTAGGTCAAGAATATCGAGGACAAAAATATCATGAAGGTAAGTTTCTATATGTAAGTAAAGTTTTACTGTATATAACTGCACATATATATATACCTTGACGATATAGATAAATCTCTTCAAGGTACGTAGGTGTGCAGTTAAGAATAGTCAATCTATACTTACCTATTTGCACTTCCCTTCTCAATCTTTCACTTCTTCTTCACACAGGAGCGCCGGGACACCCCGTTGGGGTAGCTGCCCGCGATACCAAAATACACTAAATAAATAAATAAATAAATAAATAAATAGTTTGGTCTAGGATTTTTGTGACACAATATATTATCCACGTGACACTTTCCGTTCTGATGTTCTGTCAGGGAACCATGTCTGAGATCTGAAGGGATCTGGGCCCGTGGCTCCACCCTCTCTACCTGTCTGCTGCCACTTCTTCCCACCTCTCCTTCAGTTTGTACATGGTTTCTCATGCTGTTCTTTTCTGCTAGTGAGGCGCCCCACTGGCTGGGCGTGCACTACATGGTACAGTTATGAATTAATGCATGTATAAGTAGTGCATTGTTGCTCTATTCGGGGGCAGGGAAAGCCCCTGCATCCGTTCTGAATGCTCCCTTTGCCTCATTAAACAGTGCATTCAAACAGACACAAAGCTTTCAGGCTGAGACTGTTTGCCAGCAGTTCGGAATATCAATGAT
Organism: Lissotriton vulgaris; assembly: GCF_964263255.1. NCBI lineage: Eukaryota > Metazoa > Chordata > Amphibia > Caudata > Salamandridae > Lissotriton > Lissotriton vulgaris. The sequence goes on from NC_141689.1 coordinate 479,599,334, forward strand.
CATTAATCCTCTAATTCCTGCCGCGCTAATGCAAGCTCTGTGCATCAGAAAGCCTTGTTTTTGTTGGTAGACGGCTGTTAAAGGAGCATCAATAATCCGCAGAGTGAGGCCGGCATATGCCTTCCGCAGGCCTCTGTGCCGCCTCCCCCTGCAGTCCACGAGCCGGGACTTCGTCAAGCGAATTACAAAGCAATCAAACAATAGGATTCGTCGGGATAGCGCCTCCTAAACAATAAAGGCCTCCAGAACGATGCGCCCCGCACATCGCCGTCAAGGGACTCTTATTTTGATAAGCTGATCACTCATTCACTTGCGTCCCTCCCCCTGGAGAAGGTGAAGTTAATTACCTGCCTAATGCCTGCCCATTGGCTACAACTATTCCAGCAGGTCGGCGCCATCCGCGGTAATCCCTGCTGGAACCCCAGGATCCCCGGAAAACGAACTGGGAGCAGCCGGGTATGATTAATAAGAAAGCGAGGCACATATGGGCTGGGGTAATTTACTGCGTCTACTGTTCGCAGGAAAGTCTCTCAGGTATTGGCTACAGATGGGCAGAGGAATGGTGGGGAGGAACGATTAATGAAATGGTGTTATCTCGCCCCTTGTCAGGTTGAGAGGCTGCTTTTTCCTGAAATCAACTAAAAGGTGAATATATGATGGTAATAGTGGAATAGACTATCCAGGTCGCCGTTGTTTCTTTATATGTTGTTGTTACTTCCGACAAATTGTGAAATATTAACATCACTACTGCCAGGGCACGAGTCCTAAAAAAGGTACGCTCCGATCTCGTCCCAGAGAGGCCAAAGAGTGAAGTCCAGCTGTTTGGCAGGTGGGACGGCGTCCACCCGGTAAAATAAGTGGGGGGACGCCGTCCACCTGCGTGGTGCCCCGACTCGAGCCCTGACTACCGCCATCTTGGTGCAGAATCTCAGAAAATTGCTTATCGGATCAAGCCGACTGGCTCTGTCATTGGTCTGAGCACCTTGAAGAGAGCCTGTGTGACCCCACTTTTTAACAGCTTTCTTTATTGTTTCAAGCATTAATTGGCCAATGAAGATGCTGTAAGACCTATACAGAAATGGCGCTGCACGGCAAACTGGCGGCACACTGGCAGTATCTCATCGAGAATGCAGACCCCTCTGTGTCTCCAGTTTATGTAACAATCCTTTTTTTATCGAAGTTAGCGAATTTCCACATACTCCTACCTACATCCTCAAGGTTTCATTGACAAAAATCAAACAGTGTAACAGCTTTTAACTCCCGACATCCCACCGCCACCCCGATGGAACTAGTGTATGTCCAGTTTTGCTGTACCATAGATCATACAATGTCCATGCCTGAAGAAGGCCATTGCTTTGGGCATTAAAAACAGAACTGTCCACTCCAGCAACCTCAGTTAGCCAAGGCCGTCTCGTTGTCCGAACAGATATTCTCAGCATCATTAATTTCTTTAAACTCTGGAAAACAGCGCCAGACAGGGCCCCAAAGCATTTCCAGTTTTACATACTTTGCAGCCTCCACACCATAGAATCTTGAAAGTCCACATGTTGCAGAAGCAGAAAGGGAAGTCAGAGGGGAAGTTAGAGAGTGGGGTAACACAGGAGAGCATCCAAGGGAAGAGAACTTAGAGCCCTCCCTGCTGAACAAGGATCCTTTTACCACAATTATGAAAAAACTCTGATGGTAGTCAGAACAAAGCATGGCTCCTGTATGGTTCAAGAGGAGTTGTGAACAGTAAACTATTCTCGATACAGCCAAAAATCAGACCTCCCTAACGATTCAGGAGTTATCCCTCAAGAGCTCATGGATATATGCTGGGTTTCCCACCATTTACTTCAGTCAGTTTAGCATGTGTCTGTACAATGAAAAGGGTGCAACAAATGTTGATATTTTAGTGTGTGTTTCCAACATCATCTTTTCCTACCTTAGGTTGCACTTCTAAAGCTTGGAAAAATAAAGCTGGTAATACAAATCACTCTTCATTGGTGCCACCTTCATTAACACTAGGTCTGGATTAACTGAGCAGGACAATCATGGTTCCTATCTGTGATCAGAGGGAATTAGGCTATCAGCAAAAAAGACTAATCGCAACATGAGGAGGTGCTCTTCTGTTATTATTGGGTGGGGGGGACCTAAAACTCTTACATTTGGAGCACTGCTTACATGTTCCAAAGTTTACCTCCTGTAGTCCATTTGTAATATATCCGGCAAAACATCCTTTTAAAATTCAATCCTTCACTTCATAAGTCATGATCAAAAGCTGGCCCTCCATACTCCCAATATGGTCTCCATGTATGACACCGCGACCTCAACACCATTATCTTCTTTCATTGTGTCTAGTTGTGTTTCCACATCCCAAATAGCTTTTTCAACGGCAGCCAGTTTTTCCCAATAATGTCCAAGGCAGAAAGCACCCCTTTTTTCCTCTCATCAATTCTTTCAAAGTAGTAATAGGGATGTATTCTTTGAGGAGGTGACTCTTCAGCGTTTTCCTAAATTGGAGCAGTGTTGAGACATTCCTGATTCAGGGATGTTGTTCCAGGCTCTTAGTACATGCATGGAGAAGACCTGCTACCTTCTATTTTACTCTTTCTTGCACTTTATTTATTTTTATCTATTTATTTTTTACGATTTATATAGCGCGCAAATACCCTGGGGTGTCTTGGCGCTGAACATAGCTCAAGAGACGCTAGGTGGGGTTACTGATTGAAAAGCCAGGTTTTTATTTGTTTCCGGAATAACAGCAAGGATGGGCTGTTTTTGATGTGGAGGGGGAGGGTATTCCACAGTCTGGTAACGGCCACTATGAATCATCTGACTCCCAGACCTTGTGTGGCACTCATGCCTCATGCTGTATGTTTGAGTTGAAAACCCAATTTCTTTCAGGAAGTGAACATAGATAAGTATTTTATTTTTATTTTATTTTATTTTATTTTTGGAGTTTTCTATAGCGCTGGCCAGACCCGAGGGTATCGGAGCGCTTTACATATAGTCTGGGAAAAACAGGTGCGAAGATAGTCAGTATAACATAAACAGGGTTCGTATAAGTTCATAGATTAGCATAGAGGTCTTCCGCCTGGGGGGCGGTTTTGAGGTAGTGTTTTCGAGGTAGTGCGAGTTCCATGTTGCGTTCTAGAGGTAGAGTTCGGGAACGCGCTGTTGAGGTAGAGGGTTTTTAGGCGATTCTTGAATTCTGGAAAGGAGGGGGTAGTTCTGATGTCCACTGGGATGCAGTTCCAAATTTTTGGGGCGTTGCCGGCAAATGAGCGGCTGGCTGTTTTTTGTTTCCGGGTTTTCAGGGGGATGAGTAGTAGGGAGTTCGAGCTTCTGAGATTTCTTGATTGACCCGCTTTCTTGAGCTTGGAGGCTAAATATTCCGGTTTCCCTGTGTGTAGGGCTTTGTGTGTTAGACAGGCTGTTCTGAAGTTTGCACGCATTTCCACTGGGAGCCATTTAAGATTTTTGAGTGCGGGGGATATGTGGTCAAATTTCCTTGCACCTGATATCATTCTGGCTGCTGCATTGAGGGTGGTTTTCAGTGGCGCTAGGTGGGATTTGGCTGTGCCGGATAGGGTTGCGATCCCATAGTCCAGTCTGGACAGGACCAGTGCTTGGGTGGCTTGTTGGAGATCTTTTTGTGGGATGTGAGGTTTGATTTTATTGAGGAGTTTCAGGTTAAGGAAGGCGCTTTTCGCGGAGCTCTTGATGTGGTTAGACATAGTTAGTTTATGATCCAGGGTGATTCCAAGTGACTTTACTGAGTTGGTCAGGGTGAGATTTCCTTTGAGAATGTCGATGGCTTTCACCCATTCGGTCATTTGTGGGTTGTTGTCTTTGTTGGAGATGAGGAGGATCTCGGTTTTGCCTTGGTTGAGTTTGAGGTGATTTGATCCTAGCCAGTCTTGGATTTCTTTTAGCGTGTTGTTGAGCCTTAGAATGTCGTTATAGGAAGTAGCTTCTATGTAGATCTGTGTGTCGTCCGCGTATAGATGGAAAGGAATGTTGGCTTTCTTCAGTATGGTGGTGAGAGGGACCATGTATATGTTGAACAGTTGAGGGGAGAGAACGGATCCTTGGGGGACCCCTCTGGTCACTGGGAGAGGGTCGGATGTGAAGGATTTTATTTTTACTGTTTGGAAGCGGTTCTGAAAGAAGGAGTCAAACCATTTCAGGACCACGTCGTCCGCACCTACTCGTTCTTTGAGGGCCTTGAGGAGGAGCTTGTGGTCAACCGTGTCAAACGCCGCTGACAGGTCAAGGAGGATGAGTATGCAACACTGATCAGAGTCAAGGGAGTTGCGGATGTCGTCTACTATGTTCAGGATTGCGGTTTCGGTGCTGTAGCCTTTTCTGAAGCCTGATTGGTTTTGATCAAGAAGGTTGATGTTGTCGAGCTGGTTGTTGAGTTGGCGTAGTACGCACTTTTCTAGGATTTTGGCTAGGAAGGGTAGACTTGAGACTGGTCTGAAATTATTTAGGTCGTTGGGGTCTAGACCTTGTTTCTTTAGGAGGGGAGTGACCTGGCCGACTTTGAGGCAGTCCGGGATGATGCCAGATTTTAGGGAGCTGTTGATGATTTTACACCAGAGTGGAGCAAGGGTGAGTTTGAAGTCTTTGGCCATTTGGGCGGGGATGGGATCCAGGATGTGGGAGGAGGGTTTGGAGGATGCGATTAGATTGAGGACCTCAGCTTCATGGACGGGGTCGAAAGAGGACCAGGCGGTGGAGGTTGTGTCTCCAGGGATGGTGAATGTTGTAGTTAGGTTGATGTTGATGGTCGGGGCAGGGTTGATGTTTAGGGATAGTTCGATCTTGGCTATTTTTTCATTGAAGAAGGAGACGAAGTTGTCACATAGGGTTTTGGAGGGTTGAGCATGGACCGTGGAAGGCTTGGAGGTTTGTTTTTTGATGATGTCAAAGAGTTCTCTTGGTCTGTTTTTTGCCTTTTCTAGAGCATTGCAGAAGAAGTTTGTTTTTTCGTTGTTGATGTGGTTTTTGTACCTTCTTCTCATTGCTCGGAGTTCCTCGTGGCGTCTAAGGGAGGGGTTCTTTCTCCAATGTCGTTCTGTGGCTCTGAGTAGTCTCCTTTTCTCGTTGATGTCCTTGTTAAACCAGGTTCTCGATGGGATGTTCCTGGGTTTTTTTTGTTTTAGGGGTGCCAGTTGGTCTAGGATGGCGGACGTGGTGGTGTTGTAGTGTGAGATGAGTTCGGTAGTTGAGAGGCCTTCTGTGGGGATTGGCAGGGAGGAGGCTATTTTTTCTTCTAGATCTTTTGAGTTTTGAAACGGTCCTGAGCAGCTTGATGTCTGTGCCAGACAAGTGCCCATGTCTGCCTGGTGATGATGGCACCCAAGTAAGTGATGGCCACTGAATACTTTTGGAAACGTGTTTTAATAATGAATGAATAAACCCACTGGAGAAGGCTTGCTGCTTCCATGTGAACTCCCAGGTCCCTGGGTGCAGTCTGTCAGTGCGTTTGTCCCCCAGATATCACTAAAAGTTTTAATTTTTTATTTTTTTTATTTATGTAATGCTTTTTTATTGAGCGCAGTCTGTATCCCAAAGGTGTCAGAGTGCTTCACAATAGAACCGAGTATGTTACAGGAGGATAATTTTACATATTTACATGTTACAGAAACAAACGAGAAAGAAGAAAAAGTAGAATAAAGCCTTTTGTTATCATGGGGAGCTTGTGTAAATATTATTTTTTTAAAAGAGGTCGATGTGGGTAAAATTCTACACGTATGATGTAAAAGCTTCCTTTTTAGTTATCGCTTGTGTTATGCAAGTGGATGGAAACGTTTTCAGCGATTCATTGTCTTATTATTTTTTTTGTGCTCTTTTCTCTGCATCCAAAACAGAAAGGATGTTCTGATTACAATGAAACATGTTTATCCCTCTTTCCCTTTGATCGTTTGATGTCTATTTAAGTTTTCCGCCAAATATTTTTATAATGTACCATTGTCGCTGATTGGCTGATAATCGGGTTAAGTGTTGGCATGGGCGCGCGTGGCGCCTGTGGCGGGCTGATAACCGCGGGATGCGCAGTGTCGCAGCGGAAGCCAGCCCGGCCGCCTGCCGGCCCACCCCAAAGGTGATAACTGCTTGAAAAGCAGGCTTCAGTTATCAGCTTGGCGGCAGCAGTCAGAGGCTGAATTCGGCTCCGAGCGCTTGAATAAATTGAACTCTCGGTCCCACTAAACAGCCTTCCTCGGTTCATGCAGGGCAGCTGTAAATTCATCCAGCTTCCACGTAAAATGTGCACAAAGATGCCTCGTGTCGGATGTATTCCTCAGAGAGCTACTTTGAAATTACTACCGCCTCCAGAGGCGCATGGAGTGTGAGGTTGTCACACACAAAATGAGGAAGAAATCTGGGTGTTTGACAAGCAGTGCAGACGCAGTGCCTCTAGGGAGGATCGGAGGCCCTTGCAGAGGCAGGAAACATTGCACTGCAGCCAAGAGGAGGCATCACGGTGCCATCACTGCTTCCTTCCACACCGGGATCTTTCTTCACATTATAACAAACTTGACACCCGAAGCATTGTAGCAGGCCTAGAGCGTCAACCTCTTCCGTACTCAGCCCATGGTCCTCTTCCTCCTACCCATCCCTCCTCTTGCGCCCTCATCCACACAACAACAAAGCAAAGAGCAAATGGAAGCCAACAAGAACAGAGCAAAGAACAAATCACAGTTAAAAGATAGCTGTCTTGTAGAAGCCAGTCGAGGAGCCCAGTTAGTTATACATACCTCGTTGCTGGGTGTGGCTCATGGCTGAATTTCAAATGACCCACAATAACCTGCCTTGCTCATAACCTGGACGCCCTCTGTACTACTTCCTTGATTGTTGCTTCGAGTTTGCAAGCACGCCCATCTGCATACCACCCTATAACACCCAGAAGGGGCATTGCCCAAGAAGATCAAGCTTTTAAGGCCACTATAAATAAACTTCAAGTGGTGCAACTCGGCAGCTCGTTTACTGTGTAATGTACCTCAGAGATCCTCCGCAGCTCAGGCTCTGCGTGACCTTCATTGGCTTAAAGTCCCGTACCGTGTAAAATTTAAAACCTTATGCCTCCTTTTTAAAATCAGGCAGGGTTCTGCCCCTAAATACCTGCAGAACCTGGTTCAAGTCTATAAGCCTGGTCGGACTTTAAGATCTTCCACTAGTGGCGATTTCTCTGTTCCCAGAATCAAACCGGCCAAAATGGGCGGTCGCTCGTTTTCTTATCTTGGCCCAAAGATGTGGAATGCTCTTCCGCCGGCCTTGAAAACCGAGACTGATCTTCTCCCTTTTTGTAAAAAACTGAAGACCCTTTTGTTCAATTAATTTCCCTGCACTGCTTGTTCCGTTTGGGCCTTCTGCTTGTTTTCTTTCTTTTATCTATCTCTGGCGCCGGGAAACCCATTGAGGGTAGCTGCGCGCAATATAAGTTTAAATAAAAAAAAAATATTTTACTAAGGCAAATCTAAGGAGGAAGTTTCTAAGCAGAAAAGCTTCTGAACTCAAGTTGTGATTTGGGCAATTTTTCGTGGTACTCTTTAAAGAAGCCTGTGGCCCTGCAGGAATACGGGCAGGTATTCTTAAAAACCTACTGGTTGATCAGATTGGGATGGTTTGAAGTGGTGCCTGGGATCGGTAATAAAGTCCGGCAGACTTCAGCTTGGGTTGGAATCTGCTGTTGCTAAGCTGCAGGTATCTCCCTGCTTAAACAAGGTCCCCAGACCTGAATCGTGGGCGTTAAGCACATTGTCTATTCCCTATGAATTGTTACCCAGAGAGTAAGTGAAAAGCCCCTACCTGGCACTAGTTCAACCCACTCTGACTCAATTTAAGGTTACAAAAACGTTTTCTCTTCCTTAAGCTTTCTTGACACATGTTCTCCGACTGTAGGTGTTATTTGAGGTTTATCTCAACTCCTGGCTAACTGGGTAGGATAGCACTCTTCGATATCTATAACTGGTCCATTAAGGGAGTACTATCTGCTCTGTGCTCTTTAACTGCTGCAACGATGTGCATCCAGGTAAAACCCAAGTTGATACCCATTTTCCTTATGGGCCCCTGCTCTAAATCTATACTTACTATTATAAAGAGAGAACTTGCACATTTTGGCCAGGTAAACTCGGGAACCACAGCGCCTATCTACACACCCGATACGTCTATGAAAATTTCAGGGTGTGTAGATGGACATAGACTATTTAAATTAAAAAAAAAAGTAAATAAAAAAATTAAGTTTGTAAACAAAGTAGTCCCCTGAAAGTAGCGCCGGCTGGGACCTAGCGCTGGCCGCTACGCGACGTGCGTGATGACGAAGGAGGAGGGCCATGCAGTGACGAGCGGCTGTGCAGTGAGGAGCAGCGGCACAGGTAAGGAAAGGGAAAGTGAGACTGTGTGATGCAGGGGGAGGCAAGAAGGAGGCAGCAGTAAATGAAAATGTCGGAGCGCGAGTGAGTCGGGGCGGGAGGGGGCGCGAGTGAGTCGGGGCGCGAGTGAGTCGGGGCGCGAGTGAGTCGGGGCGCGAGTGAGTCGGGCGCGAGTGAGTTGGGGCGCGAGTGAGTCGGCGCGAGTGAGTCGGGGCGCGAGTGAGTCGGGGCGGGAGTGAGTCGGGCGGGAGGGGGACGCGAGTGAGTCGGGGCGGGAGGGGGACGCGAGTGATTCGGGCGGAAGGGAGTCGGTGCGGGAGGGGGTCGGGGCGGGAGCGGGTGTACTGCCCCCAGCCCCTTTCTGCCCCAGGCAACGCTGGGGCGGGCTGCTAGTCCACTCATAAGAAGAAAGCACATCAGGGTAAACTCATAAAAATTGACCTCTCTCAAGAGATTGGCAACAATGACCTGGGTAGCTCAGACACTGTAATTATGTTTTACAATATCATATCTGCACCTCATCCTCAAATAGCTTCACAGAGGAACAACAAATGCTGACCTGGCTTAATAACTTACCAAAGAGCCTCACAGACCCCCTGGTACTGCCAGTATACAAAATACTCTGGTCTCACTGACAGTCCAAAATAGGAATTTGCGGGGGGGGGGGCGAGGGGAGAATCAAAAAGAAAATACTCATGTGGATACCAGTAGCAAATGCCTGCCATTGTTTTCAGAAAACTTGAAAGTGGCCATTTCAACAGTCCTCGTATAACCTTCTACATACACATAATCTACAGATATCATAACAGATCAAAGTACACTTAATTGAAAACACCTCTCATAATCAAATGCCTCCCTCCAACATCTACATGGAAGATTTTGACGTTGATTGGAGAAATGTCAAATCTAATTTGTCCTGGGAAATAGACAATAGATTGAAGCTCCATAATATGACCCAACTTCCTCGCTACCAGCACACAACATAGGGGAGTTATTTGAGGTCTAATTATTACACCTATTGAATATATCCCCTGTCTTCCTCTGACTGCAGTGGATTAATCAGACACTTTACATTTCTTCATCCCTTTCATAAATATTCTATTCTATGACTCTTGTAGAGTGCATGGCTACCCATAGTCCTCCAATCACTAGGAACAGTCATCATAGTCACCAGACGCTACAGCAGGGAAAGTCAATATAGGAAGAGTCATGTTTTCAGGGATTTGCACAAGGAATGTTCATTAGTCAGCTGCCGAAGTTTAAAAGGAAGGGTGTTCCAGAGTCTAGGAGCCAGATGGGAGAATAAACGGCCACCACAAGATTTCCTAAATTGACTTTCACGATACCAGTCCTTTAACTCAGGAAAAGCTTTCTGAAACAAGTTAACGATAAACAATCTAGGATCTGCCTGTTCCGTTCCCTCAGGAATACCTAAAACACTCAAACTATTCCGGTGGTGTTGATTTTCCAGTTTTTCAACCCTCCACTAAATATCTTGAATTTGCTTTACATGACCACTGACTGTAGTTGATGTGAAAACTGCCTCTTCTGCAGTATTGGCATTATGTTTTTTAAGCTCTGTGATCGTTTCTGTTAAAGCCTGCATACAACCAGCAATATCTTATATGGACTGATGCATTTTTAAATTACCTGTCTTATGTCACAATGTAATGTGCTTTCACCTCATCTTTATTTTTCGAACAACTGAAATATTTCACTGAGAAAGGGTTCTCTCTTTGCTAATTTATCATTAATGCTCACTAAATTCTACTGAGGCTGTAGATTACTCAGGCTGTAGATTAGGCATCATAATAGAAGCCCCAATTTCTGTCTAGAAATGATCTGCGGCAGCAAGATCACTTGTGATCAAGGCTTGATCCTGGTCATGCTTGTTAAGTGCTGTAAACATATTCAGGTCATTTTTACATCTGTTATGCCTCTGTATGCCTAATTGGGAAGCTTTGCCTAGTTGTCCAACACTGCTATTTTAATCATCCAACATTACTTTGCCTCCTTTCTTTTTGTAGATTTAATAGCCCATTTTCAGTTGCACTTTTAGAGCAGGCGATCACATTTTCAGATTTTGCTTTTTACTTTGCACGTGAAAAAGGGAACCACAGTGTTTCTTATATTGCTCTACCCAAAATCAGATTCATACCTCTCCTTTTGATAATGTCTCTTATGGTTGGATAACTTATGACCAGCAGTAATGGGCGGGCTGCGGAAGTGGTCTAAAAGTGAGCAGTTACCAAGTTCTTTTATAGCTATAGTTGAGGATCATGCTGCTGGGTGTTTAGGAGGCGTATTATCAGAGAAAGCTACCTCAGCATTGTTTTTGTGTCCTGAAGTGAAACCAACCACGCCGATTTCAAGCGCAGGCCTGCATAGGCTCACATAAATTCCGTGGCAATGCTTTTAATTTTACCAAATTCAGTTCTAGCAACATTGTTACCTTCTTCATTCTCCGGATGCACCGTTTCCTGGTTGCAGGAACTGCTTACACCCCCTTCACTATTCTCCGTAAAACTTTCTTGTATAACTGCCTACAAGTAGTCAGCAACAGGAGAATCCTTCATCCCATCCAGGCAGTCTGATGACACACCGGGCCACATTCTAAGTATTCCAAACCCAGCTTTCCAATTCTTAATGCTGTGTTCACCTTCTCTGGGCTCGTATTCTGCTGCGATCCTGGAACTCTGGATGGGCCTCCACGTACATGCCCACTATTAGTTATGCAGGTGCTATGACACCGGCTACTGCAGCTCCCAGTTTCATGTTTAGCACAGGGCATGTGTGTGCGCAACATATGTGCACAGATCAATTTCAGGGGTGCAACAGGGTGTCCTTTGGACACCCCTGCACCTTGAAATTGCATTCTCAATTTGCGATTCGCTAATTGCGATTCGCAAATTGAGAATGTCTTCCCATTCATTCCTATGGGCCTCTAGGCCCATAGGAATGAATGGGGAGGTATTCCTAAATTGCGACTTGCAATTTGCGAGTCGCAATTAAGGAATATTAAGAAATCACATTTTTTTTGCGATTTCTTCATGCATAGCCTTTTGCTATTCCTTATTAACGAATCCTTATTTTTCGCTAATAAGGACTCGCAAATGGCATTGTTGATGCATGTGGGTCAAGGTTACTGTGGGACCCCATTAACTGAGTGTGGCAAAAAGGGGGTGGGCTCATAAGGGGCAGTCATAAGGAGACATCTTGAGGAGTGAATGCAATGACAGTCAGCAAATGTATTATTTATGATAAACTCTGACCCCCGTACTATATTGGAATCATGATCACTGGTAACATTGACACAGCACCTGCTCATGCCTCTCCATGCCCCCCCCCACCCCACCCACAATGGAAGGAACGACGGCTGCTTCAGAGGCGTACTCCTATTTATTGTGCAGGCAGGGGTGCTCCTGGCAGGGGCATATTTGGACCTGTGCAGCCGCTCGGTGTGACCAGAGCTTGGCATGGACGGTTAAAGGTAAGGCGAGTCATTATTATTTATAGGGTGTTCTTCATACAGCAGCTGCTTGATAACTAGCTCTGCACTGACTGTATAACTGCCGCTGCTAAATTTGAAAATTGAGAATATTACCCAGAGAAGTTGCTTTTGGGGACTGGAAAGCAAGCCTCAAGCCTAAGGAAGAGTTTGCAGAAATAGCAAAAGGCCAATTAAAGGATGAAATAAGGAAACCATGCATGTCTTTACTTTTCTCTGGTCAGACCTTCAAATATAAAACATGCAATTGAAGATGTGCGTGTTTAAGTGCATGAAATCATATAGCAAATCAGGAATGGAATAATGTAGCTATAGGGTTGTTTTTGAAAGGTCTATTGGTGGTGATACAGTCCCCTCCACATTCATTCAATTATTTGTTGGCCTTGAAGTTTAGTAACAATTATGTAGACTGAGATTAACTTAATGCACTTTCAGCAAGTTCTGAATTTTTAGGCAACAGGCCATAGCATATAAAAAATAAAACTACAAATCCCAGAATGCAGTAAGGGGTTGGCTACAACAGCCATGGTTGGCTAAAGTTCTAATTCATAATGATGACACATGGGTTTTCACCTTTCTGGCATATCATCACATGATGCTGATGCAAAGGCACCAGTGAAAACTTTTAATTCCTTACAGTGGCAGAAGTGGGGCATGACTGGTGCAACAATCTGAAAGTGAAAACAATCTTCACAGAAGCAAGACAATGCATTTGATGTTTGGAGGTGCATATATTTTTTTTCCCAAAAGCTATTTTAAGTAAATTGTCAATATGCATATTGCAAATTCCTTTGACAATTGGGAAGTCATTTAATTAGAATCCTTATTTTTAATGCAGAGTGAGTGTGACCATCAGATAGCGGTCATGTGGCAGGGAGGTGAAAACAGTCTATCAGTCCTAGCTGTACAACCAACAGCACTGTACATTCTGGGGCCTGTATTTGCACTTTTCTTACTGACATTTTGACTATTAATCATATCAGGCCAGTGCTAGTTGGAACTGCAGTATTAAATCCTGAAGTAAAAAAAGACAGTGATTTATTGCCGCTGCACGTTCATGTGATGTTCTTCATTATCGACAATGAAGGTAAATGTGTTTCAATCTTAAGCAGTGTGATGCAACTCCTAACTGAGAAGCAAACAAATGCTAGCACTCAACCATTTCTACACTGTTTATACTCTGTATGTGTGTAGAATGGTACAAGTCATAACCGCTGGTTTCTATAGTGTCACTCAAAGGCAATGAAGTGTCACACAGAAGCACCCTGAACCAAAGATATGTCACACATAAGCAATCTGAAACTTTAGCAGCTGTGTTGCCTCAGAGCAAGCTCAATAGGTTCGCAAAGAAGTAAGTGCCTGGGACTAAGTGACGGTATAATCTCCTAGTTGCACTTGCTATGCTGTGCTATAAAATTGGCATTTTAGGCTAGAACACGGTCATTAATGATTAGATCAATAAAATCATCTTCTGAGCAGCTGCAGTGCCTGCCTGCCCTCTGTTACTGAGAACTGCATTCTGTCTCCGGTTAATGCCCTTCCATTTCTGGTGCTTTGCAGCAGTTTTAAGATGTTTTAAGATCATCTTAGACTTTCTCATTGCTCAAATGGATGTAATTTCTGATATTTCTATGTTTCCCTTGTCTTAATTGCTTTATTTATGCTCACAAGAAAGTGTCACTCATAGTCGCTGAAATGCCACTCATAATTGCCGTGCAATTATGAAAATGTCACACATAGCAATCTGAAACCTTGGCAGCTATGTGTTGACAAAATGGAATAATGTGTTTCTGAAGCTGTCTTGTTCTGAGCTCCCACAAGGGCCAAAGGAGGCCTTATGTCCCAGGGTCCACACTTTTACTGGGCCTTGAATACCTGCTTTAAACTCTATTCATAGATTTATAAAGCTAGCCTGCATTTATTAATGATAAGATGATACTTTGTCACTCCCTCGTACTCTGATGGGTTTTCTGGAAAATCTAAACTCATGACTATAAATCCCCATCGCTCATTCGGAAATAAACTGATTGTGGATGGATTAACTATTCATCAAGTTAAGAGTTTTGACTATCTCGGGGTTAGGTGTGCAGAGAAACTTACATGAGACTTATGCGGGAGTGAGATTTTGATCGATTATCTGATCACCCTGATCCTTATCTCACTTGAGTCCCTTTTTGGGATCGGTTATTGACTGTCATTGAGTAAAAGGCAAACCCACATAGGTTAAATCAACCCCATAGACTGACGTAACTCTAAAGAACCACTTACGACTGAAAAGTTTAAAGATTTATTATAAAGCCAAAATCAGTTGCAAGTACAAACACCTCAATATAAGGTTCAAAAGGTATACAGGAAATAGAATGAACATGAACTCTCTAAGAGATCTCAATCGACAGAAGAAAACTACTAAGACCAATTCAAAAATCAATAAGTTGAATATCATTGACACTAGGTGAATCTGAAGCGTCATTTACAAAAAGAAAATGAAACAGGTTAAACTGTCCCTACACTATGCTAGATGACATCCCTACTTAGCAAGTTCTTTACCTAAAAAGGTGTCAGCCGTTGGACTTCCGAAGAAGCTCAATCTCTCTTAGTCTCAGATGGAAACCTATGTCGTGTAGCAGTACCCTTTCTGCCTACCCATCCGCTCTCTAAGGGTCCTCAGGCCATCTGCTCTACCTCCTCCCCGGGGTGCTGTCCCTAATACAAAATCACAGTATGGATGGAACGCCCCTTTGGGACGCCCACCACGTATACACTTCACGTGGTCTCGCTTCTGGTTTTTTCCATAGTTTCGTTTCTTTGGATCGTCTGTTAAGTTGACCTTGCTTCCCAGGCGCCGTCTCCATCGTGCCGGTACCCCCATGACATTCCGGTCGACTCCTCCGGACCTGAGCCTATCTCCTCAAACAGAGCTCTATTCATCAAGCTTTTGATTGGCACCCCCCCTGCACCTGCAAACAGACACTTCGAAACAGGGCCCCAAATTCCAGGCTCCCCTTATCTTACTAGGCCGTAAAACTTCGACCAGCATTGGCAATTTATTTTAACGAGGCTTTTGACTTTAGCTCACACGTGCAGATCAAAGACAACCCACTATCTCTCCTGGCCCACTAAATTATGTGCAGTAGTCTGCACTCTATGAACTCTTCTTTCTTTGGCTTAAAATAATATGCTAACACACCACACTAAAGTTATACAAAAACACTTCTATAAAGTATTGCCTTTAACATATATATGTAAGCAAAATCATTGATTATAATGAATCCATGTCGTGTAAATGATACAATGGTACATTTCGTTCTCACACAGTGCCATGTGGTCTGCACGTTTCTTCATTTTACATTTTACATCTTTCTTCATTTAGCAGCTACATACATGGAACCTGATTAACACGTCTAATGTTCCTAAGCATTCCCACACATTTCTACATTAGCCCACACTCTATACGGACTTTCTAATTCTAATAAACACTCAAGAGTAAATACGGATACATTTTCTCACTACTTAAGTTACATTAGCTAACTTTACGCCACAGGCTTGTAAATATGACGTATACATATTTTTCATTCAAATTGCGCTCTCTCACTTACAGCTGCAAAAAAGCAACTCCCTTTCATCCCATAGGCCAAAGGCAAACCTGTTTCTCCGAGCCGGTGCTTACATTTGATTAGACAAGCACTGCACACAAATTTTCCTCGCCTCGATAGACAGAAATATTTGCCATTCAGGCAAGACGAGGTTCCAAAATATAATTATAAGGGAAGGTACCCCTTGCTTGGGTAATGTGTGCAAATCAAAATGCAAAATATTTCTGGAAGTGTACCTGTTTTCTGACTTAAGACCTGGACATTACTGATCTTGGATACCCTGTTTGCTCTGCAAATCACGGCAATGTCTATTTTGACTGCAAGTAATTTCGTCTTGGACCGTGGCTGGGGTATCTTGGTTCTGTGTCCATTTTAGGAATGTGCACTCGTGCTAACAAAAAGAACTAGATTTTGACCTTTGGCAAGGGCAAAAGAGTAATGAAAACTCAAGCTGTCATGTGAAAGCTGATCGTGTCTAATGTAATAAGATGTGGTTATATCTGAATTGGTCAACTTTCGCCCTGTGCATTTTAGTATTGATTGCCATTTAAACGGCGGATTGTGTGCTATTGAATCTATGTTGCTAATAACTAGAGCCTGACCCTGGTCGTGATGAAGTGTGCAATTGAAATGGGGAACTGCTTTGAGAATATGCATTTTACACATTGATCTATGAATTGAGTTATAATTAGCATTATGCACTTTAGATCTGCCCAGTCATTCTGGGAGCATGTTTCATCATTTTTGCATATATGCTGTCAAATTTTGAATATTATACCCGTCCCTTTGGTGTATTGCATTTAAATGGTATTGTTTTTATATATGTAGAGTGTAGTACTTTTATATTAAAATGTGGTTATTTTACAGATTATATTGAAAATGTGTGTTTTAAACGTGGTTATGATTGGATGTTGGTGTGTGTACTTTTATGGCTATATATGACCAAAATAAAGGAAAGTGATTGATTGTAATTATGAGACAGTTAACACGAATATGCCTCTAAATTTCACAAAATTATGTATATGAACTATGAATACCCGTTCTCGTTCCATGGATGGCATTTTTAAAAACATGTTCTGAATTAGGTGCACGTGCCTTCTAGCAAGTTTGAATTAAGTTTATCTGGGCTGCACAAAAATCCCGACATGCCTGGTTTCATTTTACTAAATTTGTGAGGTGGAGACTGCATTTTAGGATCAGTTAGGCGGCTAAGCAGTGTTTCAAGCGGACTGAAAATGTGGAAGAGACCTCTAAATGGACTGCCCTAAGAAGAATAAAAAGTCATTTTGAGAGGTGCAACTTCTGTAACCAAGAGCATGTCCTTAGAAATGTGACCTATAATCATGTTAGCCTTCTCCTCCTACTGTCTCTCGTCCTCCTCTCTATCCTGCTTCTTTTCATTTTGTCATCCTGCTTGTGCCCCCACTGCCTCTTCGGGACCTTCTCCATACTGTCGTCCTTCCAGTTCTTCTTCTCTTTCATCTTTATTATCCTCTTAGCTGTCCTCCAAATGTCCCCCTTGGTTCTGGTTCTCCTCTGGATCTTGGCTATGACCTGGATTTTGCCCGCCTTGACCCTAATGGCCTACTGGTTATCCTTGTACTCCTGGTCATTGCCCTGGTCCTGTTTTATTAGGCTATCATCCTTATCTTCCTGGTTCTGTACATTTGGGTACTTCTACCCCTGACCTGATCCCTCCCTGATAGTCTTTAACCTGCTCAAGATCCTCCTCCCCATACCCCTAGTCTCCCTCCTTGTCCTCCTTCTATTTCTGGTCCTCCGGTTCTTAATCTTCCAGGAACCTGACCACTCCCCCCTAAATTTCTTGCTCCTGGCCCACTTAATGTTCTTCGTGCTGATCGTCCTTGTTTTCTTGGTCCTGGTCTTCCTAGTTTTTGTCCCCCATCTTCTCCTAGTCCTGTTCCTTGTTCTTCTGATCTTGCTCATGATTCTCCTCGTCCCATGAAACTACGCTAAGTTTTCCTCATCACCATCTGACCCTAGTCCTGGTCCATTTGGCCTTCTTGGCATTTCGTGATCATCCTGTGCATGCTTGCTCTCCTGGTCTTGGTCGTGGCCCTCCTGGCGGGACTGATGGTGATTGTGGTCCTCTTGCTGATACACCTCAGCAAGTGTATTTTTGGATGGTAAGGGGTACGTATGAGTATTAGCAAGACCTCCTCACTAAAAAAGCTGGCGTTAAGGCACCTGCAGCAGAGAGCTATGTGTATCAATCATATTTCCTATTAAAATGGTGGTAAGCTAGCTTTGGTAGTTAATGCAGTTGCTGAAGTGATATGGGTGCCATCTCTTCATCACAGGTTTGAAGCATCATAAAATGGTATTGATCATTAATGTGCCTGCTACAGGGGTCAGGGTGTAACTTGTAGATCATAGATTTGTGTGTTCTGTATGATAACTCAGCGGGCTAATTAATGATCTTGTTGCAGAGAGATGTTACCTGCATGCCACCTGAGATAATCCAGCTAAAATAGCCAATTGAGCAATCCAACTGCTTCAAAAAGTTTTATGTAACCTGCAATACATATATTTGAATCCTGCCAACTTGTAACTCAATCTTTTGTTATCGTATGTTTGACACAATGGGTTCCATTAAATATTATTCTCAAATGTTTGTGAGTACAGTTTGTTGTTTTTAGGTACACACATTTACTGATCTCCCTGGCATTCTCCCAGAGCATACTTGGACATATATACATAGTGAGTTTAAGGAAGTCGAGCCAAACAAATGTTCAGGTCACAGTTTATCTCAAGACAGCTTGTGATTGGACATGCTGAGTGTGCCCTAGTTTATCCTGGTGGGCTAAGAGATATATTCCAACTGCACCCAGTGTGAGCTGCAGCTGTTCCAAGGCTAAATGCACTTTTGACAAAAAAGACTAAATGGTCTGTTGAGGCATACATTTGCATTCACCCACAGGCTACAGTGACACACAAAGTGAAAGTGTCCTGCTACTGTGCCCTGGGCGTTAGCATACACTGTCATCAAACATGATTGGTTGGGTCTTGAGCAGTGGTAGACCTGGCATCCTTTGCATTGTTTCCCCCCACACATTTTGCCTTCAGATCTCCTGTTGTTGCTGGTCTTAGGACTCTGTACCACTTTACCACTGCTAACCAGTGCTAAAGTGCTTGTACTCTCTCCTTAAACCATGTTTGATTGTGTTACAACCAATTGGCATATTTAATCTATTGTAAGTCCCTAGCAAAGTGGCACTACCTGTGCCCACAGCCTGTAAATTAAATGCTACTAGTGGGCCTGCAGCACTGATGATGCCACCCACTTTAGTAGCAATGTAAATATGTGTTCGAGGCATATGGGCTGCAGATGGTACATTATGAATAGATCGCCATCTGGTGTTGGGCTCGGATGATTGCACTTTGTTTTTCTCTTGGAGAGTCTTTTGTCTCTTGGTGACTCCTCCCTTGGTTGGTAGTGCGCATGGGCATCGGCTCCATCCTTAGATTGTTTTTTTCCGCCATCGGGTTCGGATGAAGATCGAGACGCTCCAGATCAACTTCGCAAGAAAGTGATTTTCGGCGCGTATTCCCTTTCCAATTCGACGGTATTGTTATTCGAACGCGTTCATTTCCATTCCGACGCGTTACAAATTCAAAATAGAAGAGAAAAACTTGGAACTACGTCGAAGAACAGGAGGCCTTTCTCGACGCAGTCAAGCCCGGAGTCCATGGAAAGGACTCCATTCAAAAAATGTCCAACGTGTGGTGCTAAGTTCCCACACAAGGACCTACACGAGGTGTGCAACCTCTGTCTATCGCCTGAACACGAATCCAGGGACTGCGAAGCCTGCGCAGCATTCTCCTCCAAGCTAACGATTAGAAATCGTCGAGCTCGAAGACACGAGGTTTCCAGAATGCAGGCGGAAGCGATCCCGGAGCTGTTCGGAGACGAACAAATCGAGGAAGAAGAGGACCAGTCGGGGTCGGAAGGGGACCAGTCGGAGGCTGAAGAACTCATCGAGCAACAAACCGTGAGTGACGACGTCCCCTTACCGAAAAACCGACCCCGTGCGGTAACGACCCCGCCCTCGGGCCCGGTCAAACCGCTGAAAAAAGTTTCCGACGCCCCGCCTTCGGGCCCGGCAACGAAACCGAAACTGAAACCGAAACACTCGGACTCCCACCATGTCGGATCCGAGAAAAGGGCGACATCGACTTCGGCACCGAGGATACATACAAAGGACAGCTCGGGATCGAAACATTCCATGTCGAAACATAAATATGACTTATCGCCCAAGAGACACTCGATACCAAGAAAGTCGGAATCGAGCAAACATTCGGTTTCGAAAACAACAAGATCTGACGATCGAAAACAAAAGCACCTCTCGGAACCAGGAACCTCGGTACCGATTCAGGAGCAACAGACAGATCCCAAACAAAAGATCTTGTTTATTGATCCACAAACTGGGAAAGTGGTCACGAAGAAGAGAAAGAGTGAACAGTCAGAAGATAAACCTCTTCCTTCAAAAAAGAGAACAATGGGGACGAATATAACTCCTCCTGCTTCTCCTCGTCCTAGACTAACACCCTCTTCTCCTATTCCTCACAATAGGCCAAATATTCCTACACCTTCCACACCAAGACCAGCTACACCTCAGTCAGATGTAGACAGTGATCTGGGGGAGGGAGAACCTCAAGGGGATGACGAGACTATCCCAGATGAGGAGGATCCATGGGAAAATTATGATGTAGGGTCAGATGGAGACAACGACCCAGAGCTATATCCCTCAAAGCCTTCACCACCTGATGATAACACAGGTTTTGTGCAGCTCATTAATAGGGCAGCGAAATACCATAAAGTAGATATACATACAGAACCTCAAATAGAGGATTTCTTGTTAGAGACTCTACCTAATGCACAAAGAACATCAGGTACTCTCCCTATGTTGAAGGGTCTTCTTACTCACACAGATGAGATATTCGAAAACCCAGTGAGAGCCAGGGTGTTAAACCCAAGAATTGATAAAAAATACAAAGCGGCTCCAAAGGACCCAATATTTATTAGAGGGCATGTACCGCTAGACTCGCTGGTGGTCTCAAACGCTCGTAAGAGAGCAAACTCGTTATCTACAGGAAAGGCTCCTCCACCAGATAAGGAGTCAAAGTTAATAGATGCATCAGGTAAAAGAGTAGCATCACAGGCAGCGAATAGCGGGCGTATAGCCAATACACAAGCACTACTCGCACGTTATGACAGGGCACATTACGATGAGCTAGAAAAACTTCTTACACATCTCCCAAAGGAACATCAGAAGAAGGCAGACCAATTAATACAGGAAGGTAAAATAATAACAAATACTTCCATTAAGTGTGCATTAGACGCAGCAGACACTGCAGCAAGGTCTATTAACACTAGTGTCATGCTAAGAAGGCACGCATGGCTTAGAATCTCAGGATTCAAACAAGAGGTACAAACAGCCCTACTGAACAAACCATTTGATCAGAAGACATTGTTTGGTTCAAGCACAGACGAGACATTAGAGAAAATGAAGAAAGATACGGAAACGGCTAAGTCAATGGGAGCATTGCAACAGCCAACACACAGAGGTTCCTTTCGTAGATCCACCTATAGAGGGGGCTCAAAGAATACAGGAACAAATCAGCAATCCACATCTTTCACACCTACATCACCCAGAGGTAATTCAAGAGACAGTTACAGAGGTAACAACAATAAGGGAAGAGGCCGCGGAAATAATAATAACCGCAACGCCTCAACACCAAAACAGTGACTTCATAGAACTCCCCCCAGACCACATAACACCGGTCGGGGGACGTCTATCACAGTTCCTACCTGTCTGGGAAAACATCACGTCAGACAAGTGGGTGAGACAAATTATCCAACATGGTTATTGCCTAGAACTCACAGATACCCCGCCAAACATCCCCCCCAAACAGCGTCCAATGAGTCAGGATCATCTGACATTGTTAAGGGAAGAAGTGCTAGCGCTTCTACAAAAGCATGCAATATAGAAGGTCCCAAAAGATCAACAGGGCACAGGAGTATACTCTCTATACTTCCTGATCCCCAAAAAAGACGGGTCCCTAAGACCAATATTAGACCTCAGACCTCTCAATGCTTACATAAATTCGGAGCACTTCCACATGGTCACGCTCCAACAAGTACTCCCTTTACTGAAGAAAGGGGACTTTCTTTCTACACTGGATCTAAAAGACGCTTACTTTCATATCCCAATTCACAAAGCCCACAGAAAATACCTAAGGTTTGTGTTAGAAGGACAACACTATCAGTTCAAAGTCCTTCCATTCGGTGTCACAACAGCACCGAGAGTTTTCACAAAATGCCTAGCTGTGGTGGCAGCACACCTAAGAAGACAACAAATACATGTCTTCCCATACTTGGACGATTGGCTAATAAAGGCCAAGTCAAAGGAAGAATGTCTTCACAACACACAGAAGACAATTCAATTGCTGCACCACCTAGGGTTCACGGTGAACTACAAAAAATCACACCTGCAACCAAACCAGATTCAGCAATACCTGGGGGCTACAGTAGACACAGAGAAGGCAATAGCATACCCCAACCCAATCAGAGTACAGACAATGGTCGGGTTAATACAAAGATTTCAACCACAACACTCACTACCAGCACGAGTGTTTATGCAACTATTAGGCATGATGTCCTCCTGCATACTGCTAATACCACATGCCAGACTACAAATGCGCCCACTACAAGAGTGTCTAGCGACACAGTGGAATCAGGCTCAAGGGCAGATTACAGATCTGGTGTTGGTGGACGACCGGACGTATCGCTCTCTGAAGTGGTGGAACACAGAAAACATTTCCAAGGGACGGTCGTTCCTAGAGCCAATTCCACAAGTAATAATAACAGCGGACGCATCGCTCTCCGGATGGGGAGCGCATATGGACAGATACACAGTACAGGGGAAGTGGAGTGTGCAGCAAAAGAAACTGCACATCAACTACCTAGAGCTATTAGCAATATCTCTAGCACTAAAAGCCTTCCAAATGCAAATAACAGGCAAAGCAGTCCTGATCAGAACAGACAACATGACTGCAATGTATTATATTCAAAAACAGGGGGGGACACACTCTCTCCAACTGTCCAGACTAGCACAGGACATATGGAGATGGGCCATTCCTCAAAAGATCTACCTGTTAGCGGAACACCTACCAGGAGTTCAAAACCAAATAGCAGACATCCTAAGCAGACAGTCAGAACAAGTGCACGAATGGGAGCTGCACGAACAAATACTACAACCATTCTTCCAAAAATGGGGGCAACCAGAGATAGATCGGTTTGCCAATCATCAGAACGCAAAATGCAAAGAATTCGCATCCAGGTACCCACACCAAAGGTCCCAGGGCAATGCACTGTGGATAAATTGGTCCAACAGATTTGCGTACGCGTTCCCTCCTCTACCACTAATTCCATTACTAGTTCGGAAGCTGCAGCAACATTCAATGACAATGATACTAGTGGCACCCACGTGGGCAAGACAGCCGTGGTTCACCACGCTGCTACAACTCTCACAAGTACCACATCAAAAGCTAAGGTTATTACCCATGCATCTTACACAGAACCATGGAGAAATAATGCACCCAGATCCCAAACAACTGAACCTAGCGATCTGGCTCCTGAAGTCATAGAGTTTGGGTACTTAGATTTACCACCAGAATGCATGGAAATCATTAAACAAGCAAGACGTCCTACCACCAGAGCATGCTATGCAGCAAAATGGAAGAGGTTTGCTATACACTGTAACAGTAAGCACATCAACCCTCTGGACGCATCTACTAAACAAATCATTTGCTATTTGTTACACTTACAGCAATGTAACCTAGCATATACCTCTATCAGAGTTCATCTAGCAGCCATAGCAGCATACCTACAAAACAGACAACATCTGTCATTGTTCAAAGTACCAGCAATTAAAGCTTTCATGGAAGGACTCAAAAGAGTCATTCCACCAAGAAGACCACCTTCCCCAGTCTGGAATCTCAACATAGTGCTTACCAGACTAATGGGGCCACCATTTGAACCTATGCATAGGTGTGAAATACAATTCCTCACATGGAAGGTAGCCTTCCTCATAGCTATCACGTCACTTAGAAGAGTAAGTGAACTGCAGGCTTTTACGATTCAAGAACCATTTATGCAGCTACACCAAAATAAAGTGGTTCTTAGAACAAACCCAAAATTCTTACCGAAGGTTATTTCAGCATTCCACATCAATCAGTCAGTGGAATTACCGGTTTTCTTTCCAAAACCACAAACAGTAGCTGAAAGAGCCCTACATACACTGGATGTTAGAAGGGCCATATTGTACTACATAGAAAGAACACAAACTTTCAGAAAGACAAAACAGCTATTTGTTGCGTTTTCTCCCACACATAAAGGCAATCCCATCTCCAAAGCGGGCATTGCCAGATGGATTGTAAAATGCATTCAAATATGCTACTTAAAGGCAAAGAGAACATTAACTGTTCCTCCTAGAGCTCACTCTACACTCTACACGTAAACTAGGAGCATCTATGGCATTTCTGGGAAACATGTGTAAATAAGAAGGACCCCCTGTTTACGTAACAGAATATGTTTGACAGGGAAATTCAGACAATGCAAACAAGAAAAACAGATGCAATAACACGAGGGAGCAAACGATAAGTAACAAGCAAAACAAGTAATTAAAAAATACAAAATTTTGTTTATTATTAAGTATATATACTCAGATTAAAAAACATAAAATTCCTGACATATAAAATTAATAGGACTTTCGACCTATTGTAAAGTCTCAACACAATACAGCATTCCAAATAACATCATAAATTCTTAATTCCTAACACAATGGTAGACAGTGTTAATCTTCTTCTCGACGCGCGTTTCGGCGTTATCACAGGAACGCCTTCTTCAGGAGTCACATGTACAATTTTTATTTTATTTTATTTATTTTATTTGTAAAGCGCTAACATTCATCCTAAAAGGACATCACGGCGCTAAAGAAGAATTACAAGTGATTTAACGGCAACACTTTGGGAATTATTGATCTGGGCTGGGGAAAAGGAATGTTTTTAGTTGTTTCCTAAAAGAAAGGAAACAGTCAGTTGTTCTGAGTTTGTGGGGTAACTCGTTCCATTTTGTTGCGGCAATGTGAGAGAAAGCCCTCTCTCCCATCCTGACAGTCCGAGCTCGGGTGATAGATGCTCTTCCGGACGTCATAGATCGTAGGTTTCTAGAGGGTTTATGAAATCTGATCGTATCATGTAGGATGATGGGGCCTGTATCGTGGAGTACTTTGTGTGAAATACACAACAGTTTAAAAATGGCTCGTTGTCGCATTGGGAGCCAGTGGAGCTCACGCATACATTTTTTGGCTGAGTCATATTTTCTTTTATTACAGATGGCTTTGGCAGCGGCATTCTGAACCAACTGCAATTTGGAAAATAGGTAGTCTGCCATTCCCACAAACAGTGAATTACCATAGTCCAACCGACTCAGCAATAGTGATTGGACTAGTGTTCTCCTGCAATCTGTCGGAACCCAGGGAAATAATCGTCTGAGCATCTTCAAAAGGCCAAAGCCTCTGCCGCAAACTATGGAGACATGGGATTTCATGGATAAGTCCTTATCCAGTGTTATTCCTAAGTTTTTAGCTTTTGTAGTCGGGTTAGGAGGCAAGCCCAAATCGCTCGGCCACCAACTGTTGTCCCAGACCTGTGTGCATCTGCCAAACAATAGAATTTCGGATTTGTCAGCATTAAGTCTAAGACAATGGTCCTGCATCCATGTTGCCAGTTCGGTCAGGCAGTTTGTCAGTCTAGTTTTAGAATCATCATTTTCATCAATGGTGACCATCAGCTGGGTGTCATCCGCATAGGAACACATTTCGACACCCCATTTTTTGCCGATGGTTGCCAATGAGGAGACGAACACGTTGAACAGCGTTGGGCTCAACGACGCCCCCTGAGGAACTCCGTATTTTATAGGTCGCGGAGGAGATGTATAGTCACCCAGGCGAACTGATTGGGTTCGATCCGCTAGGAACGATGTTAACCATCCAAGTGCTTTATCTTGAATTCCTTTCTCTGCCAGAGTATTCAATAATTGATGGTGGGGTACGGTATCAAAAGCCGCAGATAAATCAAGGAGTATCAGAGCAACTGTACTACCTTGATCTACCTTGGTCCTAATACTGTCTGTCACCGCTAAGAGTGTAGTTTCTGTGCTGTTATTTGCCCGAAACCCTGTCTGTGAGGCATCCAGCAAACCATTAACTTCCAAAAATGTGGAAAGTTGTCTATTGACCAGCTTTTCCAGAACCTTTGATAGGTAAGGTAACTGGGATATTGGTCTATAGTTGGCTGGATTGTTAACATCTGTCCCAGCCTTCTTTACTAACGGAGTAACTAGAGCCTGTTTCCATGATTTTGGGAATTCGGCAGAGCTAAGGGAAAGATTAAATACTCTGGTGACTACTGGACATATTACAGGGGTGAGCTGGGAGAAAATGTGATGTGGACATGGGTCGAGTGGTGAACCAGACTTGACCTCAAGCATGACTTTTT
This sequence comes from Lissotriton vulgaris, assembly GCF_964263255.1. Classification (NCBI taxonomy): domain Eukaryota; kingdom Metazoa; phylum Chordata; class Amphibia; order Caudata; family Salamandridae; genus Lissotriton; species Lissotriton vulgaris. The sequence goes on from NC_141689.1 coordinate 479,625,382, forward strand.
CTACTTCTTCTTCTGAAAAAGGACCAAAAGTATGACAGATGGTATGTGCAACATTTGGTGCATATTGTTCGTTTTTTTCCATCCCTGATTTTGAAAAGGAGGCATAGATGGTATCAATTTTTTCGCAGAAAAAATCATTAAGTTTATTACAGTTCTCCTGTGAGGGAGTAAGATGTACGGAGAGATTAGTAGGGCTGCATAATTCTCTAACAATTTTAAAGAGTTCTTTTGATGAATTTTTATTCTCAGATACTCTGCGTGTGAAATAGTCCTTTTTTGCCTTTCTAATTGCTCTATGAAAGACATGTACAGCAATTCAGATTCTCTTTTTGGATAACTTATATTTACATCGGCACCTCTATACACAAAAACATGCAAACAGCTTTACATATCGTCAACTCCCTACTCATGCAGCCAAATATAAGGCTGCATCAGGTACAAACTTTAAGATATTATATTTGAGCAGTAGTGTAGCATATATTAATAGAACAACGTCTTATGAAAATTTAGAACATTTCATTAATTTTCTCTAGGAAATCCATATCCAGAGTGTATTGGATGCTAGAGTAATCAATACACAATGGCTGGAAGTACATATATGCAAGTGTATTCTAAACATTCCCCTGATGATAGTGTTCTTAATACACAATTGATACATTATCTACATTAAGCCCGAACTCACTGAATATATCTGGGCTTGTATCTTGTATCCTGTCACTCAATATAGTTGAAAGGATATGGTAAATGTTACCTAAATGTATGCTAGTCAATCGGCATATATACTCTATGCAAGTATTTCTTTGTTCTGAACTACATAGTATTGGTAAAAGGACTTAATAAATTCATTCAAGAACTTGCTGGGTTGGGTTCCTAGATTATTTTAACACAGGTACCACGTTTCTTACCTAAAGCAGCAGGTATCTATATTTGCCGAGGCCGGGGCAGCAGCAGTAGTTTCAAACTTTATTTTCTTAGTAAAATTCTGTTTAAAACTGCAAAGGTAAAGGTACGAATAACTAGCGTTTGTTTTCATAATATTGTTATTTAAGTACCTAGTTCAGAAAACGGATCTTATTCCCGAAAAGCCTCTATTTTTTAAAAAAAACATTTTTATATTCGAACTAAAGGTGAAAGTTGTTAATATTCACGCTGACTTACATTGATTAGATTGTATGGTTACTGGTACTCAAATGGCCCAAGGCAGTAGTGGATTACGGTAAATTTGTCTGTTTTCTTAATTTCAATTAATTATTCCTAGAAAATGCGACAAGAAATACAAACAGGTTCTGTTTTAGGCAACTGAGGTGCACAGCGTAGCATTCAATTAAGTCAAGTCGGCACACAAAAGGCAGCGTCGGAATCTTACCGAGAACCAGAGAATACTGCCTGTTGCAGAGAACTAGGAGCGCAGCTGATATGTCTGCCCCCTACGTGTTATGTTGCAGTGCTATGGAATAAACAGAAAGATAGAACCGGGATATTATTATATCTGGCTGCGCTGGATTTACATCCAAAATGCGTTAGAGTTGTTTAAGCAAAAAATGCTAAGGGCTTACCAGAAATAATAGACGGTTGACACGTGCAACAGGAACCTTTAGAACGCAATTGTCAAATTCGATATTTTAGCCTCGTATTGAAATGCTGGGGAAATGAAAAGATAACACGGTCGGATATGCTGATAAGAACCCAACAATCTATTTCTTTTTAGGAATATACAAAATAATTCAAAGGGTCTGCAGCGGGGGACGAAGTACGGAGCTTACCGGTAGTTGTGATAAATACCGCTGGTGCATCAACCCGCGGGCGCCACGATCAATAGGTCCAGTAGCGTCCCGCAGCCGTTGGGAAAAGGAAATCGGCGTGATAACCTGACTTACTTCCTTTTAAAGCCGGCATGACTTAATTACACGTCTCAGCTGATTGGATGCGCGGGGAACCCGCGAAAAAAGCGCTTTAGATGAAATGATATAAACAACGGACTTCACTCAGCGAAAATAAACATCGAGAATGGGCTCCATTCTCGCAAGATACAATGTTGCAAACAGATTCGACCTACTGGCGTGAGTCCAAAGATACAAAGAACGGACTTCTCTAATGTTTGTAGACAACCCGATTGCAGTCGATGTCTAACGGACTGCAATCTCACAAGTTATAATGTTTCAAGTGGGTTCAAATTAGTATCATTGCTACACCGTAGTCGCGATGACAACAGTAGTCACAAACAGACTTCATTCCAATACTTTTACACCGTCACGCGAAGGTCAGTGGTGTCAACATTCCACTAGATGACATATGCAAAGCGGCTACCTGGGTTACACCGCACACCTTCACAAAACACTATTGTGTAGATGTGCACACAACACAACAAGCTAGAGTGGGACAAGCAGTATTAAAAACATTGTTTCAGACAGTTGCAACAGACACGGGCGACCACCGCTAGGGAGAGAACTGCTATATAGTCTATTCATAATGTACCATCTGCAGCCCATATGCCTCGAACGGAATATGCTACTTACCAGTATGCATCTGTTCTTGGCATAGAGGGCTGCAGAGTGGTACATGCCCTCCCAGCCTCCCCGGAAACCTGTGTCTGTTCCAACATTATCTTATTTAGATACACTTACATGGGCACTCTTATCTGTATTCTACTATACTACTCCATCTAACCCTACTATGGCAAAACAATCTAAGGATGGAGCCGATGCCCATGCGCACTACCAACCAAGGGAGGAGTCACCAAGAGACAAAAGACTCTCCAAGAGAAAAACAAAGTGCAATCATCCGAGCCCAACACCAGATGGCGATCTATTCATAATGTACCACTCTGCAGCCCTCTATGCCAAGAACAGATGCATACTGGTAAGTAGCATATTCCTTCAGGTTTCCCTTTGAAGCTTGTGGGTGTGCTGTGTTAAACTGCTGTTTCTACCTGGCAAAGTAAATCTTTTGCCAGGCCAAAACCTTTCTTTGTAATACATATAAGTCACCCGATGGTAGGCCCTGGACAGCCCAGAGGGCAGGGTGTATTCTATTTGAAAGGTAGGACATCCACGTGTAAGTTTCACATGTCCTGATAGTGAAAAACTCTTAAATTCTGTTATTCAGTACTACAAGTCCTACCTCTCCCACAGGATAATATTGTAGTTATTTTATTACATTTTAATAAGTGTGATTTCCAAAGGGGAACATGTAACCAGCTCATGTTTGGTGTCACTGGAATCTTAATTTAAAATCATAACTTATGATGAATTACAATTCTGAAAATGCCACTTTTGGAAAGTTGGCACTATTGCCTTAACCATGTGGGACCTGCAGCCTGTCTCTGGGCTTTGTGTATTCCTCCTACACAGTCGCACACAATGGATAGCTCAGGTGTGACTAGAATGGCCATAACTGGCAGGATGGGAGGGAGTAGCTGGATCCAGCCCCACTTACACTTGAATAGGCTGTGTCCTTTATCCACACAAAGGGCTGCATACCCCCCTGTATCTAACCTGGAGCCCGGACCAGGAAGGCAGGGCAAATTGTATTTCAGAGGCATGCTTCTATAAGCTTCTCCCCACTTCAAAGACACAACTGAGTATAAATGTTGTACCTCAGACACCCCCACTTCAGTACTCTTCTGGACCTGTGGTGTGCTCTCCCATGAAGAAGGATTGCTGTGCTTCTGAAAGACTACAACTCTGCTGAACTGCTGTTCTGAAAGGCTGCCGCCCTGCTGTGCTGACCTGCTGCTCTTTTTCCTGCGTGAGACAGACTGGACCTTCATTGCTTGAACTCTTGAACCCAGAGTGACTCCAAGGGTTAGTTGACTGGCCTCCTGATCTAAAGCTTCAGGGACTTAACAGGCTTCCAACAACCTTGCACCTGGACTCTGCCATCTGTGAGACTTTCCTGCCAAGTGGTGCCACCCCAGTCTTGAAACCTTGGAAGTGGGCTTAAGGTGCTCTACCAGCCTCAGTGGACCCAGCGGAACAGACGCACCTCCTCTGCTGCATGGCGGAAACCTGAGCAGAATCAATGCATCGTCGCTGCTGCAGGGATTGGACCAGTCTCACAAAGAACCGCATCGCATCACATTTGTTTGGAACCAATGAAATCTCGGAGTAAGCCCTCGCATCCCTCTTCAACTGTAGCCTCGTCGACAACTGTGTACCACAACCTCTATATTAGACTTCGCATCCAAGCCCCATCGATGACGACACAGACTATCGCAGCCTTGCCGCATCTCGGAACTGATGCATCACTTCGGCTGCATGACGCATCTTCGACGCAGACCCTTGCAGCTCTCCGCAAACCAGGATTTAAGGTAGTTTGTTCAGCAGGCCTAACTGGGTCCCTATAGCCGGCTCGCTCTTCTTAGCAGTCGTCTTGAACTTGTGATTTTGTTCCGGTCCAGCACACCGAGATTTCCACAGTTGGAGCTTTGTGCTTTTTGGCGCTATTTTCACTAAAATCGTAAAAAATGCATACCTCTGATGCTTACTGCTACTTGGATTTTTGTTGTTTTGGTCTTGTTTTATTTATTGAAGAAAGTTAGATTTTTCTAACTTGGTGTGGAACCCTTATTGTGTGGTGTTTTCACTTTATTACTGTCTGAAGTGTTGCACAAACACTTTACACATTGCTTCTACAGTAAGCCTGGCATCTCTGTGCCGAGCTACCAGAGGGTTGAGCACATATTAATTTAGGGTTGACTTGTGCCTCACCCTGACATAGTTTGTTGTTGCTGCTCAACCAGGGGTCACACCCGAGTCAACGAACAACCCCGGTTCTCACAGGCCACTTCAAGTACAACTGCTGGATCAGGAATCCTGCTGGATTATATTCTATTCCAGCACAGGCTATGCTATTGCAGGCAATAAAAGTCGCTGAATTTGGAAAAACAAGAGTGCTAATGTGGCTTTGCAAAACAAACACTATACAGTAGGTTCAGGAATGGAGGTAGCTCTGGTGCAAATGGATATCTTGACACCTTAAGATTGGTATTTTTCATGAATATAACAGCAGTTCCTCTATTCCATAGTGAATGAAAAATCTATCTGCTTGTCCCTTAAAAATAATTTAATAGCACATACCGGCCATGTTTTATTTATAAACGATAATATTAGTTATTTGTATGGCCACTGACTGCTGGCAAGTGTTTTCATGCCATCAGATCTTGTCATCCAATTTTGGGTGGACTGAATATTGCGTTCTTTTAGAGATTGGATGGCATGAGAGATGCTTCTGAATGGAAACTATAGATCGGCCATCAAGAGTCGTGGCTTGGAATGGCTATGGGTGCAATTAGAGATTCATGGGCATTATTTTTAAGATCATGAACGTTGGTCCAAATCTAGAGGGAGCTTTTCTTTCTCTGAGTGGCAAGTGAGCTTTTCAGTATTCTCTAGAAGGTAATATAGTTATTGAATGTCTCCTTGTCTCAAGACGGGGGCGCTCCAGACAGCCATGGGGCAGATTGCAGTGACTGACATCCTATTCAGGCTTGTTCTGTAGTTGGGTGCTATGAGTAAGTATGCTAATCTAAATGGGTAAAAGGTGTTTGAATTCAAATATCAACAGAAATTTGGGGTTAGTTCTTTGCAAAGTTCTATGTAATTCCTTTGAATTGAATGATAAGTTTGACTGGTAGCCAGTGTAGGAGTAGTAGTGTTACTTATATGTGCCTGATAGGTGAGGTATCGAGTAGACGCACAGATAAAGTGTTTTACCATGCTAAAGCCTGCATACTCTGTAGGATTTGTAGGCAATGTTCAAGATCTTAGAGCATTTATGGAAGATTTCTGCTCAACATTGATTTGGAGTTGAAGGGTAGATACTAGGTAGTGAAATATTCTTCACTGCTTCACTTGGAGGGACGTGATGGTACACTTCCAGAGTCATTTTATGATGAGAGAAACTTGACCAGATTAATTCTGTCTCTACGAATACTGTCATTTTGAGCATCATACTCGACGAACAAAGAAATGTTTTGAACACCATGGCTTCATGTACTTTGTAGGCAATTGATCACAACAACTGGCTCCTGGATCTCACAGGGATCATTGTGGATGCATCTCATGTGTCTATTTTATGACAAGGAGCTTACAGCCCCTTTATTCCCTGTCCCACACCATTTTGATTACATTGGGTTTGAGGGTGCTCCTTTTTTGTCCTGATGAAGAGCCCCTTCTAAGGGACTATTGGGCCTTATACCTTCCCTGGGGTCGAAACGTGGACTTTTCTCAAATACAAACCTGTACTTAAAAATGTCATCCACAAGCAGAAAATGGAAATTCATATATTGTATCTTGTAAATGGGGATTATATTAGATCATGCATAATATATTGTCAGACAGGTTCAATTATCAATTTGTGCACATATTGTAATCAATTGCACTTTTACCTTTATTCCCATCCTTTCACGAGCACTCCATTGAGTTTTCCTTCACTTGTTTTGGAGCAACTGTTCTATACAATTTGTTGTACAAATTGATTGTGGTTTAACCAATAAAATCTAAATCGTGGAATTGAATTTAATTTTTGTGACTGTGTTTATTTTAGGTGCCAATGATTTATTCATTTTTAACCAATTCCGCTTGGACCATTTCTCATTTGTAACTCAGCAGGGAAAGACAAAGATTCTCACTGCTGAGAAGATATGCGGTATTTGTGTATGGCTTGCATCGACTCATGTTTCAGATGTTTCCCGTTTGCAAAAGTGGGGACTGTTGATCTGAAACTGGGGGTAGAATTCCATGTTATTAGATGATACATTCCCAAAGGGCATCATTTCAATTCAGTCTGTATTGAATGTCAACTGGTTGATAAATGTTGAAAGAGCAACTTCCATGGAAGACTATACCTGGTGGAAGAGTTGGTTGGTATTTTATATATTTTGTGAATGATCGGTGTGTTTTCTGTAGAGTTGTAGAAGGTCAGAGTGGATATGTATCTGTTAAATGTAAGTAGGAGGTGGTGATTTTACTAGTAAAAGAGGAGTGATCAATGATAAGAGATGTTCAATACTGGAATGAAGTTTGCCTCAAAGTATTTAATTTGTCTTATGTTAAACACTACTGAGCTGTCCATTAGGATCTAGGCCCCTTTGCCTCTGACAAAGAATGCTATGAGAGAGAAAGATAACTTCCTTGATGTGTGTTGTCACTCAGCTCCCTAACTGAGGTCACTAACTTCCTAAAGAGATCGATTGACAAAGATTTGTTTCACTATGTTTTGTATTCTCTTTTCTGTTGTCGAAGTGTCTATAAATGAGTTTTCAGCAAAAGCTAGATATAATTGCTATACCAACAGAATACGGACTTCCGTACTAACCATCTTGCTGATACCGCATTATGAACCATAAGCTAAATATCAATTCTCCTTCAATTTTGGAGCTATATGTGAAGTTAGACTAAACATCTTCCCTCTCTCTCTATTTCCTTCCTATACTATAATATCTAACCAGGATAAGACTCCTAATACTACAATATTATAGTCTGATAAAATTTAAATAGACTGCACCATAGTAATCCTACTATCAAAGTCACTTTACAAACCATACCTTTTAAGAAATGCGTCATTTTGCATTTTTTTGATTTGATTGGATAGGTTGTTTCTAGTGAGATTCCCAAATATGAGAGTAAGATATGTAGTACATAGAGAGGGAGCATATAACTTCAACCTACTGTTGGACGTAATTATGACAATTCATACACGTCACGTTTGAAGCCAGGACAACTAAAGATCTACACAGACGGGTAGCACCCACAAACGTGATAGTAGTTAAACATTTGTATCCAAACCTGGGAGTAGCATACCATAACGCTCAATAGAACTGACAAAGAGCTTAAGCATATCTTGTATGCCGCAATTATTTCATCTTATGAAACCACCCCATATGTAGGATAATGAAGCAGGTTTCCCTTTAAGGAATGCAGTACAATCAGTGTGTTTGTCCTCAAGGATACAAAGGATAGCACACCGTACATCCCGCAATAACAGCAAGGGCTCCACACATAACTATGAGTTTATTGAGAATACAACTGATAATATGCTGTTTAACCAGTAATAATAGCGAGGGCCGTTTTTCAACAAAGAGCCTTGTTTTCAAGAATAGATGTTATAAAGAGGGCACCCATAGCAAACATTACATGAGGACCTTAGTGGAAACCGCACTAAATCTCAGAGGGGAGTTTCCATCCAAAAAACAAACAACCAATAGGATTGAGCGCACTGCAAGCATAGTATGCAAATTCTTAACCTCGAAAGAAGTACGCACGATTGGTCGACAAACAATTTGGTTCAGACCAATCACATCAGAACATCCTACATTTAAGCAAGGTTGTTCGCGGGCCTCAGATAATTCGAACCAGAACTCCCAGAAGCAGCGTGATTGATCCGCTTTATGAGGTAAGACTTTTTCAGCCCAGACTCTCTAGTATTAGCACATAGGCGAATCCTTCATGTCCCAGCTATAAGACTTAAAAGACTTAACAGTCTTATTTTAAATTTTACCAGGGGAGATTGTATTCCCGCTCGAGGAAACTGCTAGAGCGCGCCACCTTAAAAATCAGCTTTACCTGACAGCGAAAGACGTGTCAAGCGCCCATCATTTTCCAGCAAAACCTCGCTAACGTAAACGTTCTTCTTTCCATATTGGAGAAGATTCTCCACTCGATTTTAGAGGTATGTGTATTTAGGGCTTACAAACACAATCCAGTAGTGTCTCCAAAACAATTCCCTGACCGAGCGGCTCTGTGTGTTTTTCCAAGTAGATGGAACTTGATTGATCTCCTTCAGGAACCATTTTAATCTGTACAACGTCGTAATCTATAAAGTGACATCATTCAACATTCTGAAGAGATTATACAGTTATCATTTTTTGGTTTTCTATCTATCTCTGTAAAGAGACACCCTCATCCTTTCTAGACCAGTGTGAGGATTTTAAACCCACTTTATGGTAATAAAATAGTGTATTATACAACCTAGGAGTATAGTCCCATTCAATACACTATACTTGTGCCACACATAGTACATACAATTCTTATCCCTGCAGATACCTTTAATAATAACCATCTGTATTTACAGGAATTTATCCTATTTTACTTCTTTAAAACGTGGTAGAGAACAGACCCATCAGCTTATTGCATCGCACAGAAATACACCGGTAAGATGGAAATTGTATTAACCGTATCACAATGGCATCAGGGTTATCCAATAATGCAAGTTGTACTAGGAGCCTTTCCGCTTTAATATACGGGTGTAACGGCCTCAAAGTCTCCCATATGCACACCAATCCCACATTAAATAGGAACAGGGGGTTCGCACAATCATGAAAATATCAGTAACATTCCAACAGCACCTGATAAGGATCCTTGCAGCATCATACCCAATTAGGGATATAGAACTTAAATGGACCCATTGTTTTCCTAGTTAGTCCCAAAGAATCTCACAGGGACCAGGTAACACTGTATCCAAGCAGTGATCAAGAATAGCGACTGTGTTCTTATCCGTTTAATCCCTAGCAATTTAGACTTGGTTATTCTTGCAATAGCAAACTATGTAGGAGATTACAGAGATATAGTATGACAGTAAATAGAAGCTAATGAATGTACTATGCTAGTTGTAAGACTTTCCCTGTAATAGGAATGAGTAGCTAACCAAGGATCATCCAATTGTGGAGTATCAACCAAGTATGATAACTGTGATCGTTTTTTGCGAAAATTGAAGATTAATTGTATGTATATCTATTGTAGGGGAATTGTACAGACCCTGAAACAAGACAGACATCGAACCTTAGTCTTGATAAAGGTGGAACATATTCGCTTCAGAACCACCGAAACGCGTTGACGCCAAACTCCTGTACAATTCAAGACCTCTCCTCCCCTGTTGATATACAAATTTCTGGCCATAAAACTAGGGAGTGATGAAATTGTAGTATTGAATGTACCACTTGTATTTGACAATTTTTTATGTTTTACAACAAATTTTTGTCTGTCTGTTGCATTGTGCAGGTCACAATAGATTGTATTATTAGTTGAAATTTTAATTGTTTCTTCGTAATTGTATGATGTATAGATGTAAACTGTTTTTATTTCTGTTACTTTAATAAATTGATGTGTACCTTATGTTTAGAATTGTATTAGTTCATGATTTTATCGTTTGTTGCTTTAAAGCTAAGTTTTAGCTTATCCTGTATATGTCTCAAGGGAACTAGTCTAATTTCTGGGAAGCTACTCCTAAGCCATTGTCCTTGCTGCTACATTTCAGCCCATATAATGTATGCCATGTTATTGGAGAGAGCGTCTGATTGAAGAAGCAATTTCTGAGTCTCTTTCATGCGAAACCTAGACTGGTTAGCGCAGTCTTTCATGGCAGATCTCTCCCCTAACCTTAAGCCCTTAATTGATCGCCAACCCAGGATCTCTGAACAACAAAGGGTTTTATTGTATCTCCAGATGTTAAGCAGCTGTGGTGTTTCTTTTAGCGGATGTAGCTTCCTTAAATTGTTTTTATGATGCAGGAAATCGATGGAGGTGTAACAGGTGGGAAAGCAGTTTGGTGCCTATTAAATGCACTTTATATGGTAGTCAACCTTGCACTGATGCTATTTGTTACCCGAATAATGTTCTATGTCCCCATTTTTATTATGGTTTACATTTGTGTATTAGGATGAGTTTTAAGTTGAGCCTGTGCAGCACATGCGCTGCTCTGCGAGGCATGCTGTATTGAGAAGGGACTTTAAGCTCCACCCATATCCCGCCCATCTTTTCAATTGGCTCCTGTTACCGTCCTTGTGAAATAGTTGATTTTCATTCCTGAATAGGCTTGTTAGTCCCTCCTTTGTACCGTCTTGTCTGCATTTGTAAGCTCCCATAACGACTGGACCTTTTACTTGTCTTGATACGTGGCCTGCATCATCTTGGCTGTCAGCTCTATTTTGTTCAGTGATGTGCCCCTGTTCCACCCACAAACTTGCAGAACGCCACCCGCTTTTATTTTAATTACTAATGGTGGTCCGCTTTAACTATAGTGGCGGCGTTTCTTTATTTATGTATTTTAGCAGTGCGGTCCGCTTTAAGTATAGCGGCTGCACTTATTTATTTATTTTTTGTTTACTAGCACCCATGCGACGCTTTCACATTAATGGAGGCCACATCCACGGCTGCTATTAAAGTGAAAGCGCCGCATCGGGCACTTTCACAAAAAAAACATTTGTTTCTCAACTTGACAAACAGATGCTTTTTTTTATCAATGCCCCCATGCCGCGGTTTCACTTTAATGACGGCCAAGCCCCTTTCTTTAGACGTGGCATGTCTAAAGAAAAGTGTACAGCCTCCATTAACATGAAAGCGCTGCATGGGGCGCTTTGACACAAAAAATATTTGCAATGCAATAGGTCTCGCATTTGCGAGAGTTTGAGCTATTGGCATTTTAGCCATTGGCAATTTAAATGCCAATAGCTCAAACTCTCACGAATGTGAGACCTATTGCATTGTAAATGCTGGTTATTGTTCCATAATGTTTTATGAAGCAAGAACCCGTTGTCTTTTTAACCATTTTCACTAATTTTTAAGTTTTTATGAAGAATACTTTGTGTATCTATGTTTAAATAAAAAATATCTTATAAAGATACTTTGACTGTGACAAAGGGTTTCCATCACCTTCCAGCAAAACAATCAAGAGTACAGCCTACAGAAGAGCCAGTCCTAGACATTAGTTCACACCTTGCAAAAGTACAAATTAGTCCATTGCTCAAATTCAAAAAAGAGAGAATTGATTTGTCTTCACATTTGAGCATTTCAGTGAAAGTTACATTAAAGTGATTAGTATGAACTTGCCTTTTGATGCAAAAACTGAGACTATATGTAGATTTAGATTATAAATTACATATTTTCTTTTAATTACCAATTCTCCTGCAGAAAGGCGGTTAGATTGTACAAGGTTCAAAGGCCATGTTGGATAGTTGATCTCAATTAAGGCAGGATAGGTGCTAATATGTTAAATTAAAAACACTTAAATAAGCACGCATTCGCCATAAGGTGTCTTGGCACTGAGTAGTCGGAGGAAAGGAAAGAAAGTTGGAAAAAAGAAAAATCTCATCAGTGTTGAAAGTTTTTAATTGTTTCCTAAACTGTATATTATTATTTTCAAAATGGAGCTGCTCTGGTAGAGAGTTGACCAGAGAAACTGCGTCTGTTGATCCTGTATTTTGGAAGCACTAGATTGTTTGAGTTGGAGAATCTTAAAAGTGGGGAGTGGGGTATTATTCCCAATTCTTTTTGTCACAGAGTGAGGGGCGGTACCATGTAATGCCTTGAAGCTGATGCAGTATGTCTTGAATCCAATTCTTTGCTTTAGTCAGCGAAGCTGCTAAAGGGCCGGTGTCACATGGGTAGCTCGCAGAAGTTTATAAATCAAACTCGCTGTCCCATTTTGTATCACTTAAAGTTGGTGGATATAGTTGCTGTAGACAACTAAGTATATTACGTTTGTGTAGTTGAATCTGGACATAATAGTTGCCTCCGTTGGTTATCTGTAATGGTACAGTTGATTTACAATTTAATGGCTATTATTATTAATACTTTCAAGGACACCTTTCTGCTGACCTTCTGGTCTTGACTCCTACTTTCCCATGGGTTTCAGGATTAGCTGCTGTCTTAGATTGAGTAAAACTATACTCTCTCTTCTCTTGGTTTTCCCTGTACATTGATAGGAACCAGAGAGATGCCTCCAGTACCCTGGCAAGCTTCAGCATCATTTGCAGATTCTGTTTCCTCAAGTTACCTGAATTTGGTCCAGCTGTATATGTATTTTCGTTACCTTCTGCTCAATTCTGAGTGTTTTGTATCTAAATACCCACGTTATAATTTCTCTCCGACCAGATCGATCACCTCAAACAATACTGTGCCAGAATTCAGACCTTCCTTAGAGGGTCCCTTTCTTGCAGTTCCATGAACCTCACAAACCACCACTTGAGCTGAAGAACAGTAATTCGTCTCTAGGAAAATGTTGAATAGTTTACCCCTGATCTGCGTTTTTATACCTTGATCTAGTCCTGTCATTCTGTGGTGTGAAGACCCTGCAGATTCTACAGAGATTCCATTTTGAAGTCCAATTGAGCATGGAGACGTCCTTCTCAAACGTTTTCCTTACTTAAGCTTCCCTTTGCTGTTCTCTTCATTCTGATTCAAGTGCAGAGATGTGCTGGTCCAAATGACCCTCTGCTTGCTAATGTTTCCCAACCTAACTTTTTATTCCCATGACTCCATGTATAGACAAGTTCTTATTCTTAATATGGTAGTTTGTGGTCTGCAGACCTTTCAGCATGAACCATTTTACTATTCTAGCTACAGTACTAATGGTAAAATGCCTTTGGCATTTTTCCGCCCAGTGTCGATAGCACTTTCTGATCGTATGCTTAAAAAATGGCAAGAGGCCTTGTTGCTTTTCTAGCTCGACGTGAATGGCATTTGGCTTATCCAATGCTTAGATATTCTGCTAGAAAAACAGACATTTGAGGTTGAGCGGATTGACAGTGTTGGTGGTAATGCAGAGTGCTCCATACTAGGAAGCTCCCTACTCCTTTTTGCATATGTATATATTTATATATGTATTATGTATGTGTGTATATTTAAAACCTCCTGACGGTCACTACTGGGTACTTATCGTTAGACCCATATTTCCATAGGAAATTGATTTTTTGTTTACTAATAACTTTCGAGCCGAGTGACGAATCTTCCCAAACAATTCTCATCTACCTCAGCTCAGTCTTTGAAGACTGGGTGATCCGTCAAGCAGGGGTCAAGAAAAATGGAGGGGGGTGGGTCTCAAAATGCGTTTTCCCAATGCTTTTCCATATGAAAATTGAAAAGCAATTCCGCAAAAACGGCTTAAAGGAATTAAACCAAATTTGGCAGAAATCTACATCTTTACCCATAAAGCGTGCTTATTGTGATTTGGTGTAAATCATTTCAGCAGTTGTTTGTAAATTAGGGTACAATATTTATGTTTTGCAGCTGTCACTATCAATGAAGATGTTGCAGCAGCCATTTTAGGTCATGGGCTGCAGGGTTAGGTCCGAAAAAAAAGGAATTTGAAAGAAATATATAGAACATCAGGGAAGGGATACCATAATTCAAAAATGCCTTTTTATGTTTTTAATAGGAGTCACAGGACTGCTGTAAAATAAAAAATAAAAACAACATTAAAAAGACAGACTACAGTCCTTTTGAAATTGAACCCCCTCAGGATAGGCCAAGGCCCATGTCGATGCACATGTTATTAAAGAGGAGGGGGTCATGCGACCCCCTCCCCAGCCAGCAAATAGCCACGGGAACCCCATCCACTGAGGGCCAAAGAGTTCTGTGGATTCCATGGCCCGGTACACCTCTTGTTCTCTGCCCGGCAGAGTGCGGGAATGGAACAGAAACTTAATTCCTTGCCCACACTCTCCCATGCAGTGAACATAGCTTTGCGCTGACCCGGGGGAACAGAAACTAGCTGCTCCTGCCATGTGGCAGCAAAGCAATAGAGCTGGCTTCTGTCGGCACTTAGGATGGGTTCTGACAGGGGAGCAGGCAGGGCAACGGGGGCCATGGGCCTCTCCCCACAACCCCCAACAATGGCATATGACGTGGATGCCAGGGCACCCTCTAAAAAGTAACTAGAAAAAGACACAGGCAGTGAAAGACTGGGCCCACACTATCATTTAGAAAAATGTAAGCTGTAGATGTCCCCGTGAGACCGGGGCGCCCATGTATATATAAATAAAAGAAAAGCCGTCTCGCCATTTCATTATTGAAGCAGTGAGGCCACTAACAAAATAACCACTGCTACTTTCTGGAAGTGACCTATAATGTCCTAGATTGGCTTATTTGTAAAAAAAAAAAATTGTTGTGGTGCCCTGAATGAATGGTAAGCGCACCACCTACAATTTCTTTCAGTCTTGTAGGGGGCTGCAAGGAGCACAGCAGTCCCACAGAAAAGTTTTTTTTTTAAAAGAGCATGTCTCTGGGGTCATTTAATGCATGATCCCAGGAGAGGGAGCATACCATTTTTTAAAGCACTCCGAACTGGAGCTTTATGCTCTTCAGCTGGATTGCAGAGCCCCTTGTGGTTGTTACTATGGCTTTATTTTGTGGCCTGAAGTGTGTTAAATAACGACTCCAACACATTCATGTTAGTGAAAATAATTCTTATTGATTCCCATGTGTTTATTTCAGGTCTTGGGACCAGGCAGCAAAGACAAACTCTATTTAGCCAAACATAAGAAGCCTCCGTGCCATGACCAAACAAAGCTGAAGGAACAGAACTGTTATGGGCTTCGAGGATGAAAAGGGTTAGTTAGCCTAGCCACATTTAAATGCCCCTGGGGATTTGAACTGCCTTGCCTGGTCCCATACTAATTAGCTGCTTAATTGCAGCATGCGGTGCAATGGCTCGATGAGGGGGGAGTATTTGGAGCAGAGGTTGTTGCATGGAACATGCAATGGCGTTACCTTGCCAGAGCTCCTGATGTTGAGGGATGGGGTACCAGACTTTGTCCCTTTCGTGTTCAGGCGGGTGTGCAGAGCCTTGAAGAGGGAGGTCTGGCAGGTCCAGACCGGATATATGTATTTGGACACTCTGCCCATTAGCACTAATAATGCAGACAATGTCAGTCGATAGATGGCAGGCCGGGCCGTATGCTGCCTTGTGGGACTTGTACCCAAACGATCGATAAAATACTCTGGCTGATGCATTGGGCTCATTTTCCTTGGGGACTGGACAGTTTTTACAATTCGCTAAAATTGTGGTGAAGGTCCCTGGGATTTGGCCTTCCTTCCCTCATGTCCCACGAGACTCTCAGGCATTGGGAACATTTCTAAATATGGCTGGGGGTCGGAGACTGATCTTGCATGTGTACAGGGTGCTCCAGGAGGAGATTCCATAGTGCGAACTGCCCGTGCAACCTAGGTAGCATGACCTACTGTATGCTCCTCTGTCTGACAAAGAGTGGGGGGACATGCATGAAGGGGCGAAGGGGACCTCAACGAATACGAGACTCAAACTGCTTCATTGTAATGTAGTTCATGGAGTATACCTCACTCTAACTATGTTGATTGGAATTTACCCCGGCCGTCTATCTGGCTGTGCACACTGTGCTTAGCATGGGGCAGATATTTTACATATTTTCTGATGGTGCCCTGAACTAGACACATACTGGCAGGTAATATTAGGAACCCTGAATCAGTTTCCAAGGATGGTTGCCTGTGTCTGCTGGGAATGATCCATGCACAAAAGAAAGAAAAGCTTAGAAGGAGGTTCCTTCTTCTGGGTTTCGTACTCGCTAAACGGAGAGTTGCCATTAGGTGCTTGTCCCCTTTCGCCCTGAGAGTGGCTGATAGGCTGCATGATATGGCTGAATGGGCAGGGGCTGAGAAAAGCCATATGCGAAAAATATGCAGAGATAACATGTCAGCAGGTGATCTGCAGGCCTGGGCAGCAGTTCTTAGCGAGCTCCTGGAGCCCCTTTGAGCTGTAGGATCAGTGCTTAATTTGTAAAATATGAAGTGCCAGGGCTCTGACCCGGAGACCACTCCAGCTTGCACCCCCCATCGCCCCTGTCATCGCTGCCCAAACAACTACTAATCATCTCTCTTGCATGTAAATGCAACAGTTCAGATTATTCCAGGTCCCCAAAGCTAAAGGAATGTCTGGGGAGGCAGGCATTAGTAGCTTTTTAATGTACACTGTTTTCCTAAACAACTGCTATACTGCTCAGCTCTAAATTACATTAGCAGTGCCACCTTGTGGCAGACTGCCCTAATAGTGGTGTTGACAATTAGGTGCCGGTGCCGAGCACCGGAAACCAATTAAGTGCCGGTGCTCAGCACTGGAAAGTTCCGGCTCAAATTAAGCACTGTGTAGGATGGTTGTAAGGGTGGAGAGATAGGATGCTGGAATACGGGACTTCAATTGATATTCACCTATATTATGAATGAGCAATAGGGGGCAATACTCCCATTTGGCACTCACATGAGGCGAATTCCTTTGAACACACTATAGTCTATATATGTGTTATAGTAGAGCATGATGCGAAGGGAGGGTGGGTTGATGTTTTTATCTTACACAATATACTGCTGTGATAACTTTGTCACTCTTAAATGCCAATAAAACTAAAAATTGAAAGAACAGTCACATTCTTGCTCCTGAAGTCGTTCCTGCACCCAATCATCGTTGCGGTCAAAGTTTTGGGGTAAATCGAAGATAAAACACTAGACACACACATGGATGATTGTCCCTTTCCACCACTCTCAAACCACTCTCAAACTATAGAGAGGGAACAATGGCACCACTGTACTTCCAGGTCAGGTCCTCCCCAGACGAGAAACAAGCACCCTGGTACTGGTTTCAGCATATCACCCCTCATCAGCCAGGCTAGCTTGAATCCAGTGGCACAGCGAGAACGTCCATATGCCACCCAGGCTGCATTCAAACTGGGGTGGAGTAGTGAGCAAATAAACAATGGATTAAACCCATATTTGTGACTGGGGTGAATGTTTGATTTGTTAAGCATTCCGTCCATCATCTGTTCTTCAAAGGAAGGCTGATGCTCATGGACAACACCACCACCTTGTGGTACTGCAGTAAGCGGAGTGGGGTATTGGGCCGTGTGCCAGGAAGCCTTGCACCTCTGGAACTGGCTGGACCGCAATGGAGTTCTCTTAAGGTAAACCACCTAGTGGGATATTTAAATGCCACAGCAGACCAACTCAGCCACAGGCTCCTAGCGGATCATGAATGACAGTTTCATCCAGAGATGGCACAGACCATCTTCCAGCAATGGGGAGAACCCTGTGCAATGCAACACTTCTGCACATTGGAGTTTCCAAAGCCGCTGTCATTTAGAGACACCTTTCATCTAGAGTGGAGCTCAGGACTCGTGTATGCCTCTCTGCCACTGCCTCTCCTGCCCTGAGTTCTGAAAATCATTAGGAATGACTGGGCGCTAGTCATTCCAGAAGCACAAAACTGGGCCAGGAGAGTGTGGTACACAAACATCCTGGGCATAAGCATTTGTCCTCTGATTAAGCTGCCACTTCGGGAGGATCTCTATTGCAGTAGGGCAGCAGGTAGCACTTTGCATCTCCATGCTTGGAGACTGAGCGGTGACAGTTGACCTACATTTTGAGGGTGTTGTTGTCATTTTGGCTGTGAGGCATCCTTCTATGAAATCAGTGTACGCCAGCCTTTGGGACAAATTTGTGGATTAGAGTGACACTGGGCAAATTGACCCTTTACAGTTTCAGCTGTCTGACGTTTTATTGTCCTTTCTGTCCCAAGAACAGCATGGGTTTGCTTTGGTACTATTAATGGCTACTTTTGACTCTTTTAGCCTTCCTAAGGTTGGCAGATGTACTGGTGAGGTTTTTGAAAAGTTAGCAAAAAATGTTTTCCACTAAAGCCCTCTGTGATTCCCCAGAGGGACTTCAACTTGTTTCTCGCATTTTCGATATGCACCCCTTTTGAGCCATTGCAGTCACTCATTATGACTTCTGACCTTAAAGCCAGTCTTTCATGTCACCAAAACATTAGCTAGACCAGTGAGCCAACTTCTAGCTCTTTGTGTCAATCCTCATTATAAGACCTTCTTCCCTGGTAAGTTAGTTTTGAAAATGTAAGCTTCATTTCTACAAAGATAGAAACTCCCTTTTATTTCCTCCAGGCTATCACAATTCCAGCATTATTTGCTTTGCTTCATCCCTTTAGGAGGAAGAGCAATGTCATTCTTTGGACCCAACAGGGAACATAGAGTGGACGATTAACTTTTTTGTAGGGTTTTCCACAGCAAAGAAGGGCAAAGCAGTGCAAAAATGAGCCATCACCTGATGAAATGTTCTCCTTATAAAGATATGCTATGCACTAGCGAAGAAGCAGTGCCCAGAAGACTTGTGGGCTCATTCAACCAGGGCCAAGGCTGCTACCACTATGCTAGCATACGGAGTGCATGGCTTAGACATCTAAGAAGCGGCTATGTGGGCATCAGAACACACATTCGCAAAGAACTATTGCCTCAACAGTCTAGTTCATTGAGGAGGACATTTTGCCCACACAACTTTTTGGTGCGAGACAGCTCACAAACCCACCAACTTGGCAGGTACTGCAAGGGTATATGTTCACAAGGTAATGAATCTGTGGTTAGAAGTATCCACCAGAAGAAGAAGTTACTTACCTTCTGCAATGATCTTTCTGGTGGATACTCTAACAGCAGATTCCTCATCGCCCCTTAACCCTATCTCCGTATTCTGTGGAATGCACTCTTTTCCATCAAAAAATCTAATCCCACTCTATCAGCACACGGGTCATACCCATTGCTGATGGGCTCTGGGTCTGAGGGCTTAGACAGCCTAGAATGCAACTGAAGTCCGTGCTCCTGGGTGGGGCTTCTATAGAGCTCCGCTTGTAACTTCCGCAGTTGAATGACGTGGACATGGAGCCGCACAACGCCACCTAGCGGCCTGAAGGAGCAAGGCTCTCAAAGTCTCCAGATACAGTCTGGCACATGGGGTTTACTCGCAATGTGAGTACTTTGCAGTTAGAGTATCCACCAGAAAGGTAGTTGCCAAAAATAGGTAACTTGCTCATTTAGCAGATTTTCGTCTGAAATTACAGGTTACCATTACAGATAAAACTGAAACCCCATCATCACAAAATAATTTCCCTCAATACTTTATGGCGAGAAATAAAGTTGAAAGCAAACCATAACAGTAACCGATATACACTTAAATTAGTGTTGTTATTATTTTGAGCTAACATGGTCTTGGTACCCAGCAGCTAAATGCTGAATATTGAAACAGGGAACTAGTCCTCTAATCCCGGCTTGCACAGCAGACCTAAAATGTGATCATGGGCAAATGAACGCAGACCTTGTGCCTCCGTTACCATATCTGCCAAAAGGTAGGAACACGTATGCTTTTCGTTTCGTAATGTGTTGTGTAAAAGCAGACACCTAATTATACAGTTTTAATTAAATACAAAAATACAAAAAGGTCCAGGATAAAAAAACTCAATATATTGAAAAAGTAAGCTCTTTTCACAAAATTGCCCTTTGATTGCTTCCTGAATCACTTCAGCTGACAGTAAAGTACTCTTATGAAAACTCTATGAATTAGGTACCTCAGAGGCACGCCGCACTGAATTCTGAATATTACTGCCTAGCAATTTTGTCATACATTATGAAGGTAATATGGTGCACTGAATCTCCATTAAATTGCAAATGCTGATATTTCTCCTTTTTTTTGCCAGTTCATTGTAATTTAAAGTTTGTCCGCTGATACTGTTTGTTAATAAGCCAATCTTCCAAATCATCTCAACTTCAAGTACCAATCTATGTAGCCATGGAAATGTGAAATTGGGCACCATGCACAGACAGAAAAAAATGATTTGCGGTAATTCTGGGTACAGGAACACAACATTCATCATTAAAGTTAGAACACGGTTTTCATTAAAGATTTTCTAACCATTTTTTCTCCTACGGAATTATTCTGTTTGGTCAGTGCCAGGCTTCTGAGAAGCACCCTTTGGGAGGATTGCAGTTTGCAGTGTTTTATCTATAACCTCCATTCCATATAAATGCCTTAGATTTGTTAGGATGGTAATCCACATGCATAATGCTCCGGTTATACAGTTTATATTATGTATCGACAACTTTAAATAGCATAAAGCGCAAGCTGAAATGTTTCTTGGCATTAAGAAAATATTTTACACATCTTAATTGTATTTATTTCATTGACTTAAGGTGAATTAAATTGTGACCGGCATGCTGACCTTCCCTCTAAGCAGTAGTTAATAAATCCACGGAGCTATTCTGCTACTTCAAATCCGATAAATTGTTGTGTTTAGCGGTTGTGTTTTTTTCTTTTTATTTTGTTTATCACTTTTATTCTGCGGTTTTCTGCGCAGTGAATTAAATAACACTATCTCAGAAGAACCTTGACCGTCTCCTACATTAACTCAACTCTTCCAGAAGTTGTAGTTCAGGCATTACGCCACCTTAGAACTGTAATTCATTTCTCGTGTAAGGAGTAGGGCGGCTGAAGCAAAGACACGCTTCCCTTCAGATGTTGCTGCTAAGTGCGTGCAGCGTGCGTCAGCAGGCCGTCTGCGCCTCAGCAGTAGGAGCCTATAACAAGCCCCAACGGAGATGCCCTCTTCACCGCGAGCAGTCACCAGCCGCATCACTCAAAGCCCGTGCCTCCTCCATTTGCAACGCTAAACAAGCCGAGAACTGACTGCTGCGAAGCCAATGTGCAAATCTTTGCGCGTGGCAGCTCTTTTTAGGAGCATCTAGACGAGCAGCAATTGTGAAAACAGAATAGTGCTGTCAGTACCTGTCAGGCGCGTGCCCAGGGGCGTAACTCAATGACGGCCCCCTGAGTTTTCTATATATTACAGCTATTCATTGAGCTTCTGGTGAGAAGCCTGCGCGCACCCTTCCCCCTCAAGGTTTGGAAGCCCCCTGGAAGATTGGGGGGCCCATTTCCCAGCCACCACTGCCTGTTTGGTAACAGGCCTTGAAGTTACCTTTTTTATTGTAACACTTTTTTTTCACATCAACTGCTGGCCTGGAAAAATAGGGCATATGTTACCACATAAATTTAAACCGATTAGGAGATGGTTAGAGTGATAGCCGGTTTGTCAGACTTTATCAGCGCTGGAATGTGGGGGGACCCGTGGGATCTATTTCTGGACTGGATTTGGGATCTGGCCAACCCAAGGAAACATGCTGAATGTGTCCGGTGGTCATTCTCCAACACTAGGACACAACCCAGCAGCGCCCGCACAATGTCTGTATTTCGCCTGGAACAGCAAAATGCGAAGGGGCTCTTTCTTATTTTTAGTCGCACCCGACCCAAAACATACCCCTTCTTCTGTTGTAGTCTCATCCTGGCTGGGCGCGTCTCGAGCCCAACACCTGGATGCCAATGCAATGGAAGAGCACAAAGCCACTCGGGTTCTAATCATGATTTTACAAGTAGAAGAGAAACTATTGGAGGCAGGATTTTAACTTTGTTCATCCCCCTACGTAAGAGATGTGTATGTACTTTAAGAATGCCAGATGTGTGTCTATATTTAAATCACACCTACCATTTTTCCATGTATTTCTTTTATAAGGCTACTCATCCAGGGTAGCATGTCAGAGAGCTTTACTCACACATAGGCACAATAAATAATCATAAAAAGTGTTTAAATCATTGTACAGGAAATGTTACATAATTCAAGGAATCGCATTTTGTCCATACTTTTAGACATTATGGCCCACATGCATCAAGCGTTTTTGCATTCGCAAACGGCACGAATCGCAAAAATCGGCCGTTTGCGAATGCAAAAACCCTACTTGGGATGCATCATTTTATTTTCATTTTTCGCAATTTAAGAAATAGCAATTTTTTGTGATTTCTCAAATTGCAATAGCGTTTAAGAAATCGCAAATTTTGCGATTTCTCATTTTGCGATTCCTTAATTGCGAATTCGCAAAATGAGAATGCCTTCCCATTGATTCCTATGGGCCTCTAGGCCCATAGGAATCAATGTAAAGCGATTCGTTATTTGCGATTCACAATTAAGGAATCGCAAATAAGGAAAATTAAGAAATCGCAAAAACTTTTCGATTTCTTGATGCATAGGAATTTGCGATTCCTAAATTGCGATTCCTTAATTTTCGCAATTTAGGAATCGCAAATTCCTACAATGATGCATGTGGCTGTATATGCCTTGCTCACACATACATCTGTCTCAAAGTAAATATCTGGCCATGGGTAAGACAAGGTCCTAGAAGACACAGATCTCGGTGCATCCATCACTCCTGCTGCTCCCCTTCTCCTGCGATAGTCCTGAACTAATGGCTGCCGCTTAGGAAGCCATGATGTTGGCAAGGGACAGTGATGCCCCTATGCAGTCCACTATGCAAGTAAGCTGCGCACCGGGAGGACACATAACAGTTTTACTCAAATAGAAAGGTAAATGTAATAATAATCTATACTGTTGCCATGAGTGACGAGCTGACATAATCCTTTCCATGAGTGGCTATGTAATTAAGAGTATGGCTTAAAACATCCTTAAAAATCCCATGCTACACATAGCATGCTGTTTGACTTATATTTTTGTGACTCTGCTGGCCCATGGTTATGTGCTCTTCCCAAAGTTCTATTTTTCAGTCTTGTCAATGTTCAGCTTTACTATGTCATGTAGGCATTGAACTTGATCTGCGTACGAGGTGTCTTTTCCGTGAGGGACAGAATGAGTTGCATGTTGTTGGCAAAGAAAATGCATTGATGCTGTGAGATCAGATGATGGCTGTTAAAGGGAGAATGTATGCATTAAAAACAGTGTGGGTGGATCCTTGTGGAATTCTGTAGGTGAGGTCGCAGGTGCCTGAGGTGTACAGTGCCAGGCTGACTAGGTCCTTTCCGTCATGAAGGAGCAGATCCATTGGCGTGCGTGCCCTTGGATTTTAATGTTGTGCAGGCGTTGGATGAGGATGGGGTGGAAGAATGTGTTGAATGCTGCGGAGAGGGACAGGAGGATGACGGCCACAGTGTCTCCTCTGTCCAGAGTAATGTAGATGTCATCTGTGGCGGCAATTAGGCAGTTTCCTTACTGTGGTTGGGTCTGAAACCAGACTTAATGGTGTTGAGGAGTTCGTAGTTATTGAGTTATTTTTTCTCTAAGACCTTAGCCAGCCATGGTAGCAAAGAGATTGGTCTGTAGTAGACAAGCGTTGAAGGGTCAGCAGAGGGTTTTTCAGCAATGGGAGGACAGTTTTGTGTTTCCAAGCATCTTGGAAGGTCGCAGAAGAGATGGAGGCATTCAGGATGAATGTGAGCATGGAGCTGCTGGGTTGCAGTCCTCTGTAGTAGGTGTGGTGGGGACAGGTCTTCGCTGGGGCCCCTACGTGATTGGACATCATGATGGCGGCGGTTTCTTCTGGGGTGATGTCCAGCCTTGTAGTTAGCAATTATTCTTTGGATAAGATCGGGCGGCATTTGCCGAGATTTGTCTGGTCAGGTTGAAGTTGCTGTGAATGGCATTGATTTTGCTGCTGGAGAATGGAGAGAGAGTGTTGCAGAGGACCTGAGAGGACAACAGCACTATGGGTACCTTAAATAAAAACAGAACTGTTGGGTTTGTCAATGGTTGTAAGCTGTACCATATAAATGAACACCCATATTTTTTTTGCTTATAACTAGAATTGAAAATGTTTCAATTCTTGAAATATGAGACCATGAATTAAAAACCACTATGGCTCTATAAGCTGTAGTATCTTTCAGAATTTCTCAGAAATTCCTGTTCTGCCCTTCACACCACTTTCTTCTGCAGTGTCTTACTCTAAGACACATACCATTGTTCTCACATCTTTCTGAAATCCTCTATTTGCATCTCACTCACACTTTCCCACAATTACCATCGGTACATGACCAATTATGAATCTGTGCCCTCTGCAGAGAGGCCACTGATTGGTTGTGCACATAGTCAAGATTTCCATGACCCAATGACAGGCACTGTGAGAAACTTGCACTTTCTTGACTTAAAAGCTTTCTATCTTTCCCCGCCATAAACACCATTCCACAACTGGAGGTGACTCAATTGAAAGTATGCACCTTATAATAGTCATGTGTAGCATGAAAATAAACTTACAGAAACACACCACCTTGAAAAAAGCATGTACTCTTAAGGAATGCAAGGTGAGGTAAAACATATGAAATGTGAACAGGGATTGCATCACGGACTTACAAAACCTTACAGGTTTTTATACTCCTCTTTGACATAGCTGCCTTTTTGCCACTTATGGACATGAATATAGAGCTAGATAGGGACAAGTTTCAAGGCCTGGTTTTAATTACTGCCAGGTCTGAGACCCGCCAAGACTCGGCCCACTTAAAGTGTTGTTGGTCCCTCTTCGCCCCTGTCCTTACCCATGGGAGCCAGCCCTCTGGCACATCCCTGGTGCAGTCATATAAATGGTGGACTGGATAAGAATGTGCGTGCAACACCTGGGCTTGCACCTCTGGTCTTCCTCCTGGCCCCAAGCCCGTATGTGAAGTAGGACTCCTAGCCTAATTAAATCAGGCGCGCATTTTTAAGTTGGACATCATCCGATATTATCTCCTAGGCAAAGGTCGGGCTCCCAGACTCGCCTACTTATCACGTGCAACTGCAGTGGGGAAACCGTCTGGTGTACAGGCCGAACCGGACAGCAAAAATCACGAGGCCTCCATGAAATAAAACAAAATGTTCGGCATTTCTTAAAGTAGAAACGCATAAGGTGCTACGGAAACAAACACATGTAACGTGCTGGTGTACGTGAGACGAAACGGCAGGTGCTTTATTTCACCAGCTCTTTAAACGGTCAGAGTATGCCCCTCTGAATAGGAAAACACTCACCGACTCCTTTCTTTGTGAGCCGCGCCTCGCACAGCAAGCGCACGGACACACGAGCCACCCACCCAGCTATTCAAGTCTAGTGGGTGCTTATTCACCCACACCCAAATGAACCCCTGAGGTGTGCCTAGCTGCCCGTACCACTCGTAAGGCCTTCGCTTGCGCACATACAGAGTGCAAAGCAGTAGTCCAGCCTTCCCCCAAACACAGGCACAAACACACACAGCACAGTTACATCACATTTAATATAGCAGTTGAAACAAACCGCAAAATAGAATTTAGCACGGGACGCTGCAAGTCCTTGTTACTCTCGGGACACCTAGAATGCCAAAGCAAATAGGTTTGGCTTTAATGTGGCAAGAAATGCAGACCCTACCTGGGTTAGCACATTAAAGCCGGACCTATTAGCTCTGCAAAAGCGTGTATCTTACTCACAAAATGTGAGCCAGTGTGACCAGGAACATTTCTGTAGTATTCTATCGTTGTTTTCAGTGCGAGGTGGAAGAATGTTCTTACCAGTTTGTTCTGTGTTCTGTTTCGAACTTTGAGCTGGGTGGGATATTGAGGGGCAGTTGGACGACGGTTGAACAGGCTGCCAGTTATGTTCTCACCTGCTGCTGTCATTGGAATAAACTGCATTTATCTATTTACCTTTATGTGCCTTTATCAATTTCTTGATATGTTTTAATTTATCTTTTTTCTTCATGACAATGAGCATTGCTGTTGTTTATCTTCACAGGAAGTAGCCCACAAGACAGCCCTAGAAACTTCTCCCCGAGCGCTTCAGCCAGAAGGTAGGAACTAACTCCATGTTGTCTGTACTTGTCGCCATCAAGTGAATGCTCTTTTCTCTCATTTATTATCGAGTTCTGCGCCCATGGCCGAAGAAAACGTGCTCGTTTGGACCATACACCGTGACCTTAACACGCCAAGTAGCTGAGGTGGTGTGTTCTAGAAAACAACATTCAATATTACTGAATGAAAATAATCCTGGCTAGTTAGAGCACGCATCATCTCTGCTTCGATGCGCGTGTACCATGCTCATATAGATAGTCAACATTTGAAAAAAAAATCCAGTGTCACTTTGCTGCACAGCTATCAATTACTTTCTTGAAAATTTACCCAAAGCTCCGCTCATGCTGCCCAACCCACATAATTAGCATAATTTAACTCCACCTACTTATCGTAGTGCAGATTATAGGGTCTACTCAATAAAGCGAGAATTGCAGGGAATTGAGACAGGAATTTCAAACTTCAGGCCAAAGTAGCTGACTTGGAAACATTCTCCTGTTAAACTGCATTGGAGAACTTTTCCAACTCAGCTACTTTGGCCTAAAGTTTGAAATTCCTATTGCAATTTTCTGCAAGACGCTTGGCAGGGCTAAAAGTTCAATTGCTGGGACTGTCCCAGGGATAGTGAATTATCCGGCACAGTCTCCAACTTGCGAGACTGCCCCGGCAAAAACAAGACAGTTATGTAAAGTAGGTGAGCAGCGCACTCTTTTAAACTAGATTCTGTGATTTTTGTTCGATAGGTGTGCAGTGTTAGAATAGTGTCTGCAGGACATCTATGCAATACTACTAAGGAAGTGGCCTAGCTCCAAATGGGCAACTAGAACTCTAACACGCATCAACCAGTTGCAATTTAATAAAGTAAATTCAATTTAATCCATCCAATTGTACAATCCAAATTCAAATAAAGTTTCTGTAAATGTTCAAAATTTAAATCTCACAAATAAACATGAGACCTTCTAACAAAAATCAAGATTTCGGAAATAATCAAGCATTATAACTCCGTATGGCCATAAGTAAAAACAATCGTAACAAGCAGTAACTCCATAAACGTGACGTTTTACTCCCAATGTATCCAAATGTTCTGCCCTGTGCGTGGAAGCCCTCTTCAATATCATAGAAGAAAAGCCTCAACAGTAAAAAAGTACTCGTAGTTACACTCGTGTTCCTAACTGAAAGAGACTAGGTGGCTTCTTGAACTGATAATCTGAATTAAGTATAAAGTAACCGAGAGCACTCCGTTCTATCACCGTGAACGCGGTGATAGAGCGGAGTGCTCTTGGTTACTGCTTGTTACGATTGTTTTTACTTATGGCCATACAGAGTTATAATGCTTGAGTATTTCCGAAATCTTCAAGCAAGTTACAGGCAGCAACATCTCTGATAGTAACCCCTGAAGAAGGGACAGAAGTCCTGAAATGCATTGGGTTGGGTCTTCAAAAATAATCATTTAAAACTTGATGCCATGTATAATTGATTTTTATTAGAAGGTCTCTTGATTATTTGTGAGATGTAAATTTTGAACATGTACAGAAACTTTATTTGATTTTTGGATTGTACAATTGGATGGATTAAATTGAATTTACTTTATTAAATTGCAACTGGTTGATGCGTGTTAGAGTTCTAGTTGCCCATTTGGAGCTTGGCCACTTCCTTAAAAACGGGACAGTTGGCAGCTATGAATATGCCATGGCACACTAATAAAAGAATTGTATTACACAATACGAGATACACGGATAAATATGCAACTATTAAAAACAAGTTGCGATCCTCTAAATCGTTAAATCCACAATTTCCATAATTCGCACTACATGATCAGCCCAGTGGAAAGGCAGTAAAGGATAGAAAGGAAAGATTTTCATTGATTAAATAACAGTCTATAAGACAATAGACGTCTATTGTATGTACAAAGTAAATCAGAACAATAGAATACGAGTATGACCTGCTTCTGATTGCAGCAACAAAAGTGAAAATTCTGTTAGCTTGTTTCTTTTACATAGCGGTAGGGACCATAAGCTAGCTGGCCATTTTGCTGTGTTAACAGACTTGTTTTACTAAAATGAACAGTACTGTTTTGAATGGACATGAAAGAAAAATGTCTCTTTGATCTGTGGTGTAACTTATTGGTTTATGTGGGTGTACGTAGAAAGGTTATACTAGTCTCGAAATACCTTAGTTTTGTTAGAAGTGTTAATTTCTTTATACAGCATTTAGTATCCGCTAAAACTCACATCTAAGTTCCTGCAAGACAGGTATTTGCATAGGATCACATAGTATGCTAATATGTTGGTACTAGGATTCAAACCCATTTTAAGAATCAAGCTCTGCGCAGATAAGAGTTTCCAAATTTGGGTTTATTAACATGAAGAAAAGGATCCCATCCACAGGAATCATACAGACACGAAGGAGGCCCAGCTTCAACTGACAGCCTCTTACATATACATTTGAAAGCTACTGGCAACAGGAGCAGAGACCTAGAATGCCACACATCTCCCTCCTTTGCAAAACAGAGTAAAGCAATAAACGAAATGGATACAAGGATAATGAAAATGAACATAAGAGAAAATCACATAACATAAGCAATACATTTACTGTACATAAAAGTATGTGGGATTGGAAGATACCCTTGTGGACCTACGTACAGTGCCTGAAGCCCTGACAAATCCCTTTGAGATTCCAGAAGTGTTATTTAGACCACCAGAGAGATTAGTGTTCTTTGAACCAGCAGGCAAATTTTTTGGACCACTATAACTGTTGCACGAGCTGGTACCAGAACCTTCGTATAGTGGATGAAAAGGTACCAGATCATCTCTAACAACAACCACTCTGTTCAAGTTCCATAAAGGGTGATCAGCAGTTTTGACTGCATTCTGAAAGATCTTGATAACTTGCAAAGGTTTAAGTAATGTTGTAGAAGAGGCTCTTCTATAAAGATTCTTAATTAGAACCCAATCTCCCACTTTCACAATAGTCTCTTTCACACTCCTTCTCTGGTCCTTAAGCTCCTTGCGAGCTACTATTTTATTTGATTCAGTAAGTTTCCAATCACGCTCATCACAGCTCCCACCCTGAGTAAGTCATTTACCCATGTAGGTGCCACCAACATGTTGGGACGTCTTCCCCTGAAAAGTTCAAAAGAGGTTTTCTTAGTTATGGCATGAGGGAACACCTTATAAATTTCAACCTTCTTAAAAATGTTATTACGCCAGTCTGACCCAGAAGATTTAGCCATCTCAATCGTCTCTTTAACCCCTTCGGTGCTCATGACGAGCTCAGCTCGTCATGAGGCACAGTGCTCGTGTGCTCATGACGAGCAGAGCTCGTCATGACCACACCCATTTCTATTAGGGCCCAGCACAGGAGAGGAATCTCTCAAGCAGTCAAGGTGTTAAGGACATGATTGAAGTATTCTACAATTCCGTTGGTTTCAGGATGGGATAAGGCACACTTCTTGTGCTTAATGCCATATTGAACTAGGAACTGCTGCATTTCTCTGGTGACAGACTGAACACCATTGTCAGTTTTCACCTGCTTAGTCTTTATGCCACGTGTAACAGTTCTTTCAGGCCATCTGGTGAATAGGTCAACCAGAACAAGAACATACCACTCTGAGCCATTGGAATGAACAGGACCAAAAATATCCAGTCCGACTTCCTTCCAGGGACCATCAGGGCGATCTCGTATATCCATCGGTTTAACCTTTGGCTTGGCAACCCTCTCACTCAAAGCACACTGCACGCAATCCCTGGTAGAGCGCTCTACCTGCAAATCCATTCCTGGCCACTAATATGACAACCTCAGTCTCTCTTTGGTTTTCGACATCCCCTGATTTCCAGCATGGACCAAATCAAGAAGATCGTGCCCAAGGACAGACGGAGGAATTCATCTCAAACCTCTCACAAGTAGACCACCTTGATCTGAGAGTTCATCCTTGACATGCCAATATTTTTCTAACTCATCATCACCCTTGGGTTTGGTTTTCCAACCAGTCTTCATACGTTCCAAAACCTCAACTAACACACTGTCAGAAAATAAAGCTTCAACCCACCTTTATCGAGTAATACTGTCACACTCTATGCCACACACCATATCTTCATCATTTTGTATGCAATCATCAGATGAAGTTTGTTCACCAAAATCAACCAGATGTGACAAAGTATTCGCAAACTTGTTGTCTACTCCAGGCAGGTACTTAATTTCAAAACCATAGTCTTGCAGACCTACAACTCACTTGTTGATCCTACTAGATACAGCATCAATGCCTTTTTTTAAAAAGATTTCACACAGAGGCTTGTGGTCAGACCTAACTTCAAACACATTGCCCCACAACAGGTTTTGAAGTTTTTTAATGGACCACAATACAGCGAGAGCTTCTCTTTCTATAAAAGAATATCTCAATTCAGCTCCCTGCAGACTCCGTGACAAAAATAAAATTGTCATCCTGACCTCTATTCTTTTGAAGTAGAACAGCACCAAGACTCTTCATACTGGCATCAGTTATCAAATACGATTTTTGGGGGTTCAAAGCAACTCAATTTGGGTGCAGTGTTCAATTTCTCCTAGAGATGACAAAACTCATCTTCACTTGCCTGGTCCCACACAAATTCACACCCCTTGTGTAACAATGATCTCATCTTGACACAGAGAGAGTCGAAACCCTGCACAAACTTGCTATAATACTCTACCATTCCTAAGAAACTCATCCAGGGAGTGAATATAGTTTGCGAATGTTATTAACCAGATCCGCCTTGAGCATAACACCCCCCGCAGAAATGGTGGGACCTAAATAATCAATAGATTCTTTCCTGAATTTACACTTCTCAATTTTGACTGTGAGATTATGGTCATTAAGTCTACCCAAAACGTCCAGAACTCGTTCATCATGCTCTCTATTGTCTCTCCCATAGATCAGTATATACCCTTACTCCGGTGAGATTTTTTAAGACATTTTCCAAGGCTCTCTGAAAAACCGAAGCTGCTGACACAAGACCAAAAGAGAGTCTGGCAAAGCGAAAGGTGCCAAATGGAGTCACAAAAGGGTGTAAGATCTTTGGAATCTTCACTCAATTTAGTCTGATGATAAGCAGATTTAAGATCTACGGTACTAAAGACTTGCACCTTGAAGTAGCATCAACAAATCTGCAATCTTTTGCAGTTCAGTTCAGTTTTTAACGTCTTTATTTCGATTTTTCATCATAAAAGACACATATATACAGAAAATTTACATTGTCTACAATGGATACAACAGAGTCATAACGATATAAATATTTAAATACATATAATAACCAAATCAGAAAGAAAAGAACAAGACAAAATCATTAAAAAAAAGACAAGTGAAGTTAAGATCTCAATTAAACATACATATAAAGACGTCAAGGGAAATGGTAAAATCATTGGAGCATATATAAAATTGGCAGATCGTCAATACTATTAAATTCATAGACCAAAAAAACAGTCAGGGAACATGGTATACAGGTTGTTTAGATCGTGATTTATGAACTGATTGACTTAGACCTTATCAGCCAAGCCCACCCGAGGAATTTCGCCAATCCTATAGTTAGCCATTCAGAAGTATTCGTTTTCAAGGTGTACAATGCTTCACTACTCACTCGGGTGTTTAGTCTAGTACATACAGGTTTCAGCCACTTATTACGAGGTTCGCAATAGGCAGTACAGACAAATAAAAAATGGCCTAGTGTTTCTTCACAAACGGCACAACAGGGACAGAAACTTGACTCCAGCCTCTGCCAGCCGCTAGTAAAGGCCCTCAAGGGCAACGTGCCCACACGGAACTGATGATATAGTTTCCTGTCTAATGTTTTAAGGATAACATCCCAATATACTTCTTTATTGGGAATTACTTTGTGGAGCAAGAACTGGCCTGTCAAGTTCACTTTCTCAGAAAGTGCAACGTGTTCCGTTTTTACCATGGACCAGAAAAAAAGTTTGAATTCATCCTTGGTAGAAAAGGTTTGGGAACCCGGCTCTGACCATAACAAAGGTAGGCCCATATCAATAAGAGTGTTCTTAATTTGCTTTAGCCACGGTATGTTGCATGCCCCTTGTTGCAGTCTCACATCTTGAAGCTCACGGGCAAACATGGCCAGTTCCGGGGTGGACCATATGCGTCTCCATAGAGCCACCATCCTGTACTGGGCCTGATGTTTAATGGTATGCATGCCCATGTCCATCAAGAGAGGAAGGACTGGTGTTGATGGGGGGAGACTAACTAAGTTACGAAGAAATTTATTCTGTATCCTATCCAGGACAGCCAAGTCCACACAACCCCAAATATCTGCCCCATACAATATCGCTGAGCTGATTTTAGCACTATAGATTTTGAGCGCGGGCAGTACTCTTTTAGTCAGGGAGCGCCGCTGCTCTTTTACTAGGCAACCAGTTAAGCGGGCAAATTTCAGACAGAGTGCCTCTACTTGCTCTTTCCATTTTAACCTATAATCCAAAGTAACACCAAGATAAGTCATTACATCAACCTGTTCCAGTCTGGACCCATTCATTAAAATATTGCCCCTCAATGGCTTTTTCTTGGTCAAGACCATAAACTTGGTTTTGTTAATGTTAATCTCAAGATCATTCAAATTACAAAAATCCATAAATTTGTTTATTGCAACCTGTAAACCCTTCTGTGTTTTGGCCAATATGAGGGTATCGTCTGCAAAAATTAAAAGGGGGAATTTTGTCCCACCCAGTGAAGGAGCATCAGTGTGGGTGTCTGAAAGGAACTTAACCACCTGATTAATGAAGAGCACAAATAGGGTGGGGGCCAGGACACAACCCTGCCTCACACCACGGGTCACGGGGAAGGATTCAGTAACCTGGCCCTGTCGACCCCATCTGACTCTTGCGAAGTTGCCCTCATGCATCTTAATGGTAAGATCTAAAAGTGCAGAAGGAACCCCCATCCTTCTCAGTGCAGCCCACATCTTCCCTCTGGGGACCAGATCAAACGCTGATTTGAGGTCCACAAATGCAGCGAAGATCTTCCCGTCTCTCAATAACACAGTTTTCCAATAGATCATGACAAATCTTAAAATCTGGTCAACTGTGCTAATGTGTGCCCTAAACCCAGCCTGCATTGGAGACAAAATATCTACTTCTATCATCCACAAATGAATTTTCCCCAACAACATTCTGGCTATTACTTTTTGAAGGGCGTCGATGAGGCTGATGGGGCGGTAATTTCCCGCATCAGATCTATCCCCTTTTTTATGCACTGGCAAAATCTCAGCCCCTTTCCAGGAGTTTGGGATCCTAGTGCCCCTAGCTATAGCGTTTGCTAAAATCAATATATACGGGACCCAGTGTTTTTGATCATATTTGAAGAGGTCCGCAGGGATGCAATCCATGCCGGGGGCTTTGCCATTCTGCACTTGTTTAAGAGCAGAAATAGCTTCGGTTTCGGTAAAAACAACGTGATCAGATGAGGACAATTCAGGCTGCACACTGGCATCTTCCCTAATGGTGGTAAGGGAGATCCGTTCCGTGTGGCTGAACTGCGCCTCATAATGTTTGACCCATTGCTCTGCTGGAACGTGGTTTACCGGACTATGTAATTCCCCCGATTCTCCCCATTTCACAACCTCCCAGAATCTTTGTTGGTTGGATGAGGTACTTGCCTGGTATAAATCCAACCAACGCTGGTCATCCCATTTAGTTTTTGCCTCTTTTAATGCCTTCTTATAATTCACCCTAGCTATCCTTATATCCACACATGATTTGGATTTAATGGCACTTAGCAGAGAGCTGTGGGCAATACTACAGGTCTTATCGTACCATTTAAGCCTAGGATGTGCTTGGGCTTTATTACTTCCTCCCTTAACAGTTTTGGTAAAAAAAGACTTAATTTTATTAAAAAGAGTCTCATGAATTGTCCCAATTTGGTCGAGTGGAGTACCAGCCTCAAGTATGGGTGCCATCTGTTTTGTGGCCGCTAAGACCTCCATGGCTATCCTGCTAATAGTAGCAGTGTTGTCTTGGAGCCCAGCCCATTTTACCCTTCTGCAGTCATTTGTAAGGCCGGCATCTGCAGTTTCAATGTTTATAACAGGGTTCATACAGAGACCCTCAGATACTAATAATGATATCACCAGGGGATTATGATCACTCTCAGATCTACTGACTACTTCCATATCCACCAACATTTTCCAGAACTCTATCTTAAGTAGAAAATAATCAATGCGACTTGAGTTTATGGAGTTATCAAATGTAACTTTTCCCATCGGGTCTGATTTGGTCCTACCATTCACTGCACGTAAATCCCATTCAAGACAAAAACCCAACCATTGCATAACTGCCTCCGTGACTTTTTTGATAGGGGCGACAGACAGAGGGGGAATGTTCCAGATCTGATCAGTTTCCCCATATCCCCCACTATCAAGGTTGGGAAATGGTTCGAAGCAACAGTTGAAATCGCCTGCCACCATGACACAACTGTCACTGCTAATGTCATTCAATAGGAAGTCAAGTTCAGCTACCACTCCCGCAGGCTTCCCACCTGGTATCCCTCTAGCATATATATTAAACAGAAAAGAGACCTGATTATTGTTATCTATTAATTTCAGTGCTAGAATATCATTACCCAATGTAGGGAGTTCAGTGATGGTAATGGCTAAGGATTGTCTGATCCAAATGACTAAACCCCCTGACGGGCGGCCCTTCGGTCCTTTGCTGGCTGGTTTATAGTAATTAAGATAGCCAACCCGATAGATAGCTTCTGTTGACCAACTTTCCTGCAGGATGATTACATCATGTAGATCCACAAAAGAACCCCAAGCGGCCTCTGACATTTTCCCCTTCAGCCCCGCTATATTCCAAGACAAGACTGCAAGGGTGTATGTTGTTTTCTCTGCCATATTGGCAGATGGGTTAACAGTGGCCTTAGTAATTTTCTGTCTGGGGTTACCTGACAAGAATGTTTCCCTTTTTTCCACCCTCTTAGGTTTTGCGCTAGGTATGGAAACAGTCTCTACCCCTGAAACACACACATTTTTTGGAGAGCAAGTTAGTACAGCGCTAGCACTCCCAGTATTCAGTTGTTCTACATCAAGTCAATCCACACCTTCTAGACCGGAGAGGGGAGCAAACCGGTTCGCAAGGTGAGGATAGAACATTGGATAAAGTGGGGTATCGAAATGAAATCTCCCTCTGGGCCTGTCCCTTCTCGAATGTTGGAACGGAGTGTGGGATCTATTAGCATGTAAAGCTGGATAAAAATAATGCAATAATAAGGTTTGTACGTCCCCAACTCTACCAAATCTTGGTTCCCTGCCGATGTATTCGGCAACCCAGGGCTCTCTGAAGCTAACCACCACACAGTCCCCCTCAAGGTCTTTCTTACCATAACCTATCCAGTCCACCCTCCTTACGTTGAGTATTTCAGGGTTTAAATTAGGAGGGAGTGGCCGGTTTTTATTAAGCCAAAATGTGACCTTATTATAAAGATCCTTGTGTGTTTCCCTCTTGCCTTGTACAAGTGGAGCCACGCCAGTTAAAACAATTGTATAAGGCACTGACTCCGGTGGAAGGTTCACACACTGTTTCTTTGGGATGGGTTTGGCAATGGGCTGATGAGTGGTGTTTTGGCCCCTGGCTGGTGTTGGATTATTCTGAACCTGCTGGTTTTTTGTGGGCTTAGGCCTTGCAGGATTCTCTGTAGAGGCTATATTTTTATGAGCGGGTCCTGTTTTTTGCGGGGCCTTTGGTTTAGAAACTCCTACTTGTGTGTTATTACCCCCTGCTTTATTATTTGTCACAATCGTGGGCTTCGGATTGGACGGAACTGGAGGGGACAAACCAGCTCTTGCTAAGCTGGAGAGAATTCTATCAGAAGTCGCTATATTATCCTTCACCAGCAGGTCTAAGGTGTCCATTTTTGTGTTTAACAACCTTGTCCTTTCAAAGAGAGGCAAAAGAAGAGATTTGAATAGCAACTCAAATCTTTTGCATAGGTAGCGATCCACTACAACATGTTTGTTTAGTTCTCTTAAGTCCACACAGAGATGCAAAGACCCATCAGCTTTCTTAACAGCTACCACCGGAGCAAGCCAAGGAGTACCTTCAACCTCCTCAATTATGCCTTCTGCTTTCAAACGTTCTAACTCACCTAATACTTGCTCATGTACAACAACGGGAATATTGTGCACCTTGCTGCACACAGCATCAACCAACCGAATGTGGTGCACGTAATCTCTCAAACAACCCAACGTTTTGCAAAAAACTTGAGGAAACTTTGATTTCACCATTTGCATGAAGTCTTCAGAGGAGTTGCTTACTACAGAAGAGATTGTGTGTGTTAAAGTTTTCCCTTAAACCTATAGGGGGTGAGGCATTTAGATCTAAGATTATGCCAAGATCTCTCTGGTGGAACCAGCTTAATATGCTGTCCCCTTTTTGAGAAATGTAAATCTTAGCTTTGATCATTCTGTCTTTGTGTTCAACAGGACCACAAAAATAACTGAAATGCTTAATTAGTTCACCACCATAAGCACGATGTGTAATGTCAGGAGGACAGATTTTTATTTTGTGCTTAATTTTCTTAAGGTAGAACTCTTTTGAATCTATGTTGATGTTAGCACCGGAGTCAAACAAAAGAGAGGTACTTTCACTTTGCACCAAAACTTCATCAATGGGACCATTCTTACCCTCACTATTACAAGTGACTTGTAGAAGAATTTGACCACAATCCAGATCAGGATCAGTATCATTGACATATTCATCTTCATCATAAATTTCATTTACTTTTCCCTTGTAAGATTTGCCTTTACACACTGAAGCAAAATGTCCCTTCTTTTTACAATTAGTGCATGTAGCTTCCCAGCCCGGACATAGCCTGTTGTTGGCCTAGTGGCCTAATTTGCCACAGCAAAAACATTTGGGTTGAAAAGTATGAAATCTACTATTTTTTTCCTGGATCAGGCTTCTTTTTTTCCCTGTAAATCTTTTAATTAACATACATCAGCTTGTTAGTTTCAGGACAAAAGAAGTAATAAAATCTGGAATCATGGAGACAATAGGTAAAATCTTTCATTACAATATGTCATATGGAAAATCTAGGGGGAAAGGGGTCATCATAACTGACAGTTCAAGGCGGTTGGCATATATCACCACGGTAGGAATTCCACAAACCTCATACGCTGGTCCACTTCTTGGGACAACCTCGAGCCACATACACTGTCTTCTCTCTTTGCCTAAACCAGTCCAGGTTTTTCTCCCAGTTTTCCACTGTGGGACGATGCAATGCTCCCCATAGCTGTGTGATGTTTCTCTTAGCAAGCATTATCCCCAGGATGACCAACTGTGTCAGGGAAACATTCAAATCTGTCGGCGCCCATATATTCAATAGACATCTACGAGCTTGAAGACCGAGATGTGTGGATAGCACTGTGTTGATGGTGTTGGGCATCTTACACCAGTAGGGTTGAATAATGTCGCACTCACAAATATTGTGCATAAAAGTACCCACTTGGCCGCATCCTCATCTAAAATACCCCCGTCAGCTCTTCCCATCCGCACCAGCTTGGGTTCTGTCCGCTAGATTGAATTGTTGTTGCATGGTGGTGAACGGTCTAACATACGACTTCTCCCAGAGGTCACCTGCGCGGGAGATTCCA
The DNA here is from genome assembly GCF_964263255.1 of Lissotriton vulgaris. Taxonomy (NCBI): domain Eukaryota; kingdom Metazoa; phylum Chordata; class Amphibia; order Caudata; family Salamandridae; genus Lissotriton; species Lissotriton vulgaris. Next base: position 479,663,214 of record NC_141689.1, read on the forward strand.
ATAAGGTCCCACTTGTCAAACCCTTTAGACTTCCAAAGGCTACCCAGCTGCTCTGAATCCCATAACGGAGTCGCTAGTGTCAGTCTGCGATCCAAGCCAAAGCATGTAGTGGCAGTATGCCAAACGTGTACCAAATGTTTGTTGGGGCCTGTTAGTTTAGAGTGCTGAGGTTTGGAATAAAGAGCTCTATTGTAGTTCCCTCCAGAGAGAAGCGACCTGTCCATGGTATAGCATGGCTCGCCCGGTCGGGCGTACGTGCCATGGTTGATGGCAGCTAGATGGGCTGCCCAGTAATCTTTTTTAATATCTGGGAGGCTAATGCCTCCGTTGTACTAGTTCAAGGTGAGAATATTTAGAGCAATATGCAGCTTCCCATCCCACAGCAGGTCCCATTGAAGGCTCTCTACCTCTTTGAAATAAGACAGAGGAACAGGATCTAAGGAATTCTGCAGGGCGTACAAAAACTGGGGCAAGGACATCATTTTAAAAAGAGCTTCTTTAGCCAGTAGGGGATCAGGCTTCTTTTGACCAAGTTGTTTAGTTACTTTTTGAGTTAGTTTGACCAATTGAACTGAATCTTTTTCTTTCTTAGCACCATTCTTTTAAATGACCTCCACACATTTAAGAGAATGTTTGATCCTTTTAGCAATGACCAAAACATCCTCAAGTGAGGGCTCATCTTTTTGCCACAGCTCCTCTCCAACACGTTCAATATTACACCCCAACATAAATGGTCTCTAATTCTTTCATCCACGGTGGAACCAAACTTAAAAGAAGAAGCAAGTTTTCTCAGAGTGGTTATATAATTTTCTATGGATTCATCTTCAAGTTGACTCCTGCAACCAAAATGATACCTTTCAAGAATGGTACTGATTTTAGGCAGATAATTTTTGTCCAGTTTAGCAATACAAATTTGAAATTCATTAAGATCAGGTTCATGTATGTCAGGAAAATTATCAAATACCTCTTGTCCCTCTTATCCAAGCCAATGCAGTAATAAAGCTGTTTTTCTTTCTGCGCTCAAAGAGGCTCCACAAACTCTGGCATATCTTTTGAAGACTTTGCACCACTTTTGCCACCTTATGGGTAGATCACCAGGGCTAGAGAGTAAGAAAGGTGGAGCAGGCACATTTTGCATATTGAATATAGTTACCTATAAGTTTTCAAAAAATTAACTAGATTTAACCAAAATTGCAAAGGCAATACAGGAAATAAAGAAAAGTATGTGTATCACTAGGATAACACACAATTTGCAAGCATATGTAGAAGGTGTTGAGATCCTTTTCCAGTGTATCCCATCATCGTCTGTCACCAAATGTAAGAATCAAGCTCTGCGCAGATAGGAATTTCCAAATTTGGGTTGACTCTCATGAAGAAAAGGATCCCTTCCACAGGAACCATACAGACATGAAGGAGGCTCAGCTTCAACCGACAGCCTCTTATATGTACATTCCAAAGCTCCTGGCAACAGGACCAGAGACCTAGAATGCCACGTACATATTTCCTGGTTTTGCATCTGGCAGCTTAGTCACCTGTACACATTTTACAAGCAGACATAGCAGTGTTATGATGACTTTGCATATGTGGTATTGACCATTACTTTAGATAACATACGTTTAAAAAGTCTAAATGCGCACAGGGAAAAATATCTGATAAGCTTGTTAAGCTAAAGGTTCGCCTACGGAGAGTATAGGGACATTTCTGCAGACTCTGCCAATGTGCTCATGGACGTCGATTAGCCAAAATTCCAAGGGAAGGTGAAGTGACTTCACATGCCCGTTGACCCCTGTGTGACATCACATCAAGTAATATCACATGACATCTAACCTGGGGACATCATAGGAATTGGCATCAAGTGACCTTTGACTAGGAATGTTGCAGAATGTGACATTAAATTACCTTTGACCATATGATATTACAGGTAATGGCAGATGTGTCTTTTGATGAGCCAGCCAACTTACCGTTGTAGGCTAACTCTGACCTTACTGCCAAAGGGCGGGCCCAAAGATGTTCTGGCTTATGGCCAGGGCCGGACTGGCCATAGCGGGCACTGGGCAATTCCCTGGTGCGTCGTACGGGTGGGGGCCGGTTTTGGGCCCCTGGGGGCCGTTAATGTTACAGGTCCGTTTTGGCAGCAAAATCATCCCTGTACCAAAATCGTCCGAAAACCGGCCCGGCAAAGAGCTCGGGGCACCTCCAAACTCCCCCATCCCCTCTTAGTGGGGAGGGGGGGGGGGGGGCGCAGCCGAGCACTTTGCCAGGGCCGGTTGTGGTTCCCAGTCCAGCCCTGCTTATGGCAGCTGCAAAACAGAGCAGGTGCTGTTACCATGCTCCCAGTATTAATAAAAATTATTCCTGGGCCACAACAAACCTGTCTGAAATCAGGTTGAACTTAAAAATGGATGGACAACAACCTCAATATACTGGCAAACAATACAATTGTAGTAAAAATATATATATTTTTGTTTATTATTAAAAAAGTTACATAGAAAGAAGAAAAATAATTACATAAAAAGGCAGTGTAAGAATTACAACTTTAACCAGCCATAGTATGGTTCTTAAAACATTTTGTGCCTCATGTGTGCCTCATGACGAGCTGAGCTCGTCATGAGCATGGAAGGGGTTAAAGCAAAGTAGAGCATAGTTCTACTCTGTGCTACTTTAGGAATATTTTGCAATGTAATTCAAGACTGGAACTGGAAAGTAAACTCCAAAACAACACTTTGCACCAGGTTTGCATCACCTTTGTTCTGCAAACAAAGCGCTAAGTGTTAGTAAATCGTATTACTACCCAAAGGAACCCTTTTAGCAATCTTTAATGTAAATGAGGAATAAACAATACGTTTATAAACCTGTTCCTTGCTATTAGCATTCAGCACTTTGGTGCCAGTTCATTACTCAATGTGTCACATTAGGACTGTAACTTATGAACAGCAAGTAATAAAAGGATATCGGCATAAAATGCACATTTGTGACCTACCTGTTACACGTGCTTTATAGCGAGAACATTAATCCTCTATGCTACTTTATCATGAGTCAAAACTGAGTCAAATCTCAGATCTCTCCTTTAGGTGCATTAATCACCAGATATATCATGCCATTGATCTTATCCCCTGAAAAATGCCAGATACACAAAGATCTTTTCAGGCTTCTGTTACCACTCTTCAACCTGTCATGTAACGTGCCCCCCCTTGAGCTTGGTGCTCAGTGCGGCAGCAGCAATTACACAGTTCTAAAGTTTGCACTGCTGCTTATCCGCCATTTAAACATTGTTAATCTATCCATATATGTGCTTGAATAACTTCTATCCATTTTTCATTAGAATTCCTATTTTTATTTGGGGTTAAAAGGTGTTCCCAATCATATGATTTGGGAACTTTTTCTCTTCTGTTTACCAACACATACAATAGTAGTGAGAAACAGTACACAGCTGCCTAGTAGCCTCATATAATGTGTGACACTTGTAGACAAGGTTTTGTTTGTAGTATATTGCATTCTGGAACTTTTAGTTTCATGCTTGGCATCGTAACCATGGGTGTGATAATGGCACTATGAAAATGCAATTAGCTAAAAAGACACACATGGCTGATGATCTCACCCATGCCACGGGGCTACTTTGAAGCTATTTAGGCACATTTGAATGTGGTGACACAACATGCTATATTGTAGCCCTGCCTGCCAATTGTGCAGATCTTTGACTGTTCAACTCGGCAACTAATGAATAACAGAGAATGTCACCCCTGTTGGCTGCATGCCATTCATTTCCTGTCTGAGCTTTCTGCTGCTTGCCTTTAGGTAATGCAACGAACAGTGCCAAGTCATTTCCAGCTCTTGTGCTGTTCAGCTGGAATGTTTTTTCAATATCAAATACTCTGGACCCTAACAAAATTCAGCTGTGCTCGCTGGAGTTTGAACCATGTGCTCTTCTTAGTTCAAATATAATGCAAAAACAGCAGAGGGGCCTAGCCTTGCCATCTTTTCAATTAAAAAAAAATTCCCATGCATGGATTCCAGGCCTGATCATTTTCTTGTGCTGAGTGTCACCAATAATGTGAGATTACAGAGTAGTTGCTACCCTCCTGCTTGTTGGTGGTTGGGGTCAGGGAACACCTCTGCAGATCCGAAGAAATGACAACAGTTAAACTCTTTCAATTGGAGCTGTTCACTGTTTCCATCAAGCCCAGTTGCTTTCCAAAACAGCAACTGCCCGAGACTGAGTGGAAAACACAAAACTCCAATTTTTCTCAGTACCACTGTCTTTGAAGCCACCTTATGCCAGGGGAAAGTGCTAATAGTAGGCCTCAAGAAAGGGATCTCAGTTGCATCCCTTAATGACGTCCTTGCCTTTGTTCTGAGTTGCTTGGAAGGTGGCCCGAGTTGGCTCTTCTACTGTTTAAACCCGGAGGTACAACAGAGGAGTGGCATGAATATTTAAAGTTTCATAACAACTGTGCCTGTAAAGACTGAAGACCAGCTTCATGAAGCATTTTTCCTTGATTAGCTTTTACTACTTGAGTAGTATATCATTCCTACTCACAGAAGTGTCTCCTTTAATCAAGCCAATAATTTGTGGCTCATGTACTGAATTGTTCTGCTGTGAGGAGTATTTCAGATTTACACATGGCTCCTTTCTCCCGCCCTACTGTCGTATCCCTTCTATGTAACCTATTGATGATGAAACCTCTGGTCTGCATTCTAAACACACCAAGTATCATAGCAAACGTATGCTGATTAGCTGAGTTTCCATTGTGGTTGAACCATGGTGTATAGTCCGCAATAGGGTTGTACCTTTCAAATAAAAAGAATGACGTATGTTGGTTCCTGAGTCTGCCTTACTTAACAAACCGCACACCAGAAGTGTTTCTGTACTGAGCAGCAGGTGGGCTATAGACGTTCATGTAGTTTATTAAATCTAATGTATTGTTTTGTCAACAGGTGTGTATATATTTGAAAATAGCAAGAACCCCCTGGTAAATTCAATTCCTAGGGCACCAAGGGACACACCGCTTCACATCACAAGAAGGTCCCGCATTGAAAAGAACACTCCAACTGAGGAAATATCATGCCCGTCATATGTCCGCCATCTATGCGAGACAAGTCCGTCATCTATGCGAACATATTAATTAAATCTATCTCTGGACAATCCTCTCACATCGAATTGAGATTGGATTTTCTGGTCCAGCTATTCGTGAATAAATCGTATAAGAAATTTTAATTGATTACCCTGATTGATCTACAACGACAATACCTTGGTCGGATTGTTTTTTTTTTTAGTTTCAAACCAACCTTTATTGAAATCTGTAAAGTTGACACAGCATGGCGCCTACATCCCATCGGGCCAGCACTGCAATATTAACCATTCTATCTAGCATATGGGGGGGGGGGGGCGAACATAGCAAGCCGCCTACAACCCCCCAGGGGGCCAGCCGCGTCAGTTGGACAAGCAGAGCGTACAGTCATCAACTCAGGTCTCTACCCAAAATCCCCATACCAAGAAAAACCATTACACCACAGTTAAATTTGACGCTATTACCTAGTGTTCATACCATTAGCCACTCTGAACTCACATAGCACCCCCAACCCACGTTTATCACGCCCCATGCCAGTGGACCTCATGTGCAAAAAAAGTCAGCATATTTCTATAACCAGAATGCCCGCCCTTCCGCAATCTCCCCCGTCCCTCCCCCTGCCCCACCCCTGTTCAGTGTTTGAGTCCGTGACCCCTGAGTCAGTGTGTGCTAATAAATATGCTTGAAGAGGGGCCCATATGTCCTTGGGGCGGAATGAGGGTGGCATAAGTTCTACATAGGTGTGCAATTGTTCCTGACAGTATATGAGGTCACTCAGCCATTCCTTAAACTTGGGGGCCCGGCCTCGTCCCCAACGGCAAGCTATTCGTCTAGTCGCCATCAAAAGAACCAGGGAGACATATTTCCGCACCTTGACAGGAACCTGTTCTGTATAACCTAAAAGAGCAGTAAGAGGATCATCACGTACATGTGTTCCAGTCATTTCATCTATTGCATGCAGAACCTCCCTCCACTATTCCCGAACAGGTGGGCACTCCCAGGCCAAGTTCCCAAAGTCAGTATCCTCGGCCCACACCTATCACTGCTGGCAGTGTCGCGCAGGTGTAGCCATTGCAACCAAGCAGGCGTATAATATAACCGGTGAATATATTTATAGTGCACCAAGCGTAGTCTGCTGTTAGCAGATATGGCGCCCGTCTGACGGCAGCAATAGGACCAGTGTTCCAACGCGTACCTTGGTCGGATTGTTACATAACAAGTAAGGTTTCTACTCTTCTTGTATATTTTAATTTTACCGAACTCTGGCAATCCTGTTCCGGAGTCCAGGAATTGTCTTTTTCCTGATGAAGGCGTAACTTGGAGATAAATTGACTAGAGACACATATTCAGTAATTTCCTTTTATTTTGATGATTGCCTAGGAAGTTACCTTTCATTGTGTTGTCAATGGATGTGCATAACACACAATTTTATCGACCAGATTGCAAGATTTGTACAGACCGCACCCTATGCAGGGAATTTTCTACATGGCACCCACACTTTAGGATGTATGGTGTGAAGGCTATTGCTTGGAAGGAGGATGTGCTGAACTTTAACCACATCTGTATGGCAGACATAGCAGATGGCATGTTGGGTCTTGCTGCCTGTTCCTCTCCTAGCCTAGATCTCAGCCTTGCCTTCAGAGAAGGGATAATTCATGGGACAGAAGCACTTTTACTTCATTGACCGCTGCAGTGGAAGTGTCTCAAGGGGAGCTAAGGAGACAAAAGGAGTGGAAACAGCCAGAAGGCAAATTGTGCAAGAAGCTGAAAGAACACAACATGGCATAGAAAAGTCAAGCTATGACAGCAAAAGTACACAGACGATGGAAAGAAAGTAAAAAGGGAATTATTGCAGAGATAAAAATCAAATATATTTTGTTAGTGTGGGAATGTACCCCTGCAGGGTGTACTGATATAAAAACAGCCAGGGCATTGGGCACAGTGCCTGACATACTAGCATAAATTTGGCCAGATGCATTGTATAAATACAGTGCAAAACAACACTTACATTGAAGGTCTTAAGTATTCAAAATTGTTGGTGCAGCCATTGCTGCGTTGTGTATTTCTAGACATGTCTCATACAAGAGAAAACGTGTTCCTCTCATAATGAAAACGATAATGTCAAGGAGCATAAAGATCTATACAATTCAATTGTCAAGTACAGACAGTATCTTTTAATTCATACAGTTCCAGAGAAATATGGAGAAGGAAGTCTTGAAAGTTCTGATATTCAATTTTTTATGTTATTCGCAGTTAGGTGCAAGAATACATGCATCAGCCCAGCCAACACGCTTCGTCCCATACGGACACCCCCAGGGCTGTAAAAGCAATTAAATAAGTATCTTTTGTTATCTAATACAAGACACAAGATTAAAGAAACCTCTAAGCAAGAAAACACAAGATAGGCATGGCAAAAAAGAAAAAGCAAATTATCTTATCTCTTATTTTCAAAAATGTATTATCACAAAGATCAATTGTTCATTCATTGGGAGCCTGTGTTCTGACCAACAACAGAGGCTCCCATTGAAGACAGGGGTGGTTGCATAAAACTTTCACCTTGTGGCGGTGACCCCATGGTGTCTGCCACACTGTGCATGGTTGTAATGAGGGGACCCAAGGATACCCCGATGGTCCCCAAACGGAGGCCTCCAGGTGAAGGGAGGCCTGCTACATGTACCCCAAAGTCAGTTTCTGACAGTCGTTCCGTGTCGGAAAAACAGAGTTGGAAAGACTGTACGAATCAGACATCGTAATCGCTTGGTCAGAAACGCGTTCCGTACAACTGTACAAGTCATCTCCAACCGACTTGGTTTCCCTGAATGCCGGTTAGTACCGAGTCGGAAAGATCGAAGGATTACCTTCTATCTTAATTGGTCGGTCAGAAATGTTACAAGTCGGTCGGAAACATGGGCTCCAACATAGGTTAGGAAAATCCAAAAGGCAATCGGAGCATTTCCGATTGACATCGTAATGGGTCCCAAAATTGTAGACATACATGACTCCACCCTCTGAAAAAAGAGGCGTAGTCACGTTTACAAGTGTAAGTTACTACTGCCTAAAAAAGGATGTAGTAAGTCCTAGCACCACACATGGCCAACCACTGATACCGGAACACCCTCCCATAGAAAATAATAAAGGCAGGGTTTTGAAATAGAACCCCTCATGAATAATGTTAAATTAAAATTATGCATTTCAACTTGTTAAAAAATATAAAGATTAAATTGAATGTTAAAAAATTGTATATATTTTGATAATAAATATTGTTTCATGTGATAGAATATTTTAATAACCCTTTTAATTCACAAATAAATATAACTGTCTTTTATTATGGAAAAAAATGAATTTCATTGCATTCTATACATCATTATTTATATTTTTTTAATAATGTATACAAAATCTTTAAGCCATTTTACTTTAGGTGGGATATTTAAAAATCTTATTTAATTGACCATTTTGAAAATAATTTAAGTATGTAGAACATAAACTACTAGTTTAAAGTTACTAATAGCAGCTTTACAAATTCACCCCTAAAGCAAAACAGTTTTTCTAATATATTAAAAATTATTAACATTGATATATAGAATTAATTAAATATATTTCATTTTCTTGTAACAAAAATGTAACATAAATTTTTAAATTCTAAAATGTTTTTTTTTTATTTGAATAATTTTTTTTTATTATTTTAGATAATCTTAATGGTTTTATATTTTGAACTAGTTTAAAAAAAAAATAATTTAATGTCACAACATTTCCTATGGGGTTTTATTATAATTCCCTACCTCCATTATTTTTTGTGGGGGGGTTGTTGCAGTACCAGTGGTAGGCTATGTCTGGTGCTGGACATACTCTAGCTCTATGCTGGAGATACTCAACAGTTTTTTTTTGCTGTAGTATCTTTAGAAATGCAGTTTGTGAATTGGAATGAGCGTACTTTTTAGTGGGTAGGTGAACAACTCTCACTAAAACCTTCCTTATTCCTTCTCTAATCCGTCCCTTTTTGAAGTAATTATCCCACCTTTTTTCTCTCTCCTGCACACATTTTTTACTAAAACATATAGTTATTATGTGTATAAGGGTACTCCATATTCGAGGCAGAAGTCTCCGCACAGAAAAAGATAAGAGAGGCGGAACCTCCTTTCATAGGTCTGTGAATAGCATTTTGTAGTACTTTTGTAGTTTTATCAAACGTACTAGAAAATGTGGTTTGTGAATAGGCCTCCTGTTTTTCTGCAGTGTTTATTTTGGCGATATACATAGTGTAAATGAAACTCCCTGCATGGAAAATATTGCTTTTGAGTATAGAATTGTAGCATTTACCTGATTATTATTATTATTAATTAACATTTGATATAGCGCATGGCTACCCTTAGGCATCCCAGCGCTTATGACAGCAGGCATTCAAGTACAGTTCACGCTCATGTCTAGAATAGCCATGTTTTTAGTTGTTTCCAAAACGTTAAGTGGTAAGTCGTTGACCGGCGATCAATGGGAAGCATATTCCGAATTTTTGCAGCGTTGTAGGCAAACATTCGGTCTCCAGCACCTGCTCGCTTGATTTTCGGCACTGTCGCCAGGAACAGATTCGCTGAATGCAGAACTTCTCGAGGGGCGATGGAATGCTATAAGTACTTGGTTGATTTTAGGGCCCTTACCCCAGAGTGTTTTGTGTGCTATACATAATGACTTGAACATTAAAGAGTTCCTTGATTGGTAAACAGTGTAGCTATTTTAATGCCGGCTTGACTGAGTGTACTTTAGGGATGTTGCGCAGCAGTCTGACTGCGCAATTCTGGACCACTTGTAGTTTCCTTGTGGTGGATTTTGGAGTTCCCAGGTAGAGGGAATTCCCATAATCCAGCCGGGATAACACCAGTGCCTGGGCCATGATCCTACATGCTGATTCAGTAAGGAATGGAAGAATTTTTGCATCTGTCTAATGAAGCTGTAACATGACGCTGCTAATTGTACCGCTTGATGGTCAAAATTAAGCGACCTGTTCAGCCAAACCCCAAAATTCTTAATCTTTGCTTTGGCTTTTGGCACCGGGCCCAGACAGTTTGGCCAACTCAGGCCTGCTGTGGCGCTATAGCAGTTACCCAGGATCATTAGCTCCGTTTTGTCTCCATTAAGCTTGAGACATGACTGGTCCATCCACGTGGCCATCGTTCCTAAGCAGGATTCTAGATTACCTGGCACCTTCTTTGGGTAGCTTAATGCCACCACTAATTGCGTGCCATCTTCATAAGTTATAATATGGATTCCATATGTCAGGACTGACTCTGCAAGGGGCCTCAAATATATAATAAATAGGGTAGGACTCCGAGAGGAGCCTTGTGGCACTCTTCATGTAAGTGGCAATCTTTTTTGAGGTATGGTTACCCTCAAATACCTGGTATGACCGGTCTTTCAGAAAGGATTTGATCCAGGCGAGAACTTTTCCTGATACTCCGATCATTCTTAATTTATCGACGAGAAGGCTGTAGTTAACAATGTCAAAAGCAGAGCTCAGGTCAAGCAGGATGATTGCCACTGTGCCTCCCTGGTGTAAGATTTTTCGTGATTCCTCCACTACTGCTAATAGGGCCATTTCTGTTCCATGCTTTCGTTGATAGTCCATCTGGGATGGATGCAGAATCGAGTGGGTTTCCAAGTACTTCAATAGGGTTCAATTGACATGTTTCTCTAGGATTTTGCTAGTCATGGAATAGAGCGAGACCGGCCGATAGTTCGCCCAAACATCCGGGTTAAGGCTAGGTTTTTTAAAAAAGTGCTCGTATCATGGAATGTTTCCATGACCTTGGCACTTGGCTAGAGAAGAGTTTAATACTTTGAATAGCATAGTTAAAATGATATCCCCCACCTTGCGCAGCATGTGCATGGGGGCTGCGTCCAGGGGGGAACCTGATATAACTTTGGAGAACAGTTAATATAATGTATCTAAGTCCAAAGCAGGAATATCTTCTAGCCGTGGGAAGCTACCCCCGGAGATTCCACCTTCTGGTTCTGATTATTGAGGTTAGAGGCATTGGGAAACGTACTGTAGATATCTAGAATTTTTTTGTTAAAAAATTCTGCAAGTTCGGTACAGAGTTTGTGGGAGGATTGTAGAGGTAGCTTAGGTGGTCAATATTTTGTAAGATTTTTCGCTATTAGTAAGATTTCCCTCGGGGCATTTGCTGCCCCTGTGATTTTCTACTCGTAGTAATGTAATCAAGCTCTCTTTATTTCTGCCTGATAGATTTTTATAGCTGCTCTGTAGTTCTGTTTTTTTCCTAAACTATACACTTTCCTCCAAGCTCTCTAGTTTTTTTAATTTTTGCTTAAGTTCCCATAACTTGGGAGGGAACCATTGTGACCGTTTTTCCTTAGGCCTATTTTGCCTCCATTTTTGCGGGATGAAAATATCCAAAGAAGATTCAATCCATTTATTAAACGTGCCAGTCACTATGCTGGGGTCAGAATCACCTAAAGGTTTAGAGTGTAATAAAGATGTCGACCACCCCTCTAGAGGAGTTTCGCCCAATCTCGATCTCGGCTCTTCGGGATTTGCCAATTAGCAATGACTGTTAGGGCAAGTGAGAAAGACATACTTTCACAGTCCTGTATAATATTGGGCTCAATACGCTCTTTTACTGGGTCTTGTAAAATAATGGATATACCCCTGCCCTTCCGCATTGCCCTGTCCTTCCTCGGTATGTAATAACCTGGCAGCAGTGCTTGCACCACATCAGGGTCCGAATCCTTATGCAGCCAGGTTTCTGTTAGGAACAGCACATCTGGTTGTTCTCCCTTCAGGAGTAAACTTACTTCTGTAACATGTCTGGGCAAGGACCCGCAGTTGAGGAGAAGCAATTTATATCCCCTCGCATTCTCCATTTTTGCGGACTTCTGTGGGACATAACCTAGGTCAAAAGCACAATTGGTGCAAGACCTAGGACCATCTACCGAGCTTATCAAGTGCCTGCATGCCTTTGTGTGGTGTGTGCAATGAGTACAGTTGTGATACTGAGTATTTTAGGATGACTTTATTTTGGGGGCCAGGGGTCATGACCCCTGGTCGCGGATGGGCACAGACAGGCTTGCCTTAGGCGCGCCTTCGGATCAAGATCCTTCTTTGAATAACGAGACTAGGCTTTATTCTTGGAAAGGACTTGTGCATGTCCACATTCTTTAACTCCCTCAGTACCTTCTTGAGTGCTCATAAGGCCAGAAGTGCAGCTATAAAGAAAACCAAATTCCATGGGTATTGGTACAATAGGACTCAGTCTTGTGTGAATTCTACCTAAGTTCACTAACGAACCAGGCAAGTAGACCCAGACAGGAAAAATGTCTTTCTATGAGGGTATCCTTGATCCACCTTTCGTAACTTGGCTCGAGCCATAAGGCTGTACTCTAGGAGAAGCTGCATGTATAGTAAATCTCAGTATCAGTACAGTCAAAAGAAATAAACAGCTTCAAGCTAGAAACAAACTGTTGGTAAACAATGAATTCATACGAATGAAGGAACACACAAACCATTCAATATTGGATCAATGGTTCAAGAGTTATTGATCATCAGAAGCTGTTCTAGTACAAATAAATGGCATAACAGGTTGAATGATAACTGTATTTAAAATAAGCGTTGCAATGCTAGTAGAGCTGGCCTTTCACGTAGCTTCAGTACCTTAAGTCATTACTAGATGTTCCCTGTCAAATTAGAAGTGACAGCTTGAACTCTTTAACAAAGTTGCAGTCCTTAAGGATTTTACTAGACGACTTTCTTGAGACAGCAGCAAGTGATTAACAAACTAATCACAATTCTGCAGGACTTGAATTCATTACTAGAGGTCTTGCTTGAATCAGATGCAAAATCCTCATAATTCTTTCATGAAGCTGTGACCACTACAAGAGGTCACTGGGCTAACCTTTTGAGTCAGAACCAGCTGGTCTCCATAAACCTGCAGCACCTCAAGTAGTCTCTATAGGTGTGCTTCTTGAGTCAGATGCAAGTGTTCAAATTGCCTTCACCAAGCTGTGGGAGTGTGGCTTTAGCATATAAATAGGCATACACGCTTTTGTTATTTTAATGATTTGGTCTTGTTGTCCTTTGGGAAAATAAATATGCCAAAAGCTGGTTTATGTTAACGAGTCAATAATGCGGATTTAAATACGTTTCTTATTTTTATTAAAGTAAGTGATGGCACCCTACTTTATATCGATGATGGCAGTCATTGGTAAATACAGGTGCTTCCAAATGCCTAACACTGGAGACTATTTTTTAGGTTGAAGTATAGATGTGAACAAGCAAAAAGCAGTCATTCAAAGTGAAGGTAACCAGTGTTTGAAGTGGGGTGATCGATTGTCCTATACTTGGTGTTGTGGTGGGAGGGAGCACTCTTTGAATGACATCTGAGGAGGCCAATGGATAAAGTCACCTATATGTATATATTTTTCCATGATTTATTTTTTTGGAACAAAATCAGGCGTGCAAAAGAGCTAAAGCAGTCTTCAAGACCGACCTAAAAAATGAGCACAGTCACTCCAAACCATTTGTAAATCAACATTCACATTGATAATTGTACCCGAGAAACCATTTGAAAGCGGATTAATAAAATATTGGATATTTCATGATGAAGAATGTGAGAGGCCGAGGCAAGGTATTTGGCCAAATCATTCACAGAAGCATTTTAGCTGTGTTGAGTAGATAGTTCTTGAAATTCACAGGATTTCTAGTGGCAGCAGATTGCTAAAATCAGAATACTGTAATCCAGCTGAAGAAAATCTACATGAAGCCAATTCAAGTTTCTGTTAAAAACTCTGGCTACTCTGGGCAATGAGAAATTGTAATTGTAATAAGTGCTTACGTCCCCATGTGAGGCGCTGAAGCGCTTTTCGGTGAGTAGCTCGCTAGCCCTGAATTTAAAAAGGATTAGTGGAGAATTAATATAGGGAAGTTTAAGTTAATTTGAGCAGTGTACATGTGGGTCCGTTGCTTGGATTGAAAAGGATAATGGAGGACTAAAAGAGGGAAGAGTCTAGAAAGTTTTTATACAGAGCATGACATGTCCATTCAGAGCACTTATCCTCAAGTGGAGCTTGTGTTCTGTTATTCAAACCTCCAGAGGGTTATGCCAACCTTGGTTGAAAGAATATAGTCCGCATTTTGATCATATTTTATTTGCAAGCTAAGTGGTGAAGTGGATCAGCATTGGTGAAAGCATTTCAAAGTGTTCTTTAGTTTGACAGGTCTCCATGTCAATCTGCACTGAGCCCAAATCCGCATGACAGACAGTAGCAGTGGCGGCTGCCAGCTACGGGGAGAGGTAAGGCGGGCAAATCGCCGCTGGCATGGACTGTTACCAAGTAATTAAAATTAAAAAAACACATACATGATGCATAACATGGCCATAGAAAAAGAACAGTAAATAACGGGATAGAAAAAAAAATACATACATTTAAAAAAGTCACTTACCTGGCTGCACGTCCTTGCCAGTTCCAATATTATTCTTGCTCCAGCATGGGCCCAGCCAACTCCCTTAACCAATCCGGGCACTGCTCTCATGCAGTGAGAGCAGATCCAGGATTGGATGGACTGGGCTGGCTGGATGATCCTTCAGGCCCTGTAGGCCTGTGAGTGGTCTCCACCCAGCTGTCTAAGGCATCTAGGTGGAGAGCTTCAAAGTGCGCATGTCACTGTAGCCGGCGCAAGATAGCCGGCTAAAGTGACATACACACTTTGGAGCATCCAGCCATCCATTGCTCCTGTCCTCTGCTGCCAATTGGCAGCAGAGGACATGCCCCACATGTCTCTGGCCAGGCTGGCTGCTGTAGTGCAGTGAGTGCGCATGTCAGAAAAATACAATGGCAATGAAATCATTTAATTGCCAATTTTCTTCCCCTGCACAGCTCGCAGTAGGTGTGGGAAGTGGGGGGCGATGCTTCCCCGTCGAAGTGAAGAAACAGCTGAGGACAGTAGTAGGTCATTTCCAATGGCTCTTAAACTTTTGGTTTTTTTCTAACACCCACTGGTCAGCAAGAACTCCAGATTACAAGGACCTCACCTGCATGGGATTGGGCCATTTTAAATGCCCCACAGGTGTGTTGTATCTTGGATGTAGCAAGCACCTCTAGTGGGGGGGTAGAGCACTACCATCAAGCTGCAGACTCCAGTGCCCTAGCTCTAAAATAAATAATACATTAGTAACTGGACCACACCTATACTTAACTTGCACAGTGACACTCGAAAAGATTTTATATTTCTTACTGCCAGGTTTGGTCCCCCAAGAAAATATCTTTTCACTTAGAAGAAATTAGGAAACTCCGTTTGATCAAAAGTAGAAGGCCACACCTACATCATGGTCTCCCACAGCCATGTGAGCTGTCATTGGGAGTGCGTGGGTTACTGGAAGTCAAACCACTTTGTGTCGGCTAGAGCAATGTGATGACCTTGTCAAAATTAGTTCTGATCCAAATTTTACAAGAGAGAGCTGGTTAAAGCTGCACGGAAATCGACTTCTATGGCTTCTGCTATGCCTGGTTGGAGCTTACTGTGAATATCCCAATGCTCTGAGTGGATAACAGTATCAGTTGAGGGAGCATGTGCAGTCCTGGACCAGATCTGCTTGTGCAGGTGCCAGGTGCCCCGTAGATATCTACAGCTAATCAGGAAGTTATTGGATTGTTTACTGATATTGCTTAGTAAGTTGGTTCTGACTGGTAGGTGAAAGGAGGAGACGGCCAGAGATGAATATTCTGACCAGGGTCTGGAATTTGCACAAAACCTCGTTGTGTATTTCCTATCACCTGGTCTGAGGTCTGATGTCTGATGTCTGATGTCTGATGTGGGAGAAGGCGAAGATATAGGGAAATTGAACAAGGTGAGTTGGGAAACCTTTGGGCTATTGAGGTTTTCGAAGGAGCTGTATCTGATACCAGGGAAGGGGTTGTTGTGATAGAGTATATTGCTAATAACTAGGGTATTAATTCTAGTGTTTGAAGTTTTGATATTAAAGACAACCCCTAACTTACTTGTGGGGGAATGATGTTCGGAGTGAGACACAATAGGGAATATTTGTGGGTGCTTTGCTAAAAGTTTAGGCTATTTCTGTTTATACAGTAATTAATCCAACACAGTAGGATGCCATTAATACTAGTAGGGAGGATACTGGTCACTTTCCACTGAGGCAAAGCAGATTATGCTTTGGGTGTTATCATTGAATGTATAAAATGTCTCGCCCAGAGCAGGCATGAGTGCATGTAGGAAATAATAGTCAGATGTACAAAAGAGTTAGAAGGTGGAAAGCAATGAAGTGGGCTGAGTTGAGGAAGAATGGGATACGTAGTGCCAACTCTGTAGAGTGCATTGGGCAAAGCATGCTTGCATCAAAGTGCAGAATTGGTTTGTGGCGAGTTAATGGACTAGCCTGCATAATATGCTAGTCTTTTCATGAAGTTTGAAGAACAACTGTTATTGTCTGTAGTGTGTGAGGACATGAGGTGACCCACGGCATTTTAATGACCAATGCGGGTTTGAAGCGGAAGGTAGATTTGGTGATGTCTTCAGAGCAGAGATATGGGTTTTACATTGCAGGGTCGAAGGAGACTAGCTTGGGCACAGAACCGTTTCTTTGCTGGGAAATTGGGCCAGATGCGGGGTATGTGGGAGTGAGAGAAGAAAAGAGGTTGATTCAATGATTAACAGGGAGATATGCTATATTCATGCAAGGTTTATAGGACATCTGGGCCGTTTATGTAGTTCTTTACTTTAATCGGGTTTACTAGTTTCTCCATTGTTGTACCATGAGCAAACATGTCAACAACAATGACTGACAAATATAGCAAAGAATATCTGTGTTTACAATTAACACAAATTGTTTCATATATAACATTTTGTCATGCTTAAGCTAGTATGGTTCCTGCCCCTCCCAGTTGATGTACGTAACCTTAAATTGTCTTTCACCACCCCAGCCCAAGAAAACATTTAACTGTATGATCTTTGTAATATGTTTGTTGCGGATTTAAAACACTGATTTTTTTTTACTACTTTTTGAAACACCTTCATTATTTCAGTTCCACAAAATTCTACTCAGCCAGATCAATGTTTTCATTCTAATATAATGCATTGCTTATTCATTGCTTCGTCATTAAATATTTCACTCTCAGCTTTTCATGGGTGAAATAATTAACTGTGTGCCGCACAATGCCATTTTAGGTGGAGATACATACTGTAATGCTGTTTTACTTGCATCAGTATTTCCTTTGACTTTTGAACCTTTCAGTTTGCCTTTGAATACCATTTACAGAATCATCTGCGGAAGTAACTTTATTCACATATAATTTACGCAGTATTAGCCCCCCCTGCTGCATACGGCTGTGGTATGCAAATTAAGCCGCTTTAAATTCTTGTTGTTAATGTTATTCTGGTGGATGTAGAATTATTGATTAGCATACAAAAATATTGCAAAAAAAACCAGCCCAGTACTGGCTTTTAGCCTAGAGGTAACCTTGTCAGCAATCAGCAGATTAAAGGCAGGTAAAACCCCTTGCCCTGACCTGATCCCGGGCGATTTATATAAATCAGAACCAATGATATTGGCCCCCTACATAAATCTCTTGTCTTCTTGTATTGTGGCTGGTGGGGACATCCCAGAAACCTGTAGGGGAGCAGAGATAATTACCATCTATAAAAAGGGCAATGCTGCTATCCCCTCCAATTATAGACCCATCAGTTTGATAGGCAACCTACACAAGATTCTTACTAGGCAAGTCTTAGATAAAATACAATGCTGGATGGATGAGCACATGATATTGTCAACATACCTGGCGGGCTTTCGCTAAAAAATAGGCACGTGTGACCAAGCTTTCAGATTCACTCTATTAACCTGTAAATATGTGCTACTCAGGAAATAGAAGCTTTATGTAGCATTCGTGGATCTGCGAGCTGTGTTTGATCTAGTACCACGTGACTTGCTCTGGAAGATTATGCTTGACCTAGGTGCTCCTGTGGACTTGGTAGCAGTGATAGCCCGTCTCCACATGGATAATTATGCCCAGGTCAGATGAGGGAAGAATGGCGAACTAACAGAGAAGATACCAATACAACGTGGGGTGCAACAGGGGTGTGTTCTCGCCCCAGCGCAGTTTTCCCTGTTTATGAATGATGTGGCGAGCCGCTAAATGATGCAAACTCCCTGAATGGCGAGGAAGTCCCCATCCTGCTTTTTGCAGATGACTCCCTACTAATATCTAAAACACCCATGGGTCTTCAAAACTACTGGATGGATTTCTAGAATTTTGTAGGGATAGGAGATTAGAATTTAACATCTCTAAGACTAAATATGTGATGTTTGGGAAAGTACAGGGTGGTCTACGGGAGATAAAGATTATGCATTAACTTTGAACGGGTGAACATTTTTGACTTCCTAGGCATAGGTCTGAATGAGCTACTTAAATGGAAATATGAGCCAAACAAAAGCTTCTAACCCTATGCCTCCGATACAAATCCAAACTAAGATTCCACAAACAATCCTACACCCAAACCCTTTTACTGTGCTAAAGCCCAAAGTGGAGCCCTGTACGGAGCCAAGATGTGGGGCTACACTTCTGTTATTAAGCGAACGACTTGTGAAAACATCTTTGTTAGGTCCCTTATTTCGTCAACTATTACAACTCCTCTAATTCCCCTTTTTTTATCTCGGGTTGAAGAGAATTGGTGATCTGGCTGCACTGAAACCCTTAACCTACTGGTTGCGCCTGTGGATAACCCACCACCTTACCGATTATCGAGACTCTCTACAGAAGGTTATGAAGATCAATGGTGCAACAAAACTACCATGGTTTAAGCACATCGTAGATCGGTGCAAGCTAATGACCAGATGGATTTTTGGGAGCATCCGGATAGGCTACAAAAGAGGATCTACTGAGATTAAAAGTCAGATACTGGGAGGCGGTGGGAGATCACTACACTAATAATTTGACTAGTGGTCAGTTATCATCCAAACTTTTAGCAATAAAATCATGTCCACAATTCAGAGCCTTCCTGGACCAAACCTCACCCTCCCCCTCGCAAAAAGCTTATATGTTGGATTCAGATACGGCAAATTGCTCCTAAAATTTCCTAGAAAGGAGGCGGTTGGCTTATTACTAGATTCATGTCCTGCCTGCACTACTGTCAAAGAAACTGAAGAACATGTTTTGCTTTTTTGCCTTAGCTACCATCAGTCATGCAGGAGGTGGATAAGACCAATCTGTCTCAATTTAGGAGCTAGGCAGCATCAGATTCCGTATAGAATCCTAAAAGCAGATGTATCTGAGCCGATAATTTTTGCTGTTAGCCGCTTTTTATTTGCCTTCTGGATATACCGACAGAAGCTTTTATCACCGATTGCATCATAATATAAACTGTATCTTGTCAATTATGCACTTTATGTATTGCGGACTGCAGGATTGTTCCCCCCCCCTTATCTCTTTGGAACCTGCACCTGTATGGTTTATAGTAGGAATCATGCCTTACAGTTCTTACTCAATGTATCTTGATGCATGCTTGGCTGGTCATTTTTATAGCCCTCTTTTTAATAGCTATTGGAAATGGACTTGTTTTTATACTTTTTTTTAATTGTAAATAGACAGTGTTTTAACTTTTGTATACTATGATGGTTTTGTGCAAATAACCGAATAAAGTTATTTGATGATGATGAACTTGAAGAATTCCTTGCTCATTATGAACAGTTAGTTATAAGACAATATACACTTTGTTCAGCCAAGTATCTATTAGGGAATCGGAGAGATTTTGTGCCCAGGAGATTATTTATGTCTAAATAATCTGTTCCCTTCATAAATTCTTTGTTGTCTCTATGACACTTGTTTCTCTTCAATACGCCCTTGCTACCTGCCTACTGCCAAAGAAACATACTTATTGATTTGCCTCATATTCATATTTCCTATTTGCTTACAGGTAAATTAGATAAACATTAGTAAATGTAATTAAAATATAAAACTATCTGCACAGTTTAGAGTAACTCTGACAAAAAAGTTCACTCGGATCAATTGCATTCTCTAAGTTGGATGAATTATGTATTGTACATTTATGCTTCATTATTTTACTCTAATCTCATTTTTCACGACAGGACTGATGGACGTCGTTGGTCTTTGGCCTCACTCCCTTCCTCCGGATATGGTACAAATACGCCCAGCTCCACAATCTCTGTAAGTTTTTCTGTATCAGTTTTAACTTTGATCTACATTTGATCTATTTATATCTTGAGTGCTAACCAAGTGAAGACCAGAGACAAAAAGTTTCCTGGCAGGACCATAGCAATCTTGATAGCGCCAAGTTTTAATGATATTTTAAAAACATAATACAACATCCTATAAAGAGAGCATAACCTCAGATGGCCTTCCAGCTTGTTTTGGGAACTTCTGACTATATCAGGATTATGGTATGCCTTATGAGGATTTCTCAACATACATTATTTACCCAATATATAACCATTTGCCATTGCAGCATCTTTTTTTTCATATGGACACTCAGTTTTCTGTTAGGCACATATCGGTCTCTGCTATGGAATACTATTGGGTATTGTAGGAAGTACTGTAATGTTTCATTAACATCCCTTCAGACCTCTTTATGAACTTTATTGATTTTCAACCATAATATTTTTTTAATAATCTGCTATATACACCTTTGGAATCTAGAATTAAGACAAGTAAGAATCACATAACAAACATGAATATAACCTGTCCAACAATAACATTAGATTAGCATAGATTACATTTTCCTTTCTGCATTGATTAAGGTGGAAGTTGTCCCCACAAAAGACGTTTTAGCTGGCTGTTGCACATTTTAATTAAAAGAAGAGAGGTGATCACTACGAACTGATGAATTAAGATCCTCATCTGTTGGTTTTTATATCAGAGTGTGGAGAAGAGCACTTTAAAATTACTGAATTCGGATAAACCTAATATGTTTTAGTCAAACACTGCATTTGTAAGAAGGACTGTAGTACAACACAAGGGCTTGAAGAAACTATTGATGGAAGGATCTGCTACCATCTTGTGAAGTCGATCGTATTAAACAAAAGTACCCTTGCCTCACAAAATATGGATGTTGTCATGGAATTTTATTATTGTGCTGATTTCGTTCACATTGTTTATTTGTTGTTAATCTGTTGAATAATAAAAATGTTTATACATATAATTTGAGTTTATATTGGATTTGAAGTGACTCCCACACCATGTACTTGGTTGTAAGTTTTTTTATTTTGCTGTTGATGGCAAAGTAGGGTCCTGAATAGTAATTGAGAATTCATTTCCCTCATATCTGACCCTATTTCTTTTAAATTATCTTTTGGGGAATAGGACTCTAAACGAATCTAATCTAATCTGTGTGAAATGTCGCCTGGAGAGGAGCAGATGTGTGTCTTTGCTTCAGGGCTGTCTTGGGAACCAAAACCGGCCCAGGCAAACCCTTTCATGAAGCTGCAGTTCCACTAGTCGTTACTAGGTGTCCCTCATGAGTCAAATGCAAAAGCATTAGACTTGAGGGAACCTAGCAACGACTAGTTGAACTGTAGCTTGATGTAATAATGTCAATGCTTTTGCATTTGACTTGTGAGGGACACCTAGTAAGGACTAGTTGAACTGCAGTTCTTTTTAGAATTATTTTGATATTGGATACCATAATATTCACTACCCACTGCTAATCTTGTCCCATAATGCTTTGCAGGGCCTTTGGTTGGGATTGTATTTTTGCCCATCACTGTGCTTGGGGTGGTCCTAAGAGGATGGGACCACCACTGAATCGTTCAGCATGATTTGCTCTTTGTGTTCAAGGCTTGGTCCTCCCCCTAAGTTAGGAGGGACCCCAAAATCATCACCTCTCTCATTGCCTGATATTTCTCATTTTCAAAGTTCACTTTTATGAATTGGTTATTTGCTTATTAGCATGTAAAGTTGCTTTATCAAAGCAATTGTGGGTGCAGTCAAGTAGCTGACACCGCTAAGTGGAGGAACAGAGTTTTTGCCAGAATTCCGTGGTTGTAATGGAATGCGTAGTTAACAAATCTCCACAAACTAAACCACTACCTGTGTGCTATGTCCCTTTTTGCAAACAAGAATCCCATCCATGCCAGTGTACTCTGCACCTGCATAGTTGCCCAACCCTCCATAATCCCCACTCAGGGGTGGCTCCTCTGCTAAGGCGGAGGAGCGTTGCCCGACTGGTTTTCAGCACTGAAAACAGGAAAAATTAAATTATAATAACACGCTGTTATTATCCTTTTATGTTTCCGTGCTAAGGCAGTTTGGAGGCGGGGCTGGGCTGCTCTCAGAGCCGGGGAGGAGTGGTTCGGGCACTTTCTAAGTGCGTATGACACTTTGGCAGGCCAGCCAGACAGTCATGAGCACTTAGCATGTTCACCATCGGGCTGTAAAACACAGCCTAGGTGGAGAACATGCATAGCCACCCAGTCCCCATCTGAGCGCCGAGCCACAATGCTCAGACCAATCACAAAGCTTCTAACAGCAGTGTGGTGATTGGCTTAGAGGAGTCTGGGAGCCTGTGTGCTTCCAGTCTACACAGAAGCAAAGGACAGAGAGGATGGAGGAGAGGTGGTGGTCGGGCAGTAGGCCGGCAGGTAAGTGAGTTTTTCTTTTTTTCCCAGTTTTTTTAATCCCCCTACTCCACTGCTACAGGCCGGGAGCAGCCACTACTGTCGCTATGTTGGGGAAGGTACAGGTTGGCTGCCTATGCATTTTGCCATTGAATCATATATACTTTGACAGTATCTCAGAGTGGGCAGGCAGTCCCGTATAACATGATAAAAAGTACCTTGCATCTCTTTAGGACCCCTCTAACAAATCCTTTTCAGACAAAAGTATGAAAGAAGTTGAATTGATTCATTTTCAAGTTAGAGAAGATTGCTAGCACCCTGGACACTGTCTTAGCTGCTCTTCACAATCTATCCCTCATACATCCTGCTCCCTGGCAGCATGTGTCCCCACAAGTGGGTCCAAGGTATTCAGGGATCTTTATAATCTTGATATTTCTGCCCAAAGGCTCAAGCTCTAACTTGACTTCAATTGGGTTGAAGTCTGGGATCTCACATCGTTTGTTCTTGTACATAGATAGTGAATATCTGGTTTGTAGTTACCTGCTAGAATTGTGATTTATGCAGCTCATAAACTAAGCTGCTCAAAAGGATTTCATGTGATTGTGCTTCAAAGATATCTCCTAGGCATGAAATCCCAATGAGGTCCCATGACCTAAACCCAGATAACTGTACCACATGCCAGACAATAATGCCAACCCATAAGGGAGTCTGGGTAGTCAGTCTCTCTGGGCCTCCTGCCAACATAGTTCAGGGATTTTAATAATATACAGTAAAGAAATCTGAGAGGGGATCCACTGTACAGAAGATGCACAATCTGGTTGGAAACTTGATTCCTTTAGATGTGATTTCTCTCCTTTCTCTCTTTAGTGACCCTCTTCTTACCTTCCATCCTCTGTGTGCTTTCTATTTCTTAGTCTAGCCTCCTCTCAGTCTAATGCCTGTCTTATTCTCTCTTATTGTAATTCTACAAAAGACTGACCGGTCATTTCATAGATCACAACCTCTCCTGCTTTAAAACCCTATACATGCAACCTAACATTCCCTAATCTCCCCAAGTTTATCTATCTCACCAAACATTCACCTGAAACTACATCATCTCCAATAATGATCGCACCAACTGCTAATATAATCTATCACAGAGTAACTGGAGTAAATGGTTTCACTGTTTTATTTTCTTGAGAGCACATGACTAATTGTAATAACAGCTGTTTAACAACTGGATTAACCACTGAGTTTGGGTTATGGAGTAGCGTGCTACTCGCCGTAAAGCGCTTCAATGGCTCATAAGGGCTAGTAAGCAATATATAAATTAATTTACAATTTGCGCATTCCAATAGTATAGTCTGAGGTCAGACACCCCAAATCTCCCTTGTACACTAATTGAGCACACAATTGTGGAAAGGAACCCTAGAAAGTCTTCCTGCCCTCAGACATTTTCTGGCCGAAGCCTGAAGTCCTGCAAAAAAGGTGGGTGGAAAGAAGAAGGGATTCTTCTGTAGCAGATGAATAATACAGTGGAAGGCAATTATGTTTTCCCCTCCCACCATGCCCATCAATGAGATGGACAGCAGGGACAACCCTCCACTTAGTGGATGCACCTCAACAGTGGGGCAATGTTCAGGTCCCAGGCCAGCTGTCTATCACAAGTTATGATTCCCAAATACTTACTTTGATCTGTCGTCATCTGGATGGGGACACAGCTGGGCAGCTGTGGTGGTGGACGAAGAAGTTGTATATAGGTGGATTTGTTTCAATTTACCATCAATCCTGATGCCTCCTCGTAGATCTTAAATATTCTGACAAGTCGCTAGAAGGAGGCCAGCTGGTTCTGCAGACAAAGGAGGATGTCAAATGCATAAAGGGATACCTTATCTTCCCTCCCACTCGGCCAAAGCAAACCATCCATCTGTGCATCTTGCCTAATCCACTCAGCCGAAGGCTCAACAGTCAACCCAAGAGGAGTGGAGAAAGGAGACATCCTTGCCTGGTTTCTTGCTCTCTGAGATATGACAAAGACAATAGTATTTGCTCTTACTGGTGCAGTCGGGTTATACAGTGCATGCACATAGTTCAAGGAATGATGGCAAATATTTATTATCCCGAGCACTTCGAGTAGGAAGGGGTAGTTCATCATGTCAAATGCTTAGTCATAATCCACTTACAGTATGGCAGCCGAATCCTGGAAGTGGGACATCCTGGCTAAGGCCACCTGTACACTCGGCACAGATAATGCGTAGTGCTTCTGCCTGGTATAGAACCATTTTGGTATGCTTGCACTAGCTTCCAAATCACCCTGGTTAACCTTCTTTCCAAACGTTAGCCAACAGCTTAGTTTCTAAATTTATGGGGTCAATATGATCCACAATCCTCTGACTGTTTATCAGTCTTAAGGAATTCAACCCAGATTAGTGACTGCGGGTGAGTGTCTGAAGAGTTTTGGTGCTCCGTCCATCATCTCCTTGTGTTTTCTTTGTTTGCCCTAAATTGGCATGGTATGCCCAGACGTGGGTCCCTTACTTACTTTGCCACTGGATTCAAATTAGCCTGGCTGATAAGGGGTGTTACCCTGTAACCGGTCCCAGGATGCTTGATTCCGGTCCAGGGAAGACATGGCTTGGCAGTTCGGGCTGGACTGTTCCCATGAGGCACAGGGTCAAGACTGATTTGCATATAATAATAATAATAATAATAATCATAATAAAAAAAATAATAAGGTGCTTGTAGAGTGTGTGGCTACCTCCGACGGAGGTGTCCCGGCCCTAGTAGTGCTAATTGACCTGGGCATAGGGGCAGGGAACACAGTGTTAAGGGAAAAACAAAGAGCCATGTTTTTAATGCTCTCCTGAACATAAATTCAGATTTGATCTTCCTTAGATGTTCCGGCATAGAGTTCCACAGTTTGGTAGTTTTAACCGAAAAGTATCGGCCTCCGGTTCTGGCCCTTCGAAATCGCGGAATGACCAGGATAGTCTTGTCATTTTATCTAAGTGCTCTGTTGTTTCTGTATTTTTGAAGTCTTTGCCTCAGGTAATGTGGACCAGTGTCGTTCATTGCTCTATGGGCCAAAGTGAGAGCTTTATACTCTATTCTTCTTTTCACTGGTAGCCAATGAAGACTAAGCAGATGGAGGAGTTATGTGGTGACGCATTGGCAAATTCCGCACAAGCCTAGCCGCCACATTCTGGATAATCTGCAGCCTCCTGAGCAAATATTCAGGGAGCCCCAGATAAAGGCTGTTTGCATAGTCAATTTGGGAGGTGACCAATGCGTGCACCACAGTCTTCCTACAGTCCATATGAAGATAATGAAGGAAGCTCCATAGAGCCTTCAACTTTGAAAAACACTGCCCAGAGACATGGGCCATTTGCACTTTGCTAGACATTTGTATATCAAACTTAAAGCCCAGATTCCTGGCAGAAGTAGCTGAAAGAGGAGGTGGATTTAACTCACGCGGCCATCAGAGCTCTGGCCTTGGGATAATGGGTTGGTTAAAAAACAAGACCTCCGTTTTATCTGTGTTTTTTTGTTAAGCAGTTCTCTGTCATCCAAGATGAGATGTTCAAAAGACATTGCTTAAAATTAGCAAATGCTGTCTTGCTGTGATATTTAAAGGAGAACTCTAATTGTGTAGCATCCGCGTACGAGACGACCTTCACCCAATATTGCTCAATAATTGCCGGTAGAGGGGTGAGATACACAATAAAAAGCGTGGGACTTAGGGCCGAGCCCTGTGGGACCCCACACACAAAGGGGCTGGAAGTGGAAGCATGAGGGTAGAGGGTCACTTGATGTGTGCACCCTTCTAAGAAAGAGCGAAACCAGGCTCAAACCGTTCCTGATACCTCTAGACCCTTCAGTCTATTTAGAAGAATCCTGTGCGACACATGCTGCGGATAGGTCCAACAACACCAGCATCGCACAGCTTCCTTGATCTACGGTTTCCTGGATAGTCTATGCGACTTTCAGCAAAGCTGGTTCCATACTGTATCCAGATCTAAAACCAGACTGGGAGTTGCGAAGATGAACGTTCGACTCTAGGAAGTCCCTAAATTGTATCTCAACTTTCTTATCTAGAATTTTAACTGGAACGCGAAGGAGAGAGATTGGCCTGAAAATGTGGGCACTGTTGGATCTGCATCTTCCTTTTTTCAAAATAGGCTGGACAAATGCATTTTTCCAGCTGGAGGGATACACCCCGTCACCAGCGAGTTCCAGATGGCCTTCAATACCGGGTGGAGCCAAGGGGCAAGAAGCTTAAAAAAAATATAAAAATATAGGTGGGTCTGAACTGAGGAGGTGAAGGATGATGAATTCAACCCAGATCTGTGACTAGGGGTGACTGTCTGAAAAGTTTCAGCGCTCCATCCAGCATCTCCTTATGTTTGGTTTGTTCATTCTAAGTTGGCAGGGTATGCCCAGACATGGTCCCCTTGCTCACTTTGCCACTGGATTCAAGCTAGCCTGGCTGATGAGGGGTGTTACCCTGAAACTGTTAAACTAAAGAGGGTACGCAGTTCCCCAGGGGAGGAAGGTTAGGGATGAACCAAGAGTGGGTGAAGGCACACCAGGGAGGGGAATACTCCCTGTCGGAACCAGAACCCTCACACACACAGCACACTAGGTGTCATGCTTCATCATATGGGTTTGCTCCTCATTGGGTCGGCGGTGCAATACTCGACGGGCACCCATAAAGGGGCTCTTTGGCAGAGATCTTTTGTTCCTGCCGTATGGTGCCGTGGGTGTGAGGGCCCTAGGGAGAAGTGTAGATGTGGAAGTGTGGTGTATTAAAAAAGGTTAGATAGTCCACCCAGAGGCGGGCACGTAGTCCCACCACTTTTAGTGAAGCCTGCACAGGGATGACAAAAGAAACAAAAAAGAACTTATAGGCACAAGTGAATAAATTCATAAACCTGGACACAACAATCCGGGTTCATCTGGCTTAGGCAAGAAAGCTTGAGCTCTATACTTAACACTAGCCATGGTGAAGGGAAGATAAAAACAGATGTGATAAAAACTGGCTCTGGTGAAAATGCAACACAAGTAAAGTAGTAAGGTGCTCTATTCTCACCCTACTATACGGAAGCGCTGACTTCGACGGTCTTCTCTGTAAAAGGCACCTTCATCGTAGGTGCCCTAAGTCAAGGAGGAAAGGAGAAGGTAGTAATGAAGGAAACACAGGGAGACAAAATTCTCTTAACAGTAGCGTATCTTCTCAAGCGTGGGCCACATCATGGAGAACAGTAGTGCTCGACTGAACCCATCGCACCGCTCTCACCACGAACTGTGGGCCATGCGGGCGAGGGGTCTTCGGTCAGGGCGATTCTGGGCTTGTACGCTGGACCCCGTTAAATAAGGGCCCACTTTGTCCCCCCATTTTGTTCTTTACCCTGAAACTGTCCCCAGGATGCTTGTTTCTGGGTCAGGGTAGTCCTGGCTTGGTAGTTCGGGCTGAACTGCTTCCATGAGGCATAGGGTCAAGACTGAATTGCATATAGCTGGGTCGGAACTAGGGTGGCGAAGTGAGCTAATGATTGATGATGGATTCAACCCAGATCTGTGACTGGGGGTGAGGGTCTGAAAAGTTTTGGTGCTCCGTCTATGTGTTTGCTTTGTTTGCCTTAAGGAATATGACCACCGTCGCCCCTCGTAGATCTCTTGGCAAAGAGGCAGTATGTCCTGCCTCCTCAAATAATCTTAGAAAGTTTTGGGAGAGCAAAGAGGAGTATTCTTTAAAGAGCTTGATTGGCGGGTTTTACCTGAATCGGTGTCCATTATAGCCTTTTGGACCTCTTCTAGTGAGATGGGTTGTTCTAGTTCTCCACATTCATCCTCTGTAGGCACCCTAACAATTAGGTTGTTTGCCATGGGACACATTGCTTCTAATTATGGGGCCTATTAGGATGGCGGACGGACATGCGTCCGTCCGCACCCCAGAGGAGGAAGGACCGTCCGCAGGGACTGCGGTGGTCCCTCCGTGCTAATTAGGATGTGACCTCCACCCTGGCGGTCACATCCTGTATTTTTAACATTGCGGCGGGTGCTGCTTGAAGCAGCACACGCCGTAATGTTAAAAAAATGCACGTTTACCTTTGCATGCACGAAGCTGCAGGCACCGCGTGGTGCTTTCTGCTTCGTGCACGCAAAGGCAGGGGGGTACCATAGCCCCATGTGCAACCCCACCCCCTTCACACATGGGGGCCCGCAACGGGCCCCCGAAGACAACACAGTATGCCTTTCCACGTCGGAAATGCCGCCGTGGAAAGGCATATGACCTCAGCCATCCTAATATGGCTGGCGGTGTCTAATAAACACCGCCAGCCATGTTAGAGCTTTTCCGCTGCGGTCGGAAGGCGACCGCGGCGGAAAATCGGCGGACGGAAAATAGATCCCCCAGCCATCCTAATCTGGTGGGGGTCATTTTCCAGTCCGCAGCGGATAATCCGTATCCTCCGGGCCGGCGGTGGCTTCCGCCAGCCCAGAGGATGCGGATTAACCGCAATCATAATCGGCCCCTAAGTTAATAGTTTGTTTCCGACACACTTCTTTGTAAATGGTGGAGCAGACCTCTGCAATCCCCAATGAGTCCATTATTCTTTGGCCGTCTGCATTGCTGAGTGTCAGGAAAGCTTTAAAAGCTTGAGACAACAGATATAGCAGTTTACCATCCTTGTTCCCAGCTCATATATTCTATATTTAAATAGTTTCAAGGACATGTTAGCTATATTCATTTTTTTTTTCTTCTTTTAGCATCTGCCTTGACTATTCTAGCTTTCCATTTCCGCCTTTGGTAAGCCCCCTAATTGGCCCATGCTCAAGCCACAGTACCTGTGCCTTGCAGCCCACAATCTCTTGCACACTGCACTTCTTTTTTCCTCACAATATAAAAAGGCCTGTCCTCTAAATAGTTTTAAACGCTTCCCATAAGGTGAAAGGGGACAACACCGAGTTTTTGTTATACTCAAAATAGTACTCAATTATATACCTTAGGTGGTCTTCAAGGGGAAAATCCTTCAGCTACAAGGCATTAAAGTGCCATATGCCCGAGGGCCACTCCGTGATCCTGTCAACCGCACTTGCACCGGAGCATGGTCACAGAACCACCCCACCCCCCTCCGCCCCTCCCGGGTAGAAATAAAACGGGAAACATCTAGACTGCCCCACCATGTTTCAATTCCGACTGCCATTTCCCAATTTGAAGATTTTTAACTTCTGAATGGTTTATTTGAGATTCTTTATTGTATCTACTAGAGCCACCTGATCACTTCTATCTTTGTCTGCAGAGCCAGGTGTGATGACAATCATCTTCAGGATCACATCTCAGCCTGTATGACATCCCTGTACACCTCAGATTGTTTTCCCCACTCAGGTTCTGCCACAGTGACCACCAAATCAGGCTGGTGGAGCAGTTTTGCCAATGTATTTGTCTTGACCTGCTTTGTGGGACTTCCCAACCATTGCTCCTGGTGACATGCAGAATCTCAAGGGAGAGGCAGTGTCACACTTATATATTCCTTTATTTAGTCCGACTCGCAAAACCCAAAACATTGGTGCAGTTACGACAGTCAAGACTGGTTCAATGGTATTTATTTAATGTCACTCGAGTATTTATAAACAGGTGATCGGCCCGTGTTATCTATATGAACATCTCATCTCCAGGTCTCAGGTCAGTGCCCCTAATATTCTTGGATCTCCATGCCTTGTTGTGCCGCAAATAAGCCCTCCAGCCGGTGTGTCCAACAGATAAATGGAGAGGCCCCTCCAGTTGAAAAAATTATCTAGTACCACCCCTTTAGCTCATAGAGGTCCCCAGGGGTAGACAGTCATGGTTTGAGGGCGAGTCAGCAGAGTGCTCATGATTGAGCCCGGAGGGGGCCCTTCTACGTACCGTGCAGGGAGGCCCCCTCAGTTTTCGTTACGCCAGTGGGCGAGTCTAATTTTAGAGTCTTGCCCCGCCCACCCTCTAAGAGCTAGTTCAGTTCCGAGGCCCCCAAAATAATTTCTGATTATGACCAGACTACTTCACAGGCCCTCATCTGTCAAACTGACCAGCAGGGCTCCTCATCCCCTAGAGAAACCTCTGATGACTCCAAATCTCCCATGGAGGTAAAGGGACCACACGCTCTCCTGATGCACACTCTCGCCTCTGTGCCAAGAAAATTCCTTGTGCTTCTTCCACACAATCATCCAGAAGCCCGTAAAACCAGCTTCAGGTCCGCCTGTGAACTCAGGTGGCCTCAATGTGTAGGGTCTCTCCATGAGCTAAAGCCGTAATGAAAGGCCCCCCTCAGGCTCACTGTTAGTTCTCATCTTACCTCCAGTCACAGGCCCTCTGGCTGCGCCCAGTCGAGGCCATTTCACAGCTCCTTTTCTGCTTTAAACGCCAGGCGGCTAAATCCCCAAGGCCACCTTCTTCATTAGGGCCTGAGGCGACAGATCAAGAAGCCCGTTGTCATTGCCTTAAGCTGAATCTCTGGATTTCCTGTAGGGTCTCAGGCTCTTGAGCAGCATGTCCTGGCCTGCTATTGGTTGCCAGCATCAGGATGCAGCAGGATGTCAGGTGCAGGC
Organism: Lissotriton vulgaris; assembly: GCF_964263255.1. NCBI lineage: Eukaryota > Metazoa > Chordata > Amphibia > Caudata > Salamandridae > Lissotriton > Lissotriton vulgaris. Next base: position 479,694,436 of record NC_141689.1, read on the forward strand.
GCACTACAGAATGGCAGCCGGCATCTTGAGCGTCGACCATGACTCTGTATATTGTATTTGTATCCTCAAAATGTATTCTCTCTCTCAAAGAAGCTATGAAGAATTACAAATGGTTGTGTAGTCTGTCCCCATAGTACTTACCATTGCCATTTAAATTTGTTGAATTAAGTAAAATACTCATTTTACATCAAGTGGGCACTCATGGTTTAGCTGAAACTTGTATTTCCTGTACAGTAGAGAATCCAGAGCTGGATCCCGGTACCTCATATGAGACTGAAAGAGGTGTTAAGAGTTTCTTTATAGAATACAATGGATTACTTCAGTCGTTAAGAATACCAACATCAAGCTGGTGAGGCTGAGAACAGTAGTCCCTTCAGTTCAACTGATTATCAATATGGAACTTGCAAAATCTCTAATATTGTCATCCCTAGTGAAGGACACCTGGAATCTCAAGAGAATACAAAAGCAAGTGGTCAGACTGAGCTTAAAATTAAAGGCCTATAACCATACATCCCAAGCCCTGTTCAGGTGTGTTGGGTCTTCTAGTTGAAAATATTCATAGCCTTTCTCTGCATTGCTCTTTCAGTATCTGTGAACGGTCACTCCTCTGTACATCAGGACACAACCTCTGATCTCGTAGTTCTTGTCTGATCAGCATTCATAAATACAGGAAGCACAGGATCAAAACATTGAAAGTTCTGGAAAGTCGTTATTACAGTTCCTTGGAATCTCTCCTACCACCCCTAACATCTTTTACTAAAGCACTGAAGACAAAACTGTTCAAAGAATCCTTCCGTTTTTGGATGGGCCTCTCTTCTTGCAATTATGCTCTCAACCAATAATGCGCTAGTTTAAAGCCTGTTGATTAACCTATACTTTCCTCCTGATTCCTCAATACATTGTGAAGTGGCCTCTGTGACATAATAACCTCATATGCAGGACAGGGGCACAAGCCAATAGATGGAAACATCTGACCCCAAATTATAAAAAAGTACCCTATTTCAGCTTCTTATACCACTACATTATACTTTTGCTGCCCGGAGTATTTATACAAAGATCACAGACTATCTCCCTTTTGGAACCATCTATCCAACCGCAGAAACCAGTATGAGGTATTTGGAGTGAATAACACAACATGAATAATATGCAGGCTCTACAGGCCAAGCTGTGGTCCCAGCAGAACCAACGTATCTCCTCACAAAACTCTGAATCAATACCACTGTGTATGCAGCCCACAGGCTCATCGGAAACACCGCTGCGTGATACATCCTCAACATAGGCCTTCGCATTGTAAGCCCTTCGTCGACGGCATCCTTGATGACGGACACCAGCCCACAGGCTCATTGGAAACACCGCTGCGTGATACATCCTCAACATAGGCCTTCGCATTGTAAGCCCTTCGTCGACGGCATCCTTGATGACCGACACCATATTGCAGCTCCAAAACTGCTTGAAACCACTGTGGTGCAACGCATCTTCACCCCAAGAACTTGCATCGCCTCTGATGCACAGCGCATCCTCGGCACGGAACCTCCTAAAGCTCTGCAAGCCAGGATTTAAGGTACTATTGTTCAGCGGGCCTAACTGGGTCCCCATAGCTGGCCTGCTGACCATCGCGGTCAGGCTGAACTTGTGAATTTGTCCCGGTCCAGCACAACTAGACATTCACATTTGGCGCTTTGTGTTTTTGACAATATTTTCTCTGAAACCTTCAAAATTCTAATTGCATTTATATAACGCTTTCTACTCCTGACGATGCATTGAATCGATTTTATTGGTGAGTAGAACGCTATATCGGAACCCAAAAATGATTAGTGGTGAATTTGTGTGGGGAAATATGAAATCAATTTGAGAGGTGGACATGTTAGTCTGTTATTTGGATTGAAAAGGATAGTGGAGGGATAGAAGAGTGAATGGTTTGCATTTAAATAGCACTTGCTGACCCTGATGACGTGTTGAAGTGCTTTTCGGCAGGTAGCTCACTACTCAGGCACCCAAACAGGATTAGTTGGGAATTATTATAGGAAAATATTAAATTAATATGAGTTAGTCTGTTTTTTGGATTGAAAGTACAGTGGAGGGATCGAAGAGGAATGGATTAGAATAGATTTTTGTGGGGAGATCATAGCAGTAGAAGGAGGTTTGAGATGAGTAAAGGGGGAATTGAAGGGAGGAAGAATCAGAGGGAAGGGTTCAGAAAGGCTTGTTTAGAAGATCTGAATTGTAAAAGAGGTATCAGATGATGCGAGGAGGGAAGGGTCTCGAAAGGGTTATTTTGGGGATCATAGTAGGAGAATGCGGTTTGGGGTGAATGAGAGCGGAGGTAGAGACTCATAGTTTTTTGGAGGATTATAGTAGTAGAATGGGGTTTGGGATGAGTGAGAGGGTGGAGGTAGAGGATATAGTGAGAGAGGTTATACGGTGAGAAATAGGGTAGTGCATTGGAAAGAGTATTAGAATGAGGTTTGAGATTAGTCAGAGTGGAAGTGGAGGATCTATTTCAAGAGGTATAGAGTGAGATATAGGGTAGTGCATGCTGAATTAGAAGCAAAGTAATAAATATAAATATATTTAAGTCCATGGAAGGTATATATGTATAAGGAAGGTAATATTTGTAGATTTAAGTTGTATTTAATAAACTCAGACTTACAAGTGTTGCTGTATTTAAAGTTACTTTATTGTTTATTTTTTGTTTTTGTAATTCAATAGTGAAACAATTGTAGATAAATTATGATCTGATAAAAGATGTATTTAAACAGTCACCTATATTCATGTTAAACATAGAATATTATAACCATAAGTAATTTGTACATTTGTTAAGCAGAAATAACGAATATCTACATTTTTAAAAACATATTTACTATACATGTTTTTACAAAGCAATACTCATATGTAGGTACACATCTGTAGTCTATATAAATGCTTGTATACAGAGGGATATCCTGTATATTTATGTTTGAGTATGGTGGTTATGTGGGGTAGGGCCAGCTCTTGAGTAGTCTTCTGAAGATAAGGTAGTTATCCGTGGATCTTATGTTTGACTGCTTGACCAAAGAAAGCTGTGCCCCCTATAGTTTTTTTCTTGTATGGTGGGATATTGAGATGAGGTGCCAATCTAGAGCGGAGGTTCCTTTGTTGAATATATTTGGTGATTTTATTCCTGATGAAGAGTGGTCTTGTTCCATGTATCGCTTTATGGGTGATACGAAACAGCTTGAACGTGGATCTTCTAGCAACTGGTAACCAATGTAGGGCTTTCAAGGCAGGGGAGAAGTGGGCTTGTGGCTTTATATGTAAGAGTAGTCTGGCATATCTCCGGTTCTACTGATATGGAATTTTGTTATTTTAGTCTTGTTTTGGTTAACATTTTTTCTATTTTCTAAATTGGTGTGGTATTCTATTTGTGTGATGTTTTCACTCTATTGCTGTTTGAAGTGCTGCATAAATACTGTACACATTGCCTCCAAGTTATGCCTGACTGCTCGGTGCCAAGCTATCAGAGGGGTGAGCACAGGTTAATTTGGGGTTTGCGTGTGCCTCACCCTGACAAAGATTGTGGTTGCTGCTTGAGTAGGGTTTTCACCACCCTCAGAAAGTAACCAAAATTCTTACAGTAATGTTAACCCAATGTTACCTGTGAAAGAGGTAGGTCTCACAGTAGTGAACAACTAAGTTAAACGTTTTTCACTACCAGGAAGTGTAAAACTTTATAGGTACATGTTGTGCTTAATAAATACACTGCACCCTGCCCTATGGGCAATTTAGGGCCTGCCCTAGGGGTAACCTATATGTATTACGAAGGAAGGTTTGGGCCTGGCAAAATGTTTATTTTGCCAGGTCAAAATAGTAGTATACACTGCAGACATAGGCTACAGTGGCAAGGGTTAAAGGGCTACTGGGGTGGGTGGCACAATGAGTGCCGCAGGACCACTAGTAACATTTATTTAGAGGCCCTTGGTGGATACAGTATCATTTTACTAGGGACCTTGAAGCAAATTAAAAATGCCTATTTAGTGTAAACCAGTGTTACCATGTTTAGAGGAGAGAGCACATGCACTTTAGCATTGGTTAGCAGTGGTTGTTCGGAGCCCTAAGGCCAGAAAAAAACAGGAGGCTAGAAGGCAAAAAGTTGGGAGAAAACCACTGCTAACCAATGCTAAAGTGCATGTGCTCTCTCCTCCAACACCATTAAATGATGAATATATAAGAATTATATTAATGTGCTACATTAAAGCCAGATCAAAGGTAATGGTTAGAGCAAATTTCAAAGATTAAGCCTTGCAATAATTTAGATCGACTGGCCATTTGGAAGAGACCAGTGGCAAGATCAAGTCCCAGGATAGTGGCTTTGTTAAGTACTGTTGACCATTTCAGCAGCCTTCTAATGATTAGCTCTTGTATGTGATAATGGTCTATTTCAGAGAATAGAACACAAACATTGCAGGCACTGACAAATGCCACTAATCTGTGCATGCATGAGGGCATTCTCTGTGCTCTGCAAAATCTGCACCTGGTCGATAGAGCTGTCTTGCACTTAATGTCTTTATGCATTTGGCTCTGTGATAAATGCATGATAGCAGATGTAAAATCTTGTCCCCGCAGACCTTTGCAGTTAGTTCTATTTTGACAACTGTCAATAATTTCCTTTTTCAATACTGCAACCACAAACTTAGGGATTCCCTTCTCCATGACATCTCTAGATGTGTTAAATCAAACAGGTGTGACCTCTGATGTAGGCTACCATACATAATTTGACCCTGTATACAACACTACTTATTTTTGAATTTCTAGTCAAATATAGTTTGTTCTCCACCTAATGCATTCTTTTTCCTACATGTACATATTTAGTCTAAAATATTTAGTTATCATTAGACAGTCAGAATACAGAAACATTTAATTTCTGTAGAGAAACACCACCCCTTATGCCACAAAATATCCCAGTAACAAGTGCATTTAACAATCTAAAACACATAAGTTTCTGTCTCCTCCCCCTCCCCAATAATCCTAACAATTGATGTGATCCTATCCAAGTCCTTCTTCAAATGCATAGGAAACTTAACTGTAAACATCAGATTTAAAAAAAAAAAACATAAACCTGTTTCAGTGGTATCTTAAGATTTTCCAACCATCCTCTCCATAGGGCCAAGCCAATTCTTTCCAATCTTCTCAATATAGTGACAAATCATTATTTCGCTGGGGTTATGATCCAGATAAAGATGGTCATACTTCAATTGTGTGCATTCAATGGGCCTTTCCTTGGGAAAAAGCTACAAGCATTTTTCCAAATGCATGTTTAAAAAAATCATTTAACTGGTTATTACCCCAAATTACACTTCTTTACTCCACAAATATGAAACATGTTTTGCATATGTGTGAAGTCTATTATATTGCACAAGCTGAGGATGATTGTATACAAGGAATCTCTATTCTTGTACCAGTGGCGTAACACAAACGGATGCCTCTCCTCGCACAGTGCAATGAGGGGCACCTAAGTATCTAATATCTCACAGACATTCATTGACTGTGGCCTGAATGGGGCCGCCGAAGAGATGGGGCCTCCTGCACCATAGGGGCTGCTGAGGCTTGCATCACGCCCTTGTCTTGTATAGTAGCCTACTTTATTTTACTAAATAAAACTGTGGCAACACTTATTCCTCAAGCATGATTTAAATTATAGAGGCGTTTGCTTCTTGAACTTAAACATGTATCGCTGCATCCTCAATTAAGCTAATTTCCTGTGAGATGCAACTCCTCTTTTCTGCATACCAGGAAAACCCTTGTTGGGTGTGAAATTGACTTGGAAGTAGTCATAGTTGGCTTTCATGATTGGAGTATGGATTTGTGCATAGAATCTGAAATAATTCTCTCCATGACCTTCTGCAATTTACACCAATATGTTGTCCATTGTCCTATCATCGCATAGCTGTGCGCTGCATAAAGTCTTAATCGTCACCCACAATTTTTGTATATAATTCACTTTTGCTTTTAAACTTCAGTTACCATGTTACTTAGGTTACAAACAGTGTTGTTTATACCTTTTTCCAATTGTATAGAATATTTCTGCAAAACACACAAGATGATGGACGGAATGTTGCACATTGGCAAAACATTCACCCCCAGTCACAGATCTGGGTTTAATCCATCGTTATTTTGCTCACCATGCCACTCCAGTTCAAACATGGCCATATGCAAATCAGTCTTGACCCTGTGCCTCGTGGGAACAGTCCAACCCGAACTGCTAAGCCATGTCTTCCCTGGACCGGAATCAAGCATTCTAGGACCGGTTTCTGGCTATCAGCCGTCATCAGCCAGGATAGCTTGACCGGTCCTAGGATGCTTGTTTCCAGTCCAGGGAGGACCTGGCTTGGCAGTTCGGGTTGGACTGTTCCCCTGGGGCACAGGGTCAAGACTAATTTGCATATTGCTGGTTTCAAACTGGAATGGCAGGGTGAGGAAAATAACGATGGATTTAGGCCCAGATCTCTGTACTGGGGTGACTGTATGACATTGTTCTGCATTCTGTCCATCAACTGTTGTTTTTAGAAATATTTCTGCACATATGTCCTTATGTTGTGAAATAAATGGCATATGTTTTCTTAGGGAATTGACCAAAAGTAAAAGAGCATGAGGTTGAGGGAATCATGTAACCATCTCCTGTATGTTGTTTTCTTAGCTTTGCAACAAACTGTTGTGCTTATTCAGAAACCTAAAATACCTCGCTAGGAGTAAACATTAATTTCTGATAGTTTAAAGTAAATATTACTGAAAAGATAAAATGTCTAATGTGAAATATCTATAACAATTTTGGAGCGATATCTAACTTTGCCAAATATAGGTAGTTAAAGTCTGATCACGGCTCATTTTCAGTGAATATGCACAAGAAATTATACAAGATTTGACATTCACCGAGTCCTGATAATAATGTCTTGTGAAGGCTTATCCAACTACAGGAATGAGATTTTATAGTTTATGGCAACATCAATAGTCAACAGATCTTTTTATTTTTTTTATTTGGAGCTTTCATAGAGCATCAAATGCTGATATTTCCCACTAATCTTATTAAGATTGTTTCTGGGGTGCCAATATTCTTTCTAAATATATTGACAGGCACGTTCATAGGCTCATTAAAGCTTTTTGTTGTCAAGCAACGGTAAATGGATGTTGTAGAGTTATCACCCTGCTGTATCTCTTTAAATAGGGTTTATGGCCTTAGAAAATAAATCAGCCATGTCTTTTGTCTAGAAAGCTTGAATAGACCAGGCCCACTACTAGAATGAACACATATTCATTGATCAAACTTAAGATGTGATTTAATCATGTCGGAACCGAGATTGTCAATAAATACAAGTAGACAATGAATGAATGAATGAATACTCATTTATATAGCGCGTGGTTACCCGGAGGCATCCCAGCGCTGCAGTGGTCCCATTCATCCCCCGAGAGATTACAGAAATAGGAAGGTTTTTAGCATTTTCCTAAACCTAGGGTGGTTCTCCTCCATCCTAAACCTAGGGTGGTTCTCCTCCATTATAGTAGACTAAAGTGGAGATGGAACCTTGTACACAGTGTAATTGTATGGCACGTTTTCCAAAATTGAAATTTTAGTGTCTATAAACATAAGGAAATATTGTGCGTGGCCTATCATCACCCACGAAACAATCAGTTTCACTAATACAAAAATATTTAGTTTCTGGTTGATGCAAATCGAAAATTAAAGCCAATTTAATCACTAATAGAGAAACAATCCAGAAGATTGTGACTTTATTAGTGGAGGAGTAGTATTCCTTGAATGTTGACTTCCATACACTTCCTTGTTTACTCCTTGGCATTTTTGATAATCAAGTAAAAGTTTCAAATCATAGACACGTGTACAATTCATATATTTCCTACTGTTTAAAAATGTTTGTGAATTGACTGTGTTGTTTATAGTGTCGCCAAATACACGAACAAAGACATAATTTTGTGTATACCTAAAGGAAACATGAAAGCTCAAAGGACAGCATGCTTTTGTGAACTTCCCTGAACTGTCTGCACTGTTTAATATATATATATATATATATATATATATATATATATATATATATATATATATATATATATATATATATCCAACACTCCGTCACTCGTTACCACGCTCTGGGGTCACACCAGCCAGAATACAAAGCACACGGACCAGTTGGGTGATTTCCTTATTTATTTTCTAGTGCAGGTAGTCTCATGACGTTTCGACTCCAAGCCTTGTTCACATGACAATGTTCTCGTATATGGTTGGTCCTTATAAAGTGTCAGTGATAGGTTCATTGTCGTCACATGAGAGGGCTTTGCATGGACATAAACAAAATACTAGGTTAACAGGGTGATTGCGATGTATGACAATGTTGTTTAGATGCTATTTGTAAATTACAGTAAAATACCGAGTTTAGCAACAATTAACAATTCAAATATTGCATTGAATCGAATTATCAACATTGATAACGTTATGGTTAAAACGAGGTGTCAGTCAAATACCTTATATTTTCAAGAATATAGAAATTCGATATTTTAATATTTCTTGGTACAACATTATTAATTATAGTGCCATATTAATTAATATCAATTGCTATGTATTAGATCAACAGATATATAAAGTGCAAGTTTCTTAATGTGCAAATATCGCCTTAAGTGCAATTGTTTGTGCAAAACTATGCATTAGTGCAAAACGAATCAGATCAGGGGTACTAGCCCCCTTCCCTTGTGTCATAATTATGTTGGGATATAACCCCTAATAAGATTAAAGTAAATAACAATAAATTGTATAGAAATCTTCAATCAATGCACATCTTCGAATGGTTTCACACAATTAGATTGATAAATAAAAAGACTATAAAATATTGAATCAAGATTTGATAGCACGAGAAACATTAGTCTTAGTTAAATACTTTTGTTTAAAAACAACCTAAAACACTTTCAACCATAATGTTGTTTAAAACCCTTTAAAAACCTGGCAGAAATTCATACTATGTACATGCATTGTGATACACGTGATATAAGTGACAATTACAAGGTAAACTGGATTGACTGATCGTGAATTAAGACCCGTACAGTCAATCCGGTTCCTAAAGTGCCCTGAAGTGATAATAATCAATATACCTAAAAAGTAGCAGTACAATCAGTTCTTCGTATCAGGGTTCCCAAAGTGTCTCTAACTCCATCATCCTCATATAGTCCCTCCCAGCCAGGTGGTACCTATTAATGGGGCGTATAGATGGGCAACCTAATATTATTCTCCATGATTCAAAAAATGGCTCTCACGGTAAACATGCATACAAATCCTCGGTTACATTAGGGCCCCCAGGACTCTTGGTGTTAAGCAGCAAGATATATTTTGTTTCTAGTTTCCTTAACTTGGCCTCTATGTCCTCTCCTCTTCTATTGGCGTTAACTGAGTCAATCACCCAATATTTCAGGGTAGCATTGTTGCTCTGATGGTATTCCCTGAAATGCCGAGCCACTGGATAAGTGTTATCGCCATTGGTGATTGCACGTAAATGTTGAAGGATACGTTTGTGGACAGCATGTTTGGTGCTGCCCACGTGTATATATATATATATATATATATATATATATATATATATATATATATGTATCCGACTCCCCAAAAAAACATAAATCTATTTCTACTACAACCTTTTGGCGTCTGCCTTCCTCAGGTAGTACAAGATTGTTGATTTTCAACAAGTATCGTGAATGAAGGTTCCATTTGGAATGTGGAATCAATGCAGTCCTGATATCTTCTTAGATATTCAGAAATTAGGTGGTATTGTTGCACATGGAGCTTTATGAAAATCCAGCTGCACGTTTCACTCTTGACTAGTTTCATTATCTGTTTGGATTTCTTCCCTGCTGAGGATGAACACTTGTTACATTCATTTTTCACTGGCTAGCACAATAGCAAATGCAACATCTCTTATGAATTTTAAATAAAATATATTAGCCAACTTCGGTCCTCCAATTCAGGATTATCCAATTTGGAAATAGAATGATTAAGGGACTGGTTTCTGTTATCAGACTCTAAATAGTAGCTGAGTTTCAAATAAACACTACTAGACATTCAGGTTTTAACCTATATAGCAGCCAGATTGTGAGCACAGTCAGAGGAAATATTGTCATTGGTAGTGTGGTTCTGGAATTCTGGGCCCTGCTGTAATACCGGTACCGAGGTCCAACACTCGTGTCACAAAATACCATCGTACCATGACGAATTTGGTATCGGCAGACCGGTAATGATTAGGACATTATCCCTGTGCATTTGCGTCGTGATTGAGCGATGCTAACACCCTTAAATCATGGTTTCCGTTCTGAACCCTCGGACTCCATTTTGTGAACGGCATCCATCTTATGGCTTGCCCTCATATAAGTCAATTGATTAAAGCCGAGCTTGATCTAAAAGGACACGTCCACCTTAGCTGACTTCCCCATGACCTGGCCAAACTGACTCCACTGCCTCCTGCCAAACCTGTTTGGGCAGCTCCTCGCCCAGTGGCCGAATAAGATAGCATCAATGCATAACATGCCATAAACCATTCACTACCTACAGACCATGTTTTCTACACACATACACCTGTCCATGTTCCTTGTTTATGGCCGGTTTTACGACAAGGAGGTGCCCTGTTTTATTGGGGTTTCATCGATATCTGATGGGAGTTCTGGGCCTGGCTGGGTAATCTATCACAAACTGGACATCTAAAATATGGGTTGGCCAGCATGACTTCGCTCTTTGCCTTGTTATAGAAATATGTGTATAACCGTATCATAAACTCAAGAATTCTTGCCTGCAGCTGTTATTTTCGTATAAAAGGAGAAGGCTGGTTCTGTAAAAATGAACAGTCTCCTGAGAACTTACGACCCGTGCTGTTGTAATTCTAGGACGCATGTTACTTGGTTGCAACCAATAAAACTCGATCTCTGACTTCACCTAGAAGACTCTTGGTTTCTGTGGTCCGGAACAGGGAGAACTCGGAGGTCTTCGGGTGTTATCCCCTGGCACCACCGGGTTCCTAAAAACCCGGCACCTCAGTAGAGGGAAAAGTTGACCTCTGCACTCAACCTTGTAAGTGGACTTTACAATTATGACATTTGGGTGGTCTCGTACTGCAATAGAGGTTTGTTGGTTACTAGTAATTTGGTGTTCCACAGTCTCATCCTAGTAACCGAAGATATGTCGGGTCCATCCCAGTGTAAGAGGGTAGCGCATCAGGGGCAGTAGAAAGCTCATTTCAGTATCACCCATGTGCATGTTCCTGTTTTGGAAGCCAACGGTCACAGAGAAGGTAAAGATGTCCAGAAGCAGAGCAATCAGTGGGAGCATGCCAAGTTGGTGGTATTCCTTACAGACACACACATGTAAACTGATATGTATGCATACCTCTTACAGGTAGTTTCCTATTCATGAGAGGCGGGCCACTGTGTATTTCCAAAGTCGTGATTGAGATTTTGCATTTCCATATTTAATGAGAGTGCAGGTGGAGGACTTTTTCAATGGGAGAAATATTTTCCCTCTGGAGAAGGAAATAGTTAAATGTGCAAGAACTCGAAGAATCACATTTGCACATGTCCTTTCTGAATTGGACCTACTGCGTTTAGGAGATGCCGGGCTTTTGTTGAGGCATCCTCCGAACTGGAGATTCTATGCATCCGGATGACTTATGCGTGGAAAAGAAAAATCTGTGTATAATGATCTGTTGTTTCTTCGACTGTGTTTGATTCTGTGTTTTCTTCCCATTCCGAAGCTTGTGTATTTGTGTTTCTGAATTCCATTTTATTTGTTAGACTTGCTCAAGGGTTTGAAGTGGTCGACAGCAAGAAGTCAACTTCGTGGTTATATGATGCATATAAGACAAATAATTGGTTGTGAGCACCACTACGAGAACACTTGCTACAACTAGCAGAGTGCTGGCTCTTTGGCGTCCTTGCTTGCTACAACCAGATATAGTGCTGGTAGTTTCTCAACGGTACGAACGAAAACATTGCACGGTTAATATTTGATTGGGTAGTACAAAATCAGATATTATCTAGCTCGAAAGAAAGAGGTAGATGCAATGTTTGTAAAGTATGTTATTTGTGGACAAAAAGCAGAGCACATAGAAGAATATACCTAAAAGGAAATGAAACTGATGAGGAGTGTGCACGCTCCTGAAGGCAGCCGCGCAGATGTCTGGGTGTCAGAGCTCATTAGGATCAGGGGTGCGCGCGGCGCCGCGCTCTCATCCAGGATGTGCAGCGGAATCCCAGCGGACGGCAGCTCTGCAGGGTCACGTGTCAGATGCCGTTCTGGAGACCCCACACGTCAGAGCACATTTCTCGCGTCTCATCTCATAGCCGTGTAGAGTTCACCTTTCCCCTTTTGGCGATGACGACATGGGTTGCCAAGACCATGTCAACAGGCACAGAACGACATGCTCTAAATAAAGGGCAAGGTTCCGTCGTATTGTTAGCTTTGCAAACCTGTTTCTTAACTCTGTACTTAGTTCTGTGTTTTTGTTAATGGAACGCTGCTGATGTATTCTTTCTTGTGTTTGACCAGAGAGATGTTTCTATGAGTTAATGATACTTAAAGTTCTGAAAATGATCATCACATAGGAAAAGAGATGTCTGAATCTGTAAAAGAAGCTCAGAGCAAAAATAAGGAAATACCTTGGTTATGTTAACTGATAACTGGAGACAAGTGGTGCCTAAGGACAGGGAATCAGCGAGTGTAGTCCCACAGAAGTGGAAGGAGGGAGAACTTTCATGCTGCAGGCCTGCATGCATTATCCCACTTGCATAAAATGAATGCCACTGGAACAGAAGAAGAGAACTTTCGCTACCTAGTCGCGTTTAGCTGATTGTTCTACACTTAGGTCTGTGCTCTGCGAAATTTGCACACTGCTTGAAACACTTTTGAGCAAAGCTGGTCTTATTTCATGCATTATCTGCATGGTTTTAATCACTTTTAACCAAGATCAGCTTTTCCTTCTGTTCACCTCTTCAGACCTCTTTAGCATTGGGTCTGGGTTCTGTGCTTTAGGCCTATTGCTCTAAACCTATCCACACATGTCCACCTTGCTATATGCTCTCTGTTTTTTCTACTTATTAGGAAAGCAAGACCTGTCTGAATCTTCTCCGTTGGTACTTAGCAGTGGGCATATCATATGGTTTTATCTGAATACTGTATATTCCCATGCTTTTTTTCACTGTTTGTAAAGGTTTTTATTAACCATACAATAACATTGACTATGACACTGGAACGGAGGGCTTGATTGAACACAAGTATTCATGAGTGCATGCTTTCCAGAGGTAAGGGTATTTTAAGACAAATTAGTCCTCTGACTTGCTGCATATCTGCACACTCCTGTGCCAGGCATTTTCTTAAATGTTCACACACAGCTTATGCAAGCATTGGAAGGGAATTTCCCTTTACATTTGTGTCTTAGGACTGTGATGGATGTATACATTTTAAGGGTGTACTCTGTACACATTCTTTATGATGTGTAGATACAACAGTAGGTAAACCAAGCACTTGAAAAGATTTTTTGTCAAAGTATTTAGGGCCTAATTTATAGTCAGAGTACAGTAATTACTTCCTCAGGACAATGGAGTAAAATACTTTTAGAGAATTTCGAGATATCTGCTGTCTTAGTGGACATCTCTTAACACTTGCAGGTGCCACTTTTATGGCATTTCCTGTCAATGTTTTCACAGTTTGGCAGATGGCTCCGTCAACATGATGGTACCAACAGTCAAACTTTAAACGTGTTTTTATATTTCCAAAAACAAAATGGCAAAGTGGGAAAATATACAACTGATGCCCTCCTCCCGCCATGAGGGTTGCCTCTAATTGTGTGGGGGGGTCATTTTGCAGTTTTATCTGCCCTTCTTTGTCAGGTTTTAACTGGCAGTGCAAGGACAGTTAAAACTGGCCTTACGACCGCCCAGTCTAAATTGAGATGGAGACAAAGTTATCTCCATCGCCGACATGCATAAGGTCCACCCATCTGTAAATCAAACTGGTGAACCTTCAGTTCAGTGGCGACTATAATCCGTCGCCGTTGTGATGAGTACCCACTGTGCCAAACTTTAAATCAGCCCCTCAAATTGCTGATGAGCAATGGAAGCTGTAACCTTTCATTTCAACAATGCCTTTGCAATTGTGCCTCACAGACTTCAAATAAGCATCAGAAGCATAGGTCTGGGCCCAGATTGGTCAACTTGATTCGGAAATTTTGAACAAGAAAGAGATTGAGGCCCATGTGTTTCATTGTCTTTATACGCAGTATTGCAGAAGCACCAAAAGGGAATGTAACTAAGATCTTCAATTAAGATGACTTAAGAGGTGGGACGCATGTGGAAGTCTCAGAGTGGACAAAGAGGGGATATCTATTAAATAGTTGACATTCACCCAAAAATGTGAGTCATTGCTAGGAGTCTTTAGTAAAACCTCCTTTTTAATCTCACTCCTTATCAACTTTTCCTAGCAACCCTTCACTGAGAACCAAGTGCCTCTCCTCACTATCTCATTTGAGCTCCATTTTACAAGTTGTGTTTGTGCTCCAGTTGTAGTGATTATGGTTAAAACACACATTTGTTTGAACAGCTTGCTTCCGAGTTCTGCCAAAAACTCATGACCTACTAAGAAGATTATTATACTGTTATATTGATACTTGATCTCAAATTCTCTTTTGGATGTTGTGCTTTTGAGAAAGTTCCGTTGGGTGCTTCATATGTAAAGGAGGTAGACCTTTTTGAAAGTGAATCTATTCCCCCAGCTTTCTAGCGGTGTGTACATGATATCCCTCTCTATTGAGTATTTAGATATAAATCATAATTAAATGGCATCCTTTTTGCTCTCTTTGAAGGTAGATACTGTAAGTGTCATTTTCATTGTTATAGCCACTTTCAGTGTAATTTTGTTTATTATTTTTTGAAAGTCTGCTTCTACAATGCAAATTAGTTTGGCTTTTATAAAACACTCTTTCATTAATTCTTAATCTGATTTTAAAGTGTACACTTGTTGGGAGTATAGTTGTATTGCTGGCCTTCAATACATTCTAGTCTCGAATGTAAGTTCTATAATGCAGAATTCAATATCTAAAAACTGTTTATGTGGTTGTTGCAGTAGAGGTCCAAATATTATAATGTGCCTTCCCATTCTAAATTCTAGTGCACATAAAAAGCAAAGAAAATCAGTTTTCGTGACTTCAGTATATCAAAGCTTGAGTGCATAGCTAATGAAAACCAAACTAGCACAGTCATGACACACATAGGTTATAACATGTTGACTAATCAACCCATTAAAAATAGTTTCACTGCCTTCAGTATACACTTAACAGAAAAACTCATTAACTGTGGATCTTCTCCTTTAAGGTAGGCAATTTATGATTCTCTGCATTTACTGAATCTTTTGCATTTACTGAATCTGTACATTGATATTGTTTGTATTTGCACATTTCTCTGATGATTGTGTGCTACTTGTGCTACAGATACCAGTAGATGAGCAGGGATTCTCTCAGAATTATATTTTGACCTAGCCAGAATCTGTTTGTTAAATTGGTTGGGTCACCCCATCCTAAATCAATAACATAATTTCTGACAGCTCTTTTAAAAGGTTTTGGGATTTGTTCTTGCATTGACCCTTAAAAATGCACTAAATGGCTTATTTGGAGCAATGCTCACAACAGGGTGACGGGGCCACATACATCCCCTCAATCAGTTAGGTAACCACTTTGTTTTTGAGGAGTTGGGCTCTAGTCATCTAGTCATGCCATATGGCCATCTAGTATTGTCTCAGAGAAATATTGATATTTTGAGAATAGCCAAACAGACTTTTGTAGTGCAGCAACATCATTTCGGTTGCTGCCTCTTTTGCCCGATGTGTCATTGAGCTTGAGACTTCACCCTCTTTGGAATCTTGCAGTTTCTTAAGGTGGTCATTTATCATGTGACTTCTCAGTTCTTTTTAAATGGCCTCTTTATTTTCAAAATCCTGGATTTTCACTCGTCTCGCTCAGTATTAGTGGTGGAGTGTAGTACACTTTGTGATTACCTTGTCTTGATTTCAGCTGCCAGTTTTTTCTCAGTTCAGCCGTGGAGCATGACTTTGCCAATATGCCTTTGGAAATTCAGATGGTGCAGTAACTCAATGACCTGTGCCACTGACTTGTGCCACTGTGCACACCGATGTTTTGAGCAGCACTAGTGGCAAGAATGATCTATTAGATAAGCCATGACGGACTCTTCTTGGTGGCTTTGACTCCCCTAATGATGATTTTGTTTACTCAAGTTTTAGAAGAATGATCGGATCTTCTCGAGAACAGTGCCAGAGATTATGATCCAGTGTTTCATCCGTGCAAAGAATGTCATGATTTACCGTATCATAAATTCGAGTACATTTTAAGAAAACCTAGTGTTTCTTAATGTTCCTCGAGTAGAGATAAGCCATTCAGACACGATCCATGTGTGCAGTTTCCCCGTGATTACCATGACTGGTGTAAATCTTGAACAGCAATCGTATTGTAGACGGTGCTCAACCACCCATTAACAATAGTTTTTTTGTACGGCTTTTGCGGTGTGCTTGAAGCAGGGCAGTAATATTCTGATATCTAGGAGGTTTCCTCCGGGATCCAGAGGCGATACCAGCCTTTGAAGGTGCACCCTATGGAAGGGATGTATTCACAAGCTCTGTGATGTTCCTTTAGCCCGGCTTCTGGACCGGGTTCTGCAGGCAGTTGTCGGCATGAGCCTATGTTCATTGATGTGACAGCAGTTGCAGAGCACTATAAGGGGGAAGGAGGTCAAACTTCATTTGTGGAGGTCCACAGATTGGCCGGCATGCATTCAGTTGCTTCATTAATGAATGTAAATTAACAGGCACAATTGTGTTAGTCCTATTTCTTTGCTTTCGCTCTGCACCATTAAATTAACACTACCTCCAGGTCTTGTCAGGATCAAACAAACATCATTTGCATGAAAATGCTTTACAATCATGCAGCTTGCTACACCAGTAATGCAAAACATTCAGTTAAATGCTGTGAGAAATGTAGGTCCAAATGTGCGTGTTTTCACTGCGAGTCAAGCTAGAGGGATAATTGGTCTGCTAAATGTCCGTCTCGCTGTTCTGCTATTCTAAATATTCTGTGTTTTCTTTTTTTAGTCATCCTGTTCCTCCCAAGAGAAGTTACACCAGTTGCCATACCAACCGACACCTGATGAACTCCATTTTCTGTCCAAGCACTTCTACACCGAGGGCATTGCCAGCGATGACAGATGCAGGGGCTCTCAGATGCGCCCTCGATCCAGGAGCCTCAGGTGTGTGGGAGCTCGTGCTGTTTGGAAACAGTAATTAAGTCTGAATAACATTTACCCTCATGTTGCGTCTCTAATGCATCTCTCTGTACGCAGTGTCAACCATTCGAGGCCATTTTTTTTGTCCCGGAAAGTCTCTAGTCTGTCAAAACAATGCCCACATAATGAATTGCTGTGTGCGACACCATTTTTAAGTCATCATCATTAACTAATGCTTTAATTAGCAGTGCAGTTTGGGAATTGGGGGAGCCGGATCAGAACATTTGCTGGCTGCTTCTCTCTGGAAAGCAAAGTAATTATGGCTGCAGATACTAATTGTTCAACGCCACTGTAGTTAAAACATATTATGGCTAACCTCGGGTAAATAAATGTATATTACATAATTAATGTCACACATTGCTCCAAAGATTCTGTAAACAAAGCACGCTTTTGTTACAACCGCAACACTATGCCATCTGATTTAGCAGTGTTCCTTATCCCAAAAGACATATTGTGGGACAAGGAAGTGTCCATAAACCGAAATATATTAGAAGTCTCATATTTGAACTGTTGTCGAGTTAAAACAGTAGTGGCTGCCAGCTATCGGGAGTGGTGAGGCGGGCAAACCACTGCTGGGAACACAAAACCTACACTACACACAAAATATACATAACAAAAAAAAGAAAAAAGACCCATACCTGACGCACTCTTTACTCCGGAGTCAATCTTCCTCTTTCTTGCAGCACGGGACCAGTCGACTTGCTTAACCAGTCGTGGTGCTGATCTGCAGCTCGAGGATTGGATGGAGCGTCCTGGCTGGACGCTCCTTCAGGCCCTTTAGGCCTGTGCTTGGTCTCCACCCAGCTGTCTAAGACAGCTAGGTGGAGAGCTTCATAGTGCGCATTCCACTTTGGATGGCTCAAAATAGCTGCCCAAAGTGATATGCAAATTTTGGAGCATCCAGCCTTCCACTGCTTCTGTCTTCTGCTGCCAATTGGCAATAGAGGACACGCCCCATATGTCTCTGGACAGGCCCGCTGCTACTGTACGCACCACAGTAAAAAATAAAATAAAATTGGCTATGCTTTTCTGTTGTTGTCCATTTGGGAAATTAGAAAACACTGGACTAAAGCGGCCATAGCCTTATCTGTGTGTCAATTATGCAGTTCATCAGTTAAAGCTTTGATGCACGTATCTTACAGCTGTACTGCTTGCTGTTGAGGCCCAAACTTAGATCTTTAAATATCAGATCTGTATGAACGCGGTGCTCTTTTTACTAGGCAGACAAGGCTTGGCTTTGAAATGCAATGGTGAAGTTTGTTGATACTTAAGAATGCTACCACAGAAGCAATAGATAATCACGCAAGAAATCAGTATCATTTTTCCATCCCATATTTATTTTATACCTTCTAATGCTTTTGGCTCCTAAAACCAGTGCTTTAAGAGCCTATGGGCAGGCTTAAGGTCGGAGTTCTGTTTTCACGGTGCTGTAACTAAAAAATGACCGGAATTTATTGAATTCTGAAAGTTAAGAAATTATACCCCATTGAGAAACTTTAGAATTTTAGCACCTGATAAGTACTGTCAAATGCTTTATATTCTGTTTTGTGTGTAATCTTTACAGGCTGTAGGTCTCATTTTGTTATTTACATATCTTGAGCTTCTGAACAATTGGCCAATGTGGGACCTTCTTCTTTGATGTGTTTATAAGAATACAAAACCTTATATTAGTCCTTTTTTAGGTCTCGCGCCTAGCGTTGCAGTATGCAGCATGAGACATTTTGTAGGTAAAAATGGTGTTTCAGAAGCTGACCTAGGAATGGCACACGCACGGGTGTGTGCTTTTCCTTTAGGGGCACGCTATTGGGTTTTGCGTGCGTGTTTTTTACCAAGAGAGCACGCAATAGGCCAAAGGCGGGTGCGTTGCTATGCCCATGGCCTATTGGTGTCTATTACGTGCAACGCCGGCCATGTGGTTTCAATTATCCTGTCCAGACACGGGCGCGATAATTAAAACCACATGTTTCGCTGTGGCGCGTGCACCACTCATGGGCGTGTTTCACTGCAGCGTTTTAGGTTTCGTCTGATGAACGCAGCGCATGCGCTGCTTCGCCTTGGCGTGCACATCTCCTGTCTTAGGGCTGACCTTACACAGCGCGCGCATCGCGCGCTGCTGTAACTTTCCTGCCTCCCGTCGGCTCCACAGAGACAGCTCGTTAATAACTCATTGGCTCTCCCTCAGATCGATTCTGCCTTTCCTCCTTACCCTGCGCGGGCCACTTTGCTGGCACTAGCAGGGTCCTTTTTTCTACTCAGTAGTCGGATGTGGGTCTATCGAGCCCTGCCTGCATCTGGGGTCGGTGTGGAGTGTATTGTCATGGGCGCAGCGGGGAGATGTTGTACAGCCACTCTATATCCCAGGAGGCCTGCTTGCCCAGGCCCTAGCAGCGCAGGCCTCCACTTCTCCTCGGTTACCTTCTGATGTGGCTTAGGCTCTCCTTCTGGCCGCTCGGATCACACTGGCTGCTACGATGTAGTTTCCTCTTCAGTAGCTGTCTCTCAATTTTCTCGCCACACCGCCGGGCACTTGGTGAGTCAGCCACACCTGGCTCTCTCCCTCTCTTATAGGACATGTTCCTGTCCAATGGGACCCTGTTCCCGCTGCTTGCCGCCGCCGATGAGGCACTTTGTTCCGGTGCCGCCACGTGGATGGCGATCTGTTTCCTCTGCGTTACCGACATTAGCGCATTGCCTGCATAAGCACTCATCACTAGCTCCTAGATGCACCAAAAATACAGGCCTTGCGGCGTCTCTTGCTCGGTCAATGTCACCGACCCTTCCGATGGTGGATGGCAGCGGCATGCAGGTAGGTTTCTGGAGTCAGCAACCCTCTTTATGATGGCACAATATGCGGATATGTTGGCTATTCTGGGATGTAGGTTGTTTTCTACACTTTCGGACTTCGGTCTGATTGACTAGACTTCGCCCTGAAGCAATGTCAGTGGCGCCGTTTGTGACCGAGAGCCTCCCGGCCTGTAGCGGCCAGCGCCACTTGTCCATCTTGTACCTCGCGCCGCTTTAACCACAGTTGTCAATACTGACTGACTCTGCTGTTGTTCACTCTAATTGACTTGGGGCGCATATCTCTTGTAGCTCTCTCTGGAAGTTTGCCCCCGGTGTCCTGGCTGAAGCCGGGTGAATGAATGGGAATAAAGAGTGTGGTGGTGATTTAGGCAGAGGCGAATGTTATGCCCACTCTTCCACCCTCGGCAATGGAGGTTAATAGGCTTTTTTAAATTGCACTTTGACATCTGCTGGGGTGTGTGTGTGTGTTTTTTTTTCTCACAGGGGGATGGTTCACCTACAGGTTTTCGGGTCCTGAACTCAAACGGCTCCCATGGCTTCAGGCTTACACCTTATACATCCAGACAATCCTCAGCTCAAAGTTGACCCAGCTACAAAGCCTGCTCCCTTTCATTACTGCAACTTCAGAACCCTACTTCCGCCTTCACATCCAAATGAGCGTAGCTTGGTCAGTAAAATTGGGGAGCATGTGAGCCCGAGATTTCCTAACACTCACCATGGCATACCCAAATAAGGTCTACTTTCCTATCTTTGACTTGGGAGCTTGCGTGACAACACCGTTCAGCAAATTCGTTTTGCGGCAGAAACCTGACGTGACCAAAGCACAAAATGAATTTTTAACATGACGCATCAATGCCACCTATTATCTGCTGTGTTCGCTACAAAAGTAAATAAATAAAAAATAAATATGGCAGGAGCACAACTTTTATTTTCTATTTATTGATTTTTGTGGCAATAGGGGCACGCCGCTCTTTAGCTTTAAACATCTAAAGCCAAAGCGCGGCATGCAGTCATTGCTTCAAAAGTCAATAAATAGAAAAACAAAGGAAGGTGCATTGTTTTCCGTTGATGTACTTTTATAGCAATCACGTCACGCATTGCTTTACTTTACACATATTAAGCTAAAGCGCGGCGAGCCATGATTGCTACAATAGTAATAAATAAATAGAAAAAAAATGTCAGCCGCTAACTTTCTTTCTATTTAGTAACTTTTATAGCAATGGCAACACAGCACGCTTTGGCGTTTAACATCTAAATCTAAGGCATGCCGCTATTGCTACAAGAGTCAATACATTTCAAAACAAAGCCAGGCGGACTGCACATTTCTTTGCCATTTGCAAAGCCAATAGTTCCCCATTTAACTAATGCAAGACCTATTGCATTGCAAATGCTTGTTAAACTTTGTCTTTGTTCAACTTTTAAGGTTTGGGGTCAAACGGTGACTAACATATTTTGAAGAAAAAATAAAGGCGTGGCGCAAGCTTTATTTTGACATGATTTTTATTGTGATCAATAAACTAGGTTGAACTAAACTCTATTTAAGCACAACCGAACATCAGGAACTCATATCTTTCTTGCTCCCATCACCCTACATAAAAATGTAGAAAACAGAAATAAATACAAGACATGAAAGAATTGCTTAGAGCGTTCTTCACAATATTCTTCATGATATTGCTCTTGGAGTCTACACATAATACGATGGCGGCAACAGACCATCGCTGAGTGCTGGGATTTTCATCAGGACCATATGATCATACTGCACAACAAGCGTGGGTGCTGGTTCATCAAAAACCCAGGGGAAGACATAGTGACCGCATGATCCTTTGCCCCACCCGCCTGGTGATGTCACTAGTTTCATCACTTATCCCAATCTTAGCCTCTCAGCAAGCTCTTGTTTGTGCTTAAGACGTAGTAGGAAAGGTGTGTAAACTACAGAAGGTAAATGTGGTCCAGAAAGCCCTGTTTACTTTATGTTCCCGTTGCTGCTTTCAGGACTCTCGCAGTCCATGTGTAGTAAGGGCAGTGGCAGGGTTACTAAAGGTTTATTCATGAGTAGCAAGTGCAACGCCTGGCAACGCCTGATTGCTCTGAACCAGTTGGCGCAAATGTATGAATTAATACAATACTTAATAGGCACTCGCATACACCGTGGAGGCATCTTGGCGCTAGGATTATGAGAGAAGAAAAGGAGCTAAATAATAGCAATGTCCTACAGACTGTTCTGAACTGATCTCAACAGGTAGGTCACAAATGTCTTTATATCCAGACAAAAAGTTAGATTTTTTTTTTTTTTTAGAAAGACGCAATAATCCACAGTTGCTTGACACTTGGCAGTTGACTCCCCACCTTTGAGGCCAGAATTTAAAAGAACTTTACTCCTTTTCAGACTTTATGACATTGGGGTCAATTGCCCTGACCTCCGTGGCCGATGGCAAAACACTCCTATGTGTGTATTTGTTAAGGTAGGCCATGAGAGCAGGTGCAGTGGGACCATGTCTCACTTTATGGGCTAGGCATTACTTGCTTAACTAGAATTCATGCCTGGCTTCCGTTATGTCTTCATATTTGCTCATTCCAAGACCTAGCCTTACAACTGTATTCTGGATCAGTTGAAGTTTGAACCGAATCTTTTTCAGGAAAGCCCAGTAGCAGACAATGACATCCCTGAATCTGGAAAGGATGGATAATGTGACTACCAGAGCCAGCAACTCAGACAAGATGACTCCTGGGGAGTTACATTTGTAGGAGCATGAAGACACACACAGCGTTCATTTTTTGTCTCTAGGGACAAGTCTTTGTAATTTTTACGACATACGTTTTTACCACATTGACTGGATTAGGTGGAGACCCCACATTTACATGGTAGAACCTGTTGTTCCATAAAGATTCCGGACCACGAATTGGAATTTCTATTTTTTCTGCTTTCAATTTTTGAAAGTTTTTCCTCATCCAGGTTTGGAGAGCAACAAGGCAGAGCTAAAGAAATGGCTGATTTCCTTCACTAGGATGGTTGAAGCAAAATGGTAGCTGAGTGTTGTCACCATTTGCCCTGCAGTGCAGGTCAAAGAAACAAATAAAAAGATCCAAAGGTCGATCATAAATGATAAAGAAAACCAGGGACAATGAGCAACTCTGGGGTACTCCTCATTTCACAGGAGTTACTTTGGAGCTGAAATGTGGCATTACCAACAACTAGCTTCAACTTGTCAAAAATAAAGAGACCCAGGCAAGGGTGCACAATGAAAGGCCTATCGATGCCAAACGGTCGATCGTGATAGCATGATCAACCAGGTCAAGCGTGTTGCAAAGTGGTCCAAGAGGATGAGACCTCTTGAATTTCCACTTTTATGATGGAAACCAGGGCAGGTCTGGTCACCATTTGAGTTCGAAATCCAGTTTGAGCCACATCCAGCAGATTATTCTGTTCTAAGTGGTTTGAAAGACCCTTAATTAGATGCTCCTCCCCTAATTTAGAGATCAAAGGGAGAAGAGATTGTATTTTTTCAGCACTGGTTTGACTAAAATCTTTTCAGTTTACTGGAACCTGGTCAGCCGCAGTATACAGTTGGCAATATTTTAATTCCAGTTCAATAAGAAAACTAAACATTACACAACAGTGGCTTGTACCTGTGTGTTTTGGTGTGATACTTTTATTTGAAATGACTACAAGCGACAAATCAAGCTCCCCCAAGTTTACTTGCTGCTCTGGCAAAGACTCTCCTGCACTTGTCCAGATAGGCAAGCAGTGGCTGCACCAACACTAACTGCCAGCACTTCTTTACCTAAGAGCAGCTGTTCACAATATGAGCTGCAAATACCAAAATGCATTGAGAAAGCTGGTGTTGATATGCCGGTGGTGCGCTCCCTTCCTCCTAGATCTACACAGTCATATTTATTATTCTCAACAGATATCAAGCTTCTTGAGAGTGTAATAACAACCTAGCAACTTACAGCCAATCGCATGCAATTCCAGACAAAGAATTTGCATGTATTTCATCCTTCATGCCAACTGTATGCCAAAACAAGTATTGGAAGCATGGAAATATTAGACTTTTTTTTTTTTTTTTAGGATTTAGCAGCCACGTTTGGCTGAACTTTCAAAGACTGTGCAGTAAAGCTGTGCCACTCCACGGCACTCCTATCAGTACCATAGGTAGTCATTGGTGGGCAGGTGGCCAACTCAATTCGAAGGGCGGGTTGGTACTGCGAGGTGTAAGTTAGGCCCATAGTCTTGTAGATAAGTTTGGCGCTCCATCACATTTGTCTGTGAAGTTGAATCAGTCAGGATGGAAGGCATCAGAAGTGAGTCAGTTCGTGAGGGTTATAAAGAAACTCTCCTTTTTCTTGGGCACTCAGCAGTAAATGTGCTCCCGGACTATGAAAGTTTGTCTGCTTCTGTTGCTGAGTTAAAGCAGTACCGTGAAGATGAATCACGAGACAAGCATGTCATCATTCGTACCTTTCAGCAAGTAGTTTAACGAGATCTTCCTTCAGATTTAGGGAAAACACTCCCTCTCACTGGCCACCCGAGGACTGAAATACATGGACTTCCTTGGCCATCGTAATATTTGGTCTTAATACCGGGCAAATCCTCTGTTGGTCTCAAAGGGTGTGTGCAATGCTTTATATGCATCATCGAGTTAAGTCAGCAAGTGAAAAAACAGTGAACAGATGAAATGCTTCAGTGAGTTTTCGAATGCAGTTCTTCGCATGAAAGAAGCAGCTATTCTGAAGCTGTAACTTGACAAGCAGCACAACTACAGAGCAGGGCCCCATCTGGCTCGAATAGCCTGTGACCCAGAGCAAGGACTGAATTTAAGCTTTTACAGCAACATTGAACTCCAACATGTAAAACTTAGGATATTTATCTTGGCCCTCTCAGACTCAGAGGAGTAGTAGTCGAGTTCATGAACATAATCTATATTGTGCAAGCACACTTGAACTATTTCTGCTTTGCAGTGGCCAGCACAGATGGATTCAGTGCAAGGTTTTCCTATTTGACCCCACAAAGGCCATTTTTGGTGGTTCACAGAGAGCAGTTCATGACTGCTCCTGCTTGGAGGACTATGAACTGTGACCTGGAAGAGAAGGGTCCTGTCTCTTGCATCCTCGCAGGTATCTTAAAGACGCTTGCGTTTGAAACAGTGAATCATGTCGAAGGACATCTAGAATGAAGGCCCGATGTACCTGGAACAACTGACACATCATTGAACACCCACGTAGTATGTTCAGTCTGGTGCTGCATCAGCGGGTATGCAGGGTCACACACTGGAATACCCAGAGCCTGTGTCTAAGGGCAGAACAACACAGCCTCCAGTACAGGAACCCTCTCAAAGCAGCTCTGTCAGGTGGCCATTGGACAGAGGCCTGGACCCAGGGGCAGGGAGCAAAGAAAGTTGAGTGAGGGGCCACTGCCCCCTCTGACACAAGGGTCCCCGGCGTGCGTGCTCTGAAGTTGCCTTAGGCCCACATGTTGACTCAGCAGCACTCCCACACTATTAGTCACTTTCAATGAGAGTAGTGTCACTGCTGCAGGAAAGGACGTGATCAGCCATCGTCATTCTGCGCCTTGCACCGTCACGAGCTCACGTGGCATCCGTGGCCTCCGTCTTTCAGGAGCCGTCCAATTAGCGCACATAATAGAGAGCAGAGTTGGGCTTTGCATACTCGGCTGCATGCATGAGCGAGTTGGGCTGTACAGAAATTGTAAAGAATGGAGCTATTCACGCATTTTCTATGCTGAAGAAACTTTGGAAGCAGCGCAGACCAGGAACTGGGTGAAACGACAGAAAAGAGTTCGCTTCTCGTTCGCCTTTGCGCATGAGGCTATCTCCTATGTACTCCGGCATTTTAGTTTTTATAGAGAAACCAAAATCACACATTTTCTAAGTATAAACACGTAGGCCGGTGATGAAGGACCGGACGCAGTTCTTATGAGACACATTATCGAAATGGAATCTGTTTTTTTTTACAATTAAAAGCAAAAACGTGAAACCCCAAGTAACCTTACTCTGGCTAAGTCCTTTATGCAGTCCACACACATGTAAACTGTTCCAGGACTACAACTACACGGGTCTATGAAAAGTGAAGCCATGTGAACACACATAATTTTATGTTAGTGGTTTGGTTGACACGCTAGTTTCTTGTGACTTTAAATATTTTCCTTGTGTTGCGTATTAGAAAAAAAGGGCATTAACACTCCCGCTTCAACATATCACTACATTTGTTCGTTTATACATTATATGTGCAAAGGTCTTGTGCGGCAGTCAGCATCCTCTAGTCTGTGCACTGCACATTATGCTTTTATGCTGATATTTATGTTTATATATTGGTTATCCTGAGAATTCCCTTACAAGAGAGGTTCGCAGATGTTATGAGTTTGCCTTAGCAAATGCCTGCATGGATTAGCCTAGCCTATCAAAGTATGCAAGCCATGTACCCTGCACCATGATGTGTCTTACACTGCCTCCAATTAAGGGCAGTTCATTCAAGCATGTGCTACACCGGCCTCCTCTCTTGGGTAATGCGGGATGGGATATTCGTTGTGCATAATACCGCGAGCGCTCCCACTTTGACACGCGCACTTGCCACAGAGTCCTATGTAGATTAAGCCACTCCTGTTTATGGATGACTAATGAGCGGGCGATTCCCGCGGAATCTCCTCAAGTTGTCACCGTAGCCCAACCTGAGCTGCTGCTAGCCCACACTGTGCCCCCTGAGATCTGCCATCTCTTTGACATGCTGTTCTACACCTTGAGTCTGGGAGAAGCTGTCACGCGCAGTAAAAGTTGACTTGGTGCCCGAGAGACTGCCTGGAGAAGCTGCAGCCTTCCAAGGCAGCACTCAAGGTCTCTGGTGAGGTTCAATTAAAAAGCGCCAAGGAAGCGACTTCAGATGCTCTACTCTTAGGCTCGTCTATGACAGGAAGGCTGAATAAGCACAAGTGTGCCGTTGCAGTCACTGCAGCTGCTTCTCGCCAGGTTGCACAGCCCATGGTGCACAAAGAGACTTCACTTTAGCTCTGGGACTGCTAAACCTCTGATTCTAAACTGCTATAAGTTACCCAGCAAACACAGTCTTGAGGTACTGTGAGGCTGGATGTTTGGCAGCATCCCACATCTCTAAATTCCTATGATATTATAATTTGTAGGTTTTGCTTAAAGATAAGGTTAGCTATCTGATGCCTAAAGGCCTATTTTGCACAGTAACCTTACTTACAGTGGCCTTTGGGTCATCCTATTGCTTATCATGGTTTGACTTTTGTGACTCTCATTTGCTTACTTCATATTTGATGTCTTTCCTTCCTCTTCTAATGGTTGTCCCTTCCCTAGAGTATAGCTTATTTACTATACATTTCATTGGATGACTTTATTCTTTCACAGCTTACATTCAGGGAACAACAACTTTTTTCTTTCATTTTCTCTGTCCATGAGAATGCATGGATTTATCCAGCTTTGGGGTATCTTTCATAGAATCATTCCCCATCGGCGAGATGCGAGCCCCACTGTAATATAATAAAGCAGTAATTAACAAATACCATCTTCTATAATGGCCCTAGGCCATGAATTTGATATCCTATCTATGTCGCGTTTAAACAAGCATTTGCAATGCAATAGATCTTGCGTTTACGCAAGTTTGAACTATTGACATTGCAAATAACAATGCCTTTTATTTTTGTTTTCGTTTTTAAAACATAAAAAAGCATTGTCATTTACAATGCCAATAGCTTATACTCGTGTAAATGCGAGACCTATTGCTTTGCAAAAAGTTTAGAATACTTCACAATCAATGCCAGTTTAAATGTCATGCTTTAAGTCCCTGTTACAACACATGTCTGAACACACTATAATTGAGAGATATATGTGTATTTATTCAAATGTTAGCATTTGCATCCAGCTGGACATAAGCTGGACATAATTCAATATGCAGACGTTAGGAAAGTCACAGAAAAGAGCAATGCTTGTGATTGGAAAATATCAAAAGTAATCCCTTTCTCTCGGGTGATCGACCGCACCAAATACAGCGCAAACTGTGGACAGCAAATATATAAAATGCCTGGAGTTGATGCTGCCCCATTCACATCCAGAGTGGGTATGTTGTATTTGTGTGGGCGTGCGTAGCTGTACTTGTGAAGGACGTGATTCCAAACGTCAAACGACGCCCGAGGTTTAAAATACATTCTATATCGCGAAAACATTGAAAGAAACATTAGGGGTGAATAATATTGTTTTAGCTCCTACTTATACTGCTGGTGCCTCTCTTGCTGAATTGGCAGTGATGGTGCAGTTCGGAACGATCAAGAATCCGAAGACACAGGAGTGTCCATCTGTGTCATAAGCCCAATGCGATCTCAATCAATCAATCCGGGGTTGGTAAAGCGCTGGGGAAGGGAAAATAGCTGGGCTGCTCCGGTCATTCGAAAAGCCAGGTCTTGAGAGCCCGTCTGAAGGTCTGCAGGGTTGGTGAGCGTCTTATTTCTACTGGGAGGGTGTTCCATGCTGTGACTGCGGTGTAGGAGAAAGCTCTCCCTCCAGCTCTGCTTCGGTGGATACGGTGGATCTCTGCTAGGGTGAAGTCGGCTAAGCGGAGGTTTCTCTTGGGTGCGTGGAATCTCATTCGGTCGTTGGGGTACTTGGGTCTGCTGTTGTTGAAGGATTTGTAGGCGTCGGTGAGTAGTTTGTAGGTGACCCTCTTTTTGACGGGGAGCCAGTGTAGTTCTCGCAGGTGTCAGGTCATCTGTTCGTGTTGTGGGATCCCTAGGATGAGTCTGGCGGCTGCGTTTTGGGTGGTTTGGAGTTTGCTCAGTAGGGATTTGTTGATTGCGGTGTAGAGGGCGTTGCCGTAGTCGAGCCTGCTGGTGATGACTGCGTGGGTGGCAGTCTTTCTGCAGTCTTGGGGGATCCACTTGAAAGTCTTGCGTAGGATCCGGAGGCATTGGAAACTGGTGGAGGAGATGGCAATGAGTTGGTGGTTCATGGAGAGGGAGGAGTCGAGGATTATGCCAAGGTTCCGATTGTGGTCAGTAGGGGTTGGTGGGGGTCCGAGGGCGGAGGGCCACCAGGAGTCGTTCCATGCAGAGAGGCGTGGTCTGAAGATGAGCACCTCGGTTTTGTCAGAGTTGAGTTTGAGGCCGCTGTCTTTCATCCATGCAGCCACGTTTTTCATTCCTTCCTGGAATCTGAGTTTAGTGTCCTCTGGGTTTCTGGTGAGGGAGAGATGAGCTGGCTGTCGTTAACGTAGGACACGATGCTGAGGCTGTGCTGCCTGACGATGGTGGTGATGGGGGCCATGTAAATGTTGAATAGAATAGGGCTCAGAGAAGATCCTTGTAGGACTCCGCAGATGATGATGGTGGGTTTGGAAAGGAAGGGGGGGAGCATGACCCTCTGTGTTCTCTTGGAAAGGAAGAATCGGATCCAGTTGAGGGCGTCTCCCTGAATTCCTGCATGGTGGAGCCTGGTGGTTAGTGTGCGGTGAGAGATGTCGAAGGCTGCTGTGTGGCCCTGGTCGAGCAGCATCCGGATGTCGTTGGTGGCTGCAACCAGGACTGTCTCGGTACTGTGGTTGCTGCGGAATCCGGATTGAGAGGGGTCCAGGATGCAGTTATCTTTGATGAAGGTTGTCAGCTGGGCATTCACGAACCTTTCTGTGACCTTAGCAGCGATGGGGAGGAGGGAGATGGGTTGGTAGTTCTTGAGGTTGATAGGGTCGGCCGAAGGTTTTTGAGGAGGGCTTCACTTCTGCCCGTTTCCAGTCCATGGGGCAGGTGCCAGAGGCCAGGGAGGAGTTGATGGTGCGGGCTAGCTCCGGAGCGATGGCCGTAGAGGCTCTGTGGAAGATGTGAGGGGGGCAGGGGTCTGTGGGGGCTCCTGAATGAGTTTTCTTCATGGTGGCGGTGACAAGTTTGATGGATGCAGGGTTCCAGGTGGTTATGGTGGGTTTGGCGATGGTAGTGGCCATAGGGGTGAAGGCAGTCATTGGTTTGTTGAAGTTGTCGTAAAGGGTCATGATCTTCTGGTGGAAGAAGGTGCTGAGCTTGTTGCAGAGATGTTGGGAGGTTGTGATGTCGGAGGCTTCGCATGGGGGTTTGGTGAGATGCTTGATTACGTTGAAGAGTTCCATTGTGTTGGCTGCGTTGGCGTTGATTTTTTCCCTGATGAAGATTCTTTTGGTGTCCCTTATCATCTGGTGGTAGTTCTTCATGGTGACATTGTGGTCGGTGTGGGCTTCAGTGGTGTTCTGGTTCCTCCACGTTTTCTCGAGGCGCCTGCAGGTGCGCCTGGCCTCTAGGAGTTCAGTGGTGAACCAGGCAGCCTGATATCTGAATTCTCGAAAAAGGGTAAAAATGTGTTTCTATCACTAACATCGTCTTAAGTCCTTTGTCATGTAATTAAAGAAATGACCTGCACCTCCACAGCGAACCTTCAGAGCAAAGCACACCAAACTATGATTCCTCTAAGTAATCTCCAAAATAGCGTAGTGCCACTCTGCCGCTGTTTTCTCACAAGAAAACACATTTTGTAATTCCATTTTTGAAACACTGGGCATACATTTACCGTTCATGATTTCACTGTACAAAGATAATCCAATATGCAGCCGCCCACCTAAAACCTGCAATAGACATAGTTTTACGCCTGACCCTTCCACATTGTGGCAGCACCTACAGAAATGCTATAGCTAGTGAGCCACTTTGCATCCTGGGGATTGTAATTTGCACTCAAAGCTTCTGTATAACGTGTTGTTGCTTGTGAACCACAAGTCGAACAAATTTCTGGGAAGGCAGTTTAGTGACTAGTTGGGGGGAATAGAAACCGAACTGGTCACGTGCCCTAGTCAACCGCCTCCATAGTTCCTTCAGATCTCCAGTCTGTCATCGCTGCTTTTTCATTTGCTATAGAGATTATTGTCTGGTACCGGGATCTGAGGGAAGACTCCCAGAGAAGCCTTATGCCAGTGCATAAATAAACAAGTTGAGCCAAAACAACTGGTGAGGTGACTGCTCCCCGGGGATGGCTCTGAAAGAAGCAGTTCGGCTCTATGTACCTTCAAGAGGCGCGCCGTGTGCCCCTGGGCATTGACCAGAGAGGAAACAGTCATGCACACTCTGGACTGCTGGAGCGTCCTTTGGAGGTGGCGGATTGCGAGGGGGGGGATCAGGGCACAGTGTTAGAGCAGGCATATGGTGGGCAATGTGGGGGTCCCATGGGGAGGCGTTGGGCATTGTGGGCAAGGCTGTTGACTTTGGGGCGGTGGGATGGCATGCGGCCGGTAAGTGCTGCTGTTACACGACTAGTTGTCCAAAGAAGAAAAATCAAACATGCAGTGGAAGCGTGTGAGCGCGCAGTGGGAGCGTGTGAAGCAGAAGATGCAATGCGTGTGCACATCACCTGTCCGTGTGCACACATGGTTTGTCTCCCTTCGCGCACCAAACCCACAACAATAGTCTCGCCAAGGCAAATCGGCGCCTGCGCTGCGTTTGCTAGGCGAGACTTGAAAAGGACCAGTTGTTATGTTCAGCCAATCAGCTGTCAGCATCCTCTAGAACACTCTTAGCAGAGGCGGTTTCCCACAGATTTTCACCGCAGGTCATGTGTGAAGGGAGTCTCCCTCCCCGAGTTCTACTCAGTTCTTTCTTCACTCTCGTCTGGATTTTATCCTATAATATCCAACTTTACCACCATGTCTGATGAAAAGGCCTTTTCTGCCCATGTAAGACCTGTGGCAGGAAAAAAGCTCATGTGGATGATCCATACAAAGACTGCATATACTGCCTTCATCCCAACCATGAGGTAAAACATTGCAAGATGTGTTGCACTTTCTCCTCAAAAACTCTGCGGGATAGAGAAGGGAGGTTACTTTCTATGTCTCCAGATGACTAAACAACAGAAAACATCGTCGGATGAAGAGAGCGTTGGATCTTCTAGGCCTCACAAAAGGGCCAGGTCCCAGGAGGATACCTTTGGAGAGGGTAGGAAACATCTCAGACCATCGCATGAAAGTAAAAGCTCAAAAATGAGAAAACTCATTCTCCTCAGAGCCTGCATTAGCCTTATCTACTACACCCTAAAATAAGAAAAAAGAGCGTCCTTGAGCCTCTTCTTCTGATTCTGAGGCCCAGAACTGACAAGAAACCTTCGTCAATGACATCAACACCACACTCGTCTACGACCACGAGTACCACAGTCTTCTCGTCCACGCCGTCGACAGCAGAAACGACGACGACGGTAGCTATCACCGGTAACATACCATCGACGAGGATCTCCCAGTCAAAGAGCCCATCGACGCTGAGCATATCGTCGACGGTGACAGTGCCGACGACTGCGATTCTGTTGACAAAGACCCCATTGGCGAAGACCCGGTCAACGGTGGATCTGTTGACAAAGACACCAACATCGATACCGTCAACAAAAGAATTTCCAGCATTGATGACAACAGCGCCGTCCATTATTATTAAATATCACTAAAGTTACAAAAACTTTTCTATGGACACAGGTAAATTCACTCAATAAGGTGTCACCCTTGCCTCCTTCACATTTGTTGGATTTAGAAGAATCCGAGGATGATGGAGTATATGGGGTAGCTCATAGCCCCTCTGAGTTACATGCCAAGTGTCAGGAGGAAGATGATGAATACAAGGATGAGGAGCAATATTATCAGCCATATATAGGCACACCTCATCATTACCAAACTTATGGCTTCCTTCCTGAGCCTCGTCCTAGAGACATGTCACATCTGCCACCTTCTCACATCCAGGACCTTCAGGCAATGCTGGCCAATTACAGACAGAGGTTTCAACCTCAAGGTGATCAACCAGAACCACCCCCGCCTCAGTTGAAACCTCCACGAACACGACTTTACCCCTACGGCGCCTCCTAGGATCACACCTCGCTGCTAATAACGGCACCTCCCACAGAAGGTCCTTCCTCTACAGATGAGGATAGAGAAGATGGGGAGATTCTGGATCTGCTACCACTGATTAATCCCCACTCCCTCTGCTCCTCCACATCACCCAGAGGCTTTCCTCCCGAAGACCTTGAAGGGTTCCACAATTTGATGGAGAAGGAAACCATCAGGTTCGAGCTGCCAATGGCAGTAAAGCAAACAGACTGCTTTCTGTATGACTTTAAAGAGGAAACAAAAACATCTGTCCACTCTATTCCCATAATAGATTATATCTGGCAGGAGAGAGTGAAAATTATGGAAACTCCGGTTGTTATATCTTCAGTGCTACATCGGATTGACAAAAAACATGGGGCTCCTGAGGATTCTCTATCTTGATTCACAAGTCACCCAAGAATGGATTCAGTCATTTCGCAGGCAGCACAGAAAAGATCTAAGAATCGGACCCCTCCCATCACAACTCCACCTGATAGGGACGCAGACTGGATATTATGGAGAAACCTTTCTACCTTTCTCCAGCATGGCAGCAGTCACAGTTCGGGAAGCCAACACCCTAGCAATAATTGTCCGGTGTGAAGATGTTTTTTTATGGCCTCTAGGTCAGATCTCATCCCGGAAGATAGAAGGCAAGAAGCCAGGAAAATTCTATTGGAAGGAGAGCGTGCAGCATCTGAAACCATCAACTGTGCTATGGAAGTAGCTGCTAGGGTTTTCGGCAGCTTGCTGGTGTTGTGGTGTTCCATCGGCAAGAATGGTTAAAAGCCACTACCTTCAGACCTGAGGTCCAAACAAAGATATTGGATGTGGCTTTTGATGGGGACTCTTTGTTTGGTAAACATATCGATGAGATGTTTTTGACTATAAAGACTGACACTGACACAGCAAAAGCTTTAGGCACACTGCAGTACAGGAAAGTGTTATTCAGAGGACCCAGAGGATGCAGCTTTGCTACATACAGAGGTGGTTTTTCAGAGGGCCCAATAATAATATCAGGCCTATCAGCCGCAATACAGACAGGGCTATCAACCTCCTGCATACTGTCAGTTATCGACTGCTGGTTTCGGTCACCAGGGGGGCTTCAAGAGAACACCTACCCATGGCCGAGACGCAGGCAGAAAGCAATGAGCCAGACCGGATACCAGCTTCTCATCCTCCTCATCCTTATTTCCAATTACATACAACATTGCAAGGATATAACCATGGATCAATGGGTATTGGATCTAGTCGCTTTTGGTTATACCCTTGAGTTCACAGAGAGACCACCCACTACTCTACCCAGGGGATCCCCTCCCCCTCATCTTCACTTATTACACAAAGAGGCGAAGGTCATGCTTTCCAAAGGAGCAATCGAAGAGGTCTCAGTACTACAAAGGAGACATGGTTTCTACTCTTGTTTTTTTCTTGAATAAAAAGAAATCAAGGGAGTGGAGAACAATCCTGGATCTCAGGGATCTCCACGTGTTCCTAAGGAAACAAATGTTGAGAATGGTAACAATAGCCAACATCCTGCATCGCCTCACTGGAGAAGATTTTATGACCTCCCTCGATCTGAAAGATGCATATTTCCCAATCCCCATCCATTGAAAACATAAAAGATTTCTCAGGTGTACAGTAGCTGGTACCCACTACCAATTCAAGGTCCTCCCTTTCTGCCTCAAATCTGCACCAAGGATATTCACCAAGTTCCTCATTCCAGAAGCTACAGCTCTGCACTCTCAAAGTCACCTAGTATTTCCCTACTTGGACGATTGACTGCTAAAAGCACCAACAGCACGAGAAGTTACCAAGATTACAGAAACTTGGCTTCAGCTGTTCCACAATCTAGGACTGACAGTGAACCTAGGCAAATCCTAATTTCTTCCTAGCCATATTGCTTCTGGGCACCAAGCTAGACACAGTCTGATACAAAACCTGCCTCTCAGCCGAACATCAAATCAGTCTACAGCTGTTGGCGCTGGCTATCTCAAGAACACGGGCTGTGTCTTTAAAGGAGGACAAATCGCTCCTAGGCATGTGCTTGTCGGCAATAGAGCTCATCCCTTTGGCCAGGCTCAAGATGAGACCTCGTCAGGTGGAGCTTCAACATCAATGGTTGCAAACAACTGGATTCCTCAAGGACATGCTACATATCACTCCAGTCATGAAAGAAGCACTGCAATGGTAGTATCATAGGCCAAATGTCTCAAAAAGCCTTACCTTTCTTCAATTGATCCCAGATTTCATTCTAACAAAAGATGCCTTTATGGAAGGCTGGGGAGGCCACTTACAAGACATCCAAATTCAGGGCAAATGATCCAGTACTCAAAAACGGAAACACATCAACAGTCTAAAGCTCAACACCATATTTCTCTCCCCACAGTCTTTTTATTTACCAAGGATAGCAGGTGCCTCTATGTAGGTTCATACGGAGAATTGGAGCAGCATGTACTACATAAACAAACAGAGAGGAGCCAAGTCCCTCATGCTATCGCAAGAACTGTGGGATTGGACAACTGAAAATGGTATATCCCTCAAGGCTGAACATGTCCCTGGGCTGCACAGCACACTAGCAGATGCCCTCAGCAGAGCAACCGACAGTTGCCATGAATGGGAGCTGAATCAATATCAACTGGACAGAGTGGTTGCACTGTGGGGAAAACCAGATCTAGACCTATTTGCCACAAAGGACAATGCCTAATGCCAATCCTATGCCAGCAGGTTCCCTCTCCCAGGATCATGGGGGAATGCCCTTTCGATGAGATGGTCAGGGATATATGGCTACACCTTTGCCCCCATCCCATTGATTCTCAGGGTACTTACAAAAATGAAAGCGGAGCATTGCCGCCTGATACTGATAGCTCCGAGGTGGCCCAAGCAGCATTGGTTCCCAGAACTACTACTTCTCTCAGATTCCTGACCCATACGCCTTCAGCCATCACCATCCCTCCTGACCAGGGACAAGGGTCAAGTATGTCATCCGGAACCAGTGTCGCTTCACTTGCATACTTAGAGTTCTTGGAGTTAAGGGAAATTAACATCTCTCAGGAATAGAGGGACATCACTGCAAGGTCTAGAGCTGAAAGTACTAACAAAACGTACAGACTGAAATGGAAAAGGTTCTGCTTCTGGTGCCAACGAAACAACCTACATCCGTTTCAAGCATCCTCAGAACAGATTTTGCCTCTCCTTAGCAAAATAAGGCCTTGCATTCACCTCAGCCAAAGTACACCTTGCCTCAATCTCTTGTTACAGAAGAGTCTCTCAGGCTCCTTCCCTCTGACTCTAGCCTAGTGAAACAATTTATGAAGGGTTTTTTACGCACCTTCTCTCCAGTGCAGCACTCCTTCCGGGATAGAAGCTCAACTTGTTTCTCGCACAATCGATATAGCAGCCATTTGAGCCAATTCACAGGGCTGAGTTGAAATTCTTAAAATAGAAGGTTGCTCTCACTTCAGCAAGAAGAGTTAGTGAAATACTGGCGTTCACCATCAAAGAGCCATTTCTTCAGTTCAATGAGGACTTTGTGATTCTGAGAACTAATGCTACCTTTATCCCTAAAGTTCCATCTTAGTTTCACCTTAATAAGCCAGTTATACTCCCACCGTTCTTCCAGAATCCATCTTCACCAGCGGAGCAGGCATCGCATACGCTTAATGTCATATGATGTCTTACATTCTACCTGCAAAGAACAAATTACATTCAAAACACTTATCTGTTGCTTATGACCTACAGCCAAGGCAGGGAAGGTTCTGCAGTCAAGAAAGCTACGGTCACCAGATGGGTTTCTGCGACAATTCAGTTTTGTTACAATAAGGCTAACAGGCCTTTGACAAGAAGAACAAAGGCTCATTCCACCAGATTAGTGTCGACGTCAGCAGCCATTTTCGCTGGGGTGTCTCTAGAAAAGATTTGCTGTGCTGCAACCTGGAGAAGAACCCATACATTCACATGGCACTACTGCTTGGAATTTACACAGTTTTGAGACACAGCCTTGGGCCAGGTGGTACTACGTCACCTGTTCAAGTAAGGTGAGACTCATTGTAGTAAAGAGGGTCTTTTGTATTTAAATGTACATATAAAAATATGGGTTTATACACATTTGTATGAAACCATGTATGTATAATTTTTAAATTTTATATATATATATATATATATATATATATATATATATATATATATATATATATATATATATATATATATATATATAATTTAAAAATGTATTTAGGTCTTTGATTATAATAATTAGATGTTTAGAATTCTAAAAAACAGTTATGTATACAAGACATTAGTGTCTTATGTGAATCTACGTGCAGGTTGTCTAATCATATTTTTTATTCTAGAATATGTTAAATTGTCTGTTGCTTCCTCAGTCCAGATATGTAACAACACTTACGACGTTAGAAGGGCATAGGGACATCTACAAGTGCATATGTTTTGGTATTACTGGTTATAAATGCATACTTTAGATGTCTTTCCTTGAAGTTCCTGCTTGCTATTCGGATTCGAGCATGTGAATCTATGAAGGATACCCCAATACTGGTTGGTTAAGAAAATATGTTACTTATCTGTCAAAGTGGTTATCCAGTATTGGTATCTTTCATAGATTCACATGCAGCCCACCCTCCTCCCTGTAGAGGCTTCCCTCTTTTGTTTTATGGGATACTTACTTCCCACTAGTGCTTTGAAAATCTGAGGAAAACAGCCTCTGTTAGGAGTGTTCTAGAGGGTGCTGACAGCTGATTGATTGTACTTGACATTTGATCCTTTTTTTTATAAAAGGACATTCATAGGCTATCAAATTCATGGCCTAGAGCCATTATAGCCCATGGTATTTGTTAATTACTGGTTTATCATATTACAGTGGGACTACCATCTCAACAGCGGGAAATGATACAAGCATGTGAATCAAAGAAAGATACCAATACTTGATAACTGTAGTAACTTATTTTCTTTCTTGCTCTCACTCCCCTCCGCTGTCTGCTGTTTCTCCTTCACATTACCTCCCCCACATTATCCCTGTTGCTTTCTCACCCCCACCTCATCCATTGACTTATCCCACCCCTTCTGTCTCATTTTGTTCTGTTTTATGATACCACTAAAAAAAGATGAAATAGTCGCCATGTAATGGCATATGCATAAAAAGGCAGTGAAATGTGTGTGTGTCATCTTTTGGTGTGCATTTTTTCTCTTTTTGCCTCAAAAAAGCATTGACAAAACTGAAAAGTCTGCATACTCCTTTCAAAGGCGCGACATGATAGGTTTGACAGTACTTGCTCTTATTGTTGAACACTCCTCTAATGAAAATGCAGATAATTGTAATAATTGAGCAACAGTAGTTCTGCCTTAACGCTCACTCTCAATTTCTCTCTGTCTTTTGTTCTTTCTCCCTCCCTATCTATGTATGTATGTGTGTCTATATGTGTATGTGTGTATGTATATACCTACTGGGGGTCACCAGTAAATAGTTATATTTAGGATCTAGTTTCCATAGGAATAGCATTTTTTGTTTTGCTAATAACTTTGGAGCCGTTTGACGAATTGTCACGAATATTTCAAAACTAGTTTGCCACTCACTTGAGCTCCTCTCCGGAAAATTTCAGGGTAATTCATCAAACTGGGGCTGAGAAAAAGGGGTGCCCCAAAACATGTTTCCCCATGTTATTTCTCATAAGGATTTTAGACTTTACTACAGCCTGAACCGCTAAACAGAATTACACCAAATTTGGAAGAAAGCTAGATTTTGATCCAGAAAGTGTTTATTTTTTAATTTTGGGTAAATCTGTTCA
Source organism: Lissotriton vulgaris (assembly GCF_964263255.1). NCBI lineage: Eukaryota > Metazoa > Chordata > Amphibia > Caudata > Salamandridae > Lissotriton > Lissotriton vulgaris. The sequence continues at coordinate 479,733,267 of NC_141689.1, forward strand.
GTTGTTTTGGAATTATTAAAGAAAAAAGATTTATGTATATCTATGGTATCCGCTGACCCATGGGCCAACAGCAATGCTGTGATTTGTTAGCCGCAACCTGACAGGAAAGTTGTGCCCGCCATTTTCTAAATTGGGACTCGGTCCTGGGGACGCCAAAATATGAGAAGTAATTGAATGAAGGGGTCAGGGTATATACATATACGTACATTTGGAGTCAGAGTGGGTAGTAATGAGAGAAAGCCATTGATTGTTTAGAACTGTAATCATTTTTGTGTGGCGCAGCTGTGAAAATGGCCCATTGGGGAATATGCCTGAAACATGTGGTGATAATATATATGTATCTTCTCCAAATGCTGCTGTTTTTTAAGTACATTGTCAACTTTAATCACGACGCCTCTCCCTGCAAAAAACTTAAAACAGATTTTATTCAATCATTTGCATTTTCTTCTGGGAATTCGTCAAATGGTATAAACAGAAATTATTTTTGAAAGCGCGCGCTTTGATCTCCTGTAGCGCCCGTGTTGTTGTGAACTGAATGCTCAGGTAGCTCACCATCAAATGGAATATTTTAAAAGAGGGATTCCTATTTCGCTTTGGAATATATCGCTTGACAGTAAATCACATCTTCGTAAAGCTCGAGACAGCTGTTATCCATATCCATGAAGTCATTTCTTTTATGGTGGCTCTGAGCTCTTTAGGACTGAGGGATTGTGTTTAATGGCATTTCAACATGCTCTGAACCAGACCGGAAGCTTACGCCCCGCATGCAATGCTCTGTGTTTTTATCATGTTAACCTGATTTCCATTCACGCTGAGACACGTTTAAGGGAATCCTCTGCTTTATTTTCAGTCCTGGACGTTCGCCTGCCTGCTGTGACAATGAAATCATCATGATGAACCATGTCTACAAAGAGCGGTTCCCGAAGGTAAATAATGCAATGTCTGCAACTGCTTCCCTCAACCAATATGTGGTGTTTGCGAAGTGAGGATCAAATGTGGAGGCGAGATCGAAGCTTCATATGCAAATTAAAAACAATTAGGGCAGCTGAACAACGTGTTCTGAATTCAGCGCCTCTGGTTATCCGCGCTGGGCGTGAGTTTAAAAGATGACAGATGCCCTATTTAATAATCATTACCTAATTGTGTTACATAACTCAGTTAGGGTGGAACTTTGCATTCACAGAGAGAAATGATTCACAGCCTGCATGCTTCTAGGATCTGTGTTAGATTGTATTCAGACATTGAGATAGATGGATAGATAGATGAAAAGATCATCCAATAGATATACTTTTAGCTATAAGCAGAAAGTATTTTGCTAAGAAAAGAAATCACCAATAAAACATCACAAACAACTCAAAGTATATAAAATATAAAAATGTATAAAATGGTAAGCGCAGTCCACTAAAATGTAAGCAGATCTTTCAATTGTATCCTTAAACAAAGAGTAGTTTTAGCCGCTGTCCATGCTTTTACCGATAGCCACACTAACTTTACAGTGCAGCTGTGGGGAACGGTTGTGTGATGGAACCACGCACATGATTACCACGCATGCTGGCTCCATGCAATCTTAACCACGCAAGTCTTAACCATGCAAATGCCTTTATCACACATGCCTTTACAACGAAATATGCATCGTTAAGACATGCATGGTAAAGACCTATGTGCGGTTAGGACTTATCAGGTAAGTGTAACTCCCCGACCCCTGCCCCCCACTCTGCCCCCTGGCCCCCACTCTGAGCCCTGAAACACCCCGAGGCCAGAATTCTACCCGATCCCAGCCATCCAGCTCCTGGCCTAACACCTAAACCTGCCCCCTCCCTCCTGAAAACCAACCCCCTCCCCTGAGCCTTAAAAACGTCCCTGCCCCCTTGACTACCCTGCACTCCCCTAAGCCCTAAAAACTACCCCAGCCCTAAAAACCTTCCTGACCCCTTCCCCCTCAGGCCTGAAAATAACTCGACCTCCCAGGCCTGAAAAACTGCTCACAACCCTTATAAACTACTCCCACTACTCCAAAACCCTGCCCCAGCTCTACTTACCTCACCGCGTCCTCTCCCGATCCTTCCTCATCCTGGACCTGCCCATTCCAGCAGCTAGACTGCGCACTGCCTCAACCATGCATATGTGTGGGTAAGGCATATGCGTGGTTAAGTTAAGCGTGATTGCACCTGCGATATGCATGGCTGAGCATGCATTGTTTCGACCGTTTCCCATAGTGAACCTGTCGATGCCCCACACACGATGAGAAGATGCTTCTGATGAAAACACCAGAAGCATCTTCTTTCAAAATAACAAAGTCAGGGCACGAGGGAAAAGCCTCCCTCACATCTTGAGTTTGATTTTTTTGTTTTGTTTTGTTTTGCTGTAACATGAGCACGCACAGGAGTAGAATCCCTAAGTGGGGCGAGTATGCCCAGCCATGGTACTGTGCTGTAGAACTCGAGCTGTACCTCAACTGAGTAGGACTAAACCACTCTGACTTGCTTGTGTTCCAATCTGGAGAGAACCTGGCCTGGGAGTCTGATCTGGACTGTTCCTGTTGCTGCAGGGCCAAGACTGATTTGCATGGTGGGGGAAAAACTATGGTCTGGAATGTGGCCCAGAGCAATCACCAGTGGCTGAGAATAATTCAAACATTCCTTTTATCGCTTTGTTGTTTTTGCAGTACTTGCCTCACCTGGGGGTCAAATCAAAGGGTTTACACCTAATGTTCCCCTTGGGGGTAGAAAGTGCACTAGACATCAGGGATATCTGTTTTTGGGGTGGAGAGACAGCCACACCATGAGCAAGGGACATTACCACAACACCACTGTCAATACAGCCTTTCTGCCCCATTGAGGGGCAGGTTGGGAACAAAGCCCTGATGGGCTCACTTCAATCGCTATACCCTCCCCCCTCTTCCCTTGTTCTCCTGGGGCACTACTTTAAAATGTGTTGAGCAAATGTTATGGACCACTGTCTTTTCAGTGTGATTAAACAACACTGTACATGAAGCATATCACTGTTTTTCCATTCCTTTTCTAAATTGTATATAAAACCCAATTCCTTTATGTGCGTTAATCTTTTTACTGGGACCTCTGTTCCTATGCACAGAATCACAGGATGTTCAGCGTCATTGCAGAGACTCAAACCTGGTTCCCCAGATTCGAGGTCGACCGCCCTAGCCGTTAGGCCAACTCATCTCTTTCTGCCCCTTAGTGGATTTGCCCCAATCTGACCCCATGGGGGGATTTAACGCCCACTGTACACTATGGATTCGGGCTTTGCCCCTGCCTTAGAATGGCCCAAAACTCTTTCTGCCACTGCAGGGGGCTGACTGAAGGTTTTTACCACAAATTTGCCCTCAATGGGCAGAACGCCTTCTAGACATCAGAGTTATATATTTGTTTTTTAGAAAATAAATATTGGGTGTAGATGGGCCGTCTAGGCATTGGGTTATCCCATACCCTTAAGCCCCAGTAATCTTTCTACCTGCCTGGGGCCAAAGGCATCCACATCACAATGGCAAGCAACACATCATTTGTGGTTGTTTTGGGCATAGTTTTGACATGTAGGCTGACATAGTAGGTGTGAATCCAAATTCCTCTATCTTGCCATGCTGAATGGTTTCATTCTTTGGTCTTTGGGTCAGCTGACAAGCAAGAAATCCTACTAAATCCAGACATTTCTGAAACCTGGACACACAGGGGAGTACAGTGTGTTGCAACATGTGTGAATTCCACTACGTTTTCTTACCCAGCACAAAGTGAAAACTCACACTTTGACTAAAATTACAAATTTCTGTGAGCGAAATTCTGTAATCTGCAGGGGTCCACAAAATTCCTACCACCCAGTGTTGCCACATTTGTCCTGATAAAAAGTGGTTCTCCATTTGTGTGGCTGAGCTGAGTGCCCTGGTAGCAACAGTTCAAACCAAGGACCATGTGGATTTCACATGGTCCCTGGTATAATCCTTTTCTTGTCTCGGGCTATAGACTGAGCCGCAAAATTAGCCAAACAACATTCAGAAAGCACTTCCAGTCCCTGGCTTCGGGTGGAGATCAGGAGACACAACTGTCTTTTTCACTGGCAAGTCAGTCGGGCTATTTCCTGCTTCCAGTTATTTCTACAGGTATGAGAGTGTTCTGACCAGCTGTTTGGTGGTGAGATGGCATTTTTATTCAGTGCAGTAGCGTGTGATTGGTCCGTTTCCTAGGCCAGATCCATGCTGTTTTCATACCACAAGAAAGTCAATTCTGGCTTGACTGCAAACTGTCAGAAAACCTTTGTTCAAAATGGCACGGGTAAGTCTAGCCTTTCAAGAGCTCCCTTTCTCCTACAGGTCCAGTGCTACAGAAATAAAGATCTCCCTCTTCCTACTGGGAGCAGAGGCAAATGCCTTGATGTGATGGTTCTTCACATCAGACACACTCTAACATCTGCATGCCACAAGATAGGCCTCTGCACTTTTTGATATTATCTATTTCTGTCCAGTCCCAAATGGCCTATCACAGATAAGAGTTTCGTGATTTTGCCTTCAGCCCTTCGAAAGACTGTTATTTCCTGAGAAAACTCAGGAATGTAATGCCGCCGGAGGATGGGAAACCAGCAGAACTGGTTTATTATGGCCAGTTTTCCATATTTTTTGTATTTTCCTAGCCATTTGTGGAAAAATAGACTTTTATTCCCAAACAACCCTCTTGACAAAAAATAACACATGATGAAAACTACATTTTGTAGTGGTTCACTGATGGAAATGTATTTTTCTTTAATATTGAGCATGCCACATTAAGCACCCAAATTTGCAGGCTGCATTGCACACCAAGGGATGACTTACCTAGTGTATGACATTTTTTTTTCTACATGGCATAGCACCTTACTCAGCGATTATATGTTGTTGATGTAAATTTACACTGTAGCCTACATGGGACATTAAAGTACCAATGCACTCTGCCCTTTTACCATGGCCTTTTGTGAAATTAAGTAAGCCAAATGAGTGGTGCCGATTTTAGATCAATGCATATTGGGAGTGCACACTGTTGCACTGAAAAGTAGGGTTATAATGCACAAAGTGAAAATGCCAGCAAAAACGTATTTAAAGAGGTGAGAAGACAGCATAGATAATGTTCTTTTTCGCAAGGACTCCCTTCAGCTGAAGTAAAAGCTAGTCATACACTTGGAAATTCTCATCAGTAAGTCAAAAATCATTTGATATACTATCTGCCTTGGATTGGTCAGACCAGATTCTTTAACACAAAATGTTTGTTCTCCTAAGATAGACCTCCTAAACAGTCGAGATTCTCCCCTCATACCTGCATTATCCACCTGGACAGTGTAGGTCAATTTTCACTTTGAAATTAGTCCCATGCGAGTATGGTCTTTTCTTTTTTTTTTTGTTAAATAATTTTTATTGAAGATAAAGAACACAGGTATAAACAAATACAGTCATCAACTTTGGTATAGAAACAAGTATACAAGTATGGGTAAGGAACAATCGTAAAGTTGGACAACATCTAAGTTAAGGAAGGTACAATATTTTATAACTCTTATATTAAATTCCCCTAACAGTACCTATGATATAACAGGAATACATAAGAAAAATATATACAACCTAGTTTGCTTCTATAAAAAAGATATAACCTGTGTGTATATGAAAATGAATATAAAAGAATAGTAGTTTTTAAAGAAAAAGAAGAGAAAAAAGAACACAAAAAGAAAAATAGAGAGAGAGAAGAAGAAGAAAAAGGAAAAAGAAAGAAAGGGAAGAAATATGAGATATAAAAAAAAGCTGTAAGGATTAAGATGATGATGATAGAAAAGTAGTGAAAGGTAACCACAATAAATCAGATTTAATCTGTATATGAGTTGAAGACTGAGGAACAGAAGCAATTCTATGTTCATCACAAATTAAATCCCACCAAAATAAGAAAGATAATTTGGAGCTGTCTTGCCAACAAGTTAATATAACTTTAAACGCCCGAGCAAGAAATAGGTCAAATAAAATATATTTAGAAGTAATTTGATCAAAATCTGGTGACAAGGTACCTAGAAAAACATTGTGCACATTAAATGGAACCTGACAGGAAAAAATCAAGATACATTTTGACCATATAGCTCTCCAAAAAACATGTACCTTCGGACAATAAAACAATAAGTGCAGTAAAGAACCTTCATCATTAAAGACATGACCAACAAGATGATGAGACAGAGGGATTGAACTTGTGTAACAGAAGGGGAATAATAAGCACTCTATTACAAATAAAATATAGGGATTGTGTGATATTTGCAGCTTTGGATGCCTTGAAAAGTTATTGCCAAAACGTATCCCACTGAGAAACAGATAATGTCTGCGATAAATCTTGTTCCCATTCAAGTTTCACACTTGATTTGCTGCATTCATTGATCGGCGTAGATAAGATTTTGTATATAAAGGAAGCACTAGGTATAGTATCAGAAGGAATTTGCTGTAAGGGGGTATTGGGTATGAAGGAAGTAGAGAACTCTGTATGCATTCGTGTAATATGGGAGTTAAAGTGTTATATTGTTGGATACAGGAATCTGGTAGATAAAAGGACTCTTGTAGTTGATTGAAGGTTAGGACCGTATTATTAACAATCATTTGATGGACATAAAAAATACCCTTTTCTTTCCATTGTTTGTAGTAGAAAGATTTGTGTCAAAATGTAATGTATTTATTAAACCATAATGAGGAGGCCAAAAAGGATTGATATTTGTCAAATGTTTTAAAGAAAAGATTATGCAACAGGTATTGAGAATTTTTCAGAATTGGATATTTAGAAATAAAAGTACAGTTAGTCATGTATGCAATATCTTGTAAAGAAAAGTCATTTAGTAATGAACATTCAACTTTAATCCATGAACATTTAGGTAAATCTTGATAGTCTTTAGATAAAGCATAAGATTGACAAAGTCGAAAAGCAGTGTGATACAATTGTAAACCAGGAAATCTTACACCCCCCTCGCATTTGGGAAAAATTAGTTTGGATATAGCAATACGTGCATGTTTATTATTCCAAAGAAATTTAATGCATAACGAATTAATCTGAGTAAAATAATATTTAGGAATTTTAAATGGCAACATCGATAGTAAAAACAATATCTGAGGAACAATCATTTTAATTATATCAAGTCTGCCCCATCATGATAAAAATAAAGGAGACCAAAGAGTTAACAAACTTGTAATTTTAAGTTTTAAGGCAGTGAAATTACGGGGTAATGTATCACGGATGTTAGAGGAGAACCAAGTACCAAGATATTTAATTTTCTGAGGACACCAAGCAAAGTTGGTAGAGTCAAACATATGTTTGTAGCATGAAGGGTTTAAGGGAAGAATCTCGGTCTTGGAGTAATTTAATTTATAGCCTGAAACATTAGAGAAAGCAGAAATCTCTTGTAGAAAGGGGGCAAGGAAGACTCAGGATTAGACATATAAATAAGGACATTATCAGCGTAGGCAGATAATTTAATTTGATGGGATTTCATTTTAAAACCAGTTAACAGAGGATTACTTCTAATACGCTCCAGAAAAGGTTCTAAGCATAACAAAAAAAGTAATGGGGAAAGAGCGCAACCCTGGCGAGTACCCCTTTGAAGGTTAAAATATGGGGGGGAAAGTATGGTCTTTTCTTAAAGAAAGCAACATTGCAGAAGACTCACTTTCAATGACCTTCAATTGCTTTTTGATGAGTTGTAGCCATCTACAGATAAATTCTATGGGTCGGTCCTGCCCTTCATCATTGATCCATCAAAAACACCATCCAGCCCTTCTGCAACTCACTCGCAGGCTTCTTTCACACCAACATTGACAACATCTACAAGAACTTCGAACCCCAGATGGACCTGCCACATCTGGACCTCTCCACTTCTCCCACCATCCTCCCGCCCTACTTCCTGATTGACTGGACTCCTCTCCGCACCGAAACCACAACTTCCGTCTTTTCTTCAAAAAATTTCTAAGCCCAAACCGACCTCTTACCACACCACGCCTTATACCCCAGACACAAATAAATTGGATCCCTGATTACCAGCATCATCAACTCAGCATTCAGATCCGCCACCTTCCCGGAAACCTAGAAGCACCCCGAAGTCAAACCACTTATGAAGAAACCCACAGCGGACCCATCCAAAATCAAGAACTACTGCCCCATCTCGTTCCTCCGCTTCCCAGGTACAGGAGAAATCCATCAGACATCTACTCACAGATCTCTTGGAATCCAATCACCTGCTAGACCCCTCCCAATCCTGTTTCCACTTGAACCACAGCACAGAAAATGCCCTCATAGCCATCATGGATGATGTCAGAGCCATCCTTGACCACTGCGAGTCAGTAGCCCTAATCCCCTTTGACCTGTCAGCTGCCTTTGACACAGTCTCCCTCCAACTCCTCATCCAAAGACGTTACCATATCGACATCTACAGCTACCTCTCAAGCTTCTATGCTCTTTTCTTATCAGGCGCACTCAGAGAATCCACCTCCCGCCATACTGCTCCGACCCCAAGAGCATCATCTGCAGCATACCCCAAGGCTCCTCACACTGTTCACGCTGGTACCCATCGCTCGCATCCACAGTCTCAACATCATCGCCTATGTTGGCGACTTCCAGCTCATACTCTCCCTCACCAAAGACACAGACACCACTGGAGCGAACGTCAATAACACCATGACCGACTTTGCCAACTGGATGAGAGCCAACTGCCTCAATACCGACAAAACCGAAGTTCTCCTCTTTGGAAGACCCCCCTCACCATGGGACGACTCCTGGTGACCCTCGGACCAGCACCCACCCACACCTGCAGCCTCAGTATCACCCTCGACAGCGAGCTCTCCATGAGACAACCGGTCACCTTTGTTGCCTCCACCTGCTTAAACACCCTTAGGATACTCTGTAAAGTCTTCAGCTGGATCCCAACTGGCACCAGAAGAACTGTCTCAAAAGCCCACATCGCCAGTCAACTTGACTACGGGAACATCTTCTACGCAGGAACCACCACCCTCCTCCTCAAGCGCTTCCAAACAATCCTGAGCGCCGCAGCAAACATCACCCTGGACCTGCCCAGATGATCCCACATCACCCCCTACCTCTGTAGCGTGCACTGGCTCCCTGTCAAGGAGAGATGCCCCTTCAAGCTGCTCACACACGCCTACAAAGCCCTCCACAACGTAGGATATGATACCTGAACAAATGCCTGACCTTCCACCAGCCCACCAGACACCTGTGGTCTGCCTCCCTGGCCCTTGCCACCATCCCCTTCATCCATCGTACTTGAGCTGGAGGACGCTTCTTCTCGCACCTCGCTCCCAAGGCATGAAACGACCACCCATTCCACCTCCGAACCTCATCCTCCCTCATCGAATTCAGTAGTGGCCTCAAGTCCTGGATGTCCGAAGAGCCCCACCCCATGCTGGGTCTGGATACCCCTCAGGATGAATAGCGTGCACTACAAATACTGATTGATTTATTGATGGGCAGCAAACTCTTCGGCATGGGTAACTTTTGTTCCGGTCTGTGACCTTCGGTCTGGACCTTCTCTTTATTCTATTTTACTCTGTGGGACACAGACTTTCTCCTACTCATCTTTGTGTTCCTACTGGATCTTGCCTGGTTTCCACAAATCCACCTCCCCCTTATGGAGTATTTATTTTCCCGAATGCCCTTATGGTATCAGCATCTTTTTGGCGTATTAGTTCACATTGCGCCTTGGTACTGCTTTCCTGTGTAAGCCCTTTTTTCTACTGTTTTGTGCTTTTGATGCTGTTTAGCTTCAGCAGTTCGGTATTCTTGGACCTGGTTTTGCCCTTCGGGTGTTCTTACCTGCCTAATTGGTTTACAACCTCTGTTGTTGCTTCCTGCGGGTTTTGTTTTTATACATATCTGCCATCGCACCCGTAAGGTAGCTGTTGTGTCTGCTTTTCTTTTCAGTTCTGTTCCCTTGGGACACCAGTTCCCTTGATAGGTTGGATCATGTCTTGCTATCCTTATTTCACAGGAGACAAGGTGTCCCTTTCTTTCTTGTATCTTTCCTCCTTCCTCCTAGGTGGAGATAATGTTCTTTCCCTCACAGCTCTGTATGTCACTCCCGCCTTTTGTGGTGGTGTTTTTCTATGGGAGAGGTTCCCTTTACACCCCTTTTTTGATCGGGTATTCATTACTTTTTCTTCGGGCAGTTTACTGTGGAGAGTAGTCAGGTTTCTTACCTGTTTCTCGTGCTTCTATGGGTTGGACAATATGTTATTGTCAAAACCAACTGTGCAGCCCTTAGTTTCTGCCAGCCCCTTGTTGCACCCTGGCAGTCTTCTTCTATTTCTTCTTCATGGTGCACTTTCCACTTGCTGCTTATTCTTTGTTTAACCTGTTACCGCATGCTGACATCCCTTCTCAGTCAGTGGCGTTGGTTTTTGGATTGTTGCCCTTGTTTCCTGTAGTGGGCTATGCCTTCCACTTCCTACATTTATGTGGCATTGTGTTGCTGTTTTCCAGCTTGTCTTTTTTCCTCCACCTCTGTTCTTGGAGTGTCCTTCTCATCCTCCCACTCACTAGCAGAGGAAGGTGGGTTACCTTTGGAGGAGTGGCTATACTTTTGCTGTACCCTGTATGACTTGTGTCTCTACGGGAACATCTATATTTTTTATTTGCATATTTATCCTTATATACGTTTATCTTGGTTGTATATGTTTCTGCATGTTTATACCTATCTCTCGAAAGGATCTCTTGTAGATGTCTTTTACTTCAGGTATATATTTGCGTGTGTTTTGCATATGTGTTCATATGGCCTTCTATGCGGTGTATGTCGCTTCATTTTACCTACAACCTTCTTGGTGACCTAGTTCAGCCTTCTTGGTTGTACTTTTCTGTTTCCTTCCTTCTTTTCAATGAGCATAAGGATGGCTTATATGTCTGTCAAGGTTCTCAATAGAAGAGCGTTTTTTCTATCCATGCCTTTATCTTGTGGAAGTGCGTTAATGCTTCAGGACAAACAAGCAGCGGTACAGCCAAAAGGTTTACACATGCCCGATAAGCATGCCATACGAATGTTACACCGGCTGGCTTTACAAAAACCTGTTAGTATATGTAGCAAAGGGCTCTTAGAGTAATCCACTGGGCGGTGCAATAAAGTGTCAGAATTATTTGGTGGAAAAAGCGTATAGGAAGAATACATAAATAATGTAATGGGAACAAATGCATTGCTGGAAAAGTAATTTAAAACCCCAAATGTACCTGCCAAATGTCGAAATACAGATATTTATAAATGGTTAGCTTTATTTCTGCTATATTTTAAAAGAGAATCTCGTTAGGCGTTTGATTTTACATTTTGACACTGCCCTTTTAAAGATTTGCATTCTATTTACATTCAAAAGACGCTGTTGTAACGGTGGCATTCGGGAGTGATGTATTTCATCCATTACATATCGATATTTATTGTACATTAGCGCATTGCGCCCTCAAAAAGCGATCTCGCTACACTTTTATTATAATATAAGCAATATATTAAAGCACTGGCAAATAGTTTAAGATTCAGATGGGCTTCGATATTGCAAGATGTCTACTTAGCACAAAAGAACAGAATTATGGATTCAGTGGAACAGTAGCTATTACTTGGGGAACGAAAATGACAGCAGGTACATAAAGTGAAGTTAAAGAACTGGGACGGTGGCTGCTACATTAAAGGCCGACAGTACATTTTAAAGAAAGCGACGCAAATAGGGAAACGAGATTTGACAAGTTCCCGGCCCCAACTAAGTGTTGTGTACTTAAAGAACCTGTGGTGTGTCAAGGGTGTCATGCCCCTAAACCAGGGAAGGTAAAAGCTCCAATCCCCAAATGGGTAGCAAAATAAAGCTGCAATTTGTGTGCAGAGGGACCCCCAACATCATTGCTCCTGCTGCACTGTTCATAGCTGTACCCCTGGTAGGAACCCCACAATGGCAGGGGTGGGAGCTCTGACTTTGGGTACTGGCAGAGACCACTCTAAGTGAAGCTTTAAAATAAAAATAGCAATTTTTTTATAGCAATCCCATAAGGTTTGCAGAATGGGTCTCTAAAGAAGCATTTTTCATTTAATTATTTTTACATTTTAAACATAATAGACTTTTAAAATGTTGTGGGTTAGACTCTATCCCAGTTTGCCATTAGAAAATTCTTTATAAACTTGACTTTCTGATTGCTGGAATGAAAGTGAAGAAGTCACCAAAAATATCGACAGAAACAACGGCATGTTTGGATTCTCATTCCATCATATTAAGAGAATAAACATGCATGCTACCTATATTTGTAGTGCTTCACGTTGAAAAAATCTGAGCAGCGCTCAGATGCCTTGCATGTGTTACGCAAAGGTGTGTGATGTGACCACATATTAGCAACTCAGACCTTCTGAAGACAAATGCGCTTTCTATACCCACCAGATTACACATCATTGAAGAAAAGTAAATTGCTTCAGGAAAAAATATAGGACCTAATTTAAATTAGCAATTTCAAATATACCAGGTTTACAAACCAAATTTAAAAAAATTGAATTTTGGAACACTAAATCTTATTTTCGCAGTAACAAAAAATAGGATTATTTGACTCCATGTCTGGAAATTTTGTTGGCAATTATAGGCTTTCATTTGACAAATCAGTGAAGTAAAGTTTCATGAAAAAAGTCTGGTCAAGTATCTGTTACCCATACACTACTAATACAGTGTCCCAGATAACATATTTTGAATTTAATCAATATTTATGCATTGAAACATAAAGAAACGTGTGTGTTATTATGTACCAACCATCCAGAGAACATATGTGTACATTCATTCTTTTTGTCCTTGTTGAATAGGCTACAGCTCAGATGGAAGAGCGGCTTCAGGAGATTATCACAAACTACTCTCCTGACAACGTTCTTCCCCTGGCAGATGGAGTCCTCGGTTTTACCCATCATCAGATCATTGAACTGGCGCGAGATTCGTTGGATAAATCCCACCAGGGACTCATCACGTCACGATATTTCCTTGAATTGCAGCAGAAGCTGGAAAAGTTGGTACAGGAGGTATGAACCATGCTGCTTGGAAAGATCATTGCTTTCAGTCTATTGTTCCTGACAAACTTTGAAAAATGAGTTTGTGGCGTTGGCTATTTTCCTTCTCCATTTAGATGTGACATGATGGGATAAAAGAGTGTAGCGAGCATTGACCTGCTGAGATGCACGTTGTGAACATTTTCTGGGTGCCAGTGTTTGACTAACAGAGTAAACGCTCTCTTGGTGTCTTCTGTCCTGCAAGGTGGTGGGATGTGCCTCTTCACACTGGTCAGAGGCTGATCTGAAAAGAGGAATTGTCTTACCGAGCTTTGCTCTTGATGACCAGGCTATCACGCAGTTTCAAAAACTAAAAATACATATGGATGTCAATGAACACCTTGACATACATCCTATTGTTCTCTTATATTTATATCAGTAAAGGTGAGGGTGCTAAATTATAAATGTGTTGCATCTTAATGTTTTGATGTCAAGACTTTTGTGTTTTATCTTTCAAGCATAATGAGGCTTAATTCGAAAAAATGTAGGAATTTATCAAATGTTACTTATGTTTAACAATATAAACCCTAATCCAGAGAGGACTTGCACACATTTCCAGCCCCAATATCTATTTACTTCAAGGGAGTGTCATATTGTATGGTGGTAATTCCCTCATATACAATTTAGTGAGAGCAATTGGAAAACGATTGCCTCTGATCTGAGGGGGTCAGAGGAAAGACTATTGGAAAGACATTGAGCATTTTCAATTGGATATTAAGAATTCTTCTCTACGTTGTTCGACGCCCAATTGCCACACTTGCGTTTTGTGCCATAAACAAATACAGTAAATGGGTTAATTGTTTCTGAAAAATATTAATTGTCTTTCAGAATTCAGTGCAAGAAGATTATCCTTTTGGTAACATGTTTGGGGAGAGAAAAATAAGAATAAACTGGTTTAAACTACGTTTCTGCTACGATGACAATTTCTGTGTATTTTCTGTCCTGCTCCGGTGTCGTCGTCATAAAGATCTATGATTTGTATATAAAAAAGGAGGCAGGAAATGTATTTTCTATAAAGTCCTTTCTTAGAGTCTATTCACTCTATAATGTGCTGTTGTGTTTTTTGCAAACTTTTTGACCTTATGGTGGTAATACTACCTTCTTATTTGCACTAGGGGAACTATCCAAGTAATCCAGCTTCATAGCATTGCTTATAGTGTTGAGAAAAGAGTAGTCTGAATTCATATTTGTTTTACAGAAACTGCATAGCGGGGGGAAAACACCCCGCAGGGAAGGGGTTAAGGGCCCAGATTTTTGCTTTCACTGCAACTAAATACTGACCTGCGTTAAGGATTAAGGCTTGTTTACCGCCAACAGCATTCAATAGTTTTTATTAAATATATGTGTTAAGTGAATCAATCTTTCTTTCATGGATTTACTACAACAGCCACATTCCTGGACACTTGGAAACATACCATAGTCATGCCCTTGCTCAGAAAACCATCCACTGATCCAGCCACATTTTCTAACTGCAGACCTTTCTCCCTCCTACCGTACCCAGCAAAGGTATTAGAGCACAGATACTCATAGTTCGGCCCGTGGGCCGCCAGCGGTTCGGCAAGCCTTCCCTGGTGGCCCGCGGACCTTGCAGACAATTTATCCGTGTTTAAAAAAAGAAAAAAAATTAAAGCGTGTCTGCAAACACTGCGTGCCGAGACTCTGCTGCTCTGTGGGGGCCCGGGCATTCCAGTGATAGTCAGAGTGGAGCTGCAGGGGCGTGTGTGCCCGGAAGCTGTCTCAGCCCGGGCACACACAGGCAGGGTGAGATGTGAGATGAAGAGGGTGTCAGAGAGAGGTAGAGTGAGGTAGACAGAGGGAGGAAGGGAAAGGGAGGGAGACAGAGGGAGAGTGAGGGAGTGAAAAGGAGGGAGAGCCAGGGAGGGAAAGGGAGGCAGACAGAGGGAGAGGGAGGGAAATGGAGGGAGAGGGAGGGAGAGCGAGTGAGGGAGGGAAAGGGAGGGAGAGAGAGGGAGAGCGAGGGAGGGAGGGAAAGGGAGGCAGAGAGAGGGGGAGGGAGGGAGGGAAAGAGAGGTAGACACAGAGAGGGAGAGCGAGGGAGGGAAAGGGAGGGAGAGAAAGGGAGGCAGACAGAGGGGGAGGGAGGGAGAGGGAGGGAGGGAGAGCAAGGGAGATAGAGAGGGAAAGGGAGGCTGACAGAGGGAGAGCGAGGGAGGGAAAGGAGGGAGGGAAAGGGAGGCAGACAGAGGAAGAGCGAGAGAGGGAGGGAAAGGGAAAGGGAGGGAGGGAAAGGGAGGCAGAAAGAGGGAGAGTGAGGAAGAGAAATGGAGGGGGAGGGAGGGCGAGGGAGGGAGAGGGAGGGAGGGAAAGGGAGACAGACTGAGGGAGAGGGAGGGAGGGAGGAAAAGGGAGGCAGACAGAGGGAGAGCGAGGGAGGGCGGTAAAGGGGGAGACAGAGGGAGGGAGTGAAAGGGAGGGAGAGGGAGGGAGAGCGAGGGAGGGAGGAAAGGGAGGGAGAGCAAGGGAGGGAGGGAAAGGGAGGCAGACAGAGGGAGAGAGAGGGAGGGGGAAAAGGGAGGGAGAGGGAGGGAGGGAAAGGGAGGCAGACAGAGGGAGAGCGAGGGAGGGAGGGAGGGAGGCAAACAGAGAGGGAGGGAGGGAAAGGGAGGCAGACAGAGGGAGAGGGAGGGAGAGCGAGGGAGACCGGGCGGGAGGGTGAGGGAGGCAGGGAGAGCGAGGGAGGGAGGGAAAGGGAGGCAGACAGAGGGAGAGGGAGGGAGAGCGAGGGAGGGAGACAGGGCGGGAGGGTGAGGGAGGCAGGGAGAGCGAGGTAGGGAGGGAAAGGGAGGCAGACAGAGGAAGAGCAAGGGAGGCAGACAGAGGGAGAGCAAGGGAGAGAGGGAGGGAAAGGGAGGCAGACAGAGGGAGAGCGAGGGAAGGAGAGGGAGGGAGGGAAAGGGAGGCAAGGGGGAGGGAAGGAAAGGGAGGCAGACAGAGAGGGAGGGAGGTGGAGGGAGGGAGACAGGGTGGGAGGGAAAAGGAGGGGTAGGGAGAGCAAGGGAGGGAGAGCAAGAAAGGGAGGGAAAGGGAGGCAGACAGAGGGAGAGGGAGGGAGGCAGGGAAAGGGAGGGGGAGGGAGAGCGAGGGAGGGAAGGAAAGGAGGGAGCAAAAGGGAGGAAGACGGAGGGAGAGGGAGGGAGGGAAAGGGAGGCAGACAGAGGGAGAGCGAGGTAGGTAGGGAAAGGGAGACAGAGAAAGGGAGAGGGAGAGAGACAGATGGAGACAGACAGAGGGCGACAGAGGGAGGAGGGAGGCAGAAGGAGTAGGGAGACAGGGAGGAGGGAGATAGAGGAAGGGAGACAAAGAGAGGGAGAGGGAGGGAGGGAGACAAAGAGAGGGAGAGGGAGGGAGACAGAGGGAGAGGGAGGGAGACAGAGGGAGAGGGAGGGAGACAGAGGGAGGGAGACAAAGATAGGGAGAGGGAGGGTGGCAGAGAAAGGGAGAGAGAGGGAGAAAGGGAGAGGGAGGGAGACAGAGGGAGGGAGGAGGGGGCCAGACAGATGGAGGAGGGTGACACAGAGGGAGGGAGGAGGGTGACAGACAGAGGGAGGGAGGGAGGAAGGTGACAAGAGTGAGGGGGGAGGGTGACAGAGGGAGGAGGGCGACAGAGTGAGGAGGGCGACAGAGTGAGGAGGGCGACAGAGTGAGGAGGGCGACAGAGTGAGGAGGGCGACAGAGTGAGGAGGGCGACAGAGTGAGGAGGGCGACAGAGTGAGGAGGGCGACAGAGTGAGGAGGGCGACAGAGTGAGGAGGGCGACAGTCAGAGTGAGTGAGACAGAGGGA
The DNA here is from genome assembly GCF_964263255.1 of Lissotriton vulgaris. Taxonomy (NCBI): domain Eukaryota; kingdom Metazoa; phylum Chordata; class Amphibia; order Caudata; family Salamandridae; genus Lissotriton; species Lissotriton vulgaris. The sequence goes on from NC_141689.1 coordinate 479,750,116, forward strand.
GTCAGGGAGAGAAAGAGGGAGAGAGAGTGAGAGGGAGTGAGACAGACGAAGTCAGGGAGAGAAAGAGGGAGAGAGAGTGAGAGGGAGTGAGACAGACGAAGTCAGGGAGAGAAAGAGGGAGAGAGAGTGAGAGGGAGTGAGACAGACGAAGTCAGGGAGAGCAAGAGGGAGAGCGAGTGAGAGGGAGTGAGACAGTCTGAGTGAGACAGGGAGAGAAAGAGGGAGAGAGAGTGAGAGGGAGTGAGACAGAGGGAGTCAGGGAGAGAAAGAGGGAGAGAGAGTGAGAGGGAGTGAGACAGTCTGAGTGAGACAGGGAGAGATAGAGGGAGAGAGAGTGAGAGGGAGTGCGACAGTCTGAGTGAGACAGAGGGAGAAATAGGGAGAGATGGAGGGAGAGAGAGGTTGAGACAGGGAGAGAGAGCTGTGTGTATGTTGGGACGAAGGCGTCCGCTGCAGGGACCTGTGTTCAACCTCATGGTCACAGTTTTTTTGTTGCTCTAGCCCCACCCCCTCCAACCCAGCCCCCACCGGTGCGGCCCTCGGACACAAACCACACTGTAAATTTGGCCCCCGAGAGAAAGTTTGTGAGTACCCATTTATTAGAGAAACTAATCAACTGATACTTAACTGGCCTCCTCAGCAACCACCAGCTCTTCGACGCCTCACAGTTCAGATTTAGGCTCAACCATAGTACAGAAATAGCACTCATCACCGTCACAGTCGACATCCGCATGGTCCTTGACTGAAGATACATGGCAGGCCTCATTACCCTGCACCTCTCTGCAGCATTTGACAAGTTCTCACACCCTATCCTCTTCAGGCTTCTCTACAAGTTTGGCATACAGGGACCCACTCTCTGCTGGACCTGCTCCTTCTTAATAGATAGAACACATACTGTCAGCCTCCTTACAACTCAGAAGCCAGTGAACTCATCTGCGCAGTGCCTCAAGGTTCATAGCTGAGCCCCACCCTCTTCAATGCATACATGATTCCTCTGACCAACATCGTCTGCACACACATCGACATCCTCTCCTATGCAGACAACACACAGTTTATACTCTCCTTCTCAGACAAGACCCTGACACAAGAAACAATTTGACCGCCTGCATTATTAAGTCACTAACTGAATGAAAGGAGAGAGGAGTTGGCCTAACGGCTAGGGTGGTCGACCTCGAATCTGGGGAATTGGGTTTGAGTCTCTGCAATGACGCTGAATATCCTGTGATGCTGGGCAAATCACTTAATTTCCCTGGGCCTAACAAAAATGAATATGTCCTCTTGTAATGCAACTGGTACTATGTAAAGCGCTCTGATGCCCGATTTGGGTCAAGGTTGTGCTATATAAAACTCTGTAAAAATAAAAAATAAAAAAAGACAGCTGTCTCAAGCTCAACACAGACAAGACCGAAGTAGTGATCGTCACAAAGTGCAACTCGCCATGGGACCGCAAATGGTGGCCGGTCAATCTCAGACTCTCACCCATACCCAGAACCCAAACCAGGAACCTTGGAATAATCAACAACACTGTCACTCCATTCTGCTTCCACACCATGAAGATGCCGAGGAAGATCTTTAAATGGCTCCCAAGCAACACTAGAAAAACTGTCACTCATGTCCTAGTCACAAGCAAGTTGGACTGTGGGAAAACCCTCTAATCTGGGATCGACAAGCAACTCATGAGAAGACTACATACCATCCTGAATTCGGCAGCAAGACTCATCCACAACCTCCCACACAAAACTCACATCACACCACACCTCAGGGAACGACACGGTCTCCTGATACACAAACACACTCAACTCAGACTCCTCACACACATTGAAGGCACAACACAACTTGGACCCAACATACATTAACAGTCGCATTACCTTCCACCAACCATTCAGACACCTCTGCTCTGCCTGACTCCCACTCATACAGTTCCCATGCATATACAAATCCAGATCAGGAGGACACGCGTTCTCTTTCATCGCTCCTAAAGCATGGAAGACCACCCAAGCCACATCTGAGTTTCATCCTACCTTCCTGAGTCTTGCAAGAAGCTAAAAACATGGCTTTTCATTAATCAGCCTACCATAGGCAGAGCTAGGCACACACACCTCCTCATCGCCAGGATACCCCCACAGATGATAGTGCACTTTACAAATACACATGACAAAACAATAGTTGAAGGAAATAGATCTCTGGAGCACGTCGGACCTAGATCCTTGCTCATGTACTTTGTATTCCTTGTTAGTGGAGCTTATGGAATTTATTTTGATTGACCATACTTGAGAATGGCCAAGGCCAAGGAGACCTCTGGGTCCCTTCTCTGGTTCATGATTGGCCTATCTTTTGGACCTCCCGGCGCTAATAGTCCAGAGCAGAACTGTACCTCGCACTTACCCCAGACTTTTTGCAATGGCATTGGTTTCCAGACTGTAACCCTACCAGAACGTACCTTCTACAAAGCCAATTTTTGTACTGCAAATTAGGTAGTAAAAGTCAAGTTGCAGACAATTCTACCTGCTGTTGTGCAGGTTTCTCCACAGTGAGATAATTCCTTGCCAGACAGATGAGCAATTTAGAGTAACTCTTGTAATTCAATGTTGAGTTTGAAGCCTATGTGCAAGTGCAGCATCTTTATCAATTCTACACTACTGCTATAATACTAAAGAGATGTCCTGCGAGGAGAAGCATTCTAATTTGCATGTTATTAAAAAACAGAGAACCTGGTGCCGATTTTCCAGCATGAAAATCTGAATTTCCTTAGATTTCCATGGACATGATTTTTCAACATGTACTGCATTCGTATTTGTGTTATTTGCAGCAGATAGTCCTACTGCAATCAAAATCAAGGTTGGCTTCATGCTGAGTTATAGAATTACGACTGCAGGTATTTTCAAAATTCGTCTTAAACCTTATGATGTTAGAGCGAGAATGTGAGGAAATCATTTCTTCCATTGTGTTTCCCCAACTTTTTTGATTATTGTGGGACCAGGCTACCTCTTTAACTCTTGGGACTTTTGGCCTGCTGAAAAGCCCTTAACATCATTTGCTATTTTCAAACACATGAGAACAAGTTTTGCTAGTTGGTTGTCAAACTTTACAATATATGCCAGTGGGGTATAGCACACAAACTGTATAGCCTTACCAAATATCAAATTCCAAGTGAAACCTTTGTTACAGATATCTGGGCAAACCCACCTTTATAGGCTGAGGAGCATCCTGGGTCAATTCTGAGTCTTGAATTAAAAACTGAACGCAGTACTGTAATAATAAGAATGCTTGAATTTAGCACTATGCACATCAGTTGTCATTGTGTCTTTTACAAATGTGGCCCAGCTGTTTAGCGTGTACATCTAAAATGAAAATTGTGGCACACTCACATTTAAAAATGATAACATGAGTTTAAGTACTGAGTAGCAAATGATGCTGCATACTTTTAAAGCTGTAAAACTTCAAATCTGTTTGTGTCCACCTTTGTCAAAGAGATAAATAGGAAGTTCATTCTTTTAGCACATAGCCAATTAGTTAAAATAAAACAATTCATACAATAAAACAATTCATAGCCAACATGATGTTTTATTTTATATGCTGTAATGATGACTTTTATAACAGTGTTACATTTCAGTATTTTCTGAAATCACTTACTCTAGTAGACCCTAATTTATTCTCCTTGACAGACATTGCTGTAACAAACTAGGTATTAGTCTTTTCACAAGCACTCCTCTTTCGAGAAAAGTACTCCTCATTCACCGATCAAAGTTCATCTTAAAAAAGACGTCATTGCTTTGTCATTACCTTCTGTTTTGGCAACCACGCCTCAATGAAAACTTTTTTTTTTTTTACAACAAGGGGTGGTGAGGGACAGAGTCTCTGAATTAAGCAGAAAGCTCTCACCCAGTCAAGAGATCAGGGCTAGATCCAACACCGTTTTTTAGCTCACTGCACCATCCCAGTTTCAGAACCTGGCTGTATGCAAATTAGTCTGTTCCTGTCCCAGTGCATGATGGGAACAGGGCAAACCAAACTACAAAAGCCAATTCTTACACTGGGAAGGAAACAAGCTCCCGGGGACCGGTTTCTGGCATTACAGCCGTCTTCGGCCCGGTTTGCTTGAATCCTGATGGTGCAATGAGCAAGGGTCGAAGAAGGCTGAAATGCCAGAAACCGGTCCCCGGTAGCTTGTCTCCTTTCTGGTGAAGAATTGGCTTGGTAGTTTAGTCTGCCCTGTTCCCATGATGCACTGGGCCAGGGACAGACTGATTTGCATATAGCCAGGTTCTGAGCTGGGATGGGGCAGTGAGATAAATAACGGTGATGGATCAAGCCCTGATCTTTGGACTGGGTAAGAGTGGTCTGTTTAACTCAGACACTCTGTTCATCACCACCCCTTTTCTAAATCGTTTTTGGCCACTACAGGTGTGGCAGGGTATACTCAGACATGAGTCCCTTTCTCACTGCTCCATCAGGATTCAAGCAAGCCGGGCCGAAGAAGGCTGAAATGCCAGAAACCGGTCCCCGGTAGCTTGTCTCCTTTCTGGTGAAGAATTGGCTTGGTAGTTTAGTCTGCCCTGTTCCCATGATGCACTGGGCCAGGGACAGACTGATTTGCATATAGCCAGGTTCTGAGCTGGGATGGGGCAGTGAGATAAATAACGGTGATGGATCAAGCCCTGATCTTTGGACTGGGTAAGAGTGGTCTGTTTAACTCAGACACTCTGTTCATCACCACCCCCTTTTCTAAATCGTCAATGAAAACTTGACACTGATCAAAGTCCTGCTTAAACTAAAGGTTTCTTGCCTGAACCTGCCCTTCTGTTTTTACAGTTATTGGAAACAAACAAGTAATGATGTAGACTCTATCAGAGGCCAGAGATTCCTCAGACTAGAAGGAGCCATTCCTCATTGTTGCAAAAAGATAGATGTTCATAGTAGCAGTGTGTTTTACATTGACTCTAAATGGCTGGAGAGAGGGGGGTGACTCTTGCTTCAACTGGAAACACTGGATTTGAATGTCTACTTTGAGGGTTAGGAGAGCTGGTCTCTTGCTGACCTCGCAACTGTGGGTTCAGAACTTCTTTGGAGAAGCTTGCCACTGTGGAAATTTGTGAGAAGAAAACTGGGTGTATCCAAGAAACATGGTTGCGTTGTGAAAATTGTTCAGGGGCAGCTCAGGTCAAAGAGGTGCGGGTCTGTACTAGTAGTGTCTATGAACTATGTTGATAGGGTCATTTTGTCATACTTTTGCTCACTGGACTCTCTTGTACTTCAGGTGAATTGCATTGGAAAATTGGCATAAATTTATTATGAGCTACATGAAGTAACCTGTGTGGCTTCCTAAGAATGGAGGATATATTACTGCATTTCTTACATGATTAGTTAACACCCCTAGAGTAGGCCCTGGAGGGTCCAGAGGACAGGATGCAATGTGTTTAAAAAGTGGCTCATGTATATTTAATTTTTACATGTTCTGGTAGTGAGAAACTCTTAAGTTTGATTTTCACTTCATAGGATAACTTTTGAATTATCCTATTACATTTTATATGTGTAATTTCCAAATGAGAACAAGTAAACCCTTCATGTTTGGTGACTATGAAATCTCAATTTAAAATCATAATTCATGCTGAAGTCGGATTTTAAATTACAATTCTGAAAATGCACTTTTAAAAAGTTGCCATTTTCTTGCCTTAGCCATTTGATGTCTGCAGCCTGTCTCTGGGTCAGATGATTGGGTGTGGATAACAGTTGTACTTTGTGTATTCTCCCACACAGCCCACACAATAGCGAGATTAGGTGTGCCTGAGCTGGCCATCAGTGGCAGGATGAGAGGAAGGAGCTGGACCCTGCCCCGCTTACACCTGAATATGATATATCCTGTCTGCACACAAAGGGATGCCTAATGCTTGTAGTTAGTCTGGAGCCAGGGCCAGGAAGGCAGGGCATCTGTACACTTTAAAAGCAGGCCTTTAGAAGCTTCTTCTCATCTCTCTTCAAAGACACAGCTAGATAGATAAATATATGCACTGGACCTCAGACACCACCACTTCAGTAGACTTCTGGACCTGGATACTATGCCAGGAAGAAGGACTTCTAAGTTGCTGAGAGGACTGCCACTCTTCTGGTCTGCTGCTCTGAAGGAACTGCTGACCTGTTGCCTGGGTGAGGACTTGGTCTGCATCTCCTGAACCCACAGTGACTCCAAGGGTTAGTTGGCTGGCCTTCTGGTCTGAAGTCTCAGGGAAACAGGCTTCCAACAACCTTGCACCTGGACTCTTTCATCTGTGAGTCTAATCTGCCAAGATGTGACACCCCAGTCCTGGTCCCTGGTAGGCGTGGGCGGAAAATCCGTTCCGCTCGCGGATTTTGCGGATTTTCGGGAAATCCGCAATCCGCGAGATTTGCGAATTTCCCGCAAAATCCGCAAATCCGCGAGCAGCGGATTTTGCTCGCACTGCTCGCACTGTTCGCGTGAGTTCGCGCCCCGCGAATAAGTGCAAAATTGCAGAAATACGATTTTAGCAAAACTGAAAGTAACTACTTACCAGGTTCAAAAGTTCAGGCTCATCATTAGTAGCCATTTCCTGGAGTGCTTCCTGAGGGGCCCCTCCAGAGTTCAGTTGCCAGTTGAAACTAGTATGTGACCCTGCTCTGAACCTCAGAATAGTTACACATATGCCACAAAGGTCCTGAATTACAGCTAAGGGAGACAAGCAGGAGCCAGGCTGGAAGTTAAAATCCATTAATCAGCCCCTAATTCATTATTGTCAGTTGGGGCAGGGCAGGTGTTGTAACTAATTTTGCAACAATGAAAGCACTTAGCAAGTGCAAAAGATCACTAATCAGGGCGCACTAAGGAAGCAGGTGCCAGCTAAAAAAATATTCTGTGACACATGAATCAGCCCCAAATTAATTCAGGTCACTTGAGGCAGGGAAGGTGTGCTTTGCTTTGCCGAAAATAATGTACACTGGACAACCAGAGGGTGTGGTGATGAAACAGAGGGTGGCATGGGTGGGCCAGAGGGTGGCATGAGTAGTCAGAGAGTGGCAGTGGTGACAGAGAGTGGCAGTGATGAAGAAGAGTGTCCCAAACAGGCTGGACACGTAGAAACAACAAGTTCGCGAAACTTGCGACCCGACAGGTAAGTTCGCAATTTGCGAAAGTGTACAAAACCCTCGCGAACTGGCAGAAACACGGGCGAACACAAAAAAAAAAAAAATCCGCAAATTCGCGGGAATTCGCGGATTTTGCGGATTGCGAATCCGCAAATCCGCAAAATTCGCGAACGCGAGATCCGCAAAATTCGCTCATGCTTAGTCCCTGGGAGGTGGGCTTAAGGTGATCTGTCAGCCTCTGTGGATCCAGCGGAACTTACGCATTTCCTCTGCTGTGTGGCACAAACCTGAGCAGAACCAACGCATTGCCACTGCTTCGGGGATTGGATCCATTGCAAAGACCCGCATCACAGCTCCTCTGAACTTAAGCATCGCCCCGACTACACACTGCATCCTCAACGCCAGACTTCGCAGTGTCAGACCTGTCAACTTAATCCTCGATAATGACACAGATCCTCACATCAGAGCCTCGCCACTTCTCGGAACAGACACTTTGCTTCTGGTGTTCAACACAACTTTGCAGATCCTCAGAATGCTCTGCAAGCCAGGATTTAAGGTACTTTGTTCAGTGGGCCTAACTCAGTCCCTGTTGCTCACCCGAGCTCCATCACGTTTGCCTGAACTTGTGACTTTTTCCCTGGTGTGGCGCAACCAGATCTATAAAAGGTGACTCTATGAGCTTTTTTACACCATTTTTACTAACACCTTTAAAATTGCATATCACCGGTTCTACTGATTGGATATTTGTTGTTTTGGTCTTGTTTTATTTATTACATTTTACTTGTTTATTTTCTAACTTTGTGTGGTTCCTTGTTTTGTGGTGTTTTTCACTTTAATACTGTTTGAAGTGTTGCACAAATTCCTTACACATTGCCTCTAGTTTAAGACTGACTGCTCTGTGCCAAGCTACCAGAGGGTTGAGCACAGGTTAACGTAGGGTTGGCTTGCGCCTCACCCTGACAAGGATTGTGGTTTCTTGTTGACCAGGCAGCACACCCCAGTCAACCAACAGCCCAATTTCTTAGTCATATGATACAATTTACTATTGTCAGCACACTGACATTGGCTGAAGGAGAAGTCGGATCTATATTCAACATATGTGCAAGTGTTTCCATGTGATATTAAATATGAGAAGAGAACAAATCAAGCACTTACGTTTAACAGATTGGTGTGTATATGCCAAATTGTTTTGATGATTTCTCTTTCTCATCAGATGCAAGACCCTTTGGCTGAAGCGCGAAGTATACCATTAGTGAATTTTGCAATGCTCTCATCTAGATGACTCCCCATACTTTAACTCCAAATACTAAACTAACTGCTTGGGTATGAATAGGTTAACCTTCTCTGACTGTGGCCTAAGCTTTGCAAGCTTCTACTCTTTAACTCTGCATTGATCAATAGGTTCCTATTTTCATCCTATTGCATGATATACGTAATGAGTGTATGTCGAAGGCAGGGCATTGCTCTGGCATTTCCTCTTATGGTGACAATTACAAATTACTTAATGGTAATAATCATAATAATTATTATTATCAGATTAACACCCACAAGTGTTCATTTCTGATATGCGTCTTTGTGTTTTAAGTGCTTGATCCGTATCCTGAGGGTGAATGTTCTCAGTAAGAGAGCGGACGTCTTTGTTATCTTTCTTCCAGATTGGAATTAGTCCTCATTTATTAAGGAATGTGTTGGGTAGGTGAGACCTGTGTCATGAGCATCGCTTCTATGGCTCCTGTCTGATTGCCCATCTCACTACCCTGCTAACAAAGTACACATTGGTCATTTTACGCCCTTAGTTCTGTATTATTTTCATTGTGCCTGTTTTTACTGTTTGCAGAATGTGTCTTTATAGTCTCAGGTTATCCTGTAGTTTCTTTTTCCCCCGTAGCAGATGTAAAATGTACTATCAAATGTGTTCCATTGTTATTTTAAAATATTCACTTTTTTATTTCATATGATCTTCAGATGCAGAAGATCAATAAACTTGCAAAAAAATGCTCTAGATTTTTCCTCCTGCAATAGTTCAGACAGGGGTTGCTTGGTTTGCCTTTTCTTACCTTCATCAGAAGATTCCTCCTGACAATTTTTTTCACAGACTTCCATTACACAGGAGACCTTTATCTTTACCTCCCCCTAGGCCTTTCAAGCCCCAGGGGAGCGCTTTTAAAAGAATGTCCACATTCTAATGGTGCCACTTCAACAATTACAGATCATTTCTTCTGCACCTTTTTTCTCAACTGAAGAGGAACATTTGCTTTCTTTGTTCTCTACGGTTTTGTGAACTCTTTTTTTGCAGCGCTAATGCCTTTCACAGTGCGAATTTTACAAATATTTAAATGTTTCTGATGTTGTTGGCACATGTATGTGTGGTTTAAATCTACGGGTTATTTCGACCCAAAAACTATTTGCAAAAAGGATGCAAGCACTATTTCTGCCTCTAAATTGTGCAGTGTACATGGACACGTCCCACCAGGACCTCTCAGTGATAACTTTGACTCAGTCAAGTGATTTATTTCTTTTAGTTTTGGATATGAATGTGGTTCTAGATAATGACTTAAGGCTACCTCTAAGCTTACAGTTACATTTAAATATCCAGTCTGACTCTTGCCTAGACCCTTCCAGCACATTCAAAAAGTGTTAACTACTACAGAGTCCAAATGACAAGCAAAAGAAAAAGTAAATATTTACAGTCTCATTGAGTATGGCTTGAGAATTGTGACCGCTCACTAAGAATTGTGACCGCTCATAAAGTCCAACAAATATGCAGGCACTCATGCACATAGACCAGCAGTCTCACACACATTATGCAGCAGGGGGAAGATGGTGAAGTGCATCAGCAGAGAACAGGATGATGTTTAGAAACTGACATGGGGTGTAGTGTTGCTGAGAAACTACACCAGAGGAGTACTACTGATGCACTGTCACGGCTCTGGAGACCATGGGGTGATGTGCTTCAAAGGAACACCTGTATGCTCTCCATCAGTGGAGCACAGGTGGTTAGACATGCAAGGGTAGCTGGATGCTGTACATCAACAAATCACTGGATGATTGTTCAGTTCTAGGGCACAGGAGTATATCTATTATGAGGATGCAGAGCTCTGTATGGCAGAGGGCACATGGTAATGTACAATGGCTACACATATATACACAATGTTATATTCAGTTTACGGAAGTTGGTGGCTTTCTACCATCTGATCTAGCAAGACCGGAGAGAATCATTTTAGTTGTAGCTTTGTTTAACTGTCCAAAAACATGTTTGGTATCATCAGTGTACATGCTAATTTTTACATCGAACAGTTTCATTAGTTTTGCTAGGGGTAAAATGTAGGGGCAACCAGTAGATGGTAAAAAGTAGTGGAAACAAACTAGACACTAGTGGTTAATTTGTAACATAAAAAGTGCTGGGGCTCTCCTCAGGAGGCAGCGCTAACAGGAGGAATATGCTGGTGCAAACTGCCTCCTGACTAGAGCCCTGGCACTTATTATTCTGGATAGGACTTGGCCTAATGGCTGGAGCTGGGGAACTGGGTTCAATTCTCAGTGTGGCTCAACATCCTGTGATTCTGGGGGAAATCTTCTGCCCTGAATATGAGTGTGTGCCATAATCGCCAGTGCTGAGGATTAGTTGCCAGTGCTGAGCATCGGAAAGCCCCGGCTCAAAGGAAGCACTTGTACCTTTGGTACACTGTAATTTATGGTCTTTGCATCAGAACTGACACGAGTCTGGGAGGCTGTTTCTCCTTTTACTCAATAAAAGGCTTTAAACATTGCTTGGCTGCTCCAGTGAGGGTTTTTTTCCAGGCTTTCAGGAGAATATGCGATGACCAGTGGTGTTGAATGCTAATAGTACCAGTGCACCGACACCATTGCCGTTCGCTATCCTCCTGAGATCAGCCAAGATTGAAAGCTCTGTGTCATGCCCTTGTCAGAAGCCAATTTGAATTGGGTCAAACCGTTTTTCTCTTTCGATGAAGCTTTGTGATGGAGTAAATATTTTCCGAGAGCTTGCCTAAGAATAGTAGCTGCGAAACTGGTCCAACGTTGCTATCGCGGAGAACGATAATGTGGCTCATGTCACAACATCAGCTCCAGCCAGTCTTGGGTTTCTGATCTTATAACAGCAAAAGCACAACATGTCCCAGAATTAAAAGTTCTGAAGAAAGTCATACATGTTCTCTTCATGACAAATTTACATGTTTACTTGTTTTTCCTTTTAAAGTTTAACTGCTTTTTGGTGTCTCACATTCTCAGCAAGTTTGCTATTAACCATTCGAATGTTTTTTACCCTGATAAACACAACATAAAAAGTTCAATGCAATAGATTGTTTGAGACGTGAAAGATGACACTCTTTCCAAAAACGTTTTACTCACTATGAATGCTCTGCTTGACCCTTTACCTTCTTGCTCGTATTTTTAAGTCCACCTCTGCTCTCTTTCTCTATTGCCCCCTACTATGCCTAGTGCCCCCCATCTACCTCCCACCTAATTGTATCCTGATTTTTTTTGTCTGCTGTGCTGTCAGCAGTCCTCCATCTTTAACTGGGTTTTTGACCCAATAAAGTCTCTGCCCAGGAGTATACATGCACAGCAGGCCCCAAAGAAATAGGTTTGTATTATTTGAACAAACCCCTTAAAGAAATGGTCACCATAGATGTACATGCTTCCACTGTGGTCATCTTTGAATGTGTTTGGTGAGCTATTACAAATACATTCAAAGGTGGCCATCATGGAGGCATGCGCACACTTTGTGGCTATCCATATTGTTTGAAGAGACCCATTTGAAGATGGCCACCGTAGTTGCATTCACACCCACAGTGGCTATTTAATGAACACATAATTGGTAAAGCCAGTAGGTTTCACTGGCAAGACCAGTAGGCTTTGCCATGCTTGCACCAATAATAGTTAGTCATGGGGCTCTTCACTGGATTCTAGCAGCTCAGAGACTGAGGCTCAAATCTCGTTAATCAAGCAGTGTGCATGAGTTTGGCCTTCTGCAAGAATCCCTTTATTTTTACCTGCCCTGAATGTTCTTTACTTTTCTAGATTTTTTTAACATGATTGTGTATTTGTCCTCCTAAAAAAGGATGCGTTTGCAAAATATATTTTTGTTTTATATTGGGCATGTGACGTCAACCCTTAGCGAATGAGCATGTGCATACAGATCTGTTGACCGTAGAATAAAATACACTTTTAATTATTTTCTGTTTCTGAAAGGGGTTTGATTCTTTTTCTCCACATAAGCATGTTTTAAGCAGGTGCTAAATGACTGGTTGAATAATTTAATTTACTGTAGTTGTCACTGGTGTCATGTAGCTGTGAGCTGCTTCAGCTATAGGGATGGTGAGAAAGGATGACTGCGGGCACAGGCAGGTCAGGTACTGCAGAATGACTGCAATTCTGTAAGCGATGAGGCGGATCCGTGCACACTGCGCCATGTTAATGGGAACCTTACCAGAGTCAACTCTGCATGTAGTCTCTTCTAGAGTTTCAAGTGAAGCTTAAGGAAAAGGGCTCCTGTGACCTGTATTGACCACACTATATACTCAAAGTTTAGCTCTTAGACGAGAGTCCATATTTGTTTATCACAATGCACTGTATATTTTCAAGCACATTTGGACATTTACAATTTGATTGGCAGAGCTCAAATTAAAGTACTTAGCATGCTGCACAGCATCCAGCTAATATACTTTAGCTTTTTTGCACATGGTCTTCTGAAATGAGTCTGTGAGGTTTATTATCTCCTCCCTTAAATGAAACTGAACAGCAGGTTTCCATGGAGGCCCTTCTCTTAGTTCTCCTTGAATCAAATCCATTTGGTTGACTATAAAAACCAAATCATGTGCCATCATTTCAAAGCCTCCACAGGTGAAAATGATTTGGAAAATTTTGCACGGTTTGCAACTGTAAAAGCTGGTGAACATTCCTTTCTAGGGCTCGAGCATGAAGGGTACACACACACAGGGCTTTAAGATAAAAGGTTTCTGTATGGAGGAAAACAGTTTCCTCTTGGAGTAAGAAAGGGATAGATAAAGACCCACTATCATAATGTATAAGTGCAGATTTTCATACGATTGGCCCATGGCATTTCTTTTTCATAAGATGGAAATTCAATATGGAGAAAATGTTGCATGTTGGTACTCCTAGAAATTGCAAAATGCAGAAAGCAAATTCTGGCAAGTTTAGAGGCTTCTCAACGGCTATTGTTCCGTATCTACTCTTGGACAAATGTAGCCCAAGGACATTAATGTACTTTTCAATTATGGGGCCAAGTTACCAGAGTAACATTTTAAGAAAACCATACACATATAGCTGGGGTCAATTGCAGTGCATAATTATTATTATTACAAATAGAATATAAAAAGAGAAAATGAGCAATTGAGAGAAGTTCGCAACCGCTCATACCTGAAAATTATCAATCTAAAGGATAACCTCTGAAATGATAATTAATAGGAAATAAGTAAGGCACTGAAAAAGAAGAAAATCAATCAATGAGTGAGAATAAGGATAGCTGTGTAGTGAGAGTGGGATAAGGTCAAAAGAGACGGAACAATATCAAGTAAAGGTCGATGATAAGACAAGTGGGGGATTAGGGAGCGGGGAAGAGCAAAGAGGTCGAATGTATGACATCAGTAGGAAGTAAGCATGAAAACGGAGTTCTGCGCCTAAGGAGTAGATTAAAGGTTAGATTGAACAGGCTGGAAGAGTCTTTTGAAATGTTGTTTAAGGACCTTGAATGTTAAGAGGCGTAGAGCTAAAGAGAGTTCCAAATTCGGACTATTATGTTCCTTCTTGAAGAATCGGAACAGATTCTGTACTGTACTGTGTAGAAACAATTGACCTGTACACGTTAAACTTCCTTTCCAAGTGAAGAGAAAACTGGTATGCAAAGCCTTGGTGGCGATGCGGGCTGTCTTGTACACGGATATAGATAGCTTCGATGAGGAGCCATTGAACTGCAAGTAAGATGGGGGTGGCATAGTGGACTGTTTTACTTTCAGTATCAAAGTGGGTCACTGCATGAAGCACTACCATCAAGCATGTGTATTTTTGGTAAACTGGTCAAGTCGTAACAATCGGGCCCTGGTAGAATGGATCTGGTGATGTCCTTGGTCTTGTTCCGGGTTTAACTTTCAGACCCCCCACATTAGTCACACTTGCAAAAGTGCACCCTTAGCAATAGCATTTGTATCCAGGGCCCAAGTCCAAAAAAAAGAAGTGGGGTGGACGCTGTCACCGGAAGTGACGTCACAACATGAAGTGATGTCACAAAAGGTGCCAAGCTCCTCGTCCCAGAAAGGCCATAGAGTGAAGTCCAGATGTTTGGCAGGGGGGACGGCGTCCCCCCGATAAAATAAGTGGGTATCCGTCCACCCTCGTGGTCCCCCGACTCGAGCCCTGTTTGTATGTTTATTTGGATTCTAGTCTACTGTCAAGAATGAATCCAAGTGATGTTGCTCAGCCTAGATAGCAGTCAGGATTGAAATTCCAATAATCCGAGCTATAAGTGGCGGGATGTCACCCACTCTTGAGCGAGCTCTGGGGTTGGACCTGATGCAAAGCATCATTAGCTATGCCTTCATCCCTTCGATCATGCTTCCATCTATATCTTTTTGCTACATACTTTTTTGCATGAATTTTTAACTCTAGTATTTCATTTTCCATCATTAAAAGAGATCAATCTATTGGGATAAGTGTCCAGAACTTGTTTTAGCCGCTCCGTCTGGTAGGAGAGGTGGCCAGCGGGGAGATTGTGTGTATCTTGTTGCGCATTTATTATTTATTTCATTCATGCTGTGTTTTCTGGCAATTTAATAACTTGCCACTCTTGCAGCGGCGTGCATAAATATTTTACATCGCCATGCCGCTCTGTTTTCAGCACACTTATTCTATGCATCGTCCATAGTGTGCTTCAGTCAAACTCGGAAGACTCGGCATAACACACACATTTTGTTGCCTTCGCCGAGCCCCGCCCGCCGTCTGCGGGTTGCTTTCATGTGTTCGCTGTCATTCTTGGTGACATTCAGTTGTATCTTGGCCTGCTGCTGCCACTCGGCTCATCTCTGCAGCCCCGCGGCAGTCCCTGGTGGTCTGAGCAGCTGGATGCAGCTCGCGCTTTTCAACTCGAAGGTCAAGGTTGATTCACGCTCAGCGCCTTTGCGCCTCACCCCAGCTTCACATGCGTTTCTGCGAGCAGGGGCGGGCCGGCTCCTCTCATTGGACAGGCCCGCTGCCCATCAAAGCTGGACTGAGCCAAGGACTGGCAGCTTCTGCACATACACAGCTACCGAGAGTAGTTAGGCGCAGCACTGGAATGGCTGACTTTTAGCACATAGTATCGATTTTATTCCTATCAATTTAATGGATGCCTTTACAGGTTTACCCAGTTTCGTAACAATGTCGGTGCGTTATGTTTATTTTTTTTTATTTTTTGAAGTCATTCCCGTACAAGCTTTGACAAGGCAAAGTTCTCTCTTTTAATATTGATATTGACAGTGACACTTGAATAAAGCCATTACTGGAGAGGGTAGTAGTAATGTTTATATTACTATACTAGATGCAGGACCTGGGTTGTCTTACCTTGTGTTTTTTGGTTATTTGGGATGTAATATGCAGGAATTGTAGCAGGCATCTACATTTCATATTTGACATATGCAAACATTATGCAAGCATTGTAGTGTTGAATCATAAAAGTTGTATGCAATCTATTAGAGTATGCATGAGCAAGTCTGTTGAAAAGATGCTTGCATGATTGAGTAACACACAGAAGAGCAAGAAACCATGCTAATTTTCCACATGCGGGGAAGCGTGCACTGCTCCTGCATGTTTTGCAAGTAAGCCTATAGAAATGCTACCAAGCAAAACAGTCTTTCCAGCTACACCGAGATCTGAGACCCGAGAGTTTAATGGCTAAAGATTTGGGAGCAGCAGCGCAAACAACATTATATCGCACATAGAGGACAAAAGCACACCTGGGGTCCTACCGGGAATCGGGGATCACCCTAGGGCACATGTTGAGAGTTAGGTCCTCCTTCAGATCACGGCATAGAGGGCGGGGGTCACAGCCTACTAAAACTGTTTCCATACCCCTCTGCCGAATACAGTGACTGGCTCCCTCTTAGCAGTGGACTTGATGCTCATTAACTATATTGGTTTTAATGAAATTGCAATGATTTTAAATATTGGTACAATACATTCTTGGATTTGAAGCATACAATTACTTTTACGTTTTATTTGACAGTCCGTGGGCTTGTGTTTTTCTGATGGATACTTCTAACCACATGTTTCTCACCTTTAGAATATCGCCGGACTGGATCAAAAACAGTTTTCAGCATAGCCATGTCTGCCACTAGATGGCATCTCGTGGCTCCTCATAGACTCCCGACATCCCTGGAATAATGGAGCCACCCAAGTGCACTAATATCAGATCCTTTCCTTCTGTATCTTCATTCATTCTTTGAAAAGAACCAAACAGTTTTTGGTCATGGTGGCAATGATGAGGCCGAATTATCCCTGCATTATGATGATGACAATTTCTATCTCACCTGCAATAATCTTAGACAGGCAGATAAAGTGCTAGATTTACATATGTCTTCTATTGAGATTAAAAACAATGACCTCATGGAACTGTTACAACCCAGACAGACATCATCTGAACCACTAATCGCGTTCAATGGGGCCCTAACCAACACATTCATGGGCACGCTGGCTAATCCCTGCTCATGTCCACTTGTCAGCAGAGAGGGGGCTCGTCACCACAGAACAGCTCCTCGTGCCTGGTCTTCCTCAGGCAACACGCTACTGCTGAGAGCCTGAGGTACAGGCCTCGACTAGCACGGTTTACTCCAATTCATTTCCTACTAACTCTCCAAATAGAGAATCAAATAACATTTGAAGCATTTGGGAAGAGTATGTCCCAAATCGGACTTGAGTCTCGGGTCAGTCAGTGCCAGCAGTTTGCTGGGACAGTACTCTCATGAATTATGGGACATGGTCACAGATATCTTGCCAGCAATCCCAGAAGAATTTCCCACCTACGTGGTTCGGACCATGTAAGATTGTCAAGATGTAGCTAAGTAAGGTGTTAGGTCAGGCCTTTACATGATTGACTGCCTAAGCAGAGCAGTCGGCACTAGCGTGGAGGTCTGGTTCCACACATGGATAATATCCACTGGCTTTTCAGGCGACGTTTAGGTGTCACTCATAGATATTCCGTTTGATGTGTCTCAATTTTTGTCGAGAAGGCTGTCTTCATCCTGGAGTGATCACCTCCATCTATCCCCATTTGCACATCATTATCCCTAACAATTTCACTTCTTTCAAGGCAACACTAGGGGTTCAAGGTCTACCACCACAACAACAGGTACCCCAGTTTTTTGGGGTTGAGGAAGGGGAATCCAACAGACATGTTTTGATCTGCTGGGACAGAGGACCTCCCAATTCCCAGTCCCTTGGGTAGCAGCCTACTTGCTGTTTTAGTATGCCTTAACTGCACATGACTGACTCTCTGTGGGTGGCAATAAGTCATTTGTTCCACATGTGGCAAACCATAACATCTGCAAGGTGGATACTGAAGGCATTCCAATGAGGCTATGCCCTACCATTCCTTTCTGTCTGGCTGCATCTTCCACCCTCATCTGAGTGTCTTTCAGAGGACCATTTGTCCATTTTGCTGCAGGAACTTTATGCTTTTTAGGACAAAGGAGCCATAGCGAGACACCAGTTTTGGAGATCAGGATATACCCATTTTTATCTTGGGTTGAATAAGGACAGAGACCTCTTGCCTATTTTAGATCTTCGACCACTCAATTTCTTCCTGAGGAAACTGGATTATAGCATTGGACATGCAGGGCTCTTATTTCCATATCCCTGTCCTGACAGTCCACAGGCAAAATATGCGGGTACATGTAGGCCACGAGTAATTTCAGCTTGCCTTTCTCTCTTTCAACCTCCTCCATGACTCTTGTGTTTTCATGAAGGTAAAGGCGGTTGTTGCCCCATACATTCAAAGTTTGGAGGTCCCTGCTTTCCATACCGTGACAACTGGTTGTTGAAGGCAGGCTCTCTTCAATCAGTTGTAGACCCCCTCCAGATCACACTGAACCTTGTTACATTGATGGGGTTCCCAATCAACGTCCCAAAGTCACACCTGAATCCTCAACAGATGATTTCTTTCATCGAAGCCATCCTAGATAAGGTGCACTTCCAGGCCTTCCCTCTGAATTCACACATCCAAGACATTTGTGCTGAGATCCCAATGTATCAGCCTCGGTCATGGATGGGTTGGCTCGAAGGCTTCTTGGCCTCCTATATCCTGCTTGTTGACCATGGCAGATGACCATCAGCAGTGGGATCTGAAGCCTTAGTGGACTCAGCACTAAGGGAACCTGCCATATTCCTGCTTGGTTACGGAGGAGACCGCAAAAGATCTGCAGCAGTGGCTGCTCGACCGCAGTTGGACCCGTTACAGACCCTTCTCCCAATTGATGGTGCAGGCTTGTAACTGCTGGGTTGGGGAAGTCACACGGGACAGCTTGCTAGAGTTGTGGACAATTCACTTATCATTGAAAGCCTTCCTGCTGTTTACCAAGTGGAATTTAGTTCAGGTCCTTACGGACAACACCACTGTCTGGTATTACAACAAGCAGGACAGGGTGTGGTTCTGAGTTCTGTGCCAAGGGAACACAGCCATTACAACAAAACTTCCACAACGCATGCTATTACATAGCATGTCATTACAACGCAAGTGCCATTACAATGTACTGCTAGCACACTGCATGCCATTACAACGCATATGCTTTTACCATGCATGCCTTTACAAACAATTTTGTTGTAAAGGCATGAATGGTAAAGGCATATGTGTTTTACATGTAAGCATAAGGTAAGTAGATGGATGGATAGATAGATAGATAGATAGATAGATAGATAGATAGATAGATAGATAGATAGATAGATAGATAGATAGATAGATAGATAGATAGATAGATGGTAATTTTGGGGTTTAGGGTTTACGGTGGGTTTGGGTTGTTGGGTGGGAAGGGTAATTTTGACCCACCTCACCTTTTAAAAGAAGAGGAGAGACTCCTTCGCTTGGACCCCAAAAGAGAGCTTAGCTTTTATAACAATTGAATCAAAGATCATCCGGTGAACGATAGCTCTTTGTAGGCAGTGGCGTCTGGCATGACTCACGGGCGACAGTGCAGGCAGGACGCGGGTTGTCTGGAGGAAAAGGGGTCATGCATATATATTTTATTTAAAGTAAAGAAAGAAATAAATGTACCTTTGCGCAGAGTCCTGCTCTTCTTCGTCTTGAACGGGCCCCACTGACTTATCACAACGCTGCAATGCAGCATTGTGATTGGTTGGCACCTGTGCTCCCCTGACCAATTACAATGCTACAATGCAGCGTTGTGATATTTTTGAACGTCCTGGTTCGAAGCTCAACCCGGGAATAGTGACTGGGCTTGTTCTCCACATAGGCTGTAATGCAGCCTGCATGGAGAATGGGGATAGTGCGCCTGACTGATTTGGGCGTCCTGAGAAGGGCGGCCTGAGAAGGGCGTCCTGAGAAGGCAGGCCTGAGAAGGCCAACCAAACAGACATTGTGCACTTAGGAGTGGGCAAACCACTCCTCCCCTGCTCTCCTCTGAGAGCAGAGCAGCCCCGCCCACCCGCCCCGCAAAGCAGCACGAAGCATAAAATGATAATAACCTAAAGTTATTAACATAAATGTATTATAATTTTATACTACTTCTTCGCGATGCTCTCACCATAGCGAAGGAGCCGCCACTGTTTGTAGGGTTCTCTGTGCAAAGAAAGGCAAGGCACTGCAGAAGAGGACCTTATCCAGGTGAAGAGTCCTCTGCCACAGGATCTGATATGCGCTGGCCAAGAAGCAGTCACCTGAGGATCTGAGGGCTCACTTCATCTGAGCCAAGGCTGCTTTCACTGCTCTTGGATAAGGCGTGCTTTTCCTAGATATTTGTCTTGCTGCTGTGTGGCCATCCATGTACATGTTCACAAAGCACTATTGCCCTGACAGCCAAGTCGGAAGGGAAAGGGCATTTTGCATATTCAGTCATGCAGGACATTTTGGCCTAGGCAGTCCATAGAAGATGATCAGTGTAGCTACTTGGGAAGAGTGTGAAGATATACATATGTGAAATGCAGAACAGGCATTGAAATTAAGGGAATGCTTCATATTTAGTTGAACTCTCTTCCAAGTGTTTTTATTACTTAGAGTATGAATGAGTGGTTTTCTTGGTTAGGTTTGTATAATTATTTTTATGTGTGATGTACCTCTATGTAATTGTGATGAATTATGAATTCTATTTAATAATCATTTTTTTAAAATAAAGATGCATGTATATAGATGTATGTTGGAGTTTGGGGGAGTTAATTAAGTGTTGTTATGAATATCATTCCCTAGCCCCCAGTGGGGGAGGTACTGCTTTCATATCTATTCTAAAGGTGAAGAATCTACACTTAGAAGTATCCACCAGAAGAACAAGTTACAACCTTTGGCAATGCTTTTTATGACAGAAACTCTGTCCACCCACAGATTCTTTACCACTCTCCTGCTGTCTGGTTCTGTGGAATGGACACGTTTTCATCAAAAAGGTCCCAATCTATAAATCTGCACACTGGTATGAACAGTTACTTTTTTGGCTGCGTACCCAGGGTGCTGATGGTGTCCAGAAAGAAACACGCATCTGATTGATATTCTAAAGGTGGGAAATCTGTGGTTAGACAGAGAATCCATTAGAAAGAGTGCTATCAAAGGTAAGTTCTTTGGGCTGCGTTTTTCCTTGTATGTGTTAATGAAGATCGGCAATCATTTTTCATCATATAAAAGCTAGAGAATAAATGGCCACTATAAGTGACTAGGGAAGGCAGCCTGCAGCGAGGTGGGGGGGGGGGGGTGTGACGAGCATAGAGTGCAGGCTTCCTTTACATGCACAGAGTTGGTACCACATAGACAACTGAAGTGCCTGCTTCCCAAAACTGTATACTACCACCCCAGGGGCTTCGTCAGTGCAGTCTTCCTTCCCACACACAATAAGCATTGCACAAGCCATGCCAGAACACGTTTCTCACTTACAAACACACAACAGACACCACCCCCATTACAAGAATTATGTGAACAGCTGAAACCGTCTACCTCATAAATAAGAAAGTGCAAGAACGATAAAAAGTGTTTGTATAAAATACAATATTCTATTAGAATAATTGGCTCTTTTTTAATTAAATAAAATCCAATATTCCATCAGGATTTACAGATCCACTACAATATTTCTATTGACCTGTTAAAGCTACATAAATTTGAAGTGAAAGACCGTTTTGGGTAACCACTTTGCACAGTTAAAATTAATAGAACACTATTGCCTCCAAATACGTATCTATAGAGGTACCGGCTCCCACATAATTGCAAAAAACACAGTTGATGGACACAGCATGAAGTTCCTCTAGACACTTACTTGTCAGGCTGCAAGTGCAATAACGTTCCCCTAATTTCTATTTTGTGAAATTATCATGTATGTGTTAGTATTTTATGTAGTAAATCTAGATGGGTCGAAATGTGGCACTGCACAACAATTGGAGGTTTTCACATTTGCATTTCATATATTTACATTGCGTTTCAAACCTGTTCATACATGTAGACACAGAGAGAAAAAGTGGTTTGCCCTGAATCACATGTTTATAGTCAAGCGCCGAAGCTAGAACTGGAACGTTCCAGATAGGTTCAAAGTTCATCTATTTTGCAACGAGACCACATCATTATATATTTGTTCGTGTTGTGATGTGACTACCGTCATCGATGACATCAACTCAATGATTATGCAAACTGGGTCATGAATTAATTGTTAGAAATGGAATGAACAACTCGCCAAAAAACGGTATAAATCTCTGAATCTTAAACCTATTTTCATGTTCTGTGGGGATTTATACAATGTTGTTCATTGAGAAAATGCAATAGCACCCATGGAACTCCTGGCACTTGAAGATCGGTGTAATCACTGTGCATACAGATTATAGATGTGTGTTATATCCCGTTTTCTCTTTTCACATCTTTTCTCCATGGAGATAGAAGCTTCTTTCCTGCACCCCTTCAAATATGGTGAACTTTCCAGTACTAGAAAAGCAGCTTGTCTCACCTTATTCCATAAATCCAGTCTGCACGGTCTATTTGAGTCTATTTCTAGACCACACCCCTACCACCATCACTACTAAGTGAGTGAACAGGTCATAGTCTTCCAGAATCCATCGTTATCCTTCTGCGTCATCCTTTGTATTGATTCAGCACTTGACAGGGTAATGGAAGACTAAAAGTTTAGAAAAAAGTCAGGCTCTCCTTATTTGCGGATGACAAGCTTGTGGATCAGTCGGTGATGCTAGCATTGAATCGCAGAGTGAAGACTCTCACAAACAAGACTTTGGCTACATGCCAAGATGGTTTCCTTCTTGGTCTTGCGTCTCATTCTTGGCACATCTGGGCTGCTGTTACTTTGCACAAGTGTCTAGCCTAGGACCATCTCCAGGTACTGCAGGGTGGTGGCATGCGTCGCCTGCCAGCAGCCAGTGTTATGCACGTCACCTCTGTGTTAATGTAAAGCTGGCAGAAAACAATGCATAAGTTACAAGCAGCGGCCTGGCTGAGGAGTCTATGGCTTCCTAGACTCAGCAGAGCTCTGCATGTACTATAGATCACATCCGAATTTCCCAGATCCGACTCCTGAAAGAAAAAAGTGTTTAATGCATCAACCATTTCATAAATCCTTGTGACCTATTAGCCAAAATATAACTAGCGTGTGAAGTTGATAGGATAGGCTATCATAGACTATTATGAATACCTGTAGTTTGTAGAGATTTTAGCAAGTGAGTTTTCACATTAAAATGTAGACTCTCCGGTCCCTTTTGAGTTCTTACGGTACAAAAAGTCTCAACACATCTACATGTGAGTGCGCAGGCGAAAGAAAATAGAGGTAATCCATGAATGGCAGGTAGGCCAGAATTCTGAATTTCTAGATTCTCTGCTTGTGTCCTTGAAAATGTTCGCACCTCTTCAAAACATCCTATTTTTACTTATCACTGTCTTACTTTAAAAAAATAAAGAAGGGTCATCAGATCTACAAATGGCATTTCATGATAGTTTTGTATCCCACTGGAGAATTCCATTAAAATACAGCTGCCGACAAACTATGGGAGGATGTTTAGCAGTGTTATTTGCATGAGGAGCTTGACGGATCCCATGCAAGCCAGCTGTCGTGCGGTCTTAGCACAGGCTAATTAGCATTCTGTCGATTTTACAGCATGGATAACTAAGACATTTGATTTTCTGTGAAGTAGATGTGGCTAAAAGCTCCTGGTCAGTGGTCTTGTGAGGCAGAGCTACAGTTGCACGTCTGCAGCCATTATGCAGCTTTTGTCTCGAGTTGAAATGTGTAATATCCTAGTATCGCTATTTAACAACATGGCATAATTACTATTTTTTTTATTGATCTCACAAAGTATGGCCAGGTTACTAAGCATATATTTAATGAATGTAGTTATGCAACACTACATTGTGCTACATTGAATTTATTTATTTACCTGGATATTTTAACATTTTTTACCAACATGTTTTTCTAGGATAAAATTGCATGTAAATGTATCCTACTCTGATAGTTGTTATATCAAACTTCGTTTCATACCTCATTGCCTAGAATCTAAAACTGTTCGTGTTTTGCCTGGATTAGATAAGGGATTAATATGATAGGTCCTGAACACTATTTGATAGTATCTTGTGGCTAGATTTGAGAATCGCTATAGGGATTTAAAATGCCCAGCAGTTTGCGCTAAAGAGTTATGGTGAGTGTCACTTACTTTGATGCCAAGGAAGTTTAGTGCACAAAGTTGGGCAACAATATACGAAGAATGTTGATACAATTGAACTTTTTACTTGCTGGTGGCATTAACGTTTGTGGAAAAAAAGGAAGCAGCAGACAAAAGATAAATCTATACCTCAAATAAGTGTAATGAGCAACTCCTGAACAGTTTTATGTTAGGATTTGTTAAATTAGCTCACTGACTTAAGCACACTGCAGTGATCAGTCTTAGAGAAGGAAATCCTAAACTTTGCTATTCAGGTTCATGTCCATTTAGGAATGGAAAAGAAATGGAAAGTTGTAAGCCACATTACTCTTATCTGTTTGCTGTCCTGCAATCGTGCCTATAGCACTTTAAGAAATCTTTTCTATGAGAAAGCATAAACCCGCCTTAAATAATGCGTTCAATATAGTCTTTGACCTTTACCATCTAGCAGAAGGTAGCTAATTTGCAGACCAGACGTTTTGAGTATAGGTTGCAAAAAGAGCAGCATGCTGTGGCTTGAAGGCAAGTCAACATGCTCTCCTGCTCAGTAGGTTTTGGGATGTGGAAAAGATGAAGAGAACATATCTGAACTTGGCTGAATGCCAGCATGGGCAGAAATTGGTTTAGTGTCTCTGTACTTCCTTTCAGAACATTAGGGCATGACATAATATGGGTTCCTGGCCAGCTCAAAAGGAGAGACCTTAAAAGAGTCCTCAAATGATATTTGCTTTGAAGGAATTATTTGTTCCCGACAGGGCGATCGCTCCTTACAATTGCAAACCCATGCAGTGATCTCAAGAACAGATAAATCCGAAGGCATAATTCCTTCTATAGAAGAAATGCTCCCATGACAACTGTTTTCTACAAAAGCTTTGTTGCACTGAATTGAGCTGGAGCTGTAGGGGGGGGCAGTCAAAGGGAATGAACCTGGGCCAACAGCAGTGTAGTTGAAGACTGAAACTGCAAAATACTGTGACAAGTACGAGTGAAAAAGCTAGGGACCGATCGACCTGGTTGGCTCTTCGATCATAAAGAGCAAAATAATTTTGAAAACAAAACCCTGCGATGGTTGCTGGTAGGAAGAAAAACAAACATTATCGGGAAAAGAAGTTAAAGTTCAGTTATGGCTGCAAAAGCAAAGGAGCAAGTTTACCTAGGAGGCCTTGGCTTAAAGCTAAACAAACTGGCTCACCAAAACCATAGAATATAATTTGTTGCATTTCCATTAATTACTGAATATCTTTTGTATTTTTGTCGCTGGTATTACGACTTTAATGCCCAAAGAGGTTTTAGCGCTATATAAAACATGAAGATTTCATTGAAATGTTGTAAAGAGCAGTTATGACCATTTCAATGGGCTTCTCTAGTGTGTGAGTGGGGAGGGATGCGTGAAATATTGGGCACTAAAATGTAGTTCTCCTGTGCATCACCATAAGTCTTGAATGGGGGAGGGCAAAAAGTGTTTGATTGGTGGATCCTACTTTATTTGAAGAGTTGAGCGAGAGTAGGAAGGCAAGAGCAGTAGTATGCATGTGGGCGGTAAAATGGAATGGAGAAATGAAAGTGACATGATGTTAGTGGGACAATAACGAATCAAAAGAAGAGACAATAATGAGGAGATAAATTACAGCATTAGTGAAAAGTAGAAGCAATATTAATGGGTTGAGGTAAAAACAATTGAGACACAAAGTTTGATCCGAACAATTTAGCAACAAATTACAACCCTGGAATAATAAAAAGCCCGAAAAACCATGAAAGCCAGCAGAGGAAGATGCTGAGAGGAAGTTGAAAAAGTTCAAACACAAACAGATGGGTTTACCAAAAATATATGAGGAAGACTTGAAAAGTGAATGTAGAAAACATCTATAAGAGGTGCTTAAACGTGAGGAAAACAGTTTGCTGTCAGTGCTAGTTTGGTTTTAAAGTGGATCGGGCTGAGGCCTTTGCTTAGAAACCATGGTTAGGTTTCAAAATCCCCCACCCCAGATACTGCTAGCATTAAGCAGTAGTGCAAGAGCTGACAGATCTATGAAAGCATGGCATGATCATTGGATACTAGCCAGCACTGTGAGGTAGCATGTTTGTTTACCACAGAGCTTTAACTCTGCATCAGGACCTGTGGCTCTATAGGTAATAGAGTGCCAGGGTAGAGAAGATGTGCCTACCTGATATGTGATACCACACAGAAAGAACTGATGAATATTGAACTGATGAATATTAATCGACCAAAGACAGTACTAATAATGAACACAGAAGCCTGAGCAGTTACTGGTGGAGTCAACTCTTACAGATGATGCAACATTTTTTAAGTTAACTGTACATGGAGGACAATCTTCTCACAAATACACCAATAGTATGCTAAGCTAAGTAATACCCTGAATACTTTCTGGCATGTCTTCATCAGCTGAGGCCTTACTCTTCGACACTCAAAGTGAATGGACCTTGATTTTTAAAAAATTGTTTTTAGTCCTCATTTGCCTCTATCTTACCATTTTGCTTTTCTCACCAGCCGAAATGTCCACAACCTCATTTGCTGACACGAGTTACCAAGGGTGGAGTAGCTAATGGGCGCCCTGAATCGATAGCTCACACCAGACAGACCCCTATGCACACAGAAACCAGGTAGAGGAAACCAACCACCCTGGAAACAGGTACTATCAGCCGAGGCGGAGAAAAAGGGCTTAATCATAGGACCCCTGGTCTATAAAAAAAAAAAAAACAACACCTTCATCAATTCAAAATAGGTGCCTAAAATTCCTACCTACTACGGCCCTTAATTGAGTTTTCTAACTTTGCCACATTCTTTACCGAAGATAACCAATCTTCATAACTTGATGAAATCGGTGATGCCCATAATTTACAGATCTCTCTGCGGGCCAGTAAAATCGTATAAAATACCAAATTTAGATGATTCTTATTGCTTACACTTTCAGAGTCCATCAGACCAAAAATAACTAGTAGAGCGCTTACCTTAACTTGAATCTTCAAAAAATCAGATAGCGCTTTACTTACGGCTATCCAAAAGGGCTGGATACTTGGGCAAAGTAAAAACATGTGGAGGTAGTCTTCTTTCATGCTACCACACTTTGGACACGCCACATCTCCTCCTCGACTAAACTTCGATAGCCTCTGGGGAGACGAGTAGGCCCTGTGAATGGTGAAAAGATGGTTCCTTCTGAGGTAATCAGGTTTTACTATTTTATATAAAGTACGTATATATACTTTCCATTGGTCTTCAATCGTGGTTGACGGCAAGCATCTCTCCCAAAGATCGTCTGGAAGACTGAAGCTCCCATCCTTCATTTCCACCATGAACCAGTACCAAAGTGTGATTTCCTTAACTGGAGACTGCCTGGAAACCAATTTCTCCTCAAATTTGTTACAGTTTCCAACTTTTGTGCTAGGAGCTTGAAACCAGCTAACAACTTGGATATATTCTTTGACTTGAAATTTGATTGCATTCCTCCCAAGAAATCAAATGATCCTCATGTAGGAAATGATTCCAAACAGCTATGCCCGCTTCCCTCAAGGATACAGCCAACGTATCCTTGGCCCATTCAGGGGACCCCGGAGAATCCCAGATAGGAGCATATTGGCTGAAATATGGCAGTTTCACAGTTCTCCTCACTCTGTACCATGTCTCCGCCATACCTCTTAAAATTTTTAGTCTAATTTTTAAAGTACTTTGGGTCTGCGTACTTAAGCATAAAACCTCCTTCCATCAAGTTCTCAACTGAACCTCAAAAAGACTGCCCACTTCTGAATTAGATGGTGTAAGCATAAGCATTCTTTCTTTTTTTAACAAAAAAGACCAGGTATACAACAGTAGATCAGGTATCGCTAGGCCACCTTTTTCCTGCCTCCTTCTCAGCTTCTTCCAGGAAATTCTTGGCCCCTTAGAAGCCCAGATGAAGGAACTAATCTGACCCTGGAGTTTTAAGAACCGAGCTTTGCAGAAGGGGGAGAGGAATAGCCTCAAATAGAAAAGTAAACTTTGGTAGGATTACCATTTTTATAAGGTTAACCCGATCGAACAAAGTCAGAGGGAGATGCGCCCAATTTTTCAGCAGGGTAACCACTTCCTTCTTAACTACCTCAAAATTTACTTCTGTGAGCTTAGCAATATCCTGTGTAATCCTAACCCCTAAATATCTCATGTCCTCAGTGCATCTTATTCCATCTGCTGTTAGATTCCAAGTCATAATCTCAGTTTTTTGCCTATTAATCTTGTACCCTGAGATTTTCCCAAAATCGGTAGTGATTGTTAAAACAGCCTCACATGCACTCACTAGTGAAGACCAAGATATCATCTGCATATAAGCCAACCTTTTAATCCAACCATTGTAGTCAAAAACTCGAATGTCTAAATAGCTCCTAAACATTCTAGCTAATGGATCTATGTATAGGTCGAATAAAAGAGGGGACAAAGGGCAGCCCTGTCTTGTTCCCCTTGATATCTGAACTGGTTCTGTCAGGGCTCCATTAACTAATACCCTAGCAACAGGTGCAGCATATATTCCCTCCAACATTTTACATATATTTGGGCCAAAGTTAAGAGATTTGACTACGGTTTTTAAAAAGACCTAATTGACACGGTTGAACGCCTTGACGGCATCCAGTGCCATAACCACTGAAGGGAGATTATACTCAGATCTATTGCCCCAATAAGATTAAATGTCAATTCTTTGAGCGTTCTAACTCGAATAATGCCCTTTTGATCTTCATGCACTACCAAGGGAATAACCCCATTGAGCCTTTATGCAATAATTGTTGCAAATAACTTGTAGTCACTGTTTAAAAGTGATATTGGCTTGTATGAATTGCAGTTTTTGGGGGATTTGCCAGGTTTCAAAATTAAAGTTATGGTGGCCTCTTTCCATGAGTCTGAAAAACCCACTCCAGACATAAAAATATAATTGAACATATGTAGCAGAATCTGTGTCAAAGTATCCGCCAGGGCCCTATAAACTTCATGGGGAAGACCATCAGGTCCTGGAGCCTTCCGTTTCTTACCCTTGCTTATTACTTTCTGTAGTTTCCCTGAATTAATCTCTTCGTTAAGATACTTAATCTTCTCCATTGGTAGCTGTTCATACCGGTCTTGCGCCAGCCAACTAAGTGCTTCTTCTGGGGTGACCTCTAAATCCTTCTGATAAACTTCTGCTTAGTGCTTATAAAATGACGCTTCAATAGCCTGGTTATCCGATAATAAATGAATGGACCGTGATGAGGCAAATGGACAAAGTGGTAATCGTCTTGAGGCTATTAGCCTAAGCGAGGGTAACACTAAAGAGATACAAAGCTGAAAAAAGTTCTGTCTATCGCACTGGGCAATAAGCAGTTTTTCTTCTGTTGATACTATGGAATCATGTGGCACAGTTGCAATAACATCAGGAAGCAACATGGGCTTCTGAGACTTAAAAAGTGCAATTTCAGGGTAGTTGAGAGCATCTTTGCTTCACAGATATATCAGGTTTAATGGTGAAATCCAACATTCAGCCCTTTCACTGTAGTGGCACAAAGTGTAAAAAAGCGAACTACGCAGCCCCTTAAAATCAGAAGCAATCCAACATTGGCTGCAAAAGTGAACAGTGCCTCTTATGGTTTCACCAGTAAAAACAAGTGGTGTGGGTCAGGGCATGGGCACACTGAGGCCACCGCCAAGTGTCAGAAGAAAAGTGCTGAAAGTGAAGTCTAAATGTTCATGAGCTCCTGTGGGAGATTAGGTGAAGTAGTGATACAGAGCTGCAAACTAGAAGTTTTCTCTGTGGCTTTACTTACCCTTATTGAGCCAATTAAGGACACTGAGCCCTTAGTCGAAGAGTGGAAGCTCTGGGTCTGGCTGAGTGCTACTTCCACCCTACTCTGGAAGTCTTTGAAAGTACAAATTCCCTCTTGGGTTGTTGTCAGAAGCTCAGTGCATTGCATCTTGGGAGCTATAGCTTATATAGAATAAATGATATTCAGCATTACAGGCTCGGTAGGGCTAAAAGTAGAGACTTTGGCTCCAAGCCTTGCAGGAGTCTTGAATAGTTCACCATGAAAGATGCAGTGTATCTTGTGCATGCAAAATGACACTTCTAGTTGACAAAATCTTTGGCTGAGCCATTACCTTGACTTCACCACCCTGAATTTCCAAACCAAGGCAAACCCAACAGGGCGCAGCCATAGAGCCACATGAACACAGACAGATGATAGGTGACAGCATAGGACGCAAGTGTCCTCGTTGCTGTATGAATGAAATAAACTCTCCTGTAACAAAACAACTCTATCTTAGCACCAACACCACTGAGAGGAATATGGAGCTTCTGTGGTCATCTTAGGGGTGGTTTCTGTAAGCTTTTCATCTCTCGACCATGAATCTGCCATCAGAACTCTTTGTTTAATAGGAATGTATTTCTTTGCAGTGGTTATTCACAGTTCACCAATTTCCTTTATTTGACAGCTATCCGTGATCTTTTGAAATGAGGTTAAACTTTGTTCGTCTTGGGTGTGGTTAACTCTCTGTTTGCCGTTGTTATCCCGTGTTGTGGCCGTAGTCATCTGTGGTCATACGACCTTACGTATCACTCAACATTTATAGTTTCCAGCCGAGTTTATACTGGAGGTCAGGTAAAACCGATGGTTTTCAAACTCTGCTGAAAAAATTGCAAACTTTTGCTCACTTTTTAAACTTAAAAAGAATGTTTCTAACTCACTCAGGCAAACCATTTTCAAGTCTAATTTTGTCTTTAAGTATACTTTGTTGGTCAAAATTGTTAAGATCTGTGTCCAGTCTTGGGTCAGGGACCCAGATGCTCCTGTAGCTCAAGCTTTCATCGTCCCTCCCCTTTAAAATAAATTGAGCACGTTTTTAGTATTTTTGCAAAAGAGGGGCAGGATGAAAAATATAGTCTTCGGAGGACTCTGGCTACTTACGATAGTGCAAATGCCTTTCCTCCCCATTACCATTTTCTGTTCCTGGCTGCCCCTAAAAACAGATCCTGAAACCAAAAACTGGTAGAGGGGCAGGCTGCCCGAACCCAAGGCCACATTTGGTACAGGGGAGGGTAGTACATGGTGACATCGTATGGAGTAGTCAATTGGGTGGGGCACCATGGAAGGAGAGGGTATGGGGAGCCCACCACATTTACTGGTGGGATGCAGGTGTGGACTTTCTGCAAAGGACTTTTGGGTGGGGGCTTTGGGGGAGTGACAAGGGTCATAGGATGCTTTAAGCAGGGGACAAGGTCAATGGTTGCTGAATGGTACCAAATGCCTCACAGCCCGGAGCTGCCCTTCACGGCAGTGATCACGTTTCTCACTGTCACAATCCACCTCTGATGCTGGCCCTTATTTTTTTTTGGAAAGCCAATAGGCTTAGCTTTAAAAAAAGCATGCAGCGTTGAGAGTATTAACACTATGCTGATCCACACACCCCAAGGAAGAATTAATGACAAACTCATCCTGGCTTAGAGGTCAAGGAATGCAACCACAATGGCATATGCCTTTCTACCATCAAGACAAGAGCAATGCATGCACGCCTGCCATCTCCACTGGGTTTTTGGGTGGGCGACCTGGGCTGCTTAACCTGTTGCAGCCCCTGTTCATTCAGGTGAATAAAGGTCAGGGAGGTTGATAGCTGATGTCATCATCAAAGTTCTCAAGCTAGTGTCCTTGAGTACCTTGAAGGATGACTTTGGTTGCTCAAAGTTGCTCAAATTACAAGTAGAAATAGAACCGTCTGCTCTGCTGGATGGTGTAGTGTACATCTGTCCTTAACCCACAAAAAAAACAAAAAAAGCATTCCTTTGGTGCCCGCACCCTCCTGAGTGACATAACAAACTTACATTGCACTACCCTCCCTTGAATATCAGTTTGAATTACTAAACTTTCAAGTGCTTTGCCCAGCCTTGTTTACCCACAGCATACATTCATCCTTATTTCAAATATACCCATTGTAGGGATACTGAATTTAGCACTGCTGAATTGCAAGCTAAGTGTCTCAGTGAGCAAGCTCTTTACTTGTTTTTAATGGAACAGAATTACCTAGAGTGGCACAGTGGTTGGAAAACGATGGGTTTTAAAGCGGCCTGTAGTGATTGCAGTGTTAGAATATTTAGCAGCATTCTCTCATCCCCTTTTGTGTGCTTCCTCAAAAAGTGACATGTTGGGGCAGAAGGAGGTTTGCCTGACTCCAGTGTGTATGTGGAGTGGCTCCAAGAGAAACTGCCTCCAAAATTTAAAATAAGAAGCTCGTTTTTGTTGAAGGGTTCACACATCCGTTTTCAGGGCTGAATTTGTTTTTTAAAAAATAGTATTTTTTCTGTGTATTCTTAAGGAAAATATTGAAAGTTTTCATGTGTGCCCATAGGGCCAGGCACAGGGCCTGTGATGAGAGCACGCTGTATCTTGCTGGAGTATATGTCTGTGTTTTGTGTAGCTGAAAATGTTAACCATAAATTCACCATAACGCTTTTGTTCAGTCAATTTCTGTGTTTTTTAATGAATTTGTACAACCAGCTTCACAAATCCTAGCTTACATGGACTGGCTGTGGGCAACGAAGGAAATGGTGTTTCCCTAATTGCTTATTTCTTTATTGTTCCCGAGCAGCTCATATCCAATGACAGGCTTCAGATTCAAATTCACAGGCTGGATGGGAGACTTTGCTCAACAGGGATCACTCCCTATATTCCGCGTTATTAGGGACGTTTGAAAACACCAACATTGTACCTGGTAACAGCGAAAGGATAGTCAATGTGGCCAATATGATTATTTTTCAATCCTGATCAAAGCATGTCAGATAAATAGGTAGCCCTAAGACTTTCTTGCTGTTCTTCGGTGTTATCATTGTTTTTTTCAAGTTTGATAACATGCTCTACAGAGTTTGTGTCGTCATATCCGTTTAATGCTCTTCTAGGCTCATGAACGTTCTGAAAGTGGAGAGTTGGCATTCATCAAACAACTAGTGCAGAAGATCCTCATCGTGATTGCACGTCCAGCTCGGTTGCTAGAATGCTTGGTAAGTTTGCATTTGTTTATACCTAGATATATGGCTTTTTATGATTTTGTAATTTATCTAATTCAATTATTATTTATATTAGTTATTTTGTTACCGCTGTCATATATTCCCATTAATTCCATCGAATGTATTGCCACTTTCACCAATTTTCACAACACGAGTTACCTTATCTTGTCTCTTCTTCCCATCACTTTTACTAGCCCATTTTCATCTCCCTCTGTTCTTGTTATTATTCCCATTTCTTAAATACGCATCTTGGGTCACACAAATATCTACCCATGAGGTGACACTGGAGTAAACTAAGTCTGTTTAGCTAGCAATAAGAAACATTGCTTGTACTGAAAATGCTCTAACATACTTATAGTTGCATACATTGTTAGGTATATATAAAAACAGGCTATACCAGCTATATCTTTGACACCATCTGCCCATTATGGTGATCAGGTTCAAATATATTACTCTTAGAACCATGCTATAGAAATAGTGTATTACAATTGGAAACCCAACCTCCTAAAAAAGTTTAGTCTGACAAGAATCATACAAACTAATAGCTCAGCTGTGGTTACACAGAACTTAATGTTCTGAAAATAATCCATGACTTCCTATTTTATACATTTAGAAATCAGATAATCATAGGCACAGTTTCCGTAGAAAGAACATTAAGACACAATGAAAGACTCAGACAAATATAGATAATGTGGTTAGTTTGTTAAAGATCCAAAATCAATGCATATAAGTAACATTTTAAGAAGCTCAGTCATGAGTCCTGTAGCTCAAAATATAAAATCAGTCATCGAGCCAAAGTAAATCTATTGCTAAATACAGGAATCCATAAGAGGATGGTTCTAATCGTTAGAGATTCCTACCACCAACAAAAGCAAGAGGATGGTTCACAAGGGTTCTCTTAGCATGGGCAAATGGATCACGTTAAACTCCACTAGGGAAAAGTCCACAGGGTATTGGCAAGGAGAATGGAACATAAATCAGGAAAGTTCAAGTCTGGTCTCTCACCAAACTGCTTTAAATCGGCCAGCAGTCACGTTCATCAGAAAGGGCATAAAGCCAAGGGGTATGATAAAGTCCGGAAGGCAGGCTGGAGGCAAGGAAAGTGAAATGGTATCCTCCCTCCTCTTAGGAAAGTAAATTTCTATAGTTCCATATTGTTCATTGTGACATCAATAGCCAAACTAGGATGGTCTGATCATCATGTGACTATTCTTCCGGTCTCAGGGTACCAATTTATACTCCAGCATACTTACCCATGCTTATCATGAGAAATTACTGTCCATTGCATCCTCACAGGTTAGTTGATAAAGAGTTTATTTACGTTGTTGGTCTCCATGGATAAAGTCCAAAGGTCAGGTTCCCGCCATTCATACACAAAGACATGCTGTAAGAGTGTCCCCTGTCACTTAATTGTCGCGTAAAGAATGTCGCATGAACAAGAATAGAGCAACATTTGAGGAAATGTATCAAAATCCATTACACAAGGCTATTGAAATAATGCAGACTAAGGAGAAAAACAATGTAAAGGCATTTTAAAGTTAGTATTTCCTATTTAGTAAATTAAACTCCCAATTAAGTTAAAGCATAATGAAATAAATCACACATATCACATATGAGCAATTTGTAAAGTTGTCAGTGACTGTTACTCAGTAGTGTTCAACTCTCATTATGGCCTACTACCAATTTTCAAAAAGAAGCAACATGCAAACATTTCTAGAAATAATTAATATAAAGTTGTGTTTATGGTTATAAGATCTTTATAATGTTAGGTACTTACACTGAAAATTCCGATTATATAGCACGTTGCATACATTAATTGCACCACTGTCCAGTTTGATATGGCGCTCTACAATGAAGTCAATAAAAAACTACGTTTCATCATTAATTTTCAAGACAACTTTATTAGGTATATAATGTAATGAGTTATTTAAACATTTTAAATTCAGTATATGATTAATCCTGCTCTTTCTATCTAGTCAAGCACACTTTTACGGTGCTGGTATTTCAACTTTTTCTTACTTTCAGTGTTGTTTTTCTATACATGTGCAAAGTGCACATTTGTGTTTTCATTGTCAAGATTGGTTATGTTGTGTAAAACATGCTATGCTGCATCAGTGATGAATATAAATCACCATGGGGTGACCCAGTATCCCTCAGAACCTGGGCAGTACAATATATTATCAACAGTGGTTCTGTCGGGTTCAAAGACTGATTTCTTCAAAACATATCTAATAACCTTTTTCTTTTGGTTACTTAGTCACAAAGCGAGCTCGGCTAGCTATTCAAGCTCTCTTCTCCTTTTTATAATACAAATCCACACTAAGAAACAAACATCAATTTATCAAATAGTTATTCATTGACAGATGCTTCACATAATTTTCATTTAATTTGAAGTTCAATTCACAGTTCATGAAAAATTAATTACAGCGGCGCATTATTAGAAGAAAAGGTGACCAAACAAGTGACACAATAAGTGCAGTGATAACATTCAAAGTGTACTATATACAATGAATCAAGAAGGAAAGGAAAGGAAAGAAATAAATAGACAAACGAAGACAGCGGTCTATACTACTTGCGGGAGAGACGATTGTGAGTCGGAAACCGGGGACAGATCCGAGAATTCATTCTCAGGTCGTGTGATTTGTACACCGCCTAGACTCCGGATAACTTTAATTGCTGAATGCGACCGGATCCAAGACAACTTGCGATTTCGGTCGTGTGACTCCAAAACACTGCCCTGAACTTACAAGAATCAAAATTGGCAAGGCTATATGACCTGAATCCGACTCGCCTTGGTCACCAGTTGATAATTGCAATATATTGTCTAGGATCGGCTAACTAAGGAAGCCTCAACTTTTTTGGTCCCAGCTTTACACACAACTGGATGTGAGTAATTCGACCACATTATCCACTTCATAAGCCCTAGCTGTGGAAAGATCAACTTGGCGCAATCCCCTCCTTTTGTCCTGAAGACCCGCCCTAGACCCACAATCAAGGCGTCCAGAGGGTCGAAACGTCAACGCTTTTTGTTTGGACCAGTACAGGATTTCCATTTGTTAAATATTTCCAATTAAAATATACACTGTAAAATCCGCAATAGAGATATATACTGGCCATTTAAACTATTTATTTATTTCCTTTCCTT
Organism: Lissotriton vulgaris; assembly: GCF_964263255.1. NCBI lineage: Eukaryota > Metazoa > Chordata > Amphibia > Caudata > Salamandridae > Lissotriton > Lissotriton vulgaris. The sequence continues at coordinate 479,786,215 of NC_141689.1, forward strand.
TCCTTCTTGATTCACTGTATATAGTACACTTTGAATGTTATCACTGCACTTATTGTGTCACTTGTTTGGTCACCTTTTCTTCTAATAATGCGCCGCTGTAATTAATTTTTCATGAACTGTGAATTGAACTTCAAATTAAATGAAAATTATGTGAAGCATCGGTCAATGAATAACTATTTGATAAATTGATGTTTGTTTCTTAGTGTGGATTTGTATTATAAAAAGGAGAAGAGAGCTTGAATAGCTAGCCGAGCTCGCTTTGTGACTAAGTAACCAAAAGAAAAAGGTTATTAGATATGTTTTGAAGAAATCAGTCTTTGAACCCGACAGAACCACTGTTGATAATATATAGCATCAGGGATGAAAGCAGATTCAATATACTGCCACCAAGTGCCACAACCCATAGTGGAAAAACAAGATTCTCTCCATAGTCACCTTCTTGCTTCATCCTAAGCTCCATACTTTCTTCCCCAAACATCTTTGCATTAGGATTTCCAAATATTTTCCATGTAGAAAGCTCTTATATTGAAGGAACAACTCTGTTTTCCATCTTGTAAACCGCTATACAGGTATTCTGTCCTGTATTCTACAGCATGGGAATAAGCTTTTACTTCCCAGGCCTTGAAGGCCTATCCGGGGTCATTGGAAGGTGTCAGAACCAGGAAATGAGGAACTGATGAACAGAGTAAATGCCAGAAGCATAACAAAAAAATAATTGGGCAACTCAGAAAAAAGGAGGACTGCGTATAAAAAAGCAGCAAGCTACGGAGGTTCTCCCTTGTCCCCTAAACATGATAAAAGCTTTAGAATGGAAATGAAACTGAAAATGTTAATTCAAGATAAAATGTTGCATCTCAGCTTGTTCATTTCTTTTCTATAAGATCAGCTCTTCCTACCACAAAACCCATGCAAACAAATTTGTCTTCATGTCTAGGCAGGTTATCTGCTGCTGCCTCTGTTCCGCTGTCCACCCATTTAATTCCACCCAACTTCCACCCTAACCTGGCTTTTTATAAGCTACAGATAGCACAACGGAAGCAAACCCTGAAGGCTTTGGAGGTAAGGACAAACGAAACATTCAGCGCATCAAATCAGACCTCAAAATACAGTTCAAAGGGCCTCTTGATGACTTAATCCATAGCCAATCACTGGCTACAACTGAAAACCCTAGGCACCCTTCTACATTAGCATCTAATCACAGTAGGAACAGAAAAGGGTGAGATTCACTGCGTTATACGTAACGTTTAAAACCATTTATTTTATCAGTTATAAGGATGCCAGTTTATGTAATTACTTTTAGGTCACTTCTTTACTGGTTGCTGGCGCACTTTTTAGCAAAAGGGTTCGAGGGCTTATGGACTGCCTTTCAGACTATTCAAAGACATGCTGTGACACTGAACCGCAACGTTTGCAATGCTGATGTGCTGGAAAACCTGCTCACACTAAGCATTGCCTACTTGTAATATTGTTTATTGTTCCCACGGTGTTGGGTAGATTGAGGACCAAGACATTGACAGAAAAAAAAGGAAAGCTCCTAAGTACAACCAACATATCTAATGCAAATATTAATTTTCAGTCAGTTACGAAATGGACTAGCAGGCTTTAGCCATTGTTTCTGAACTGAGTCGTTTATACAAAATGATTAAAGGTACTTTTCAAACAAGGGATTGTCATTTGTGGAGTCATTTGTCCTCCATCTTGGATTTTCCTTATTAATAGTAGTTACGCCACACCTTCCCTTGTCTAGTTTTGATTCATGGTTTGCTTCAAAATACCACAGTTTGATATCATTTCAGGCAGACATAATTATTGACACCAATTTGTCCTAAAAGAGCAGTTCCCACTGTGCGTGTAACTATCACGACATTTACTGGAACTGCAGTCGGAGCTAGTTCGATTGGTAAGCCATCTAGTCAAAGCAGGCCGACAATTGCCCAGAAAAATGGGCCATTACAGAATTCATGCAGGGCTCATATATTTAGAGGTGCTCATCATGCCAGACAATGCAACACACTTAAAGTGATGGCGAGTCCCACAGAAGATGAGCATATGGCTTGAAGTCACACTGTTAGTGACGGACCTCCTCTACGCATTAACTACCATACTTTACTGTAATGAAAAAGCCATTTTCTGGACGTCCGTTTTGTATATTCATTTAGGCAGGTATCACAAAGACAATCAAAGAGGCAATCATTTTTAAAAAGCTATCAGCTAGCAAGCAGTGTCGTACATGGCCTGTTAATCCTGGGCTAGCCACTTGTAGGCCATGACAGTCTGGTGTAAATGTTGTTGCAGTAGCCCTTCTCAAGGAATAGAGGCAAGGGGGGGGGGGCATTGCACATTCCCCATTACATACTCATTGTCATAACATGCTCTTCCCTATATTCAGCCTATTGCTGCTGTATGGGAACATAGAAAAGTGACAAGCAGGTGAACACTCCTGGTGAGACTGCTTAAGCTGGTAGAAATGTAAAAAAAACGGATTTGTTGTAGTCTACCGTGCTTTCCAGTATCGCTTAGAAACCTCATGGTGGACCCGCTGGGACTGATAATGAAGCAATGTCGAGTTACTTATGTACAGCACAGAGGCGTGGGGTGGGAGGGGAGGACACGTCGTCAGACTGACGACAAATTGTCCATTACTGGATCGTAAGCTTTACCAGGAAGGAGGAGCAAACTGCAAAATTTGGCTAATGCCATCCAAGAATAATGCAGGCATACAAGACATTTCACAGCATTTTACTTTTATTCGTCAAGAGGCCAAACCTCCTATTGGGTTTACGAAAGGCGGTACTGGTACGCTACACTAGAAAGGATCTTGATGAAGTTTGTGAAGACTTAAAGTCCGCATGTGAGCTAATTCGAAAGAAAAAGCCCATAAGCAGAACCGGCCATAAGTGCCTATAGACCCCATATCAATGGAGGCTGCCACTATAGTGTTTTTTCAAGAGCCATCCGGGTAGGTTGCGTTTCTTATAAGCACTGAATCAACTGTGATATATGGTGGATCTGCCTTATAAATTAATGTGCTGGGTTTTTGTGCAAGTGTTTATTCCCCGTTATTGGTATGTTTAAAAGTAATAGCCAACACTTTTTTTTAAATGGATAGTTAAGTTAGTTACGTGCTGTACGTTCAGAAATGGATTAAGTGAATGCAATGTAAATGTTTGGAAAAGTCTATGAGAAGCCAGTGTGACTATATTGGTAAACAAAGACAAAACTAAAGATGCATTATCTTTCTTTTAGGATTCAGTTAATTAAACGTGGGAGAGTTATCTTTATCTCTTTATGTAATATAGCAGAAAAGAATGTTGATTAATGTATATATTTTTTCAATTACGTTTTACTTTGAAGATATCTTTCTAATCCTAAGAAATACACAAATGTAGGTACGCGTTCGATGAATTTAATTCACTTCTCTTCTTCATTTGTGAAGAGATTCTTTTTCCCCAAGAGCTTGTACGGAAATATTTATTGCATGTCATGCAATTCTACTCTATTTGTTTATAGAGGATCGAAATCTTAATACAATGTCACAAAAGTAAATGAAAACATTCTTTTAATATAATGTTTAAAATGTTTAAAATTAGGTATTTGTTTTGTTACTAGGAATTTGATCCAGAAGAATTTTATTACCTTTTGGAAGCTGCAGAGGGCCATGCTAAAGAGGGGCAAGGTATTAAAACGGACATCCCCCGATACATTATCAGCCAGCTGGGCCTTACAAAGGATCCTCTAGAAGGTAAGGACACACTTCCAATACATCAGCATCTTTTTGGTCAAGTGATAAAGAGCAAGCACCAATCATTGTTTCCTACCTTCACATACATGGATATGTATATATCCTTGTGTTGTGCCCCTACACAAGTCCTATGTGGGCAGAAGGCTGGAGCTCCTAGTGTTGGTAGACACACCACCACCATATTTAGTGAGTGTAAAGAATAGTGGAAGCAAAATCGTGCAGCTTCACTTCTCGTTGAATTAGTGTTAAAGCGTTGTTATCTTTTAGCAGCTACACTAAGATATCAACTTTTTAGAAATGTGGCAGAGTAAAACATTTCTAAAAAGCCCAGCTTAGACTCGTACTCTGTTTCTATTTTACACATTTTGTGCTTGGGTAATACAACGATTTATTACCATCTTTAGGCAGGAAAGCGTTGTAGTGCTTTGAAATCTGGCATGCCACACTTGTCTGCTCTGATGTAATGGAGGTGCAGTATACTTTTTAGTCTGTGCTCGTGCTCGCCTCAGTGCTCATGTCTGCACATCACTACACACCAAAGATTCTTCTTTGATGCAGTTAAAAAGGCATTTTGACTCGGTCTCTTTTTTGGTACTGTCCTAGCTAATTCTACTAGACCATTTGTTTACATTTAGTTATCGAATATGGCAGACTTTTTGTACATGTAAAATGTTAGACGCTGAAATTCTATAACAAATTGTCAGTGTTTGAGTTTCTCCCATCCTTTTTAAATTGTTGCGCCTATCTTATGCATGTCACCGGTGTAGTGTGTTAAATGTTGTTGCAGACAAAGCCAGCTTCTCTCTTTAATAACCTCTTCCGTGCTCATGACGAGCTCAGCTTGCCATGAGTCACGGTGCCGCTGTACTCATGACGAGCTGAGCTCGTCATGACACACGTGGCGCTCACATTCAGGCTAATTCCCCCACTGTGCTGAGCGTTCTATTAAAACAGGCGTGGTCATGACAAGCTGAGCTCGTCACGAGCACCGCGCCACTGCGTGCGCCCCCCTCCCCACAGCACAGCGGGGGAATTAGCCAGCGAGGAAGGTGTTAACTGATAACTCTTTACGGGAAGCCAACATTTGGGGCTTACAGCTCAATTTGTAATAACACAATCCAAATGATGAAGTAGGACCTGTTGGGTTTTAGAAAGCATCAGTGACACCACTGAGGTTTGTCCCATTTTATTGAACACAAGGGACAGAAGGAAAATGTCACAATTCTGGGTTTTTCCACTCTTGTCCGTTCCTTAAGCTTAATGATGGTCAGTGTTGTCATAGTACTTACCAAACATCCCAACTATAGTGTCCTACTTCTCAAAAGTAAGCTCCTTTGTTAAAAATGCATGCAGCTCACAGGTGCTGTTTTCCCAAGTATTCATATGTAACTCTTTCGACACAACGCCAAAATGGCCTCAAAAGTTTCATCACTAGATCCCGTCACATGGCCAATAGAATCCACAATATTAAAGATCCATATCATGGCACTCAGACTTATTGTATGACAATAAAAAAATACCCACACTTCTACTTACATTGAATACCCTTAGTGCTTGCCTTTGAATATCTGGAGAAGCTGCAGTTGTCCTTGGTTAGCCTATCATTGACCAATCAGGGACAGACTTTCCATTTCCCCGAAGTGTTCCCTGAAGCGTTTCGTTTTGGTGAAGAGGTATATATATATATATATATATATATATATATATATATATATCAAGATCAGCTTGTGTCCAACAAAGCTCATTTGCAGTGCTACGTGGAGAAATAAAGAATATGGCACAATGATAGAGGTTCTCCAACTGTGGGTGCATAAAATATTTGTCTTGACCGGAGTTGTACTAAAACCCACAAATATTTCAGAAATGAGACACACAGTAGTGTAATGAAAAGTTTATCAGGACAATATTTTTTATGTATGGATAGAGACTGAAGAATGTGTAGGCCTTTATTGTTTTCAGATATGTGCAAAGTTTGGAACCTTATTTACAATGGGTGCCAAATATTTGCAAATGAAAGGTGTTTACTACTTTTGGGATTGCCTTTGTTCCTCGCCCTCTGCCTTTTCCGCAAGATTGAGCCTTTTCCAACACTGTTAATTTATGTCCTTGTGATAGGCGTATGATGCAATCTATGATTCATTTAATGTTTTTTACATTTTTGTTCACAAGCTCAAATTCACACTGATTAATTTCACTCCTGGCCGTTGAGCGGAAGGTATATGAAAGTACACTTAACGGCACTAACAAGATGGATTCAAGAGATACTACCTTTTTATCAAACCGTATTATGTAAGGACAGATTAACAATTGATAAGATTGTCGCTCTGTCCTACATTGCGTAAAGCAAGCAAACAGAAAAAACAGTGTGCCAGTGTTTGCTTGCTTTGTAGATCACTCTGTCACGTTTGATGGGGTTACGTGCAACAACTAATGGAGGAAATGTAGAAACTGGAAGATTCCATACAATCTCCTTAATTCCATAATCTCACTGTACAGAAGGACATGGGTGAGAGTAAAACAGGCAGGGGACCCTATAACCTCAAACACCACCCAGACCGGGGTCTAAAACCAGGGTTGTGTTCTTGCCCCTGGTCTTTTCAATTTATACCCGACTGATTTCCACAAGGAGTTACCCAGTGCGAATTTAACAACCCTGAAGATAGGTCAGAAAAAGGTGTATTTGCTACAGTAAGCATGTGACTTGGTATTATTCAACCATACAAAAATAGGGTTTAAATGACCTACACACCTACAACGAATGTAATGACTTGGTTAGATTAGATTAGATTAGATTAGATTGGATTAAAATACTTGTAAAGTGCCTGGCTGCCTCAGCAAAGAGGCGCCCCAGTGCTGAAAGCCAGACTAAACAGGAAATAAAGAAGAGGGAAATATTTCCAAGATGGGACAGGAACAGGACGGACGGGAGAGATTATATTGTACAAGACAGGGGACCCTAGTTATTTAGGATCATGTAAAGGAATAGACATATACTGAATAGTATATAACCTCTGTCCAGCCGGACAGGATTTTATTATTTAAATTTGTTATAGTAGTTCAAGTATTTCAACATTTATACAAAAGTGGGCACAACCTGTGATCCCCGCCAGAAACCCATTCGTCCTGCCATCGAGCAAGACACACATATACCACGCGGAAGTCCGGCAAAGCCGCGGTCCCTATTTTGGAAACTTCCTTACCGATTCACGGTACTTCCCAGAGCTGGCCATCCGACAAATTCATTGGAATCTCTTGCGACACCTTTTCTAAAAATCCCCGACTACAACTCAGCCCTCCCAGTGGTTGTGTGACATATGCAAAATAATTCTAAGACAAACATGACTTAATGTTTTTGTCCTGAAGATGATGCATGTATCTTTGAATTGCATCGAAACGTCGTCGACTCTAATAGCACCATATGTTGTTTTGGATTCAAAGAAATGTCGTTAACAATGGGTTGCTCAAAATGAATCTCAGTCTGCTCTATTAAGTAACAATGCAGACCGCCTTGTGCGTTTTTTACATAAAACCTTGTCACTTGTTTTGTCTTGTTTCCTGTGGGTCACAGGTTGTGCCCACTTTTGTATAAATGTTGAAATACTTGAACTACTATAACAAATTTAAATAATAAAATCCTGTCCGGCTGGACAGAGGTTATATACTATTCAGTATATGTCTATTCCTTTACATGATCCTAAATAACTAGGGTCCCCTGTCTTGTACAATAGATTACTGCCCAAGGACCCTAGTGCTACTCCTTTTGGGTTTTCCCTTGTCTAGAAAAAACAGGACGGGAGAGATTAGGCCTGGGAAAAAAGCCACATCTTCACAAGACGTCTGAAAGCCTGGTGCTCAGGGTTGCTGCGGATGTGGAGGGGGAGGCGTCTAAAGGAGCGACCGCCGGATCTCGCTCTGTGAATGTGAGGGATACAAGCAAGACTCTGGTTCGCCGAACGTAGGGCACGCGAAGGGGTGTACCGGATACAAAGATCACTCAGGATGTCTGGGGCACTGCCTGTCAATATCTTATCTGTGATGCAGAGCTTCTTGAAATGAATACGCTGTTTCAGGGGCAGCCAGTGCAGACGGTGGAGGGGATTAGACGCATGGCTGAATTTAGGGAGGTCAAAAATAGTACGTGCTGCTGCATTCTGGACCCGATGCAATCTACTAAGCACGGATCTATTGGAGGCGAGCGAGAGCACATTGCAGTATTCCAGGAGAATCCCGGGACAGAGGTGGCAGAGTCAGCACAAGCAGTGTATGGAGAGCCAGAGTGTGCCTCCCTGACCCACCCTGACACCGAAGAGGCTTAATATAGCCAAGAACGGAGGTACTTTTTGACCTCTTATGGAGCAACATAACGCTATGTTCCATTGAATCCCTTTTTTCCTTACCACTAATAGAGGCGTGAGAGGTCTCTATTTTCACACCACGGTCCTGAAGAAAGCCCACATGACCTATTAGGCATAATGAAGGGCTGAAACATGTCGACCTTTTTTTCACTTAGTGTGAACGAGTCATAACAACTCGTGTTCACCTACTTAATTTTTAAGTCATTGCCTCCAAATACAGAACGAATAAATAATTTTTCTGATTAAGAGAGACAATTTTATGCCATCACTTTTTCACAATCACTAATCACTACTGTTTTTAACAATGGGTAATGCCTCCTGGATGGAGGTTGCATGACAAAAACAACCCAATGATTATGCACACACGTGCGAGGGACGGCGGATAAAAAGATATACCGCTCTATACCACACCTTTTACCAGCACGTGCATGAGGGTTAACATTGGGACGATTCGGAACAGTTACAGCATACCCAGAGTTATGCAGGACAAGTGATCCTTCCCCCCCCCCCCCTGATAAGTATGTATTCCAGGAGAGCCAGTATCGAGGCTTGGATGATCATTTGGCATGTTTGGGATTCAAAGAGGCCCAGGATCGGTCGCAGGCCGCGCAGTAGTCCAAAACATTTCCCAGCTACTGATTTGGCATGTGTTTCAAAGTTGAGATTTCTATCCACTAGGAAGCCTAGGTTTTTCACCACAGGTTTGGGATCAGGAGGGTCACCTAGCGCCCGGTGACTCTTTGCCAACCAGAAGAATCTCGGATTTAATTGAATTTAATTGCGAGAAAGTTTGCTGTCATCCATTCTGCAATTGCTGAGATGTCCTCTTTAAATTTTATTTTGTCCTGCTCGGGTCATTGGACAAAGCAATCACCATGAGTGTCGTCAGTGTATGACACCAGGAGTATTCCTCGTGCTTTGGCCATCCGTGCCAGAGGGCTCATATATATATTGAAGAGCATATGGCCTCTTTAAATTTTATTTTGTCCTGCTCGGGTCATTGGACAAGGCAATCACCATGAGTGTCGTCAGTGTATGACACCAGGAATATTCCTCGTGCTTTGGCCATCCGTGCCAGAGGGCTCATATATATATTGAAGAGCATATGGCTCAATGCAGAGCCCTGCGGAACCCCACGTCGGCGTGAGTGAGCTTGAGAAGAGAAGTTAGGAGAGGCCACTTGAAAGGTCCGGTCAGTCAGGAAGGAAGAGAACCACTCTAAATCTTCACTCCATATTCCTATCTCTTCCAAGCGAAGGAGCAAGATTTCATGAGACACCGTGTCAAACGCGCGCTTAGAACCAGCAGCACTAGTGCTGATGTGCTGCCGGCATCTACCGCGGATTTGAGTTGTTCTACCACAGCCAATAAGGCTGACTCGGTGCTATATCTTGGTCGGAACCCATTCTGTGAGCTGTCAAGTACATGATTCGAATCTAGAAACTGTGTTAAGGTGGAGTTCACATGTACTTCCAAAATTTTACAGAGGAAAGGAAGTAATGAAATCGGACGGTAATTCTCTGATTTAGACGTGTCTAGTGAAGGTTTCTTTAGAAGAGGAACCACTTTTGCTTGTTTCTATGACTTAGGCACCAACGTGGTCAAGAGCGAGAGATTAAGTAGCTCCAGACAATCAGGCAGGAGACCTTGTTGAATTTTCCTGAATGCGTCTGGTTACCAAACCAAACAAGACCAAACTGGTGATATTTGGACGTTATGCAAAAATGTCAGCACATAGATGAAGATGAAGACTCCGCCCCAGACCATAGCATCCGCAAGGATCCATAACTACCTCTGACTCATGCAGCCACTTTCCCTGTGTCGCTGCATTATCTCCATAGGATGAAAACAAAAGCCCAAGGGAAAATATATGCCCTGTGTAAACTCTATGGGAAGCTATGCAGCGCAACAACTACAGTTGTTGGGCTGCCGAAGGTGCGCCAAAGGCAAACCTGTCTGCGCCCGTCCGCACTTGTTCTGCGCTCAGGGGCAGCCCCCCTGCACAAAACGCATTAGGTAAGGATTTCCCTTTGCAATATTCTAGCAGTTTCTTAAAAGGTTTAAACATCACTAACACAAAAAAGAATTGCTGTGGTATTCAACTTGATTCCAGGCCCCTGCAGGCACAAATGAGTTGCCCGGGCTGCAGCACTAAACTACCAAAACTATTGTTCAAACCAGTCGCTGCTATAAACAATCAACCGTCAGGGAGAGAAAAGGACATTCCTTCTTCTTCTATAGTTTGGAATTGTGTTCTTCTCAATGCAAGGTCCTTTGTCAAACATAGCACTGACTGTGCCTCCCCCATTGAGGATGAGAAGATAGACATTGCAATTATCTTAGATGCTTGGACCAACAATGACATAGTTAAAGCCACTCCTCCGCAGTATCTCTACTATACGTTGAATAGGTCAAAAATGAAAGGAGGGGGGATTAGCGGTCATATATTATAATTCAATCACAACTACCTTCAACCCACTAGCTAGTGAGAAATGTGAAGCACTGTATTTCTGTTTTCATCTAACACATCACTATACATTTAGAGGTACCCTCATCTATAGGCCTCCGGGCCAGAGAAGACGGTTTCTAAATCAAGCAGGTTGTATATTGGGAGATTTTAACTTCCACTTGAAGTTGCTTTAAGATCTAGATACCATCAGTCTTCTAGACCTGATGAATGGCGGAAGTTTGGAGCAACAAGGGATTGGTGCCACTCAACAGGCAGGTCACACATTAGACTGCATTTTCTCTAATAACCCACAGTTGAGATTCACTGGCCTTCTTCCCTTAGTCTGGTTGGACCATAGGGCTTTACTTTTGAGCTCCCGGTCACTGACAATGCCTCTTCAAAACTACAAACAAAATATCTATAGATAAGATAGAAGCCGAGGATTTACAGGAGGTATTATACTCGACCCACACCGCACTACCCAGAGACCTGGACGAAGCAACTAGGTCTTACACAAATTGGTTGGAAGCAGCAGGAAACAAGCTAGCGCCCCAAAAACATCTTCGCTTCAACAGACAGCGGCCTTCATCTTCGTGGTACTCGCAGGAGTTTAGAAATCAAACATTGCTCTGTAAGCACCAGAAAGAAACTGGAGGAAGGAATACAATGATAAGGATTCTGCTAAAAAATCGACAAAAGAACTATTTAAAACTGTTACCACCCAGGCCCACCCAATCGCTCCCACCATCCCCACTAGCCAAGAACTGTGCAACAAAATAGCAAAATTCTTCTTTGACAAAGTCAACGCTATTTCTTTTAAACTTTCTTGGCTTCAGCTTCCAAGGATACTACCTATTAGATGATTAGCTCCAAGATAGATGATATTAAGGTCTTTGTACTGGACAGACATGCCCCTTTAACAGTCTCAGACACGTTCAATCTTCTAATGAAAGTGCAGGCTCCCCGTACATTCCCTGGCCAGTATCCATAGTAAAATTGGCTGCTGAGCCAGTCTCACGTACTCAGACCCTCTATCATAAATTCAATGTATTCAGAGGGCTATTTTCCCAGAGTGTGGAAACAGGCATCCATTCTGCCCCTGCTCAAAAACCAAGCCTGGAGGCTAAGGACCCTAAGAACTTCAGGCCCATATCTAGACTACCACTCCCGGCGAAAATCATAGAGAGAAACATGAACACGCAACTCAAGGTGTTTTTACAAAAATCACAGGCACTAAAACCAACCCAGTACGGTTTCAGAGCGGGGCATAGTACGGAGACCGCACTACTCAAATCCACGGAGGATATTAGGACTATTCTGGATCAAGCAGGAAAGGCTGCATTGATTATGTTGGATCTCTCAGCAGCCTTTGATACGGTCCATCATGCTTTGCTGATGGACTGATTGTACGAGATCGGAGTCAAGGGCACTGCCTGGAAACATTTCAATTCCTTTCTATCCAACAGAACTCAAACTGTTGCCCTGGCGAATACAAAGCGGATTCATTCTCACTACCCTGTGGGGTGCCGCAAGGGTCTTCTTTGAGTCTGACAATTTTTAATATTTATTTGTCCTCTTTGGCACCCTTAATTGAATCCTTTGGCTTCAGTCTGACTTCCTACGCAGACGACACCCAAATTGTGGTGTCCATATAGCCTGAGGTGATGCTGAGAACTGTGTCCCAGCTCCAGGATTGTATGAATACCGTAGGGGTCTGGTTGGCACAAAATTGCCTAAAACTCAACTCCGGTAAAACAGAGGTTTTGCTCTTTGGCAGCAACCCCAACCTTTGGACCTCTGACTGTTGTCCGGACACTTTGGGTCCCCTTCTCACTCCCAGTAAGAAAGTGAAATCTGGGAGTGTGGATTGACAACAACCTTAGCTTTAGGGACCAGGTGAACACAGTGCGTCGCGGACTTCCTATAGCCTGACATCCTGTAGGAAAATAATGCCACTGCTCCGTAAAGACTCCCAAAAAACTGTCATCACAGCGTTAACAATGTCCCGACCAGAATATTGTAACAGCCTATATCTTAATATCCAGTAAGGACTGATGAACAAATTACAGATCCTGCAGAATGTGGCGGCCAGACTTCCTGACTGGCATACCCTAATACGCTTCCATCTCGTCTGAGATAAAAACACTCCACTGGCTGCCAGTTAGGGAGCACAACCGAATCAAAGCCTTATGCTTGGTCTTCAAAGCCCTTCATGGAACTGGGCCAGACTACCTTCAACAGCGATTATGCTGGTATGTACCGATAAGACTGCTGAGGTCATCAGATGCAAAAATGGTGATGGTGCCTTTTGTGAAAAAAGCCAGTTGGGTGGGGCAGAAGTTTTGTACCCAATGCTGCTAAGGCATGGAACGGTCTCCCAGTACACCTCAGATGTATGACCAATCTACTGGCCTTTAAAAGCATTGGCTGCAAAGCATTAAAAACATGGCTTTCCATTAATTAATATTGCCGTTACTTCTTCCACTCTCTTAGTCTTCGTCAGGACGTCATACAGCACCGGGACCCCTTCGGGTAGCAGTAGCTCTCTAGAAATGGCAATAACAGTATTCACAGGGAGGGGGGGGGGAGAGCACAATGCCCTTCATCCCAGGTTAGTTCACCCCATTGCATTCTGGTAAATGCAGCACGCTTATTTCAAGGTTACTGTAGATTTTCACCATAATTGATGCTGGCCGTGCTGTTCTCTCTAGAGATGTGTTTCTGGGTTTAGCCCTTCCTTAGTAGAGTGGAGAAGTAGCAGAATGCAGAGAAAGACTTCTGGGGTTGCTGAAATGCTGCCCAAGTGAAACAGGTCTCGGTACCACTTGGCAGACACACAGGTGCATCCCAGCTGAGCTTGTTGGCTCAAGGGAGCCTTTCAAACACAAGGGGGGAAACACACTGCCCCTCATCCTAGCACAGTTCAAGTTCAAGAATTTATATAGCGCACTACTCACCCAGAGGGTCTCAAGGCGCTTGGGGAGGGGGTTCATTATTTATCGAATAGCCAGGTTTTAAGTTCATTTCTGAAGGAGATGTGGTTCTGTGTAAGGCGGAGGTGAGTGGGGAGTGAGTTCCAGGTCTTGGCCGCCAAGTAGGAGAAGGATCTACCTCCCATGGTGGATCTTTGGATACGCGGAACTGCGGCGGGGCCTTGATTGGAGGATCTTAGTTGGCGGGTGGGTGTGTAGAAGGATAGTCGAGTGTTGAGGCATTTGGGCCCTAGTTTGTAGAGGGCCTTGTGTGCGTGGGTGAGGAGACGGAATGTTATTCTCTTGTTGACGGGAAGCCAGTGGAGGTCTTTCAGGTGGCCGGTAATGTGATCTTGGCGAGGGATGTCCAAAATGAGTCTCGCTGATGCGTTTTGGATGCGTTGGAGTTTTTTCAATCATTTGGCTGAAATTCCGGCGTAGAGGGTGCTTCCGTAGTCTAGTCGACTCGTAACCAGTGCGTGGGTGACAGTCTTTCTTGTCTCAGTGGGGATCCAATGGAAGATTTTTTTGAGCATACAAAGTACGTTGAAGCAGGAGGATGAGACGGCGTTGACTTGTCTGGTCATCGAGAGGGAGGAGTCTAGGATGAAGCCTAGGTTACGTGCGTGGTCTGTGGGTATGGGTGCTGAGCTCAGATCCGAAGGCCACCATGAGTCGTCCCAGGCAGAGGGGGATGATCCTAGGATGAGCACTTCCATTTTTTCTGAGTTAAGTTTAAGGCGGCTGTTTTTCATCCATACGGCTACTTCTTTCATGGCTTCGTGAAGATTGGTTTTGGCGGTGTTGGGGTCTTTGGTGAGGGAGAGGATCAGCTGGGTGTCGTCAGCGTAGGAGATGATGTTAAGGTTGTGTTGACGCGCGATGGAAGCGAGTCAACACAACACCATACTGCATTCTGGTAAATGCAGTACGCTTACTTCAAAGTTTCTGAACCATTTCACTGAAGATGGTACAGAAAGTGCTGTTATCTCTAGACCTGTGTTTCTGGGTTTAACCTTTCATCTGTAGAGAGCAGAAGTAGTAGAGAGCCAAGAAGAGTTATCTGGGGTAGCTGACATTTTGCCCACATCTTCACAGATCGCAGTACCATTCCACAGACACACAGGGGAGTTTCTATTTTAATATTTTTTTATTGAGGGTTCATAGGAATCATAGACGTATAATTCAATCAAGTATAGATGCATACACTGCAAAAAGCAGTAAATCATCTTAATTTAAAGTGCAATGTGCTAAATATTAACAATTTAAAATATATGTTCCAGTGTATTCAACAATAAATCATTCCAGGTTTAAGATACAACATGTTATCAAATATAAATATATGTTCCAGAATATTCAACAATATAATTAGTGCATTCAAGTGAGGCGTTAAAAAGATCATCTTGAAGGGGAACACAATATAACAAAAATAAATCCCCCTCTATTCTATCGCTCTATACTAAATATAGTCTATGTCAAGAATATATTAATCAAGCACAGTTTTTATACAACCAATAAGTAAATCAGAAAACAACCATCATTTCTCTATCTGACAAATAAAAACTGAATTCATTAATATTTTATCCATTGGTTGTAAATTATAATAGAGAAATGTAAACAAGTAAGCAACCCCCCCCTTTTCATTATATACAGTCCAGTTTCCGTCTAGCTCCTGCTTGCATTCCCCTTGATAATATTGGATTAGCTATAGATGCTGTTTCCTACCCTATGTCTCAAATAGACTCCAATATTTCTCAGATTTCTTATTGCATCCGATCTTGTTGCTTATTTTTTCTCTAATTCTTGGATTTTACGTAGTTTTGCTCTCCATACATGAAAGTTAGGTACTTTTTCCGTTTTCCAGAGTTATAAGATTAAAGATCTTGCTATTGCTGAAAAGATGTTCTTCATGCCTAGAGATAGCAGGTGAGCAACCCAGGACTGCAATAGATTCATCAATTAATATAGAGGAGCCTAATATGGATCTGAGATATATCTCAATTTCCTCCCATAGACTGCAAATTTAGGGCACTCCCAAATAATATGCAGCCAGGTGCCTCCATCTTCTTTTGCACAGCGGAAGCATATATTTTCAACTTGTGGGTATATATTGTGGAGGAAGCAAGGTGTCCTATAAATCAACCATTTTGAGTAGTTTTGCATGCGTTTAAAATTCGCACCTCTAAATATCACTGCATTAAACCTATTAATCTTATTCCAGGTTGATTTAGAGATCTATATATCCTCCCTTTTCTTCCATCTGTCACTAGCTTTTTCGTACAGAGAAACAGATTTATTCTCCTCAAAGATCTCAACCCAGGTGCTTATCTTCCTTTGTGTCGGAGAGTTCAGGGCTTCACTTATGCTAGTTTTGTAGGTTAGATTCTTCTCATCTAATTTCTCCAACATAGGATTTAATTTAATAAATGACAATTTTAAGATTGTATTTAAGTGTTTGAGCCACGTTTCTATCTCTAACCATGATTTCCAGCAGCTTCCACTGACAAAATCCTGGATTTGAGCATACCCATTTTCTTCCTAAGCCTTAAAAAATGCAGGTCTCTAACATACTACTTTCCCCGGTATATATATTGGAACGCCTCGTAGAGTTATTAACTCTTAAAATGCAATAGTATGCTAGGAGTTGAGATTTTTCCTTAAATATCCATTGAATGGTCTTATAACACATTTCTTGGGGTACTGAGTAATTCTTGTGGGATTGATGGTATTATATTCCCTTAACCTTTTTTTAATTAAAAAATTATCTGCCACTTGAGGATCTAAATAGAAAAATCTGAAACTATAATGTGCAAGTGTTGCATAATAATAATTTCTTATATTTGGAAGGGAGAGTACTCCCTCTGCAACAGGATAAATCAAAGTGCTGAGTGCAAGTCTTGGTACTTTACTTGACCATAAAAAGGAAGAGAACATACTATCTATCTCTTTAAAATGGGAAGTCTGTAATACGCAAAAAGCTTCGCTAAAAAGAAAGTTAAATAATGGAAGGATAGACATTCCAACTAGCGCTACTTGGCCTATTATTGAAAGTGGGAGCTGGTTCCAACGTGCTAACTGGGATAACACCTTTTACAGCAGCGGTGCATAATTTAAGTGGAGTAGGTCTTCCACTTTCTCTGTCACATAGATCCCCAGATATCTCTTTTGGCGTGTATTGTATGCTTGTCTAAATTCTGATAATAGGGAATTAGCACAGCAATTGCATAATATGATTTCTGGCTTTATTAATTTTATAGCCTCCTATCTTTTGAAAATCTGAAAATATCTTCATAATTTCCACTTGGGTTTCTATTTTTGAGTCTAAAAAAGAACAATATTGTCAGCAAAAAGCTTTGTTTATCATCCCTTGCACAGGGACCATATGGGCCCCTTTTCCCTAATTTTAATTGCTAACGGCTCTATACACCGGTGAGTTTGTCAGCTTGTTGACTCAAGGTAACCTTGTAAACAGAAGGTCGGAGGGAGCACACTACCTCTCGTCCCCCACAGTTCCCTCTATTGCATACTGGTAAATGCAGTATGCTTACTTCAAAGCTACTGTAGTTTTTCACCAAAGTTTGTGCAGGTAGTGCTGTTATATCTGCAGCAATCAGGGGGGTCTTTAAAGCAAAATAACTTTCTACAGCATGCTATACACATCAAACATTTCCAGGCCAAAGCAATGCTTTATTGGAGAACTAGCAGCCCGTCCCGACCTTGTCCGGGAGCATTCAGGCTTCCCCTACCCCCGCCTGCCCCGACATTGGCAAGCAGCCCGTGCCCCTGCTCGCCCCGTCCCCCGCCTGCTCCTACCCCCCGCCTGCCCCGACATTGCCTTTCCTCAGCCGATCTGTTTTCCCGCCTGGCCCGACCCCCGCCTGGCCTGAGTAGTACTACCTAAAAAATGTTCCACCCGTCACCTTGTTAGTCCCTGTCCCCGCCTGCCCCGACCCCCGCCTGCCCCGACATTGCCTTTCCTCAGTCGATCTGTGTTGTTTTAACTCCCCGTCCCCCACCTGGCCCGAAACCCGCCTGCCCCGACATTGTCCCCGGAACCTTATCTCAGCCGCAGCTCCTTAGTTCACCACTCCTCGCCGCTCTGCTCCTCACCGCCTGTGTTGTTGTAACTCCCCGTCCTCTGCCTGGCTTGAGACCCGCCTGCCCCGACATTGTCCCCAGAGCCTTACCTCTGCCGCCGCTCCTCAGTTCACCGCTCCTCGCCGCTCTGCTCCTCACCGCCTGTCCTCCGCCGCTCCTCCCCCACGCCATGTCCGCCTCTCCGCTGCAAGCACCGCCGCTGGCCTGTCCGCTGCTCCTCAGGTCACCGCTCCTCCCCCGCGCCATGCCCACCGCTCCTCGGACGCCGCTCCTCCCAGTGCTCCTGACGTGAGCACGCAAGTCGCGGCCGGCGCTACTTTGGAGGGACTACTTTTTTTTTTAATATACATTTTGTAAATAACGTTTATTTTAAAAATTTATATAGCCTATGTCCTTCTGCTTGTCCTGACGTTTTCAAACATGTATTGGGTGTTTGGATTGGTGGTGTACTTTTCGAGTTTACCTGGCTCAAAGGACACAGTTCTCTCTTTATAATAGTAGTATAGAAGACCAGTGTCAAGGCCACAAGCACATTTTTCAGCTAAGTGAAACAGTCTGATTCGCCTGGAGTTTGATCTTACGCAGCAAAAATATAAATGCCTGAAATATTATTACACTTGAAATATTATTACTGGGTTCTGAAACCTTATCTAGGATCCATGAAGGAGGTGCTTAAACCAATCTACACAGTAAAGAATAACTCCTGTAACAGCTATCTGCATAAAGCGGTGGAGACTCTAAACTTGGCAATCAAAAACTGGACACCAGATGTTATGAGCTACATGCCTATAAAGAGAGTGCAATAAACAAACGAGTCCACCAGTTTTCACTGGAAGCCAACATCACAAGATGAAGGGTAAAAAAGGGCAGTCAGCCCTTATTGCATCCTACGAGGCCCACAAAATACAGCCATATCGGAGCCAGGCCCTGGGAAAGAAATGCTTGAAAGAGATCCAGTAGGCAAGGCTGATGCCCCTGCTGATAAAAGACCTACATTTGGAATGGAAATTTGTAGTAAAGGTCTTCTTATAATGAGGAATGTTTCAAGCATTCAAGTAAATAAGAAGGAAGTGTATTCCAGAAGACTGAGACCCACGACAGGTCCTCTGACAGTACAGGCTTGTAATGATAGTCAGGACAGGAATTCTAGACTCTTGGAAGTCTAGAATTCCACTTACATCATAAGAACTTAGATAACAGAAAGTACAGGGCAATAATATAATGTGCAATAAATACAGCTTACCACACCCCCTTCCTATTAAAGTAAAGAAAAGAACAATCATGATAAACAAAGTCATCAGAACGAAAAGGAGAAGTTCTAATACGAGAACTAGCTCTAAGTTGAACATTCTCACCAGAACTATTACAAACATTACTAGAAGCAACATTTTCATCTAAATTAGGAGACACATGAGAATTAACATCATGAGTAGTAGTATCTCCTCTATCTCTTAAATTAAAAGAAGAAGAAACAACATTACTACTATGATAATTACAATCAGAAGTTAACTCCCTCAAATCAAACCAGTCTTTATCAGGTTGAGTTTCGAATTTATCAAGAATAATCTTGGCTTGATTGGTCAATTTAATTAAAGCATTACAGTTCCAACAACCACGATTATCTAACATCACAGCGATGCGATCAACCTTAACAATTCTAGCAGGTTTACTAAATTTTGATTGACCTTTAGCTACCTTAATAGGCTTTTTAATGAGAACCCATTCACCAGGAGACAGTCACATTTTTAACCTGTTTTCTATGATCATAATTTCTTTTGTAACCTTCTTGTTTGTGTTCAACATGTTTTCTCACTTTGTCTAAGTCTAAACTAGAAGTGTGATCAACTTTATCAACCATGAAGGATTAAGTGAAGAAATAGGCTTCCTCCCACGAAGCAACACATACGGCGAAACATCAGTGGTGAAATGAGGAGTGGTATTGTAACTCCAAACCCTTTGACTAATGTAATTAGAAATATCCAATTTGCTTGCCATTGCAGTTTGCACACCTTCTTTCAACATTTTATTCGCACTCTCAACTAAACCATTAGATGCGGGACTATACAAGGGAGCAAGAGTGTGACCAATCCCATTTTTGTCAAGAAAATCCTCAAATTCAGTCGAAACAAAATGTGTGCCATTGTCTGTGACAATATCCTTAGATAGTCCTTCAATTAAAAATACATGTTGCAAAAAATTGATCACTGAGCTAGAATCTGAATTTTTCACGAATGCGAAATACAGCCACTTGGAAAAAAAATCAATTAAAACAACTAAAAATCTTTTGTCCCATTCTAACAAGTTGAGCGGTCCTGAAAAATCCAAACCTAGTTTTTGCCAAGAACCTTTAGGCCAATCAAATGGCCATAAAGGTGAGGTGGAGGAACGCCAATGTTTATCTGAACATGAACATTGTGGACATTTATCAATAAACAATTTGAATTGTGTATCATATACCACCTAGTCAGTAACTCCTGAGGCGGAAGCCGGGAGGTTGTGTTTGTGTTTTTAAGTCTACTTTGAATTGTTCTTGTGCCGCAAATTGCTTTGCGATACTCTACGCGATATTTTTAAAATCTGCACACCCACCTAAATCTGCCGATTAGGAGCAGAGCAGGGGCGCTAGGCAATACCGGGAACTGCCGCCAAAAACCACCGCCGCCATCTTAGAGGTATTCGGAGGGGCAGCGGACTAGTTATTGGGTGCAGTCAGGATAAATGGGCACTCCAGACTGTACGCTCAGCGGGCATGCAGATGGCGCGCCAAAGGCAAGCCCGTCTGCCCCTGTCCGCACCTGGCCCGGGCCTAGGGCCAGAACCCCTGGCACTAAAATAACAAGTGCAAAAACAACGAACCCAGCACCTCAAAGGTTTCGTAAATACGACTCTAGTACCCTGAAAGCCCTTAATAAATTCCCAACATCTAATTGTACCAAAACTCACGCTATCTCTGGTCCTTTTTTCTGTACCCATTGTGGCTTTCACTTTACTCCCACATCTGTTGGTGCTGAAATCACCTCCCGATCTAAATTTTATACCATGATGAGCATAAACTGTCGCTCACTCCCCAAACATAAATCTAATATTTTTGACCACCTCCTTAACGACCAGCCCAATGCGTTTTTTAACTGAAACCTGGCTCCATGAGAGCTCAGGGCCCGATATAGCAATAGCCCTACCTTCCAATTACGCAATAATCAGATTAGATAGAACAAAAAAGATTGGAGGTGGCATTGCGATAATTGTTCTTAAAAACTACTGCTGTTATCTAGATCCACTAACCATCACCGCATGTGAAGCTGCTCTATTCAAACTCTCTCTCTCCCCGAATATTACGTTCTCAGGAGTACTGATATATCGTCCTCCTGAATACCATTCTAACTGGATCCCCACTTTCCTTTAGCCATCAACAAAGCCAACTTCACAGTCCTAGTAGATTTGAATTTACATCTGGAAGACCATACCTGCAGCAATAGTACTAGATTCATATTGGACATTTCCTCATTAAAATTAAAGCTTATAAATTCAGGTCCTACCCACATGGCAGGATATTTTCTCGATTCAATTTTGTCTAACCTTAATACCGTTACTTGCTTTCCGGCACTTCACATTAGTTGGTCCGATCACTACCAGATACATTTTAAGGTGAGCTCCCCCATGATAATCGCAACTCCAATAATAGCAAAGGAGTGGGAGAAATAGAAAGAAATTGGAAAAAACTTAACATCAGCAAATGTAACGATTGTCTGGAGAGACATAAACTTACCTTAGAACAAAAAAACGGTCCCCTCGCTGAATCAGTTCATAAATGGCTCTCTGAAGCCATTGACACCTGCCTGCCCACCACCGAATACAGAAGAACCATTCATCGTCCCCCAGCACGTTGGTATAATGATTCCTTAAAAAATTCTGAAACCAACTGCAAGAACCTCGAAAGAAAGTGGAGGAGAAATTATGATATACCCGCCAAACAGACCTACAAGATAGCTCTGAGCAAATACCACCAAGAATGTAAGAAAGCCCGAGCAACTTTTGTTATTTTGACACTTTGCAATGCCGATAACAATGCCAAAACACTCTTTAACACAGTAAAGGAACTTGCTGGCTCTGAGACGGTAACTAAACCACCATTGCTATCTCAAACTAAATGCGAGGATTTAGCAGCCTTCTTCATAAATAAAGTTGAGGGCATCTACCAAGAGATAATCTCACAGGAACAGTTAGAAAGTAGCAATGTGAATACTAATACATCTTCACCTTTAGTATACCATCCCTCAGATGCATCTGAATACAATGAAACAGACAAGGACTACATCCTAACGGAATGGCCCGCCCTAACAATTGAAGTTATGAATTCACTATTGAATTCCATCAAATCAGGTTTGCCTCTGGACCCATTGCCAGCCAACATTCTGAAGCAATTAGATCATTCCGTGCTATCTGTGCTAATGCATCTTCTCAACACATCAATAAAAGAAGCTGAAATTCCTTCCACTTGGAAACATGCCATGATGCATCCATTACTCAAGAAACCCAATGCGGACCCAGATGATATTAAAAACTATCGTCCTATATCTCAGCTACCAATTCTGTCCAAAGTTCTGGAAAAACATTTACACATTTACTTGACACAGTATGTAGCCTCACACCATTTACTTCACCCCTCACAGTCTGGTTTTAGGGCAGGTTTCTCAACAGAAACCACCCTATTAGGGGTCACAGAAACCATCCGCCAGAATTTAGACAAAGGAGAAACAGTGGCGCTCATTTTGCTTGGTCAGCGCGCCGCTTTTGATACCATCTCACACAAGGTACTCCTAAACACACTGAATGACATTGGTATTGGCGAAGGAGCTCTAAAATGGAGTCAAGCTTTCCTTTCAAATAGAACCTTTTAGGTCTTTTCCCAAAAAACCTGTTCCAAAACCTATTCCTTCGCACACGGAGTTCCACAGGGCTCCATCCTGAGTCCGTTACTCTTCAAGCTATACGTGAACCCCCTGGCAGAGCTAGCAGAGAAATCTGGTTTGGTAATCTTCTCGTATGCAGACGATTCCCAAATCCTGTTCTCACTATCGGCACAAAACCCAAATGACACCTCTACACTCAAGACAGGACTTACCAACATTGCAGCCTGGATGCAATCCAACTTTCTCAAATTAAACGGAGAGAAAACAGAGGTGCTCATAATGGGTAAACAAAAAAAACCTCTGGAGTACACAAAATTGGCCAGACAAAATGGGAGATCTACCCACCCCTGTACCCCACGTACGTAATCTAGGCGTAATCGTGGACGATACCTTGAGCATGCAAGCCCAGTCGGTAAAAGTTGCGGCCACCTGTTTCTCTATCATCAGATGGTTGAAAAAAATCTGCTGGATGTTACCAGAAACTACCAACAAAACGATAGCAATGCCTTAATTACCTCCCGGTTAGACTACGGAAGCATCCTTTATGTGGGTTCCAACAAACAAGTAACTCATAGATTACAGATGGCCCAAAATGCTGCGGTCAGACTTCTATGTAACGTGCCAAAAAAAGAATCCAACTCTGTGTTTCGGCGGAAACTACACTGGCTAACCATTGAAAATAGGGTAAAGTTCAAGGCACTTACTTACATGCATAGAATCAAAGCTGGGACAGCCTCGAAATACCTCTGCTCCCTGGTCTCACCCTACGTTCCATCGAGAGATCTAAGGTCAGCCTCCCAAGGACGCTTTGCGGTTCCAAAATATAAGCTAGCCCGATTGCGGGAAGAAAATCCTTTAGAAACTTAGGGCCCAAATACTGGAATTGCCTTCCCATTCCACTTAGGAAAGAAACAAGTTATTCCAGTTTCCGCAAGCAATTAAAAACTTGGCTGTTTGATAAATAACCTTCCAGTACCTCTTGCGTTATGGCTTCATGGTATGCGCCGGGAAACCCTTTTGGGTAGCTGTTGCGCAATATAAATTCTAGATAAATAAATAAATATCAATACCTGGCCACCAGTAGGTTTCCTTAATCTGCGAACAGTACAAGAAATACCCAAATGTCCACGATGCGCAATATTGATAATTTTGTCTCAAACAATCAGGAGGAAAGTTTTTGTCTTGTTTGACAATAAAACCGTCAACAATTGAAAGTTCTCGGGCAACTTGAGAAAAACACTTGTCTTGCATAGACATACTACAAATTTGGCCAATTATTAACAAAGAATTTTTTCATACGCTTTAAACAAAGATCTTTATCATAACCTTTGATCGATTCTTCTTTTGAAAGCTTCAATTCATGTGTAACATCAGTTACTAAAAAAAAGCAGTCAAAATCATCCCCATCAAAATGATCACGGTTAGATTCACCGCTATCAATAGGAAGACGTGACAGGCAATCTGCATGAATGTTTTTACCATCAGGTATATACCTGATCTCAAAATTAAACTCTTGTAGTCTAGCCAAAAGCCTAACTAATCTTGAAGATGCCTTATTGGACAAACTATCACCTAACATATGTTGTTAGAAGAAGAAGACATTTTAGAAAAAAATAATAATAATGTATATATATATATTTAAAATATTAAACTTGCATGAAATATATTCATAAAATAATCAGAGCATTAACATTACTTAGGCTAAAGAAGTGATATACATAAGCACAATAAATTATCCACACAAAACTTTAAGAAAATGTACAATACTTAATGAATGGAGAGATGTGCTGATAGAGATATCCGTGTAAGACACAAGACGACTAAAAATACAGTTGAAAAGAATCAGCACGGAGAATAAGTTTGCTATGACAACTGATAACAAAATGGTGAACTGGATGAGACAGTCACGTAAGTTGCGCGTCGATTTCTGCAGTCGACAGGCTTTATTTGACGTTGTGCGTAAATTGTTTCACAGGGTAGTGGGCTTGTATTGACATCGCGCTTTCTCTTCAACGTAGTGCTTCGTGCATGCTTGTTTCTAAAGGTGGTGGACTTGGATTGATGTAGCGCGTTCTAGAAGCGAGTCAATTTGAACGTGAAGCGAAGAAGAATGTCCTTTATAAAATGTGGAGTTGTGCACACGGGCGTCCTCTTTAAGAAAAAAAAACACAGCAACGGTTACTGACCAGGTAACGAATCCTGATGTCAAAGATGCGCTGGTATGTTTAAACGTTGAAATTTCCAAATTTCCAAATTGAGCAATAAGTAAGCCCCAGTTAATGCACAAGGTAACTCCAAGAAATAAATAGTATACAAATAAATCCATAAAAATCCTCAGTTCGGGAAAATAAATCCGTCAGGAAGACACGAGATTCTTCATGTCCAAATTCCAGATTTGTAGAGATGCACACCAATAGATAAGATCAAAGGCACCAAGAAAAATAAATGTTTCCAAATCCCAAATTCTTCGTTTCTGAAGAAAAGGTCAGTGGGTCACAACATAAATCTGTCGCCAAAATATGTAGTAGAGGTCTTCTTATAATGATGAATCTTTCAATCATTCAAGTAAATAAGAAGGAAGTTTATTCCAGAAGACTGAGACCCATGACAGGTCCTCTGACAGTACAGGCTTGTAATGATACAGTCAGGACAGGAATTCTAGACTCTTGGAAGTCTAGAATTCCACTTACTTCATAAGAACTTAGATAACAGAAAGTACAGAGCAAGAATATAATGTGCAATAAATACAGTTTACATAAGAGGGTGCAGCTAGTGCTCGAACAGCCAGGTCTTGAGACGTCTCCTGAAGTTCAGCAGGTCCTGAGTTTGTCGTAGGTGGGTAGGGAGGGTGTTCCATGTCTTGGCGGCGAGGTAGGGGAATGATCTGCCGCCGGTGGTCGACCTGTGGATGCGTGGAATGTTGGTGAGGTCAGCGGAGCGAAGCTGGCGGTTCGGATGTAGAAGGTGAGTCGTTTGTTGAGTTATACTGGTCCGGTGTTTTGGAGTGCTTTGTGAGCGTGGATGAGGAGCTTGGAGGTGATCCTCTTGTTGACGGGGAACCAGTGCAGGTCTCTCAAGGGAGCTGAGATGTGGGTGCGGTGGGGGATGTCGAGGATGAGGCATGCAGAGGCGTTCTGTGTGCGTTGTAGTCTTTTTTGGTATATGGCCGTGGTTCCTGCGTAGGGGGCATTCCTGTAGTCATCTGCTGCTGGCCAGGGCCTGGGTGACTGTCCTTTTGGTTCCAGTGGGGATCCATCTGTAGATCCTGCGGAGGGTGTTGAAGCAGGAGAAGGAGACAGCGTTGATTTGCTGGGCATTGAGGGTGATGAGTCCAGGATGAACCCCAGGTTGCGTGCATCGTCGGTGGTTGTCTGTGCGGCTTCTAGTGCAGTCGTCCCAGGTGGAGGGGGTGGAGCTGAGGATGACGACCTTTGTCTTGTCCGAGTTCAGTCTCAGGTTGCTGTTCTTCATCCATTCGGCTACGCCCTTTATTTATTCTTGGAGGTTAGTTTTGACAGTGGCGGGGTCCTTGGTGAGGCAGAGGGTCAGCTAGGTGTCGTCGGCATAAGAGATTAGGGGGCAGATGTATCATCCGTTTTTTTTGTCGCAAACGCTGCGATTCGGAAAATAGCAGCGTTTGCGACAAAAAAAACGGGATTTGGAATGTATCATGCAAAAAGCCTCGCAATATTAAGGAATCGCTAATTTAGCGATTCCTTAATATTGCGAGGCTTTTAAGAAATGCAAATTGCGAATTTAGATTTGAAATGTATCAAGCATTTCAGTGTTGCGATTTTGGACTAAGAATTCGCAAATTACCATCAACTTGTAGTTGGTGGTAATTTGCTAATTCTTTTCAAAAAGCACTTTTTTTAAATTCTAAAGGTACCATATGACGCTCATATGCGCCATATGCATGTACATGTCAAATTCAGGGGTGCAGCAGGGTGTCCTTAAGACACCCTTGCACCCTTGAAATTATTCTCAATTTGCGGTTAGCTAATTGCTAATCGCAAATTGAGTATAATTTTACATTCATTCCTATGGGCCTCCTGGCCCATAGAAATGAATGGGAAATTATTCCTTAATTGCGATTAGCAATTTGCTAATCGCAATTAAGGAATTCTAAGGAATCGCTAATAAATAGCGATTTTCTACATACATACCATTTTGCACTTCCCAAATAGCGATTCCTTAACAATCGCTATTTGAGAAGTGCAAAATGGAATCTTGATACATCTGCCCCCAGATGAGGTTGTGTGATCGGACGATGTTGGCGAGTGGTGCCAAGTAGACGTTGAAAAGGGATGGACTGAGTAAAGATCCTTTGGGTATGCCGCAGGTGATCTTGGTGGCTTCAGATCGGAATGGAGGGAGGCGTACCCTTTGTGTTCTTTCGGTGAGGAAGGAGGCGGTCCAGTCCACAGCTTTGTCGTGGATTTCTGCGTCGTGGAGGCGTGTACACAGGGTGTGGTGGCAGACGGTGTTGAAGGCGGCCAAGAGGTCCAAGAGGATGAGGGCGTAAGTGGGGCCTGTTTTAATTTTTTTTTTTAAGTGTCTTTTTTCATACCAAAATAAATAGAACTCTTTTTTACCCTCAACAAATCGACTTGTACTAATTTTTTTTTGTGGGGGAGGGACTAACTCTACTTTATACCAATCCCCAGTGGCTGCATGAAAGTATCCACTGGTCCTGAACTTACAACTGACACTCTATTTCATTCTGAGGCTTGACGTTTTGTTTTTAACCCTGTCATAAGGGTCCTAATATTCCCACATGCACAGTGCATATACACAGTGATTTTTATTAAAATGCAAAGGAATAGAATAGATGAAGGTATCCACGTGATAGTGGCAATTTGCTTTTAATCTTGCCCTTGGGGTCTTAATATTCCAACATGCACACGGAAAGTGATGTTGGCTGATGTGCAATGGGATGGATGAAGCTATCACACACGCATGGAGTCGCTCACAGCTAATGTTAATTTGAAGCAGTATGAGCAAGACAGGCATACGCTTTAGCGGGTACAACAGTGGCAGGCAGAAAAAGAGTAGTGCAGCAGCTGTGTATTTCCTATTAATTAGTAGCTCCTATTATATACAGCGCTTAGAAAAGGCTATGTAGGAGCAGAGCGGAGGAGGATCACACAAGGCGCCCGGTTTGATTTCACCCAGGATGCTTTCTGAGCAAAGGCGGGCCCTGGGAGTGTGTCGCACCTATTGCTAAGCAAATCTATGTGACTAGGGCTCATTGTGATGAGAGAAGCCATGCCCGCATACACATTTAGATTCTGAAAAATGTAATCTGCATGTTTTGCAATCTTTTTGAAAATAAAATAAAAATCTGTCTCTCTCTCCTGCAACAATGCCGTCCGTTGATACTGTCACCGTTACACAGCAAAATAACACGGAATATATCAAAATTGATAATAAGTAGCACCATTGAATAATGCATAAATCAACCTGGATGTGTGAACCTTGAACAACCAGCAAGAAGATTGCATGTTTGCGACGGTTGTAGCCTCTGACGGAAGCTGGCAAGACTTCAGGGTCAAGAGCTCAGGGTCAAGAGCTCAGGGTCAAGAGCTCATAGTACAAACACTTTTCAGAAATGTGTTGGCAGTAGTGTCAAAAACATTCAAGCTTTCTTGCATCTACGAGGGGACCTTTAAATCAGTGTGGTGTTCAAGAGGCATTCTAAGATCTGGCTATGTACCAACAAGGGTTGTGAACCTGAATTATCAACATCCAAGTTCCAAGTAAGTACCCGAAGCATTCCATAGAAAGAAAGAGATGAAGAAAGACACTGCCCTGTCTGCTCTATCCAGTAGGACATCACATTCCAGGTAGCAGGCTGCCATTCCTCTCAGCTTACCTTTGAGGGTGGGGTCTCTGAGGACATACTATTCTATCTTTGGGTTTATTTAATTACTCCAATAAAAGAAATCTCTATGCAGAGTTTGGACTGACAACCAATAAAAAAAGAATGCTAATTTGGCCAAGTTTTTGCTTCTCAAGATCCCAAACCCTGCTTTCACAGCAGCCTGGTCCATTTTAGGCAGGTTCTATTAAGGGCAAACCTACTTTAGAACCATTATTCCGGATGGAACTCTTAAAAGCGAGGAACATTCTGTTTCTTTTAACATTGTATCGAGATTATAGAGTTTGGCGCTTTTTACTGTCAGTCCGAGGGGACGATTTGGTGGACAAACTGCGACATGTTTCCTATAATTGCCCATGTACTGCTCAATTGGAACAGAGCAGGGAAATGATATAAAAGAAACTTCCTTGGCATGAAAGGATCTGAAGAGATTAAACTCGCTATTACTCCCTCCGCCGTGTCTGCTGCTGCGGCCGCGGTGTCTGTCTTGCAGGGAAATGATCCATGAATTACTGGGATAATGACACTTAAATTTATACTATATTGAAAGCAATACCACACCAGATTTGTCACTTATCAGAGAGTGTGGCTGGCTTTCCAAAGGGCTCCCTGAGGGAGATTTGTTCCCCCTGTGGCTTTTAAATTACCGTCTTTACCTTTCGGAATCACGGGTCTTCAGGAAGGGTTTAAATCAATGAAATAAAAGGACAGCTGTTTAATGGTATTTAGATGAGTTTTAGAAACGTCCTCGGGCGCCGCGAAACGCTTCCTTAGCTGTGCGCTTTAAATGCTGACTCCAGTTTCCATTCCATTACTGCCCACTGTTTGCAAATAAGATGTATTTTCCAGATAAAGGCTCTTTAGTCAAAAAAATAGTTCTCTTGCACATTGCAATTGGTTTTGGGCTGGGACTTTTGTTACAGCAGTTTTCATGAACATTAATAGAAACTTGGTTTTACATTCTAAACTAGAATAAACATGTAATAAAATGTAATTTACTCTGAGTCGGGTTTCAATCACTTGATATTATATTGTGTCCAGAGATGCTGAGTAAAAATATGTAGTATAAATCCTATCGTTTTACACTAACCAGGAAATAATGTGGTTTTGAACTAGCACATGTAACAATACCTTTGCTAACATAACTTGTACATCATGCAGTCCTTTATAAGCGGTAGTTTTAGTGATGAGGGAATATGTTATATATTTAATTACATTTCCCGAACCTTAAAGCAATATCCATTGAAGTAGCCCATATAGGTGGTCTCTAGACTATTATTGTTACATCAGATAATGACTGAATATATATTATTTTCCGTAAATTATTGGATATGGGTTTTGTGAATCATTTTCCAAGGTAAAATGTGTTATATGATACGAGCGCCCAGTGAACCTTTTGGGCGCGTGGTTACTTTCAAGTTGCAGTCTCAACATTTATATTAATTTTTTGCCAGTAAACAGGAAGATTGTGTTTGACTGATTATGCATGTACATTAGATAGAAATCTGTAGGGATATAGATTTTACGCAAGTAATTAGGCAACTTTCCGTCTTGACTGTGTGTCTAGCTTAGTTCAATAGTCATTTTGTCTTTTTTTATTTCTTTTTCTCTCTCCATCCTTTTCTGTTTGCATATTTTACTTGTCTGACTTGCACAGACATCTATAGTATCTGTAGCTGCATAATAAAAGCCCTAGATCGCCTTTCGTGGCCTTCGCCTAAAAGCAGATGAAGCACATGGAAATGGTATAATAGACTAAAGAGGTTCCTGGAATGTAGAAATCGTTTTAATATACATTTCCATATTACAGATGGCAAGGCAACACATCCCTTGTTTGTGTTCCAACTGACACAGTTTACTCGAACCACTGTCAATAAATATAATTTCCTCAATTATGTGTATGATCCCGAAATATGGAAGATAAATCAGTACGTTTCTTTTAGAACTGTCCCCTCACTTGTTGTGTTGCAGATGAGGTTTAGTCTTGTATTTTGGGCCAGTGCATCTTTAACCTATACCTTATATAACAGATTAGAAATGACCACAACTGACCCTCCCCTTTTGCAGAAAAGGTGCTGCCTTCCAGGGTGGTTTATAATGTACCAGCCATTGAGAGGCCCTTCAATGTAGCTCGCGGACATCTGGTCCTCGCCTAATACTCTTTTGTCACTTACTCTGTAATAAATTAATCTAGTAATATAATCTAAAAAGGAAAGTGGTTTGGTAGGACGGGACACTGTGCTGCAAGAGATGTTAGTTACTTGGTACAATGTGCTAAAGATTGTTTTTCCCCTTTGATGTAGAAATGGCTCAGCTGGCGAACTATGACAGTGGGACCGCAGAAACCCCGGAAACAGACGAATCCATGAGTGTAAGTAAAAGCTACTTGTCACCTGCCTTTTAGGGACGGGCAGAGTCGATCAGAAGCAGATCTTATGTTTGCTGTGTTTTACGGTGCTCATACAGTGACATTGAGTTTTGCCCTCTATTTTCGCCATATATATAATCCTAATGTTCTTGTGATCCTCAGAGTGGACCTTGGCTGCTTGTACAAATTAGGCTGATGTTAAATCGTATCCCGCTCTAGCACGTGCAAAATAGTAATGCTAGCGATACACTCTACTACTTCAAAGACATATCTGAAGCGATTCTTCTGTTAGTTGGAATAACCCCCAGCAGCTGTCTCAGAGATGCTCACTGTCTTATTGGATTCAAAGAGGCCGTGATCTTAAAAGCCCTTACTCACCACTTCCCCAGGAACTCCATCACTCCTTGCAGTGGGCAGCCTCATGACCTATTCAAGCCTATACCACTTATATTAAACTGTCAACATGTCATATTTCTCTTTTGCCCTTAGCTTATGTTTACATATTCGATGTATTGATGTATTGCTTTTAATTGGTATTGGCTTTACTGCTCAAACACTATTATACACTGTTCTCTGTAAACAGCTACTGCTTTGTTTTTTTATGCAGTAGTCCTCTTGCTCGGGCTTCGTATCTCAAATACCACTTTTTCCATCATCTGGATGCTCTTCCACACATGTCTGTCATGCCTGCAATAACCATTATTTCTGTTGTGTACTTGTAGAGCGCGCGATCATCCGTGAGGGTATCCTGGCACTGAGCAGGTGTGTGTGCCTAGCCCTGGCTATGGCGGGTTGGTTAATTGAAAAGCCAGGTCTTCAGCTTCTTGCGGAATGTAAGGGGGGGAGGCTCTGATGTGGCATGGGTGGTCGTTCCAAGCGTTAGGAGAGATGCGAGAGACCCCTGTCCTCCTCGTCTGGTTCTGTGCATACGTGGGATGTGTTGCAGGTAGGAGTCCAGCAGAGCAAAGGTGTCTGAGTGGTTGTTGGAAGGAAATGCGACTTGGAAGAAGGAGTTTCTGACTTTGTTTCCTAATAAAGTTGTTTCACTTTTTATAACCCAGCTGATGATACATTATTGAGTTAATCTGAGTTAGTGCCACCTGTGCTTTCTTGGAAAACAAAAGTCAGGTATTCAGAGCCACCACAGGAGTAAAGGTTCTATTACACCAGTGATAGGTATTTAAAAAATAAAATAATGACATTGAGTTTTATGATCTCCAAGACATGTCTACTCCCGGAATTAGTACTACAGGTTGCTCTTCCTGATGGGGCTAGATACTAGTAACCTTTTAGTTACTATACTACTCTTTGAGTTCGAGTATAGCACTGTTTGCTAAGCCAGCCAGATGCCAAGAACATATGAACTGTTTTTTAAGTTGTTTTAGGGTGTGGTATTCAACTTGCCTCCCCAAGGCAAAAGAGACAAACTTCCTATCTGCTCACGGGGCAGAAAGGCACTGTTACCCCTTCTGGGGTGGTGGTATGGCTTGATGCCAGTTTAAGCCGCCACCTCATTTGTTTGTTTTGGTGCCATTTTGAAACCCCTGGCTTTTACTGTGCTTTCTGCCCCCCGCCTGGCCTGGAGAAGGCAGATTGTGGGTGAATACCCCTATCCACTCTTCCGGGGAAAGGGGGGGAGCAGACAAATCTAATGGGCCCTGGAGTGGTGAGAGCACAGGACCATGCCCAAGGCCCCCCAACAAAACAATATTGCATACATTTAGTCCCTCTTTTTTAGTGGACTTTCCTGCCCGGGGAAGCAAATTGGGGGTAACTTCCCCATCCATGGAGAAGTGTGGCTCACTGGTTAGAGGAGGCAGACCTGGAAGCAGAGGTCAACCTGGGACCAGGGTTTAATTCCCGGCTCGGCGGGGTCTTGAGTCCTAAAATGTCCATGGACTCGACAATTCTTGCTCCGGTGCCTACTCGATTCACGGATTCACACTCTGCGACTCTGGGCAATAGCTTGCTTAATCTCCACAACGGCCCCTCGCGGCGGGATGCCTGGCTTTCACCTTGCGGATACCCTGCTGGGGTTATCTCACAGGGGAATACCAGGACGGGTTCCCTAAGCAAGCGCTTAGAGCCTGGTTGGAGATTTGCGCTATATAAATACCTGTACATTTACACCTGTACATCTACATCCACCTCTAGGGGGCAGAAAGTCTGCTGAGCAACTCCCACCCCTATGTTTTTTTTCTGGTGTCTAGTGGACTTTCTCCCCATAGTGAGGGGGGCACATTGGGGGCAATCAATCCATTCCGCCATCCAGAGGGCGGAAAGACTGTTAGTGTGCACTTTCTGGAATGGGGTATGGCCATGCTCATGGTGGGGCGCGTGTACCCCATGTCTATTTTAAAAAAAATATACCTTGGTGTCTAGTGGGCTTTATGTCATCCGGAAGAGCATATTGGGGGTAATCACCCCATCTGACCCCCTGAGGGACAGAAAGACTGTAGCACACATAATGGGGTGGGAGCCTGGCCATGGCCAAACTCCCATACTTTTACCATATATGAATATATTTTTTTTATTGTAAATATCGACATAATTTAATTATAAATTGTAAGTGTGCACCACGCTTTGTTGTTCACTTGGTGGTTGGAAATATACACACACACACACACCTCTGGTGTCTAGTGGGCTTTCTGCGTAATTTCCTCAATCCGCCCCCATGGAGGCAGAAAGACTGTTGCATGTATATTTGCGGGGGGGAGGGGGATGGCAACATTCCTTGATGGGCACCCCCACCCCATATTTTTTTATATATAAAAAGATCACTGGGCTTTCTGCCCCCTTCATGGGTTGACAAATTGGGATACTCGCCCCATCTGTCCCCCTAGAGCGTCAGGAAGAGTTTTGCATGTACATTGGGGTGGGTGCATGACCACGCCCTGGTGGGCAGCCCCTACCCCAACCCCTGTATTTGTATATATATAAAAAGAAAATCCCTGGTAACTAGTGGGATTTCTGCCCCCCCCCCCCCCACCCCCAGGCAGCAGATCAGGGGTATTTGCCCCATCTGCCTCCTGGGGGAGGGCAGCAAAATTGAAGGTTTGGAGGAGGGTTGGGGAGCACAAGCCCTTGCTTAAGGGTCTGCTCCCCCTATCCCTAGTGGCTGGTGGATGAATTCCTTCTTGGCGATCGCTCTCTTGGGGCGATCCCCAAGTGGCAATACACCAGGCAGCGATTCCATTAGAAAGGTGAGATTCTTCCCTTTCCAAAGATACCTCTCCCATAAATCAGTACTTGGGGGCTGAGATATGCCCCAAACACTGATTCAGTGAAAGTGAAACAAGCTGTTTGGCTCCTTTTCCTTCGCTTTTGTAATGTAGTGCCTTGAGCGTGCCCTGCATGCTGATCATCATTACAAACAAAGAAAAAAGCTCTGGCTGCTCGGGGAGCTCTTCCTGAGCAGCCCGAGCCTTATGGGGGTTGGGGGGGAAGAAACCCTGTGGTGCAGAGCACCAGAGGGACCTTTCTAACACTCCCCAGTATCGGCCAATGGATGACAGATGCACTGGGGAGGGAGTGTGGCACTTGTCTATTGGCCGACAGCCACGCTTCAGGGGCTAAAAGCTCTGGAAATTAAATGTTCTGCTAGTCACTTTAAGAAATTCCTTGTGTTAATGTCTCCCCTGTTCCTCCTATTCCCCCTTGCTTTCTTTCTGATCACTGCCCTTCTACCTGGTGAGGATGTGATCCACGCTTAATGTGACAAATGCATTTGGCTTTGCCAGTGCTTGTTGAATCATGCCGCCAGCATTGACAAAGCATTGTTCAGGCAGCTACGTGGGAAAAGAAACCGTGCAAAGAAAGCCGAGTAGTCACATTTGCATGACTGACATCTTGTATTAATTTATTATAAACTTAAAAAAATGAAAAGATGGCCTCTGTGAATGCGCACATAATTTGGTGGTCGTGTTTTATTTTTTCTTAAAACATAAGAAAAGCCATTACAAGATAGCAATTTGTACGTGTGTTCCCACTATGCAACCAAATGGAAGCTATGTTTAAATTGGGAAAAATCATAACTGGTTGATGGCAGCACATGCCCCAATGAGCTCAGTGGCTATTGGTGGACAGAATCCGCGGTCTCACATGTTTTCTTTACCACTGCTAGTTTCTTATTTTATCTTCATGCTAACTTGGACTAGCTAGAACTATTAATTAACTACTCTACCTATTTCTCATTCTTTCTAAACTCTTCAGCGTGCAGTCTCTGTTGACTTCTGGAATTCTGCATAAAGGAGATCACAGTATACTACATGAAACTTCTCTAATTCTTCACCTAAAACAAAGATGTCTCAAATATTGAAGAAATAGCAATAGCGACAGGGCCAATCACTATGCTGGACATTACTCATAGAACTGTATTTAAGTACTTGAATAATCAGTGGTATTATTACTCAACTTAATAGTACTTATTTTATGATTAGTAAAAGGATGAAAAAGTAAATTAGGCCTGCCACGGTTCAATCTGTCATGATTAGTTATTGGTGCTGTATAGCAAAATGCCACATATGTTCCTTTTCTCAATGGTGATTCCTGATGTTTCTGGACTCTATTCATGGCTCCTGTTAGGACTCTGTGCAAGGTAATAGTGCTATTCAGGCAGTGCCCTCATGAAACTTGAGTGGGTCCCTCTGCAAAGTGCATGGAGGAAGCCATCTAAGCTCTGGACCCAGTCAGGAGCTCTTGGCCCGCCCGCGCACAGTGCCAGAGGAGGCTACACCTCTACCACAGGAGCTGCAGTGGCTAGTGTTACACCACCATATTCAGGGCCATAGTGTGTGTGCTAAATCCTAAAATGCTATTGGTAAAAATGGTTTACTGAGTTGGTCCATTTAGGATTCCTAGAAAACCATGGTAGATGGCACTGAAATTGCACCACTGGAATGTAAGTGTGAAATGTGGGCTCGCTGGAATGTATGTAACCACCCACATATATGCCAACAATGTATGGCTGCCCAGAGCATCACTGGGCTCTAGCTGGCCTGCAGTTTGAAAGCATTGCATGGATAATTTAAAGGGAAAAATACCTTTGCCATGTAGGAGAACATATTTTTATCTTTTAATACGTCTACCCTTAAGTGCGGCTTGTACGTTCACCAGTCATGGTGATATATACTGTTGTTCTGTGAATAAAGAAATCCATCTTGCTGTACCTGGTTGGTCCGTCTCCTTCTATGCTGGCGTAGCGTGCTGCTGGGGCTATGCAAGGCGAAACTGCAAGGAGTTAATTCTCATATATATATATATATATATATATATATATATATATATATATATATATATATATATATATATATATATATATATATATATATATATATATATATATATATATATATATATATATATATCTTTGCTGATCTCCCTGGTCAGGTGTTCCACCTCGGTGACCACACGCAGCAGCGTCCATTGCTTCCCTCCTCATGGACTGTGCTGCATTGTAGGATTTGGCCCCCCTGATTGATTCCACCCTTTGCCTTCTGGTGCAGTGAGTGTGGACTGTTTGCCACATATTGGTCTGGGTAGTCTCCAGTGGCAGCCTCCCCAGTGCAACTGTGGATTTCCTGGGGCTGCTTCCTGCACACTAATCTGACAATTACTGCCTGTGAGCCATTTCTAGCAACACAGCGCTGTTGTGCTGTCTGAGCTCGACCTGTAATTCATAGGTGTAACTTTCCCTCTCTTGCTGTCCTGGGTAAATCTGATACTGCTTTTTTGGAGGCCTAGTGTAAACTAGGTCTGAACCGGGAGCTCTCACTATTGTGTCCCTAGGGTTTCAGAGTGTGTTTATACAGTTAATAAAGTTCAAATCAATAATAATTCAATGGACTCATTCAACAAATTTTTAAGGTTTAAAGGCTTATTTAGTAAGCATTGTTTCAATACCTTATTTTAGAAATATTGACAAAAATAACATGGGTTCAAATATCCATAAAGTAATTCAATTGTTATCCACAACAAATACAGTAAACAAAATTACACATTTCCCAATGCATTTCGGGTCTAACTTCAGTCCGATTTCAGGCACTGTTTGGTGCTCCTAACAGTCCTTAAATGGCTGGGCTGAAGTGCTTGACACTGTTTACAGAACTTATTGCTACTTTTTGAAATTCCCCTGAAGAAGGGTCGAGTTAGACCCGAAATGCATTGGGAAATGTGTAATTTTGTTTACTGTATTTGTTGTGGATAACAATTGAATTACTTTATGGATATTTGAACCCATGTTATTTTTGTCAATATTTCTGAAATAAGGTATTGAAACAATGCTTACTAAATAAGCCTTTAAACCTTAAAAATTTGTTGAATGAGTCCATTGAATTATTATTGATTTGAACTTTATTAACTGTATAAACACACTCTGAAACCCTAGGGACACAATAGTGAGAGCTCCCGGTTCAGACCTAGTTTACACTAGGCCTCCAATAAAGCAGTTTTACAACAGTTGTGGGCACAACTGACCTACTGGGAAGCTCCCAAAACATAAACAAGAAATTGTTTAAAATTGATCAACATTAGTTAAAATTGCAGGAGGACTGGGGGGACCGCTGTCCCACCGGAGGACACTAATTTGCTGTTGATGTTCAATGAGGCGCAGGAAAGTCCCCTGTCCATAGAGGGTAAATTGACCCATTGACAGCTCAACTGAACAGATTTCAGGAACGTGTCAACAAGCAAAATACCAGGCTTGTGCAAGCAGAGTCTCACATTTCAGATCTAGAAGATGTGCAAAAGGGTCTGAATCGTGATCTGACATTAGCTATGAGCGAACATAAAACTATCAAAGCAAAAAACAAAGATCTTGAAGAGAAAGCCAGTCACAATAATATTCAGATTGTAGGGCTTCCCGATGCGGCTACAAATACTAATATGGAGGCCTGTGTCGAGAGACTGTTGGATACTTGGTTTGGGTGAAACAGATTGTCCAGTGCCTTCATTGTTAGAAGAACTCATCACAACCTGGCACCAAGCCCAAAGCCTGGTCAGAAGCTGCAGCCCATTGTCGCATGGTTTTTTATCTATGGGGACAGAGACCTCATACTACGCCTTAACAGGGACACACCGAATCTATGTTTGAGGGCTTCAAAATCGCTATCTACTCATATTTCACTCCTGTGGTTCAAAAAGCTAGGCTCTTCTTCATAGAGGTAGAAAAGTTCTTTTGGTGCTGAGCGGTGAATTACTCCATGCTGGTTCCGGTCAAGATGAGACTCGAACACAGGAAAAAACCCACTTGTTTTTCAACCAGTCTCTGCCAGGGAGTTTGTGGATCCAGTCTGGCCTCCTACCGGTGGGTGAGAGTATGTGTATTCCCCACCCTTAGTGACAATGAATAGATGGCTTTACGGCTTCAACATACAGGCTGTTGATCACGGGCTTGTTACGCTTGAAGCAGAGTGCTACCATTCATTCAATGGTTTCTTTATCTGTTTGATTATGTTTTGTTACCATGTTCTTCTATACATCATTAGGTAGAAGGTATGGCAATTCATAGGCAGGCACCATGGTAGTTACATTGTTTTGTCATGTTCTGACCCCACCCCGTGTTGTAGTTACAATCATTTTCTAAACTGAAGGGTGAAGGGATTTTGCTAACATTTGGGGTTGGCTTGGGAGGTTGAGGGTTGGTGAAGGGTTTCAACTGTTTGTTTTCAATTTCACAGCCAGTGGTGAGCTCATTAGCAATACACTCTTAGCCCATTATGCTAACTGTGCTTTACAAGGCACCACTACACATATATTTATTACCATGGCTTAGTATGTGGGCCTAGATAGTTAACTTGGAACTTCTGAGGGCTGAATAACCACTGATAAGCCCAGCTAGTCCCGGCACATTTGGATCAACATAAGATTGGCATAGTTCTGCTCTAGGAGACTCATTGATCTCCTTCCTATGTGCCATCCCACCGTTGCTGCATCCTGGGGATCACTCCTCTATTATTTCTCATATCCACCAATTTATGGAGGGTGGTCAAACTCATTAGAAGGACGATTAACTTTACACTGGTGTAACGCATGTCAGACTCATTGGGTAGGGTGCCAGTGATGGCAGGCGAACTGGACGTTCGGAGCTTGTTGTTAGCTAACCTATATGCCCCCCAATATCGATGATGCAGACTTTTTTGACGCCACTTTACAATTGTGTGCTAAATACGGTGATTTGCCGATGGTATGGGGAGGATTTTAACCTCCGCTTTTCCACTGCGTCCAACACATCATCTGGGGTAGCGCAACCTCCTTCCAGAGCTGCTCAAACACTGACACATATTATGCAGCTCTGGGATCTGTTTAATGCATACAGAGAGCTCTACCCCACGCTAATTGACCACATAGTTACTCCCTGGGCCAAGATAAGTTGTCCCAACTAGACATGTGGCTCCTCTTCATAGTACAGAGACGAAGGTTCTGGACCTGGTGTGAGTGAGGAGGTTTGGTGAGGGTGATGGACTGGGTAAAACACTTGCCTGGCTTACCAGACACGAAACTGGGTTTGTACCCGTTACCACACTTAAGTGTGGTACTTAAGGGATCCCACCCGACCCATTTCTCATTTTAAATGCATTTAAACAATACTATGAACACCTCTATACATTGAGGTACAGTGGGCATGTGTGTGCGATGCTATGGTATTTAGATCAGTTTGTACTAGCGTGGCTTGATGATGAAATGAGGGAGATTTTAAACTCTCCTATAACATTAGAGGACGTCCAACTAGCAATTAAAAGCTTGTCCCCGGGTGGTGATGGCCTCCCTTCTGAGCTTTATAAAGAATATGTGGATATCCTGGCCTTCAGGTTGTTAGAGGTCTACAATGCGGCAATCTGAATGGGAAGCCTTCCCAGCTCCACTATAGAGGCCATTATAATGGTTGTTCAGAAACCTAATAAAGACCATACAGAATGCTCTTCATATAGGCCACTATTGCTTCTAAATACGGCTATAAGATATTTGCTAAATTCCTTGCACAACATCTTCAACCCTTGGTGCAATTTTTGGTACTGCTAGATCAGTTGGGGTTTCTACTACAATGCTCTATGGCGTATAATCTCAGAACGTTAATAGTTATACTCCCAAGAGTTGATCCCCATCTTACAGTGGTTGCAGTTCTGCTGGACACTGAAAAAGCTTTTATTCCCTGGATTGACCCTTTCATTCGAATGCACTGCACAAACAGGGTCTAGGTTATTTCTTTCCTTGATTCAATTGTCGTATACCTATTGAAAATGGTGAGTTTGTGTGAATCAATCGTATTCTCATTTATTTGATATTACCTGAGGCCCACATCAGGGATGTCCACTCTTCCCTTTTAGTTTTTGCTCCTTCTAATGAACCATTAGCCTACTTGGTAAGGGCATTGCATTCACAGTATTTGATTAGAGATGAATATCGCAATCTTACTTCAATATTCTGCATGTTTTTGTCACACAGACCCTTGCAGTATTCCCAGCATTATCTTTACTTACTAGGACAATATTAATGTTCTATATGACCCACTGCCCGACCACTGTATTTCAGTAAAACAAGTGTAGCAAATATTAGATTTACATTAAAAAAAGTATAAAGACTGTTTTATAAAAATAATGTTGGTTATTTAGAAATGTTGGACTCAGACAGATGAGGTTTAAATGTACGTGTTTGCGGTTGGATGGCACAGTAATGGAGTGAAACTGAACTATGGAATACCTGAAAGAGGGTGTGAAAAGTCGGGCAGAGGATTCACTATGCCCCTTTAGAGATGCTGCTGCTGCAACACATTCGCCAAATGTAGAAGCAGTTTCTAAGAGACTTACCCCAAGATGCATCAAGAACCCAGTTTGCTATTCCTTATTAGCGAAAAATAATGATTAGCTAATAAGGAATAGCAAAATGCTATGCATGAAGAAATCACTGAAAAAATAGTGATTTCTTAAAATTTCTTATTTGCGATCGTAAATTGTGAGTCGCAATTAAGGAATACCTCCCCATTCATTCCTATAGGCCCATAGGAATGAATGGGAAGACAATCTCAATTTGCGAATCTCAATTAGAGAATCGCAAATTGAGATTGCAATTTCAAGGGTGTCAGGGTGTCAAAAGGACACCCTGTTGCACCCCCGAAATCTGTATATGGGTACATCTTGCGCACACACATGCCCTAAGGGCATATTTGTGTGTAAAATGGAACATTGAAAAATGCACTTTAGTGCATTTTTCAAAGTTTTTGCAAATTACCATGAAGTTCAACTTCATGGTAATTTGCCCCTATTAGCGAAATCGTTATTTTTTTTTTAACTTTAATGCATTGCGTTTAAGGAATCCAATTTGAGATTCCTTAAATGCAAGTGATCGCAATTTTGCGATTTTTGCATTTGGGATGATGCATCCCAAATGCAAAAATACCGGTCGCAAAGGGGCAGATTCTGAGAATCTGCCCCTTTGCGAGCGGATTTTACCTTGATGCATCTATCCCTTATTTCTTTTCTTTTTTCAGTAGCTTTGATCACAAGACAAACACATTTCTTCTTTGTACAGAATTTACTCTTCCAGAGCTACTTATAAGATTGCTGCTCTTAAACGCCCCCACCCTTAGGCACTTGGAATACCAAAGAACAGGGCATAGTTGTGTCAAATGTCCTCAAATGATAGCCCTTTTCTTTATTCATTGATTCTCCAGATCTAGGTCAACGAGTGCTGACTCAGCAAGGCTTGAATTTCAGTCCCAGCAAAACAGCTCCAATTCAAATTGCTCAAGAGCATGAAAACTCCACAGCCATATTTTTTTTTCTTCCAGTGGTTAACAAAAGCATTATAGGCCGAAACTTGGATATGAAATCCATGCGATGGATAATCCCTCTTGTACTTTTTGCACGCCACTATCTATTTAGCTATTTTATGTAGCTCGTCGCCTCCCTTCCTACAGTACATACAATGGCCTACTACCTGCACAAACATACTTCGACAATGTCTGATGATAAATGGCTGTTTACAGTTTCTGAACACTCTTCTTCTGAAAAATATTGCTAAGTGTTTTTTATCTGGAGGGAAAGGGACTTAAGTGAACCACTTCAGGTTTGTTGCTGCCCTCTTCATTGCTTGCTTTTATATTACTCTCCATCTGCTTGTGTAATGTTCTTCCACTCAAGGCCTGACTGACCTTTGCTCTGCGCGGTTCGCGTTCCGTCTGGTCTTTCCTGTTTGCCTGCGCGGTTTTCCCCTGTCCGTCAGTTTTGGCCACAGCCATATAGATTCAGCACATTGGGATCATGTTTTACTCATTTCATTTTTATTAATATTGTGTTCTTTCCTACTGTGCAGGAGGAGAGGTTGTATAGACTTACCTAAGTAGGGCATCAACCAGTTAGGGCGTGTGCGGTGTCAGTTTCAGTGGGCGGGTGCAGCTGCACTGCAGTAAACATGTTTCCGGTCTAGGAACCTCAAAGATCACAGATTTCATGCCACTCCCTTGTTTGTCTGTCATCAGCCTCTGCAAGGCCTGCAGATCTGTTGGAC
Source organism: Lissotriton vulgaris (assembly GCF_964263255.1). Lineage (NCBI taxonomy): Eukaryota > Metazoa > Chordata > Amphibia > Caudata > Salamandridae > Lissotriton > Lissotriton vulgaris. The sequence goes on from NC_141689.1 coordinate 479,828,492, forward strand.
GATAGGCAAACATTTAAAGACTGCATGCTCAGTGGCAGTTTCTGCAAGTTAATTATATTAGAAATCCTAGCCCTTCATAAGCTAATATATGCATTGATATTTCTCTAACTAATCCATTATGAATTGTTACAAGCACCAGCCTGGATTCCGGGCCTTAGGAAAAAAGATACTTAAATGTATTACTACAACAGGCACCGACTCAACCCGTGTAAGTAATCCTACTATGTCTTTGAAATGAAAAGCGAGGGATTTGCAGGGTCCCCACTGAGACCAAAAGAGCATAAACCAGAGATGAGAGATTTCAAACTTGATCCAGCAAATCTTATGCATCGCAAAGCTCCATCGGGTGTTCATTCGAGAGTGACATTTGGAAGGTTTGTCTAGGTATAACTGACTGTCTGTCCGTGGGAGAAAAGATAAACTCCTACCTTTGTAAGAGAAAAAAGATATGCAGTGAAGCTCTTGGTATCTTTGTCGTTTATCTCTCAGACATGTGTTTCCTGGTAAGTAATAGCTAGTGTGTAGACATACCGGGCTGAACTGGACTCTCTTGCAGACATCGACACGTAGTCCTGGATCTCCATCGGAAACCCATGGTTGTTAAACACACAAAGTAGCAATTTTTAAATAAAGATGTAAACATTTGAAAATATAAAACAGATAACCAGAGGCCCAAAATCTTTCAACAAAGTGGAAAAAAGAGATAAACAATAAATATATAACACGTGTAATAAATCACTATGTGCGCCTTGCGGCTTTGCTGAGTGCTCTCTCTCTCTCTCTCTTTTTCCTTGTCCATCAGGTTTTCTCTCTCTCCCTTCCCGACCTAGATCCCAACTCCCCATTCCTGCTCTTTCATTTCTCTAGTTTTCAATATTCCTTTCTCTCTTACTCTTTCTCGCTGGCTTTACTTTTCTGTCCACCTCTGTTACCGTCTGCAATGACTAGATTGGTGGATGGTATGGTTCGGCTAAGTTCTATGAAAGAATTGTTCAACGTCATTGCTTCCCTGTTGGTAGTTTTCTCTTTCTTCTGATTTCATAGGCGCAGATAAACCTTCTCCAGCTCCCCCTTGCCCCCCCCCAGCAGCATCTCTCAGCCTCTTCTGCTGCCTATGTAGCTCCTCCCATCTTCCACGCCTCCTTTGTGCTTCCATTGGACAGTATACTCCAGGATGCCTTACAATGTGTTCTCCTTTCTTCCATTTATTTTGCATATTTCTGGTCCCTTATAACTACAGAGCCACATGCTGAGTAATATATTTGATAAAAATTATATAATGGTAATAAATAACAGTTGTATGCACGGAGTACATTTTTTCTGTCATAAAAATAATTTGAAAACTAGTTACCAGCATGTAGACCACAGAAGGCACTCGCAGCACCTCTTTCCTCATTTCAAACTGTATTCATAATTAGTCCACTGTATGGCAATATTATACATGCAGCTCTCCATCCCTGTTGCATCTAGATGAGTTAAGGTATCGTGGATGACTTTTTTCTCATACATTACAAGATAAATGCCAGTCTCGTAAACTTAAACATAAATGATCTCTTATTTTTGTATCCCACAATGGTGGTTGTAATTTTTTTATCAGATTCTGTTATGTAATTTTCCTTGAAAGTCCAAATCTGTATTCAGGTTTGGGTTACCTTTCTGAATTTTGGGACTTAAGAGATTTGGATATGCAGGCATCTGAGTCAGTTCAAGTTAATGCGCCCTTTTAAACTGGATTCCTGGCATTACTTTGCACATTTGTTAGTGGTATTACTACTATCATCTCACTGTTTTCAAGAAGGGACCCTCTCTTTGCTTCTTACATATTCTAGGAAGATACCTGCAGAAGATACTGTAATGCCTATGAAGTGGTCTGGGTTAACACGATTAGTGGCTGGAACTGGATAATGCTTCAAACACAAACCTGTCCTCCATTAGGTTACTCTTTTGCCTATATGGGCTATGTTCTGAAAGTATTCTAGTGCCACAAAATCCTTTCCGGCAACTGGGATTACATCGTTCTACTATAAAAGTGGGAGTTTAACATTTAGATGTTAGGTTTTGAACACCAACATGATGGGTTTCCTTTTAATGCTACAATGTGTGTATATATATATATCGATATATAAAACCCCAAAAGTCTCTCGTTCCGGAGCCCCAGACCATACAGGGCGTCTTCAAAGAAATGGGCACAGAGCAGCCCATCAATTACACTTGCTGTGCAGAAACAAACATATTGAAGCCCACTACTGCAGTTGAAATTGCTTGCATGGCCGAGCAACGCCAGCTTCCGTTTCCTAACGTTTCGGCTTTCATAACCTTGCTCACAGGTGGAAGATGACGCAGGCATGAGCTCAGGTGTTGTTAAAAGATTTAATTCACGTGACTGGGTTAAAAAACTTCAAGTCCCATAGTGCAATGCGCATTTTGTAAATGTACGAACTGGAAGTCCTCGCATTTCAAACCATTTGGAAAGTTCTTTTTGGTGCATGCACTGATGTTAGTCTTAGAATACTGTATAATGACAGTCAGGTGAGTAGATACAAAGCCGTAGTTTGGTTCTTGCTACTACTGGCGACCAGAAGCATAATCAGACTGCAGTACGATTGTAGCAGGACGTCAGCCTGCCACAAATCCCTTCCTCACGCATTACTTCGTTTCACTATTTAGCATATCCTTTGTAGGTCTGGTGCGCAAATGGATCAGGCTCCCCCATAAACATAAAACACCAAAAGTCTCTCTTTCCGGAGCCCCAAACTCCTGTGGATATATATACATACATATATATATATATATTTCTTTTACCTTTGGAGAGATACATGGAGTCCATGGATGAACAGATGAGGTCAATAAAAGTATTCTTCAATCATTACTCTCATGGTTTTGGCTGGCTTAATTCCTCCTCACTGTCAGAACATTTTCAGAATTTAAGCTATTTATTTATCTTTAACATCGGAGTTGCCAGCCTTACACCGAGTTGCCCCTGGGCTCTTCTTGAATCCACTTGAAGGTGCTAAAATTAGTTTTTTTAGATTTATTTACTTACTGTTTTCACGATTCTTTTAATATGTTATATTTTCCAAGTAGGTAAATATACATTTAAACACAGTACAAAGCAGCTTGCTCCTTTGACCAGGAGGGGCTGGACTACATTGTCACTTTAACATTAACCGTTCTATTTTGCATCCAGTGCCTTCTTCTGTACTTGCTTAGAGCAGGCTACCTCTCCAAATGATGAAGGGCGGTTCCGTGTGGTGACTGATGGGCATCCTTACCTGACCACTTTGTGGGTTTTGGTGTAGGGGTGACCTTAGATTATACACTAGGCATGGTGATTTAGTTTCCTGTTAGTTCATATTTGGCGTTCTCCTCTTTCTCTTCAGACCCTCTGATATTTTTTGTAGTTTACCTCTCCACTCACTGCATGCATCTGGCTACATGGGGGGCTATTTAGTGGAAGCGAGGTTGCGGTGAAAGACACGTCCACACCTGGAGTGCTCCCAGTACCAGGAACTCTGGTCCAATTAATAACCAAATGCTACACCATGTTCATATACTCTTCTGAGTCTTTTTAGTATGTGGCTAACACCATCTACTCACCTTTGGTTCCAATCTCTTGTTGGGTGTTTCCAAATTGCTCACTCACAGACAGGTCCTTCCCTGTTAGCATTACTTGCACATCAAGAGACCTTTAAAACATTCTCCTCACCCTGTTGCTTTCTCACTATTTGCCGTTGCTTACTTAAGCACCTAGGCCGACATCTATGAATTTGTCCTAGCTAATGAATCAGATTTTCTCTTTCTAAGCCTTTACTTAAAGAGTCCTCTGCTTCTGAAATGTCACTGGCTACCTCTGACTACCCCCCCAAGTTATACAATCACTTGATTGAAGTGGCAACACAAACAGAGAGCTAGCGGTCACTATTATTTATAAAAACTTATCTGTAACATTCTTGAATCCTCTGTTCGAAATAATGCTAAATGTCTACATTCCTGCTTAACATCAGCCCCACCTTTTCCTTTTCTGGGGCCCTCAACTACCATCCACCAGTACCAAGTACCAGTTTTGGTGCAACCTTGGCAGAATACTCGTCACCTTATATCCTCAGAATGACCAGCATTACTGCACTCTGCTCCACGCCGCCACAAGCGGGAGCACTTCAGCCCTTTAACCTTCAGCTGGATTTAGTCTGTCATTTACTGATGAACTGCACGTTTAGCTTTTTACTGCTTTCGCAACCTATGCCGGCGTATGGCATTTTAGTCTTTAGTGTTTTTTTAGCTCATCATGATGATTTGAAATTATTTTAATTTTTTCTTTCCTCTCTTTCTCCACTTCTCGATGTAACTAACGTATTGGGTAAGTTTCTTTTTATTACTCATCACTGCACTCGGGAATCACAATTTTCATTTAGAAAAAAATGATTCCAAGTCTTTTATCTGTTAACCCCTTCGATGCTGATGACGAGCTCAGCTCGTCATCAGCTACTGCGCTCGTATGCTGATGACAAGCTGAGCTCGTCATGTAACGCGGGTTTTCGAAAAACCCAGCACACAGCGGTAAAACCGCTAGCGCGCAAGGGGTTAAACTCACTAACAGTTCTTGGTCTTCAGCAAAATGTATTGTACCACACATCAGGCTGGACACATTTCTGACCTAATGTCAGTAACTAGTAGTCTCTCACTGTGTTTCAGTCTACGCCCATGGTATGGATGGACTATTATGTTGTTCATTTCTACATTCTCCTATATCACCTTTAAATAAACCTAACCGTATTAGTAAGTCTCCAACCCCTTGCCCATGTTCGAAACTTTACCATTGCAACAGCAGCTTTGTATGCGGCATCTCTTAACCTTTCATAAGACAATAATTGAACCGCAACTGATATTGACTCTTGGTTATCCTCCACCATAGATGGCATTGCTCCTTTAAAGAGATTGCAGGCCCTGACACAAACCCACACTGCTTCATAGTTTACTGCCAAACATTGCAAGGCAAAACACCACTGCCAGGCTCTTGAAACATCATGGCGAAAGGCTTAGCACCCCATGGCCAAAATAACATAAGGCGCAGCAATTAAACAATAGAAGGGACTTATTCGCAATTCTCACACATCTTTTTGTCCCACTAAAATTAAAGCTGCTCAATACTCATCCAAAGAAATGTTTGCAATAGTGAAAAATTTATTTTCACCTAAGGCATGTAAAAATAACCCCCACTCCCTTCTCTTCAAATTGTGTCACAACCTGGTTGAAATATCCTTTAGATAAGTTTGCTAATATCCAAACAATTTTTACTGAAAAAAGACCTGACTGTGGACAGTTCTAATCAGACTTGGCTGTCCCGCATTGGTGCCTTATTTCTCGAATTTGAGCTACTCTATACAGATTCCATTGACATTTTCAAACACACATTTTAAAAACCAACTTCACTAACAGATGTATTTTTAAATTCTGAGCACAGGGAGCACAAACTTCAAATCTCGATCTCTTCCCAATTGGAGTATACACTTATAAAATGTTACAAGGCAGCTCCAATGATAACCTATGGGAAAGACAGGCCTTGCAACAGTGAAAAATTAAATTGGCAGTATTTCACTATCAGGACATGTATAACACACCAGCACATGTCCTACCTTTCACACATACTGCACCCTGCCCATGGGCCTACCTTGGGCCTACCTTAGGGGTGCCTTGCACATAGAAAAAGTATAGGTTAAGACCTGGCAAGTAAGTGGACTTGCCAGGTCGACCTGGCAGGTTAAACCTGCACTCAGAAACTGCGAAGGCAGGCCTGAGGCACGTTTACAGGGCTACTTATGTGGATGGCACAAATGGTGTTGCAGGCCCACTAGTAGCATTTGATTTACCGGCCCTGGGCACCCATAGTGCACTTTACTAGGGACTTAAAAACAAATTAAATATGCCCATCATGTATAACCAATCATAATCACAATTTACAATGGGAGCACTCACACTTTAGCACCGACCAGCAGAGGTAAAGTGCCCAGAGTATATAAACCAGCAAAAATGAAGTCCAGCGCACCATCAAAAATACAGGAGGTAGAGGCAAAAAGACCGGGTAAACCATGCCAAGGATGCGAGGTACAACATCCCAAAGCTTCTCTCTTTCTCCTGTTAAATCCAAAGCCTCTTCTATTGTACACAGTATTCCTCAACAATTAACTTTAAGTCTAACAAACTTTAACATTTACATTATCCCTCTTTTTACTCAGATTTCATCATTCAGTTTCAAAATCATGTTGTCAGTTGGTGACACTGATATTGTGAAAACATTATCTAACAGGGCTACTTTTGTCCCGTAATGCTTTTGGAAGTTCATGACGAACATTGCTACTTGGATGAGTTCCAACTGTATAAAGCTTAATAGAAGCAAAATTAACATTTTACTATTTGTAAATCAATCTCCCATTTGGTCATCTGCTTTTTGGACACCTGGCCTAGAGATACCACTGCTTCTGTTGAATCTGCAAGGAACCTGGGTATTCTCTTTGATTATCTCACCTTTGGATCTCATATTTTCTAACTTGCAACCAACTGTTTCAAGATCCCAATGCATGCTAAAGAAAATATTTCCATACCTTCCTGCCTCCTTCATGAAAGCTGTTTCCCTCTTATTATATCTTTACTTGAGTGTGGCACCGCTATAGCCCTCTATCTCTATGGTTATTTCATCCATCACTTACAGTGCAAAACATAGCTGCCTATTGGATGCTTGATTTACCTATGTGCTGATCCATATTGGTGCATCTTAAATGCCATCATTGGCTCCCAATCTGCTAATGATCCGTCTTCAAAGTGTTACTCTTGATTTACAGGGCTATCAAAAAACTCTGGTCCAATATACCTTAAGCATAAATTTCACAGATTCTTGCTCACACTCTGTGATCATCCAATCTCAGCGGATTCAAGTTTCTCACATAGGATGCAGTCACTCGGAAGGTCATTACTTTCCCTTCCTGGTGGTCAAATGCCGAAATAACCTCCCTCCAGAAATGTGCAATGCTCCTGCTAACACCACCTTGGGAAATGACTGAAAACCTGGCTCTTTTCTTAATCCTAATCTGCCTAATTGATTCTGACCATGTCAGTGCCATGAGACTGTTTTCTGTGCAACAGTGAGCTTCACAAATGTATTGCATTTAATTTCTATACTCCAATCCAGAAGAGACAATCGTTTGAGTTCTTCTCTACTATAGACATTTTTACTCTTTGAGCAAAGAATATGTTTATCCTGAGACTTGGAATCCATGTATGAACAGAAGGTGACAAATCATTACTGAGGATTTTTTTGTTGTTGCCCACGCTTGTGTTTGCTAAGCTTTGTGATGCAACCAGTGCCATCCTCAGTGCAACAGTCAGATAGATCTTTCGCCATAAAGTTGTTACAGAGAAGTTATTCCAATGAACAGTGATCATTGGTCCCTACCAGTGGCCAAGCACTTTTCTAAATAATTCTTTAGTAGGCAGGTACAAGTATACATATTTAAGGCAAATACACGTATTTGCCTTAAATATGTATAACAGTCATATCTCATCTACAGACATCGTTCTTAAATAAACTGTGACTTTTGGTGACTGTTGTCCATTAATACCATTTGCTCTAGTCTTTTGTGTGGCAATAAACTAAATGTTGCAGGCATGCATGCTTTCATCTCTGAGGCTCAGTCATATAGCATACTGTACTGCAAAGGGTTCCCATGATGTTCTCTGGTGAGTAAGGCCTCATTTCCATTACTAGATTCTGAATGTAAATAAGTGAGTTATTTCCAATTATGGAGCATCTTACCAAAGCATAAGCTAATAATTAAATCCTATGGGACAAAAGGGAGGATATAACTACAGTCTGCTTAAATTTCCCGGATGATGTCTGTCTTCAGGTATCTGTGTGGTATGTTGAATTCTGCCCTGAATTCATGATTGCTCTTTGGAAGAAAGCATCCTATCAATTACACATTTTGTTCCTTGACCGTGAAGAACAGAATCAGATTGGCAGCATGAAACGTGCCTTTCCAGAAGTGTGTCACTGCTTGGTTATTGTGTCACATGATTTATGGATGTTTCCTAACTTGGTTTCTGCTAAGACACACTTAAATATTTTATCTCACACCAGACCCACATCACAGCTCCTTGCTTCCTCTGTCAGGTGTGCCTTGTTTCTTCCATTCTATATGTTCTTGTCTGACCAGACTATTACTGTGGGTCCAGAAGAAGGGTTTAAATCTGCTTGTTTTAGTTTTAAAAAATAATACCCTTCCTTATGCTTGAATAAGAGGGTTGAGCACTATTGTCCAAGGGCGTTCCTTCACCAAACCGTATGGGAAGTGAAAATGCTGAGAATTATTGCAGCTGGTGCACCGTTTTGCAGATCTCTCAGTAAGCCGCAATTGGGAGACCCTGAAAGAGAACAAGGCTGTATCTCTAGTCTGGGCAGGAAGGAAGCACTAGGTAATTGACTGGTGGAAGTCCCGGGTAAATGACTGTGTCTTAACTCATCTAGTTGCTGTTCATCCTTCTTGTTAGTGACTGGTGAGAGTTTCTAATTGAGGTGTGGAGGTTTCCAAAGTGTCAGAGTTGGTTCACCAGCTGGAGAGTCAACAGAGAAGAGTTCTAAAGTGCCCTGAAGGTCCTGGCCTAGCCAGATCCACACATGTGGATGGGATCAAAGATGATCTACTTTTGGGAAGACCCCAGTCTGAATGCTTCCTGGCGGATGAATCAGACAGTTGGAGATGCATGGGTTCAGTGGTCTGGCATTATGCCAGGTCCAAGACAACAAAGGTCAGATCACCAGGGCTTCCCAAGGCAGCATGATACTTGTAATGTTTGTTTGTCTGAACCAAATGTGAGAAGATTTACTCACATGTAACATTTCACCTATTCTGGTTTCATTTTATGTATGACTTAATACATTTGCAATTGTACATTCATACTTGTAAAACAAGCTATTTTTGCACCTTAGGCCATCTTATTTTCTTACATAGTGTTGCATTATTTATTTTGGCGATTTATAAGCACAATAAAGAACAGTTATTAATCATCCACCTTAATAATGATTTAGTGAATTAGATAAGCATTGGCACATCTTGCCCTAGTTAGCTGCATGGCATAATTTAAATATTTTTGTTAACTGAGTTGCAGAAGTTATACCTACAGTTGGTGCAAGATGTATATGTTCATTTAGTAACCAGGGTTTGCTTTTCTTAAAAATGTTTTCTCGATTATGACAACTTGAACACGCTCCCAATTGCAGATGTTCTCCTTCTAACATTCATCTGATCTTGTATGTTTTTATCTTTGCTATGTAGAGCTCTAATACATCACGTAAGCTAAGAAGAAAGCCTTGTGAACTTGATTTTGAAACAATTAAATTGATCAGCAACGGAGCTTATGGGTAAGTGAAATCAAAGGACCGCATTAAAATGTTAATAATATATATTTTGTGGAACTATTTGTTATTAGTTTTCTCAAAGAGTAAGTAATTGGTGTAAAATCAGTAATGGCACCCAAAATATGGCCACTGAAACCTCATTTCACCTTCTGTATTCCAGACCATTAGCTGTACCTTTAATATGAATGTTGTTGGATTTCTCAGTGGTTATACCTTTGTACATATGTTGTATGTGTATAGCGCAAACATAGCCAAAAGATAGGGGAGCACTATACAGGGCCAAAGACAAGGATACATTCAATGAAAGATTGACCGGGTTAGTTGCACTGAGGAACTGGAGTGTTACTGCGTCGTGATGAAGTGTTCTGCATAGAGGTGTGACTTCAGATCTTTCCTTAATTGTACCAGGGTTGAATGGCCTAGATGAGCGGTAGAAGGCTGATCGAGACCCTGGTCACAGAGATGTAGGAAGTTGTTGCCTTGTGTTTTCTGTTTTGCTCTTTTAATGGGGTTCTGGCTTGAGCATGCCCAAAGCCACCATGGCATGTCAGCCAGATGCCATGGGGTACTGCTAATGATAGATTTGTGAATAATGCTGCTGGTTCTGAAGATGATGCAGGCATGTTAAGAGAGTCAGTCCTACCCTGTGGCAATCACTTTGAAACTTGTGATGTATATGGTTACAAATGATTTCTCAGTGCAAGGTGTATCCTACATTCCCTCTTCTTCATCTGAATTACCCAATACATATGTTTGTTAATACTTTAATTTGTAAGACACAATTTTATTATCGGTCTTTCATAAACCTTTGTGTTTTTAAAGTAACTGAAACGCTTCTTTGCATAGCAGGGCAGGGTTGTTTAGGTGATTTTATGCAGATTTGCATTTTTCCTTACTACTTCAATATGAATATCATTATTGTTAGGATATATGTTAGCATGAAGATAAAATGCTCTAGTTTTAGTGTGCTATCCAATTTGCTGTAGTACCCCACCATACAGAGATGTGTATCCGATCCAGAATTTTGCAAAGTCATTGATTACATAACCATGGTTAGGCGGAAGTATTGTTTTCTGTATGTTTAATATTATATTTTCATTGTATTTCCAATATTTTTTTATTTTTTACTCACCAAGTATTTGCATGGAACTCTGTTAAACAACTATCTAGACCCTCACCGTGTTGATTTCAGTTGGTGTGGACGCGCCTGGGGAGGCAGCTCCCGAACTTCCACAATACAATCACAGTGGTGCAAGCTATGATGTGGTGACAGGGGACTCGCAAAGGTACTGCGAGTGCAGTGGTGTATCTGTGTGGTTCTGATCCTAGGCAAGGCTTCTTTCTCCCCCGAGAGAGCGGCCTAAAAATATTCAGTGTAAGCCTTGCATCTTTCATCCTGTGTCTTTCATTTGTTGCTTCAAGGAACGAGGGAGATCTTCCAGTGGTGTTTGATCACTTTAGAAAATCAGCACTGTGGCAAGAATGAGCAAATCTTGGGGACCTAATGAGACATTTTATTTCCTGGGATATGGGGCACGTGCACTTGACTGTCAGCAGCTCCTTGCTTACTGGTAATCTGAGCTCCCTGGTGTAGGTTTGGGAGACCCCATTAGTTGGAGGACTTAATTGAATTGGGGTGATTTTTATTGTCTTGGCGGTACTTGACTTAGTACTTAGACCTGCTGCAAACAGATCTTTTGCCTCTTTTGTTGCCTTTCCTACATCTTTCTATTTTTGTGCTTTGAATGTGTTCCATCTGCTTCAGCTTGGGCCAGAAAACGCGCGTTGAGTAGCCTTAGAGTAGCTTTTGGAGAGTATTACACCTGCGCCCCAGGTACATCCCAGAAATATATCTTTATTTTCATAACAAATGTTTTTGAATTTCCATGGTACATAAGAGGCCGAAGCCCATTGCATATATTATGAGAACACATCAAATTAGGGAGACCAATAATTACATATATTTACCCATCAAACTAAAAGCCTATTTTAGAGGTCTGGCAAATGAAGAGCAAAGTAGAAGAAAATGCATACTAGAAAATAACAGTGTTGTATTGCATTAAATTAAATGGAACAAGACCGCTACATTTTGTTTCGACAATGTGCTTTACAATAATTTAAATTGTATGGTGCAATAGTTAATACCAGACTTGCAAATAACAAAACAAGAAATCTTAGCGAACAAGTACATGTTTAGAAGACTAAGGGCCAGATATACGATTGCTTTTTTGCGGTCACAATGGGTATTGTGGCTCCTTTGCGACCGCAAAATAGGTCAGCCCAATTTACTAACCCTATTTAGAGAGTTGCTAATCAATTAGCGACTGGCAAAATCGGGTTAGTTACTCGCTATTAGGAAGGAGTGTCCCTTCCTTATAGCGAGTCCATAACCCATGTATGAATTTTTTGCGACTGCGATTGTGGTCGCAAAAGACTTGCAGTTTACAAAACTTCTCAGAAGAGTGGTAAGTGACTTACTCTTTGGGAATGCGTGCTCAAATATTTTTTAAGAGCAGGCAACCTGCCCTTAAAAAATGAAGCTGAAAAGTTTCATTTTTATTTTTTAAATGCATCCTGTTTTCCTTTAAGGAAAACGGGATGCATTTAAAAAATGTTTTTTTTTTAAACTGCTTTATTGACAAAACAGTCTCAGACATGGTGGTCTACTGACCCCTGCAGGCCACCATCCATGGGAGTGCCAGCCATTCCCAATGGGGTCGCAAATTGCGACAGCCTCATTAATATTCATGACCACCTACTAGATCCGATTTTTGCCAACTGGTGCACCTGATGAATTGAATCCCCGGTCCCTGTCCCGTGGTCTGATCATTTTGTGGTTCAGTTCAGTGTCACGTTGCCTCAGTCTTATTTGATGACGAAGACAGGCATTAAGAAACAGCAGAGAAAATGGGCCAAGTTTTCACTGTCAAGTTTCAATTTGGCCCTACAACAGGGCGGGCCACCTGGCGGCACAGATATAAATTCTGCCTACGACGCACTTGACAAACGAATCGTGGAGGCATTAGATAGTAAAGCTCCATGGTCCTTGAGAGCACCTGGTAGACAATCAAAAATCACACCATGGTTTAGTAGTGAGGTTAGAACAGCTAAATCAGCCTTTAAGCGCCTTGAAAGAGCTTGGAGGAGACATTTCTCAGAGCTTAGGAAAATTGAATATAAATCTAGTCTTAAAAAATATCACTTGCTTATCAGGAAAGCGTGGGCCACCTACTATAATGTGATAGGATTTGGACAGCCGGGAACTCTTCAAAGGAACTCTTCACTATCTTTAAAGAGATCTCGTCACTATCAAGAGCCACAGCTCCTAACATTAGCTCAGTTGACTCCTGCAATTTGGTGGCGGACTTCTTCGCAGAGAAGGTGGGAAAGATCTACTCTACCTTCCCTGACACAGCAAGAAACGCGTGTATGGACAGTGAGGGGAAACCCATCATAGCAGAGGCGAAATGTGTCTGTGAATTTGTAACCCCCCCAGGTGACCTACTCAAAGATGTAGCCTCTAGCATCAAGTCAGGCTCACTTAGAGACACTGCCACCTCTAAGGTGCTAAGAGGTAGTCTAGATGTACTAAAGCCTTATATCAGCACCTTCTCAAGCTCTCGTCTACCTCTGGAACAGTCCCCAAAAGATGGAAAGAGGCGATCGCCATCCCCTTAAAAAAGAAACCGAACGTTAGCATGAGCCAACTGGAAAATTTACATCCTATCTCACTGCTGCCTTACTTTGCCAAAATAGCAGAGAAGGTAGTTAACACCCAATTGACAGCTCACATCAATAAACATAACCCCACTCAATCTGGTTTTCGTGCTACATACTCTACGGGAGCGGTACTGCTTCTATCTACAGAAACCATCCACAAACATGTAGATGAGGGACATACAGTTGCCTTAAGTTTTTTTAGACCTCAGTGCCGCATTTGACACTGTTGCCCATCATAGTCTACTTCAGCGCCTTAGGAAAGTAGGTATGGCTGGCTGTGTCATGGAATGGTTAAGGTCCTTTCTATACGACGTAGCTTCCAGGTGTCGCAGGAACCTTTTTACTCCAAAAGTATCAAGCTGGACCAAGGGGTCCCACAGGGCTCCACACTTAGCCCCACCCTCTTTTATCTCTACATCACACCCTTGGCAGAGATTATTGGGAAATTTGGAGACAGCGTTGTGTCATACGTGATGACACACAATTGGTGGTGACCCTTACCCAAGATTCTGATAAGGCAGCTATCAGTTTCTCAACGTGCCTACAAGAACTGGCATCGTGGATGGCTCATAACTGCCTGAAACTTAATGGCAATAAAACAGAGGTACTAGTGATAGGCAAAGCACCCTCAATTTTGTCCTCAGCATGGTGGTCTTAATCGTTGGGACCGACCCCTCCCTTTAGTGATCAGGTAAAGAACCTGGGGATGTGGTTGGATACCAAACTATCCTTTGAAACTCACACCAAGCGGGTGGTGAGAAGATGTTTTGGGGTTCTTCGAGGACTCCGGAAGACCTTAGAAGTACTCCCTGTCACAGCGAGGAAAACTATGGTCCACGCCCTGGTGACATCGTGCTTGTACTATGGAAATGCCCTCTACTTAAGAGCAAATATCAAATGCGTACAGAGACTCCAATGCATTCAGAATGCTGCGGCTCATCTCGTTCGAATGCTTCCTAGGAGAGCTCCCTCTAACAAGGCCTTGGCTTCCCTTCACTGGCTCCCGGTTAGGGAACAAATTCCTTTTAAAGCTTTGTGCGTTAGCCACCGTATTCTACAGAAGAAAGAGCCCACCTATCTGCCTGATCTACTTACCCCGCACGCTCCTACCTGCCGATTGAGATCAAGTGGGACAGGACAGGTTAGCATTCCGATCATCAGAAGAGCTAGGTTGGGATGTCGCTCCTTCCACTTTTTATCAGCCAAACACTGGAATAAACTCCCCGTAGGGCTCCGGCTGGAGTCTTCGGAGACAATTTTCCGAGGAAAGCTTAAGACCTGACTATTTCCATCTGTAAGCCCCCACCGTTTAACCTGTAGCTGCTTTCACCTTAATGCCCGGAACCTGGTCTTTTTCTGCCGCAGCGCGAGGACACACTAGTTGGTGTAGCCAAGTGCTTTATAAACTTGTTTATTATTATAATATTATAGGGAACCGCAAACAGTGTCTGAGACACTGTTGTACATTGGATTTTGCGACTCGCAAATTGGAACTCGCAATTTGTCACAAATTGTAAGTCGAAAATCCAATGGTTATATATCTGGACCTAAACGCTGAACAGTCGTAAATGAATTCGTAAAATTAAAGTTAGTGTGTCAGGTCCTTCAATCCCTCACAAAAATGAATACTGGAGATAAAAGGTACTGGATGAAAATGCTCACTAAATACTCTGGTGTCTCATTCCTGAAATCTTTTCTAACAGATGGAACAAAAACCCAGAGAAAGTATTATAAGCAATCTGTGGTAAATCAATGTGCAAGAATGGTGAACAACACAGGGCGGAGCTCCAGAACATTTTAGTGATTTGCCTAGGACAGAATCAGATGGGAGGCACAGAAGAAGCCTGGACTCTTAACTTATTCCCACTCCAAACTATGGAAAAATCAGAGGATAGTGAGAAATAGTGTTCGAGCGGAGGGATGGATACACTTACCATTGAAGATTAAACACAGGACTACCATAACCATGGATTCATGCTCCATAGTATGACACACTGGCCTCCTCACATAAAGCTGCAGTATGCCAAATTTCGGTGGATGCTCCACTAACCTCATCCAGTAGGACCTCAGGCTCAAAACAATTATCGCATCTAGAGCAGCACCAGACCATAGCAGGGACTCCATGTCGAAGCTACCAAGCCCAGAAGTGGCCTCACCAGTTGCAGTAGGGTTGCTGCCGACATGCACACCAAAGTATCCCACTGCCCAATCGTAAGACAAGCAGAGGGACTGACAAAAGCTGCAACTATTATGCAGTTATTAAAAAACAATGTTAATGTTAATGCCATTTGTAGAGCGCACTGTTACCCAATGGGTGTCCTGGCACTGAAAGATAAGATGTCCTACCGAGGTCTAAGCAGAAGAGAGGGCCGACTAACTGGACTGGAACAGCCACGTCATAAGGGCTTTCCTAAACTCCAGATGATTAATTATGACTCTAAGGTGAAGTGACAAGTCATTCCATGCCTTAGCTGCTCCAACAATAAAACGTCTACCTCCCCAGGTGGATTTTCTAACCAAGGGCACCCGAACCAGTTTCGCTTTGGACGAGTGCAGGGTTCTCCTCGGCACATACCGCTGGAGGTTCTGTCTGCGATGTAGGGGGCCAAGTCCATAGAGAGTTTTATGGACCACGCACAGAGCCTTGAAACTAACCCGCTTCTTTACGGGCAACCAGTGCAGTTATTTTAGCTCCGCTGATATTGAAACATATTTAGATGTTTTAGTTAGCATTCTGGCTGCAGCGTTCTGCAAAAGCTGAAGCCTTTTCAAAAGTCCTTCCTGGATGTTTAAGTATAGACTGTTACAATAGTCCAGTTTGGACATGACTAAGGCAGTGATAACGGTTTTCTGACTATCCGTTGGAAGGAGAGGCAGAATGTTTTTTTGCAGGATCTTAAAGTAAAGGATGTGGATGAGACCACTGCAACCTTGGAAAGAAATGAGCAATACGCTCAAAGAACTGAACAACCATAGACAATGTATCTGAAATACATGCTGCAGAAGAAGGCCTCCAACTTCCTCATATGTGTATTTAAGCAAAATGGCAGTGTTGGCCGCTGTTTGTGCATGGCCGCATAGTTGGATAATCTCACTATTCGCGTAAGCTATTCTGAGCCTGCGGACAGTGTGAATCATTCTGAATACCTTTAACTTTCAGCCTGCCATATGTTAAAAATGTAAGCACAGCACGTCGGGAAGCTTAAAGTCCAGACAGCTTTTAATGCAAAATAGCAGACAGCAAAGCAAAAGATCAAAAGACAGTTGTCCTTTCAACTGACCGGGGCTCTCGCTAGAAAATGGTCAGTTGGAGCTTATGAACTTCTCTTCTTATAAGTCATTGTAGGATGACCACGTGTCAGAATCCCATTCTCAACAGAAACCTATCCAGTGTGCAGGTGTCGAGATCTTCCCTTCAAGGGGGCACAGGACGATCTTGAAGGGGAGATATCATTCATATCCCCAAAAATTCCAATCTTTCTACAAAATATTTCTTCCTTTGCCAGGTTTGAAAACGAGGCTGTGCTTACTGAAAATGTGCAATAAGCAACGTGGCATTAAGTCTCCAGGGCCTGACATGTTTTTAGCATATAAAATACCACGTGAAGCGTCAGGCAAATAGAAAATAACATTTATGTTTGATTTGCAGTAAATACATTCTTGTTTATATATGCGGTTACTAGCCTATTTGTTTTTGGGTATATAGGCATACTACAACATAATTTAAGTGTATTTTCCCACACACACACACAAGTTTTCAAAGCGGGACAAAGGAGGAGTTTCTAAATCCTTCAAAGGCTACCTCCTTGCCTTCGCAGCTGCCTTGAAAACGTTCTCCTATCACTGACTCAGCTCTTGCGTGTCGTGGCTCTGGCCACCATGGACACACGCAGTCTGCGGTTGCCAGTTGCTGTGGATGGTGAGTGGGAGGTACTTTAGGTCTCGCTCTCGAGACCTATTGTCACCGAGATGCCTCTCAAGGGAGACAGACCGGGGCACGCGCGGCGATTCGGGACCGTGGATGCGCACGTACAGGCACACGCGCGCGCACATCTCTTGCTCCACATTCACACTCACGGAAGCACACACACGTGCGCACACACACACGCAAAAGCAGTCACACAGACACACACCCCCACGACTAAGCCCCACTTACCGTATCAGCGGCCTCAGCCGCCACTCCTGACTTCTGCTGCCACCGCTCCTCTGGGCCGGCCATCCACTCCGTGGGCGCATAGGACGGAAGTCCCGCCCCACGACAGCCGTGAGCGTGCACATCCCGACACCGGAAGTTCGGGAGAGTGCACGAGCACGGCTTGTTCCTCTTGTGACTCCTCCGGCGTCTCAGGCAGCCTGCGTTAGTTCAACCACACAGCAGGACAGCCCTGCCTTCCTTCGTTGATCAGCCTCCGGTGTGCAGCTCCAATCTAGCCTGCAGGGGGAGGTTAGCACATGCAGGGGAGAGAGATGCTTGAAACGGCTGCAACGGTTGCCATATCAAAGTTATTGAAAGATCCCAGCTGGCCAGCATTCCTGGTAGAGCCGCTTCCAGTAATCAGGAACTTGGAGCAAGCACAGAGCAGTCTTCGGCAGCGCAGTGCCGTGCCCCAGCAGCAAGCCTCTCATGCCGTCCCGACTCACAGATCAGCGGTCTACCAGTGAGTTACTAAGGCCCTTGGAGTCACCACAACACCCAGTGTGCCTTCTCCATTGTGGCTCTTGCAGTAGTGTTTGCTGGGAGTAGTCAATGGGATACCTACAGACAACTAACACTCAATGTTGAAGTAACAGAAACTAAGCTGATAGGCTCCAAGATGTTGAACCGAGGCTGATCTTTGGATTTTGATTCCTTTAAAGCATACATCTTTCTCAATCACCTGAATGCTCAACCTATGCCACAATACACAAGTCCCCCCAAAAAATGGTGAGACAGCTTAGTCAATGGACAATTGGTGCAACACGATTGCCCTTCACTTTGATAAGTAGAATAGGAAAGAAAGCATGACATTTAGAGTACATTTAGGAACATCCATGCAGAGCACAACCAACATGTGTAATAACAGATATCTCCATTAATCTAGTTTGCAAACTGATACTCTTGCTTTAAGTTATCACATTTTGTCCTTTCATTGAGTTGGGCTGTCATAAGGCGTTGTTCGGGGGTAATCCTCTGGTCAGGGGTAAAAAAAACAGTGCAGTGCCACTGTAAAAGGGATATGGTAAAGGTGCAGTTAAGCTGCTATGTCTGCAGAGCAAGCCTCCCTCTGCAGCAACAGCGTATACTCTGACATGGCATCGAAGGGATTTTCACCCCCTCCCGCCAAAGATGGAACAGAACGAGCAGGAGGTAGTGACTATCACCCTGAGTCTTTGTCACTGAGAAATACTAATTGTCTTCACTCGCACTTCTTCACCATCGACTGACGGTAATGTGACGCCTATGCCTGTGTGTGTGTGTTGCTCTGTGTGTGTGTGTGTGTGTGTGTGGCTCTGTGTGTGTGTGGCTCTGTGTGTGTGTGGCTCTGTGTGTGTGTGTGGCTCTGTGTGTGTGTGTGTGTATGTGTGTGTGTGGCTCTGTGCTTGTGTGTGGCGTTGTGTGTGTGTGGCTCTGTGTGTGTGTGTGTGTGTGGCTCTCTGTGTGTGGGTTTGATGCAAATGCAATAGGTCTCGTATTTGCGAGAGATTAAGCTCTTGGGATTGTAAATGACAATGCCATTTATTTATCTGTTTTCAAAACCAACACATAAATAAAAAGTTTGCCATTTATAATGCCAAAAGCTCTAACTTTTCCGAAGGCGAGACCGTTGCATTGTAAATGCTTGTTTTAGGAGAGTTATTGGGCTATCAGACAGATTCTTAATACGTTTTTTCCCACTTCAGGAAATGGCAGGAGCATCCAATGGCTAAGGAACTCCCTCGCCCTTTTTAAGTTAATTTATCAAGCCAAATCATCCTATTTTATCCAAAATGTAAGTAATGCTCCCAACGTTTTTAATTGAGAATACCTTGGAATCTTGAACCACTGCTTGTCCACTGCTTCAATATGTATTCTCCGAGTTCCAGAGACAGGATTTATAACCGGAATAAAGGCTTGTGCTTAAGAGGAATCGACTACCCTTATGCCAATTCCTAGAACTTTAGCAAAAAGACTTTATCATTTAAGGACAAAGAAACATTGACAACACTTTGGTAAATCTACCTCGTGAAACCCCAGCAGTAAAGAGCCAGTATGCTTTAGAGAGTTAGTGCTTTGCCATGTGACCTCTAGTATTCCAAGGGGCAAACTGACAAAAAGACCAGAGAGTACAACTTCAGAGGAATTAAGGGCCAGTGAAGAGAGATTCTCTATTCGAATCTCAGATTTCTTTGCAGATATCCCAAAACAAGGATCAGAAGATGTGACGACTCCTGGATATATGCAGAAAAGAGAGGAATGTGGAGCTTCTTGGAGGGAGATATGTGCACTGATGGGAACAAATTATAGTTCACAGGTTTTAACGATCCATTCAACTTTCAAGAGATGATGAAGCATGCCACTTTGGCGGGTGAGGGTCCCAAGTCCTAAACAACTGACTCCTGTTTCATTGCAGTGAGGATTTTTATTCACACTAACATAACGGATAGTTAGGAATCTTTTTCATGTCCTACTGTGGTTTTGTTTGATGCAGTAGGTAGAATGTATGGTAGACTGACCACTCAGTAATTATTTTCCTCCGTTAGTTTGATCAAAAAAAATTCCAACATAAAAATTTTGCTTTATATGCTTAGTTTGGGCTTCTCCAACAAGTAGCTTGTGAGCTACTGTTAGCTCTCCAGCTAACTGTAAGTAGCTCTCCGGTGTGCAGCCTAGCCTTTTGTTTGGCTAAAGTAATAAAGGTATACCAAAATTGAAAAGTGTGTATTTGTGACAAAAATGTGTGCATTTTCAGAGCTCGTAAGCTGATGTTTAGGGAGAAATTGATGAATTTCCAAAATATTTGTGATGCGTGATATTTGAGTGATAAACAATGTCACATTTGTTAGACTTCCTAAAAATCTTATGATAGCCTTGGTTCCTCGAGCATCGCCGTTATGGCAGTTACTCATTAACTGTGTAACGACATTCCACAGTGGCAGAACCATTTTTCACATAATGGCTGGCAGGCCTACCTTGTGCACTGAGGTGATCACTGCTGATAAACAAACATGGAATGGCCACTAATGTAACCTTGACTGATACAATTACTATTGCATCACTAATTATATTAGTAGCTTGGGATGATTGTCATTGAACATAAGTAGCTCTTATTACAGAAAAGGTTGGTTACCCCCTAGTTCAAATGTATTCTTGTTGAGGAGGCACAAGAATGTTTCCTGAGTTTTTGTTGTCCATCCCCGAGTTTGTGCTGGTGATGTTTCTGGGTGTGTGATTCACATTTACTTTTTATTTGTCATTCTATAAAGGACAGGAATAAATCTGTATTCTGATCAGACTGGGGAAGGAACCCCCCCAAAATTAATAGGACACAGGGCTAGGGGTATCACTGTGAGATATTAGGTACATATATATACCTTAGGTCTACATGGCACACTTTTACATGTACTTGTATTTTTAACTAGGTTATTTCTGTGGTGTGGTGCAGCATGTGGCATTTCGTCCCCTAGAAGGGGTCTTCAATCTGTGGGGCGCGACCCCCAGGGGCGTCGTGGAGTCCAGGGAAGGGGGTCGCAGATTGTCATTTTGCCTTAGTGGCGTTGGGCTGATTGAGGGTGCTAACGGCGGAGGCCTAATTCAAACTGAGGGGTGAAAAACAACAAAGCCTCATTAACAAGTAAAAGGTCTTTTAAAGACCTGTTAAGTACTGGGATGCGGCTTTGTGTGTGTCCCTGAAGGTGTTTAAGCCCGGCTCACATACACGAGGAGGGGAAGGGATGGGGGGCAGGGGAGGGTGGCTGGGGGAGGAGGCTGTAGGGTAGGCCTTTGAGTTCAATGGACTTTGCGCGCCTGGAGCTGTGGGTCCTGCCTGTAAAGCACAAAGCACGAACCCTCATACCTGGCACCTGTGCAGGAGAAATGTGCCTGAGAGTCTGTTCTTCAGGTGAGATGTTGTTACAGCCTGTCCGCCCCCTGCCCCCAGCAGGGAGGCACAGAGATGCCCTCCCATGAGAGAAGAAGAAGGAAGAAGACGCAGTGAGATATTGACCCCCCTCCCTCCGTGTCCCCCTCCCCCCCCCCCCAGGAGAGAGGCACAGAAAAGGTGGGTGGATGAATGGATGAAAGGGTGAATGGATGAAGGATGGATGTATGGATGGACAAAAGGTTGCATGGATCACGATGGATGGATGTGTGAAAAGGTGGCCGGATGAATGATGGGTGAATGGATGGATGAAAGGGTGAATGGAGGAACTGGTGAATGGATGAAGGATGAATGTATGGATGTAAGGATGAAAGGGTGGATGGATGAAGGATGGATGGATATATGAAAAGGTGGGTGGAAGAATGATGAGTGGATGGATGGATGGATGAAAAGGTGGATGGATGAAGGATGGATGGATGGATGGAAGGATGAAACAGTAGATGGGGGAAGGATGGATGGATGTATGGATGGATTAAAGGTTGCATGGATGAATGATGGATGTGTGGAAAAAGTGGGTGGTTGAATAATGGGTGAATGGATGGATGAAAGGATGGATAGATGAAGGATGGATAGATGAAGGATAGATGGATGGAAGGAAGGATGCATGGATGAATGGTGGATGGATGGATGGATGTGTGAAAAGGTGGGTGGATTAATGATGGGTGAATGGATGGATGAAAGTGTGGATAGATGAAGGATGTATGTATGGATGGAAGGAAGGATGAAACACACACATACTGCAGCCAGACATTTGCGTTGTGAGGTGATGGGCAGAGTTTATTTTTCCCTTTGCTTTTTAGAGAGACTAATCATATTGTGCATTAATGAATCTGAATTGCCGTTATTTAGTACATTGGTAAATCCTGCTCATTAGCGAACTTGCATCTAATGCGGTAGAAAATCTATCTCACACGGGCTGCTAGGTGCACTGTTGGACTTGTTTAAAAGCTACTTCTTGACAAAGATGGACATTTGTCTTTGTGAAATTCATTATGACTTCCTAAATGGAGTATAAAGATCTTTGATGTGATCAGCCAGCAATGGTAGGAGCTACATAATTTCCCTGACTCTTGTGTACAGCGTGCTTTAGGGTACGCAGAAATTTTTAGACGGGTCTTGATATCTGGGGCTCCACAGAGCAGGCACTCATGATACCACTCAAGACTCTGTAGTATGAGGTCCATAAGAGCTGTTGAGCCTGTCCAAAATCAGTTATCAGTCATGCAGGGCTTCAATTAACTCTTCACTCAGATACTTGGTTAAGGTCACTGATCATCAAGAAGTTCTAATGCCCTACTAGCTGAACCAAAGTATTTAGAGCAAAGTTGTGTATAATATTATACAACAAAGCATGCTTATGATTGAAATGATCTCTATCACTTTGTGTTAAGTTGCACAGATATGGCAAATGGGCTGCAAAACAAAACTTCCATACTGTATAAATTGTTCTACTTTCTTTTAGAGGCCTCCAGACCCAATGTTCTACATTCATAGATTAGGAATGTTTATGTTTGGAACTTAATTACCTCATTACCCACTTCTCTATCCTCATTAGCAACCCTCCAATATTTCAACTATCACTTATTAGGTTTATTCCCTCCGTTTTCTCAGTTATCAAACATTGGGGATTATAAATTGGGGTGCTAGCGATTTTGGTTTACTCACATATCTTTGAGCCAGGAAACCTAGCCATAAAAAAAGCTGTCGGTATTACCATCCCAGTCCCTGTAATTTATGGAAATATTTGTAATGCTCCACTGAAAAAAACACTCTCTGTAACCTAAACACTGCATCGACAATTAATTAACCCTGTTACTTGACATTTCTGCAGGGCCTGGAAAAATGTAAATTACTATTTGTATATATATTTTTTTTAAATCTCAGTAAGGTGTTTACATGTGTTGCATTGATGGGATCAAAGTTTTTCTCATTACATGTAAGAAACAACAATGGTTGGTATAGCACTCAGTGATATAATGTTATAGTAAAATGCGGAAGTAATATAGCAAAAATATAAGTGGTTGTTTTATATGGAATACAATCGATTTCTATGTTCAACCTTTTTTTGATGACAGCTATTGTAATGTGTTTTAAATAATGTTTTATGTGATTTTATACTGCAGGTGAGACTATTTGTATCACAATTTATTTTAAAAAGGACAGATATCGTTTCAATAAACATGTCTCACAGTGTGGTTGGTAAAAAAAAAAAAGAGACATTTGAACGCATTGCATCGACCTGCAAAATAAAGCCATTGTGTCTGATGCATGCGCCAATGTTCCAGTCCAGGCCAAGCAAAAGAAAGCAAACAGTGCTCATCTGAGCCCCGCCTCCCTTTCTGCCCTTGCAATCTCGGAGTCTGGGGGCCGCAGAGGGCAGGCCAGGGGTCGTAAGGGGCATGATGCCAACTGAATTCCAGGAACATGAGAGGTCGGGGGCTGCTGGGGGGTGCCGTTGTGTAGTGCCCCCTGCACACACACAACCCCTCACAGCAGACAGCGCCTCCCGGACTCATCTTGAGCGACTTTGGGGTGCTGCTGCTCCCCGGGCGCCCAGTCTCTCAAGGAGTCGCACCCCAGGCCCTGCCTTCGGACATTGTATTATGTTGGCTCACGATTGTCATTTTTGCGTCATTTACTGTAACGTTTGCTTTTGTATTTTGCTCACTTGTAATGTTCTCATGTATCAGTTCTGTTCCTATTGTGAAGCGCTCTGACACCTTCGGGTAAAGTCCGTGCTATATAAAAACGCATAAATAAATAAATAAATAATGATGAACTCACTTTTAAGGTCTCGCCTGCCAACCCGCTTGTGAGAGATATAGAGGGGCACCAGAAAATCCTACCAAGAGGGCTTTGGAATGCAGATTTTGGCCAGTGCATGTGCGACGGGCGCGCGCGCGCTCGCCATTTGCTCCCCCACTTCCCCCATCAAACTTGAAAGGAAGCCGCTCGCACACCATCATTTGTCTGAGCCTCGGCATCAGACTTCAAAGGCTGACGCCCCCCCCCCGCCACAGCAATGCAGAGAGCTTGTTTATTTAACTGTGTTTTGGGAACACTCGCTTTCTTTGGTGAATTAGTTTAGTAGTCCCTCCTTAGACCCTCCTTGTCTACAGTTGTATCCTCCCATAGGAACTGCCTCTGTTATAAGTGACCTTACTCTGATTTGTTTTATTTTCAATTTGACAGCGCTATTTTGTTAGACTTTTCTTAGCTGGTATGGCAGACATGACATCTGCCAACTTCCCCGACCGTAAAGTATTTGCCGACACGATAGTTAAGAACTTCACAGCATTTGTTTATTATTATAGGTTATAGGCAGAACAGCTCCAGACTTTAGCGAGTGTATTTCCACGAGCATAAGCGCCATGATAGTTACGGACTTCACAGCATTTACATCATAATTTTTTAGCTACTGTTGAAGGCAGAACAGCTACTGACTGTTCTGAGCGCATTTTCATGAGTATGTTAGATTTCTTTTCTTCTATTTATTATTTCACCTCGCCGTCGCTCCCCACTCTCCAGGGCAGAAGACGCTGCCTCAGAACCCTGCCAGGGCTGCAGCTGCTCGGCATGGTGTGCCCGTGCAGACTCAACCCACCATACCCCGAGCTCTGGATTTTCAAGCTGGTTTGCAGGAGGGATTTGCTTCTTGCCCCGAGCCTGCATCCTGGCTGGGACTGCCTGTTTCATTAAACGTTAGGCATATTTACTTTTTAGCAACGGTGTTTGCACAACACACATGCAGCACTGCAGTGCTGACAGGAAAGGGTTTCTTTTTGTGGTGATGCGACAACACTTCGCTGTCAAGTGACAAAGAGCGCCCAGCTATGCGGTGCTAGCGCCCACATTTATGTTTAAAATCAAGTTTTGTTTTTTGACTAGTTTACAATAATGTTTGATAATATCACTGCATGAATCTTAACATATATTGTATTTTACACATTTTGCAGAGCCCCTGTGTTATGTTTAGGGGCTGGGTTATGCTCTGCGCACACAAGTAAATTATTTCCTACAAGTAAATTTTTCTCTACTGTTTTGCTTCTAATGCACCATACTTTTTGTTTAATGATTTTATCCCTAATGTCTGCTTTGCTTCGTGGCCCTGACTCAGAAACCAATGTTGTTGTGTTGTGGCTGAGCCAATTCTTTTAAATTTTTCAAGTAAGGTAAACACCGTAATAGCCCGATATAAATATTAGTCGTGTAAAAAGAAAAAAAAACATTGATACCTTTTGTTAGGCTACACTTAATTTTGGTAGGTCATTTTAAGTAGTTTTATTCCTCCATTAATAGCATTAACCACCCAAAGCTTTGGTTATTTATTTGTTTCATGTTTGTGTTAGGATCGATCTATTAGTTACTTAAAATGTAAAGATAATTTATAACGAACATTTTATTGTTGTGCATTAGGATTTCCACCACCACCACCACCATGTCCACCATCACCACATCCACCACGAGGCCACTACCACGTCCACCACCACGTCTATCTCCACCACCACCACATCCACCACCACGTCCACCACCATGTCCACCACGTCCACAACATCCACCATGTCCACAACGTCCACAACATCCACCACGTCCACAACAACCACCACGTCCACAAGCCAACAACTCCACCACCACCACGTCCACCACCACCACATCCACCACCACCACCACATCCACCAAAACCGCATCCACCAACACCGCCAAAACCACCACATCCACCACCACCTCCACCGTGTCCACCACCAACACCACCACGTCCACCACCACATCCACCACCACATCCTCCACCACACCCATCACCACCTCCATACCTCCACCACCACGTCCACCACCACCTCCACCACCACCTCCACCACCACCTCCACAACCACCACCTCCACAACCACCACCTCCACCACCACCACATCCACCACTACCTCCACAACCACCACGTCCACTTCCAGTTCCACCACCACCACGTCCACCACCACCACATCCACCACCACCACATCCACCACACCACATCCACCACCACCACCACGGCCACCACCACCAGAAGGCCAGCTCACTCTATCTATCGCCCTCACTCTATCTATCTATCACCCTCGCTCTATCTATCGCCCTCGTTCTATCTATCTATCGCCCTCAGTCTATCTATCGCCCTCACTCTATCTATCGCCCTCACTCTATCTGTCGCCCTCACTCTATCTATACATCGCCTTCCCTCTATCTATCGCCCTTCCTCTATCTATCACCATCCCTCTATCTATCGCCCCTCACTACCTACCTATCTATCTGTCTATCTATCTATCTATCTATCTATCTATCTATCTATCTATCTATCTATCTATCTATCGCCCTCTATCTATCGCCCTCCCTCTATCTATCACCCTCTCTCTATCTATCGCCCTCTCTCTATCTATTGCCCTCCCTCTATCTAGCTCCCTCACTCTATATATCTATCGCATCACCACAGCATCACTCAGCACCACCACATCCTCACTTAGGGGCACCACAACATCACTATGCGCTACCACAGCATCACTGAACGCCACAGCATCTCTCGAAGCCACCACAGCATCAATATGTGCAACCATTCAACAACAACTGGCTCAAATATGTTCTCTCAATGTTTCAAGCTTTATTACAAATGTCACAAAAAGATGTTAATATTTCACTTCGGTTCTTGTGTTTTCGTCACAATAAAATACATTGAACATAATCTTCACAAAAGTTATTTACAAAAGTTTAAGCTATTGGCATTATAAATTACAATAGCTTTTATTTAAGTATTAATTATTAAAAAAAAATAAAAGCCATTGGTATTTGTAATATCAATACATCTAAGTCACGTAAATACAACACATATTGCATTAGAAATGCTATAGGTGTCACATTTGCGAAAGTTAAAACTATTGGCATTGTAAATGACAAAGCTATTAATTTAGCTATTTTCAAAACCAACACATAAATAAAAAATGTGTCATTTACAATACCAATAGCTCAAACTTTCCTAATGCGAGTCCTATTGCATTGCAAATGCTTGTTAGATATTGCAGATGATGAATATGATTGGAGCGGGAGTGGTGTTCTTTCTTTTTAGTTCTTCATCTCCTGTCACAATGCCACTTAGAATTCTGATAAAGTAAAGTCAATGTCCTCAGCTGCATTTTCCCTGAAAGCCATAATCTGCCTTCTGACCATTGTGGAAACTTTGTTTTTTCCCAGCAACTGATCCTTCGGATTGGACGTGCAAGTCCGGCTGCATGTACCGGACAGCGCAAACACCATGTAACAATTTCCTTCCCTTTTCTGACCCAGAAATGTGCCTCTGGGCAGTATAGTACATGTTCTGAGATTCTAACCCTAAAGTGTGTCTTCTCTGAGAATACACATTTGTAATGCTACCTTTTTTAATCTACTGCTTTGCTTATTCAATACATTTTACACCTGACACATTATCGAATCTGGTATGTTAAATGATAGAAAAAGGTTTCAAAACGTAGGTAGAAAAAGGTTTCAAAACGTAGGGCCTCATTATGATGGCAGTCGATATTGCCTCTGACAGGTGTCTGATCATCGATATGTTGGCTATCCCACCTGCCCGACTACAATTCGAATGCTGTACAGGTGGTCATGAAACTGCTCTTTTCCATTGTGTCTTGTGCTGCGGCAGTAAAAAAGGGTGACAGTAAAAAAGGGCTGCAGCAGGAAAGGACTGCATGAAACCTAACATGTGGAGGTGAGGAGTATAGAATGATTATCGAAACTGGAAGAGGAATTGTAGGTATTTGGTGGGTTTTGATGCTCACCATACACTCCCAAAAGGATGAAAAATTAGGAAATGGTGGCATGCAGAGGTTTGGGAGAAGTGGGTGGGAACCAGGAAAGTAGAACCAGGGTGGATCTATAATAAAAGTATCTTAAGAAATGTCTTTTCTGAAGAAAAAAAGGAGGATTCTATTGAAGTCTTTCTTAAGGACTGGAATCTATAAATTCTATAAATCCCTGGTGTCCTCTAAAACATACAGAACCGATCAACCATTTCCACAAATTCTCCTAGGAACATAAACCCAGTTAATCTTACATTTTACACTGAATTGAATAGACAATGAGTGGATTGTGGAAAAAGTTTCATAAGCAATCTTTGTGCCATAGGTCTAGCAAGGCTGGTTTGAAATGTGCCCCGTTTTGAAGGTTAATATTGCAAGCTGTCCAAATACAGGACTTCTGTTGTATTATATTTTCAAACGGTTCATTCGTGTTTGACAGCTTTATTTTTAAGGTTGTCCATATCGGAAGGTTTTATGCAATAACATGGTCCTTACATATTGAAAACGTGAGCACGTGATTTATATTGAATTTTAATGGATTTTTGTAGCTTGGCATTTCATTAGTTTTGATTAAAAGTTATGATTATCTTGGTTTCCTAAAGTTTTGAGTGAATGCTTGTGCATACCCCTTCTCAAATGGCAAGGAAAAAGTAATTTGTGCCATAATGAAATGCATGTCTTCTAAATGAGGTAGACATGGCACTAGGGAATTGTAGTGAATATTCAAGAAGTTAAGCAAGCTCTAAGCTTGAAGATACATGGCATGGTAAAGCTAATTCATGAGTATTTTGTATTCGCCTGAAATGCCCAGAAACAAATTTCGAATGTAGGTTTTCCATATTCATGTCTTTCCATCATACAGAGACTTAATTTCTACATTAATTTTCATTTATTTGGCCTGGTTTTGTATGAAGCGAGGCCTCTGTACCTTCTGGAAGCTAGCTGGTATTAACCCAGTATATTACAGCATCTGATCTATGTTTGGACATAGTCTTTTTACTAAGTTGGAATTGGGATATTGTGTTGCCTAATATATGCAAGAATATACTTCCTTAATGAGATCAGTAAAAATGGTATGTTTTGTAACAAAATTCTTGTCATCACTTACACATGTATGTGCAGGTTAATCAGTCTAAACTGTGAACATTGCCTCCTCTTCTGTCCTTCATCACACTTTTAAAATATTGGACCCACAGACTGTAATGGCAAAGAAATAGACTCCGACAGTAAAGGCCACTAAAAGGTATCTTCAGGAGAGAAATAAATCCTTGAAGCACACGCTGAGGTTAAGTGATCTTTCATGGATCCAACATATTGCCATGTTGAGATGTGCTTTCAGCTGCTCAGTAGTGTCCTGTCTGCAACAATGTCAGAATATTTAGTGCAGCTACTATCAATCTCTCTACATTTGATGTCTTAGTCGGACCACCAGCTAAATTAGCTTCTGGTGACACAATTTCAAGACTCTGTGCATGGCCCTCTAAGCATTATTTGCTTGGGGGAATGCCCTGTTCTATACTACTTGTCTCACTTACTCCTGCATGTAAGGTACCTGTTGTTTTGAGTCCTGAGTTTGACCCAGAGTTTCTTATGCATTAATAGAGATTATTTCTGGTCAGTACCTAAAATTAGTTTACACCGTCTATTCTTAATGCTGTATCATGTGCTTAGTCACCAACATGACTGTACACCATTTGAGCAATTTCCATTTACAGGTACCAGAGTCCACACCTCACCCTTTCACATACACCTAACTACCCATCTGGTGCCAAGAAAGGAAAATAAATTAAAACAATTAGAACAATAAATACACCCTCGCCTTCCCGTCCAATATGACAGAGAAGGGAGGCTACACAGACATTGGTAAAATCCAAAACTTAGGTACTAGATTAGTAACTCTCACAAGTTAATGGAAAATGTTAGTACTCTTTTTTTTCAGACATTTAGTATATACTAAGGAAGATCTTTTTTTATTTATCACATTTGGCATTTAGTTTCTTCTTAGCCCCACTAGGGGAGGTGTGTTGCACTTGTGTTGTAGCACAGAAAGTATGGACGCTCCAAACCATGCAGTAGTAAATGTTCTTTTCCGCATCTTCCTTTCCTTTTGCAAAAGAGTACTTACAATCCACTCATTGCAGTAGATCCAATCTCATCATGACATATTGATTTGTTTTATGCTGATGCATGTACATCTATATAAATGCAAACTGTGCTACTGTCAACACCCACCGGTGTTGAGTTGGTTCGCATCCTTTCTTGCCAAACGCTCTCAAACCATCTGGTCGCCTTCTTTTTCGGTGGCGATCCCTCTTTTGAACGTGGGGGTGACCCAGAGCTCTATTTTGAGCCCCTCACTTTTTAATTTGTACATGGCCCCCCTGGCCCCTCTCGCTGAGAAAACTGGCGCTACAATAGTGTCATACGCTGATGACACTCAGCTGCTGTTCACCTGCAAGAAGGGAGTCGAGTTTGATGGCAACCTAATTAACACCCGTCTGTCCAAAGTTTTCTCCTGGTTGAGCCACAACCATTTAAAATGCAATTCTGAGAAGCCTGAGATCATTGTTTTCGGGCCTCAGCCTCTGGATATTTGGCATGAATGGTGGCCTGAGAAAAGTCGCCCCCTGTGTCTGCCGTTTCTACAGTGAAAAATTCGGGAGTTAAGCTGGATTCCGCTCTTTCTTTGAAGGCCCAAGTACACTCGATAGCTGGGGTATGCTTTGGGTTGCTGAAAATGCTGCGAAATTTCCTGCCGTTGCTTTCGATTCCAATACAGAAGACAGTGGTTCAGGCGCTGATAATGTCCAGAATGGACTATGTTAATTCCTTGTATCTCGGTCTTCCTGAATATCTTCTGGGCCGACTACAGGTGATTCAGAACTCAGCGGCCAGAGCCATTTCCTTGACAGGTCCTAGAACCCATACGTCCCAGCTTTTGTCTTCATTGGTACGGAAAATAATTCAGTTTAAAGCCCTGTGTCTGGTTTTTAAGGCTTTCCATAAGATCGGAACCCCTTATCTTAGAGACAGAATTCAGCCTTATTTCCCTCAGCGCACCATGAGATCCTCATCTCAGCTTTTGATTATCACTCCTAGGGTGCTATGTGCTTGGATAGGGGGCAGGTCTTTTCATGCACCTGCTTCACGGCTGTGGAACAGCCTTCCACTTGCAATCAGGCAGAGTCTGGATTTTTTCAGAGCTCAGAGCTCAGAGCTCTGAGCAGCTATAAGTCTAAAATTTGAAAGGGGAACTCTATGCGGCAGGTATTGGAAGAGACGGCAGGAGGCTTGAACGCCAACATTTCAGTGAGTAACGGATTTGGAACGCTGGTCGTTCGTATTCACATTCACATTCATTGTGAACAACATTAGGTTTACACAGATTATTCAGCTTAATGGACAGTGTAACTTTGTAGTGTCACCGACACGTTGTGTATATTTTATGGTACATCGGCAGTCATATCGTTATGAACCTTAGATGGTTAACAAAGTTAGTTTTATGATACATTTTTTGATTTCCGGATAATTAGTCATGTAATGATGGTGTATATACATATATTTTTCAAATTAGATGAACACAGCTTTGGGCTCATTATGTATTCTTTGTTCTTTTCATAGAGACCCCCGACGAAGGGTCCATTTGTACCCGAAATGCTTTGGGTTAATGTGAAATGTTGAAATAATGGAATCTGCTAATAATTGAAAAAATGAATTTAATGAGAAATTATCATTAAAAATTGCACAGAAAAGATGGCATAAAGGAAAACGTGTTTAAGGATTCTTTATTGAACTATGATGACGTGAAGAAGAGGACTGATATTGGTCCATGAAAAAGTGTGCACACCTTGAACCTGAGAGTAGTACCCCTGCTCTCATCTATCTCAATTTACTTGACGGTGTTCCTAGACAAAACACTTAATGAGGGAGTAGCACAAAATTAAGAAATTCATGAAAATTGATCAGAACTAGAAGTATAAAAGTGTGCAACTGCTGGTTAAAACAAGATTTACTAGAAGTTTATGAACCATGCAATAAACAGAAGAGTGCTGTACAACGAAGGGGAAGAGCATGGTGGGTGAGTGATGATAGGAGAGGAGTGAAGCATGGTGACCCGAGGCCAAGGTTTTGGGAGACAGGACCTGCAAATTTCATAATTTAGGTCCCGATTTATATCTTGTCTGAGGACCTGACAACCAAATTTTGAAATGTCTGTGTGCCCGGCGGACATTTCAAGCATTGACTGGAACTGCCGTCGAGCCAATTCCTGCCTATGTATTATAACTTTTCTGTATGGCTCTGTCAAAGATAATTGAGCCATATGGCAAAGTTAAAATTTTTCTTTCTTCAAAAACAAAACTGCAAAGCGGGATTTTGTTTTGAAAAAAAATTCAAATACCCCTTTCACTATGGGAGTTGGCTCCTATGGCGAGGGGGCAATTTGCAGCTTGCACTGCCCCTTACCTTCAGGGTTTTCCTGGCAATGATCGGCAGCGTGAAGAATCGGGGTTTAACCCAGCGGCGTCAGGGGCACGCCTAAGATCTTCGAGTTCTCCTGTCTTGGTATACAGAGACAAGGAATACTTCTGGATGGCATCAGAGACCAAGTTTATTAGCTGCAGCTAGTAACAGTGATCCTAGAAATACATCACGGTGTAAATTCTCAGGAGACTGCTCATTTTACTAAGGCTAGACGTCTCCTTTTATACCCAATATTCACATTATAAACGTACACCCACTGCACAAAATTCTAGCCAATAAGGTACATTTTCAAACAAAGTATCAAATAACAAAAACTCAATTTACAGTATCCCAACCCAAAAGTTAATTATTAGGAATGTCCCAAATTCAATCTCCACAAGCTGGACAAACCTATAATTGAAAGCATAACCCATGTAATGAAGAAACATAAAAAAGAAACGGTACCAGATGCTGAACAAGATAAGGCATGTGCAAGGAAACTAAAAGTTAATGATGTCCTGAACATTGATTGGCAATCTCAGACAAAGATCGATCAGGGAAATTGGCTTTGCGAGGTCAGTTTAAGGTGAAGAGGTCAGTTTCTTACAGTTCATTTCAGAGTCAAAAAGAAACCTAGTTAATGTATACATGAACTAAGAAGGGCAGGCCACTTTGTTCGCCAGGCTACGTTCACAGGCCTACGTGAGGGCAACACAAAATGGTGGCACAGAACAAAATGGAGTCAGACTCGAGAATTACAAAACCTCAAGTGACAACTGACATGTATGTCCGCCCATCTAAATTATATGCGTGGACATACAAATGACCTTCCGACGACCCTTACTCGGTCGGGTTGTTGGAAGGGTGTAACCAAGACAGAGGTAAAGTGGTCAGAACCATCGTAACACTAAAGATCTGCCAATATATAAATCCTGCAGTCTGGCCATTATTTTGGCGGAAAGGGTACTCCATCGCCTTTCCAATTTGAATTAGTTGTGTCACTTTTAGGTGAAAACTACATTTGGATACTGATTCTGTCACTCACTCCCTTTTTTCAAGCCTCTCATCAGGTTCCTTCGCTCTCGCAGAGCCCACAAGCTCTGCGAGAGCGAAGACAGTTGATGCAATGTTTCTCACTGTAATAAATGCAAGGTTTATCATTGAAACTTTGAATCTTCCAGATATGTTGACTCACTCAGAGTCTTTTCCACTGTGGTCCCTCTGGATAACTGAGTCCTATTCATTTGTGTGGACTGATATTATATAAATGTGTATTGCTGTATTCAAAGGTTGCATGTGATTTCATAGAGAAACAAAATACTATTACTGGTAAACCATTTCATCTAAACTGTTTAATAGAATTTTGAGAATTAATTGTATTTACCTTTTTGTTGAAACAAATTCATAGAATGTCTTTTTGGTACAAAACAGGCTTTCAAATGATTAATTGTTAAGTGTAAATACAATGGTTGCAGGTCTTACTTTTAGAAACAATTTAGTTATATTTGTTTTAGTGCTTTACTTCAGGGAATTTCTTCGGATGCTTTTAATTCATTGATCCCTCACTACCCCTAAACAACATCAATCCTTGCCCCAAAGACTAATCACCACACCTAAACTACACTCATCCTTGAAGCCTAAAAGCCTTTTCTACCCAAACATTCCACCATCCCTAAATCTTAAGGGATGGCCACCCATTCCTGAACCATAAAACCCTTTCTAAGCCTATACCCCACCCATCCCATACCCCTTAAAACATGAGTACACCCAAACTCAACCTATCCCTGAATCCTAAAAAACCATAACCACTCTCAAACATCAGCCATCCATGACACATGGAAACTCCTCATCCCCCTAAACTTCTCATCCCGAACCCTAAAAACGCTTTGCTTCATCTCCACTCCACCCATTCATGAATCCTTCAAATGCCTCATCATCCTAAATGCCACCCCATCCTTTACCCCAAATCCTCCTCACCTCCCCAGCCCCTACCCATAATGGAACCTTAAAAACCCTCCCCAACACTAAAATCTGCCCTTCCCAACACTAAAATCTGCCCTTCCATGAATCCTATAACCCCTCAACACCATTACCCTCCACCGATCCCTGAACCCTAAAAACCCCTTTCTATGCCAAACTCAAATTATTCCTGACACCTAAAAAACCCTCATCCGAAGCATTTCCCATCCCTGATACCAAAACCCACAGTAAGCCTAAACTCCACCCAAGTTTATTGTAATTTTGAACTTTTCCTTAAAATTATCTTTTATTTAAAATGTTTCCTTTATATTTTCATTTTGTTTTTGAATATCCTTAATATTGTCTTTCCTTAAAATAGACTTTCCATGATTTTGTTTCGTCCAATGTGGTTTCTCTGTTTTCGTTTTCCACTTATTCACACACATCAATTCAAACATCTCCAGATGACAAGGGCACGAAAAATACAGGATGCTATCTTAGAATGAGGTAGTGTGAAGATATAAAGATGTTCAAGCTATTACTTCTGATTTGCTAAGGAGTTGTCACTTGTGATCATTCTATGATGAATCTGCAGTTTTAACTAATTTGTTACGCAAGAGTTATGAATAAGAAACCCTGGATTCTGGGGGTGACCAAGATTTTTGGGAGATTTGTGAGCTAACTTTGATTTTGTTGCTCAATGGATTTCAGATTTTTTTTCTATTCTGTAATATCTTTGCATTTGAGCCTTTATGGCATTTATACTGTTTCGCTTCATTTTGAGATATTTATAATAAATCCTTTAACTTTTCCTTCAGGTCTAGAACTCAGTTATTGAGCAGCCCCAGTTACTTTTATCATACTCTGCTAACTGATATCGGAGGGGGGGGGGGAATACCTTTTTACACGGTAATTTTCCATGGCAGAAACGTATGAGGTAAAAATTGTAAGGTTTTTAAATTTGGGGTTGTCCTAAAATATTGGTTGATGGTTTTTGCTCCTATAGATCTTAGTCGCCCTTGTACATGTTACCCAAAAAAGATAAATTCTGATATGAGGGTTCACTAGTCCACACTCAGTACTCATATAGCTGAAGATATGCACAATATGCTTCACAAGGGGTATGGAAAGTGCTACATAAATACCATTCCAGCATGTGATTGAACTACAATACTTAAAGTACTTTGTTTTAACAACAACAAAGATGTTTCCAACTGTATGTGCTCAATTAAAAACAATGGGCCATATGTATCAACACATTTCCCCATAGACACAGAATGGGCAAAAACCTTTGATACATCTGGGCCAATGAATCTCATGTTTGTCTTTTTTCTATTTCTCGGCTCTTGTTTTCAGTGCTGTTTACTTTGTGCGCCACAAGCAAACGAGACAGCGATTCGCCATGAAGAAAATTAACAAACAGAACCTGATCCTCAGAAACCAGATTCAACAAGCCTTCGTGGAGCGAGACATCCTCACCTTTGCCGAGAACCCATTTGTCGTCAGCATGTACTGCTCATTTGAGACAAGGCGCCACCTTTGCATGGTTATGGAGTATGTAGAAGGTGTGTGGAAGCGGGGATGGTTTTATGGTTTCATGTGTTCAAGAGAAACACAGTGTACTTAGCCTCTGAAAACGGCGAGGGCTCTGTGATCGCTATATACCTGAAACCCAGCAACGTGGCTAGAAAAATATTTGCACTTATAATAACACCGGATTTCTAGCACATAGTTTGTCTTGCTGTAATAAAGGAAACCATTCACTCATTTTAAGTTTGCTTTATACAATAATAGCAGCAGAAGCTTTCAGCATTCAGTGCTAATATTCCTTTTTGTGTCCATATGACCTATTCATCAGTACCATTTTCAATGTCAAATGGGGTGTTTTCTTTTTAGAGTGGTTTGTCCAGCGTTATCATACTGTCTAAGGGCAGCACCAGAGCTCTCACTACTAGTCAATTCAGGAGGATTGTTATTTGAAAGACTGAGAGTTACCAAACAAAAACTCAGCAATATCTTAAGGCATAGTAACACAGTGGTCAGGGGGAAAATTGATGATATTGGGTGCTCTT
Source organism: Lissotriton vulgaris (assembly GCF_964263255.1). NCBI lineage: Eukaryota > Metazoa > Chordata > Amphibia > Caudata > Salamandridae > Lissotriton > Lissotriton vulgaris. Next base: position 479,865,042 of record NC_141689.1, read on the forward strand.
TGATGTGCTGGTTGATGCAGTTAGTATTCCCTATGAACAGGGTTTTAGTTGTCTGTCTTTATTTTCAGTAAATTGTAGTTCGAGTGGAAGGTTGTTACTTTGTTTGATTTTGATGCAGACAATGCAACAAATACAAATCTTCTTGGTCGCACAGGATAGTGATTATTGTAACAGTCTGTTGTAAGTGCATTTGTTAGCCAAACTGGTGGGCTTTTATTGTATCCATAGTAAAAGTATTAAGAAATTAGGGAACTCACAGAATTCCTGTACTTTAGACTCTAGAACTGAAGGGAGAAAAAGAGATCCATGTTGCCAAATCAATGAGACTTCTGTTGTTTTTATGATGGGCTTTGGTTGCTGGGTCACTGAACGCAAGGAGCCTTTACATTCACTATAGCATTTTAGCGATCTCTGCACTTGTTTGACGCCGTACATTCCTACTCCATAAGAAATGTAACATGTCCTTTATTGATGAAAGAAAGTTTAGTTAGCAATCTTCATTTTATTTCTAAATTGTATATGTATCTTGTCATTCTATCAGATTCTTGTTTAGATGTCTAAAATTGGCCCTGATGGTGGGAAAGACAGTTTATTACACTGCTGGTAACATGGTTTTAATTGTGAGACCTGTCCCTTGGATTAACCAGTGCATTTTCACAGCCTCCTTGCAATTTATTCGATCTATTAAATGCCCACACCTTTCTGGTTATTGTTTATAGATAGTCTTGAAATTCAGCAAACAATAGTGGGGAAATTACAGTTGTTTGTTTATTTGTGATCTGAAGAGCTTCTAAGGTTCCCGAAACTAGTGGGTAAAGCTAATGCTGAAAATGCTATTTGCATTCCTACGTCTCGCCCGTCACTTCTTCACTGTTTTGGTTGTTGTTACCTAGACATAAGTCCAGTGTGAAGAAACCTTACTTTAATGGACATTTCTGACCAGAATAATAACCTAATGTAAGGTGAAACACAACATATTTTCCTGACAAATTGAAAAAAAGGAAAAATTATGTCTGGGGGAGGGGAGAGAATCCCGGTTCAGGGTTAAAAAGTAAATCTTTACAAGTACTCTATACTGAAGCTAAAGGATCGGCGGCCGATCCTTTAGCTTCCTAGCTGCCAAGCTATGGAACAGTCTTCCGGAATCTATCCGTGGCCTGCAGGACCTTTTGGCCTTCAGAAAGGCCATCAAAACTCATCTCTTTCAGTAATTGCTTCTCTCTCTCTGTGCCCCTAACTCTCTGCATTCAGTCTTATCGCAGCGCCGGGAAGCCCCTTGGCTGGGGCAGCCGTGCGCTATATAAATTACTATAACATAACATAACACATGTTCACGATTTCCAAATTCTTTTTGAATTGTAGAGTAAGGAAAAGGTAAAATTACTTGTAAATGTGGAGATGAGATTTAAAATGGTAGTTCTTCGTCACTTCAAGGAACAATAGTGCATTTTTATTGCTGAAAGAGCAAATTGGTTTTGTGCACACACATCAGAACTCTGATCTGAAAGTGCAAATGCAGGAATAGATTTGCTAGGGAGATGGATAGGGTGGAGGCTTAAAGGAGGTGAGTGACAATAAACTGAGTTTAAATAACAAAATATATGGAATACCGCAGACAGAAAGGAAGACCAGTGCAATAGCTGTAAGAGGAATATGAAGAACAGTATTTATGTTTGGCGTTTGTCACATTGAGTGTTGAAGGGGAGGAGAATTTGGGATGAATGAATTAGAGCATGCAGGGGGTTTTCGCTGCCAAAAGAGAAAACAAACTTTGACATCATGAATGTATTTTGAGAAGAATCCATCAACTCCCAGAAAAAAGTTATATAACAAAACTTCAAGTTTAATTATCCAGATTGGATTCAAAGATAATGAGGTCCATCAAGTTAACAAGTGTAAGCTTCAAGCAGCTTCCGCTATAGCAACCTCGGTTCCTATTTTCCCATCTGCTTCTGGCGTCTGCAGGCTGATTGACTCGCTTTCCAGGTCATGGTTCCTCTCTTTGTGTGCAGTATTTTCTACCATGTACTGTTTTTTAGACATCTTAATTTGGGTAAAAAAGTAAAATGCTCCAGTGTGAGAAGGTGAATTGGTGGTTGATGTGGGTGGAAATCCTACTCAAGCAACAGCCTTATTCCTTGTCAGAGTGAGTCAAAGTCACTAAATGTAGCCCTTTGGTAGCTTGGCACAAAAGCAGTCAGGCTTAATTTAGAGGTAATGTGTAAGGTATTTATGCAACATTCAAACAGTAATAAATCAAAAACAGAACACAAGAAAATTCCCACACCATTTTAGAAGAATGATTACATTCAATACATTATTTGACACCAAAACAGCAAGAATCCAATCAGTAGAACCAGTGATATGCTGTTTTATAGGTTTAATGTAGGTATAGCTACTAAAAGCACAATTCAACACTCGCTGGTAATTGGTTTTGCAAGAGTTCAGGCCGACATCAAGTTACATTCTATAGTCCAGCGTGAAGAATTCTGTTTGTGGTCGAGCAGGCTGCGAAGAGCTGGGAGAGGGTCACAGATGGTCATCCCTGTACTGCAAAGAGCAGGCTGGGCATTGCAGATGGCTGCAACTATAGCACGAAGATCCTGTTAGACATTGCAGGTGGTCGTGCTAGAGATTAGTGTTGGTAGTTACTGTGGGCTGTCATTGTTGTGGCATGAAGTGCAGATCATGTGTTGCCAGTTATTGGTGTACCACGAAGAGTCAGGTTCACCAGTGCTTCGCACTGGGTGATGGCAAGATCTTGGCGTGAACTGACCCGTTCACTGTGGCGGAGAGCCCAAACCATCAACATTTTGCCTTTTCTTAAAGGAGGAGCTCAACTGATGCCACACCAAGGCTCCAGAACCTGTAAGGCACCTCTTGGAGATCAGGTAGGAACTCACTTCAGCAGAGGCCAGCAGGGCTCAGGCCGGTACAGTTGCAGGTCAAAGTAGGGCCGGTGCAGCAGGTCAGCTGTGCAGTTGCAGGGATGCCTTTGGAACTTGTTGTGTCCATGTAGCTCCGAACAGGAGGCAGCTAACTAGCCTTTGAAGTCAATGAGATAGCCTAGGATGAAGTAGCATGTGGCCTGGGCATAGATATGCAAACTCTTTGGGTTGAGCTGCACGGTCAGCGTCAAAGAGTCATTGAAGAGCTGCGATGCAAGGTCCAGTGTCGATGCATTGTGCAGCAACAGAGCTGATGAGCTGTTATGGGAGCTTGCGATGCGGGGTCCTGCGTTGTCGGGGAAGCTGCTGGGGCTGTGCAGATTTGTGCTGCAAAGCGTCAGCACCAAGGATGAGCTGCATTATGCTGGGAGGGTGAAGATTACGGCATCAAGCTGCGTCACCGGCCAAGGAGTCGCCAAGTCTTGCAAGGAGTTTTACTACGATGCGTTGATGTCAACGAGATGCATCAAGATGAGTGGAGTTGCTTTGACATCAAAGGAGCCTATTATGTCCATGTGGCTTGAACAAGGGGCCAGCCAACTGACCCTTGTAGATGTCCTGGGTCCACACAGGCAAGCTGGATTCAGCAGGTAGCTCATAGCAGCGTAAGAGTCCTGGTGCAGTAAAAGCAGGCCTCGGGCAGCAAAGCAGTCCTTGAGCAGCAAAGCAGTCCTTTAGAAGCAAAGCAGTCCTTGAGCAGCAAAGCAGTCCTTGAGCAGCAAAGCAGTCCTTGAGCAGCAAAGCAGTCCTTGAGCAGCAAAGCAGTCCTTGAGCAGCAAAGTAGTCCTTGGGCAGCAAAGCAGTCCTTGGGCAGCAAAGCAGTCCTTGGGCAGCAAAGCAGTCCTTAGGCAGCTGGGCAGTTGTTCTTCCTGGCAGAGTCCACAGGTCTGGAATTTCCTTCATTCCTCTCCAGGTTCCAGTCTGTCTGTAGGCACAATAGGCTAGTGTGAAGTCCTTTGTGTGTTAGTGGAGGCAGGATCTTTGAAGTGTAAGTGTGACAAGTTACAGCTCTGCCCTTACCTAAAGTCAGGATTACCCATCCTGCCAAACACATGGACCCTCTATTGTGTGGCTGTCTGGGAGGAATATATGATGGTCAACTGCTATCTACACCTAGTCATGTGACTCAGGAAACATGGCTGTAGGCACCAAATGGTTATGGCAAGAAAATGCCAACACTTGTGGTGTCATAATTGTGTCTTAAAATCTGACTTTACCATTGAAAATGGATTTAAATTGCAATTCCTCAGACACCAAAATGGCATTCCTACCTTCTCCCAAACTAAAGCTATCACTTATTAAATGTAAGACATTATCCTATGGGAGAGGTAGGCCTTGCATTAGTGAATAACAACTTTGAACAAAAAAGTACCTGTCCAACCTTTTAAGTAGAGTGCACCTTTTCCTAATTGGCTGTTTAGGGCCTACCCTAAGGGTGACTTGTGTATTGAAAAAGAGGATTTAGACCTAGCAAAATCATTTTTTACCAGGTTGAAGTGGCAATTTAAATCAGCACACACAGGCTTCAATGACAGACCTGGTGGATCTTTAAAAGTGCTACTTAAATATGTAGCACAGTAGGTTTTGCAGGTCCACTACAAGCATTTAAATACTTGGTTGTTTCCTGAAATGCCCTATCCTTTCATGGAAATGCAATCCCTACCGGCTATTAACCCCTCCCATGCTGGTGACGGAACCGTTCCGTCACGAGCCTCGGGTGGGCTGTGCTGGTGACGGAACGGTTCTGTCACGGCCCGCTCGCCGCGCCTGCGCGGCGTGAATTTCGCGCCTGCACTGATGTTCTAAAGAGCGGGCGGGGCCGTGACGCAACCGTTCCGTCACAAGCACAGCTCCGCCGCGAGCCGTGACGGAGCTGTTCCGTCACGAGCACGGGAGCGCCGCACGGCCCAGCGTCCCCCTTAGCGCTGCGGCGGAATAGCCGCCGCAGGGAAGGGGCTAAAAGCCTAGGGTTCTTGGAAAATGAAATCCAGTGGAAGGCACAGGTTCAGGTCTGAGCTATGCCTAGTTACATAACACTCTGTACGGCAGTAACTGAGGTGTGTGTGAAGGCAAGGTGGGAGGATAACATGGGACAGCACCTTAAAGAGCCTGAGAGCCTTTCAGTCTTGCTTCTTAGAATGCACTCCTCCTTATACTCATAAGTGATTGAGGTCGGAAAAAAGGGACCTATGGAGTTAAAGTGAACATTTCAAACCTCTTAGTCCTTTCTACGACCTGATCTTCCTCTGTGTGAATATGTAGTTTCAGAAAAATTGTGGGAGGAAAGGGTTAAAAAAAGAATGGAAAGTAAATGAGGAGGAAAAGGCTTGACTTCTGAGTCATAAGAACATCTTAGTCAGGATAATTGAGTCCTCATAGAGTAGAGAGAGAAAGTAAGACACCAGAGACATTAGAGTTTCAAAGTCTAGAAAGAGGTTTCTTGGTGAGACAAATCTCAGAGGGAGTCTCCAGATTTGCAGCGAAAGGAAATGGAGAGGAATGGCTGTCAGAGGTACACAGAAGTTGTGGTCATTGCTGGCACTGATACTTTTTCCCTGCTTTCCTCTGAATTTCCCACTCTTCCCTACACATGTAGGTCTATCGCTTCCCCCAACCAAACATAATTGCAACTTTTGTTATCTGTTAGGAAAAGCTTGTGTGGTGTGTTTGTGATCTGCATTTTATGCTACTTTTTTTGTTTGATGAAATATAGATAGATCACAACCATTTAGCTGCCCACTTCTTTGTCAACTAATTTACCTTTTGAAGAGGCATGGCTTGGCTTTTAAGTGTTTGCTTCAGACAGGTTTAGCTGTCTGTTGACCAGACTTATTGTTTCCAACATACATAGTGGACTTTTTCAGTCAGACCTCTGCTTATGTTTAGATGGCTTTTGCCATCTAACTTAACTGACTCTGCTTTAATGGTTTTCCTCCCTAGTCGTGTGTTTGCCCAGCCAGCAGCGATTGGGTCTCACACTGTTCTGATGAGTTGTATCCTTTAACCAAGGGGGCTCTTTTTTCTTTTGTATGGAGCACTGTTTGGAAATTGTAAGTGTTTTTTTCCCCTTCAACTGTTTTCCAGACGCTATTCCACATGTAATTGTTTACTGCCCCCTACCTTCAATCCTCCCACCCCGATAATTATGAGTTGGTCACTCCTTCAACCCTCACTTGCCCTACTCCCTGATGCTGTCCATCAGTGGCGATTTGGAATGTTTTTGTATTTAACCATAGAATGGCAGCTGGAAAGCACTGCCAGGCCGTCTTCCTCTCTCTTTCACAATTTGCACAAGTGTTTTTTTTATTTTTTATTAATATTTAATTTCCCAGTCTTACATGGTTGTCCTCCATGCTGGATCGGATAAATTAACAATGATATTTGCTTTAGGATGCGTGATAGAATTATAACACACGTATATGCATACATACACATTGGTGGCCATTTTGAAAAGGATTTTCTTTAATAGCAAGCCTATTGCCAGGTGTGTGCAGGCGTCTTAATGTTTGGACACTGATGCAACTGGAAAACAAATGTTGGCAAAGCCAATAGCTCGTCACATTACAGCCAAGACTTAATGGCTTTGCAAAAGCTTATTATTATTAAGGCACAATTTTTAGAAATGGAAGACAGAGGCCAAATTCTACTGGCTCCATGTACCGAAGTATATGGTATTGGTGGCCCCTGTAGGGGTTTCTTTTGCTACACATTGGAAGAACTAATAAAATCATCACATTTAACGATGTATAAACATGATGTAATGTAATACGTGCACTATAAGTAGTACTTAAATCTAGATGTATTCCTCTTCAGCACCACCCATAACATCGTCCTCCCAGCACCTGCCTGGTGACAACACCATTATTCCAAACTCGAATATGACGTGCACACCATAGCGAGCGCATATAAACACAACACCTGGACCTTAACATGTACTTGTGTGTTGCGTGGCACCAGCGATGAACGAGGCAATAAAACTGATGTGATTTCTGATATTCCTGTAATGCCTCTGCATTCTCTGTGGACCAATGAAATGCAGCTGATTCTTATTACAAGGGTGTTGACTGATTCCCTGATACCTCTTTTGCCTTTGACATAGGTGGAGACTGTGCAACCTTACTCAAAAACATGGGGCCCCTGCCTGTGGACATGGCGCGGATGTACTTTGCTGAGACGGTGTTAGCCTTAGAGTATCTTCATAACTATGGAGTGGTGCACAGAGACTTGAAGCCTGACAAGTGAGTACTGTGTAGCCATACATTAATGTTATATTCGTCAGAGTGAAGCTTTTTAAAGTGAGAACCACCAACCTCGAATGGGCAGTGGTCAATGAGCATTTGCATGTTTATTGAGAAGGCATCTGGTGGTTTCCCTGATTTCATGCTGTTGTACAGCTTTATGGCGCCTGTAATCCTGGAAATGCCACACAGCGTAGGAATTTCGTCAGAGGACCTCTTTAAATCCTAGGAAATGGATTAACGGTTTGCAGTAAAAAAGGCACACTTGCAGTTTCTCGCATCTGCCTGTTCTGCTCCGCCTAGCCGATTATGCTTGTATAATTGCACTTTGATTGTTATTTATTTTTATTTCCGGCCTGTCTGAACAGTACTCATGTTGCAGGGACATGTGTGCTGTATTGCTTAGACCTGCATATGTCTCTTACTGATAAGCAGCGTGGCTGAGTGCTGTCTGCCCTGCCTCCTTTGCATGTCTTGTGTGTTCAACATTGAAACAAACTTTGCAGATTCGAATGCATCAGCTTCAGCAGTTTTCTTCGTGGATGCCAAATGACCTTTATAAAAGCCTGCCTGAGCCGCCATTTTGCAAGTTTGAGGTTTATATATTCTGGGACTAAGCTGCTTTTCCTGCAATTGATTCAAGTTATTTAAAAAATGTGTACAACGCAATCCATAGCCCTAGACCTGGGCAGCAGATTGTTGTATACCTTCCCATGTGAATGTAGGTTTCTGCACGCTTTTTATGCAGACATGTTTGAGGGACGCCCAATCTGCTGCACCTGCTGAGGGTTGTACTGTGAACACCTTGAAAGCTTATGAGCTCGGCGGGGTAGATGTCTCATTTCATCTATACGTATGAGGGTCCCAGAAAGCAACCTAACCCTTGCCTACACAATCGTGGGTCCAAGTTGTGACCCTCCCAAGCATTTACTCACTCCCGAAGAGTGGTAGGGTCTTCCCACTGAGCCATTCAGGTGATGCGTTGTATTATTAGGCAAGCGCTGTTACAGCCTGGTAGGGAGCAGGACACTCATCCTGCCATAGAAACTACGACCTTTACCTCCCTGACTTTATTCTCATGTTATTAGCCGTTCCTACTCAATTAATGAGACCGTTCTTGGCAGGTCAATCAGAATCTTCCATGTTCTCTAGGTAAAGCATAAGAAAGCGCGTGTCCTGTAAAACGCACACATTTTAGGAGTGTATCTCTTATGTTACTGTGATATTAAGAGCCAGATGTGCAACCCTTTTTAGCGGTTGCAAACGGGAAATCGGCCCTTTTGCGGCTGCTAAAAAGGAGTGTGGTATGTACAAAACCTATTTTGTGAGTCGATAACCAATTACCGACTCGCAATATAGGGTTTGCTAATCGCTATTAGGAAGTGGCATGCTAAGGTCATCTCTTCCTAATAGCGAGCGGCACTGGTATGTACAATTGTTTTGAAACCGTAAATGCGGGAGCAAAACAATTGCAGTTACCACCTGCTTCAAGTAGGTGGCAAGCCAGTAACAAATGGGATGGGGTCCCCAGGGGACCCCTTCCCCTTTTTGTGGGGCAGCGAAAATATTTTATAAGAGCAGGCAGTGGTCCCAGAGACCACTTCCTACTCAAAAAATGAAACAGAAATGCTTCATTTTTATTTTTTAAATGCATCCCGTTTTCCCTTGCAGGATGCATTTTTTTTAAACCTGCTTTATTAAAAAAGCAGTCGCAGACATGGTGGTCTGTTGACCCCAGCAGACCACCATCCCTGTGAGTGCTGGTCATTCCCAATGGGTCGATAATGTTGACCTGCCTCATGAATATTTATGAGGCAAGTCATTTGCAATCCATTTGGGAATCGCAAACAATGTCTCATATACTGTTGTACATTCAGTTTTGCGAGTCGCAAATTGTGGGTCACAAAACATTTCAATTTATGACTTGCAAAGTGGAATGGTCATATATATGGTCTTTGGTCTTTATTTACTACACCTTTGAGATTGCCAAGGCTGCTAAGAAAGCTTCTAAGCTGTGCCTAGCGTCAAGGCGATTGTACCTAACTTCTCAAGAGTTTCTTGGGAAATGCTCTTTACTGCCTGGTCAGAGAATTATTTGTAGATGCTCCTCTGTGCCAATACCTTCCGAACAACAAGAACCGCTATCCATTTGGGTCTTCAAGGTTTCTGCCTGTCCTGGCTGATCATGACTAGTAACCACAGTGGTTAGTAGTGTGCCTGTAAGGCCTGTCAGGCTCCCAGATTATACGCCAGCCTTCCCCTGCGCCATGCGCAAGGCATCCACTGTGAACAGGATCATTGAACAAATTAGTCGCCGTAGGTGCAGAACTCCACATTGAAGCCGACCCTGTGGGTTGGCATCCTGGCTAGCCCCCATCTTCAGGTTCCTAATTGCAAAATGTTAGGGATCCTCCGCAAACTAGTGCCATCAGTTATTTAATCAAGCGTGTACCCCACAAACATTTGCCTAGTCTTTCATCGCACTAATAATAGTTTCAGGCTTTCCAATAAGGCAGTGGTTTAGACATAGTGGTGGTACTAAAGACAGAAATGCCATTTTTTTAAATCTATACGGTTTCTTTGTTGCTCTTCTTTGGTGATTCACACTACATCCGGTAAACCACAGGTAAATAGCTAACCTACTTTCGGTCTCTCCGACGTTCGGCTAATCGGAAACAGTCGAACATTGCTTTTCCTGTTGTGTAGCTTAGATTAAGGATGCTGCTCGCTGTAAGTGTAAATTCAGATGACAAACTGTTCCCCAAAACTTGCTGATGGTGCCTGTGCGGATTGACCTTCATGGTGCTCGGGTACCGTGACCTTCCATTGAGCACACACAGATGATGACTCCTGCAGTATGTCTCTAGGTTGCCGTCCATACTGTTGCCAGCTGTTGCTGAAATGAACGATGTGTTGACCATAAAATAACAGTGTAAATATCTGATTTGCAGTTTATTGGTAACATCACTGGGACATATAAAGCTGACAGATTTTGGGCTGTCGAAAGTGGGACTGATGAGCATGACGACCAACCTTTACGAAGGTCACATCGAGAAGGACGCCCGCGAGTTCCGAGATAAGCAGGTACCAGTCATTCTGTTGTCGTTCAGTGGTCACTGCATGCACTGCTTTCAATGGAGCTTTTACCAGCAGTTTTTTGTAGTATTGTATGACCTGCTTCGAGGCGATCATTTGTCATTGCTGTGGTGAATTATGGGTCGGTGTCATCGGACACACAAGCCCAATCCATTGGCAGGAGTTGCTGCTTTCTACTGATGGATAGTCACACCAGCTAGGTGGATTGAAAATGAAATATGGAACCTTCCTTCTGAGGTGGGAAGGTTGCCCTTTCTACCTTTCTAGCAAATGGTCTATGTACATAGGAAGTGGATCACTGCAATCCAAGGATGTATAATTCTTGTTCAAGCATGGCAACACCTGATTTCAATCATTCAGTGTAGGAAACACTTGGAAATCATTTTACACTAGATTTGTGCCTATCAGTCACACTTTTCTACCGTTTCACCTCCTGTTTCCCCCTTTTACCTCCTCTCCTTGCTGCCTGAGGCTACTCATCATAAACCAACCAATCACCTCTTGTCGAACCTTTGGCAGCAAAACAGGAAACAGCCTCTTATGCCACATTACTGTAAATACCAAGCGCCTTCATCACATGTAGAATGTGTCCCTCAGTATGGTTTCACGGTGCGGACACAGGAAACGCATAGTTAAAACACAATCCATTGCCAACATAGCCCCGTCAGTTTTGCGACAGTATAAAGCTTTTCTTGCTTGTTTCTGAGATGGAAATGCTGGCTCCCTGCACTTGGACGACCATGATGGGAGGCACATTAGCATCCAGAGGCAGGCAGAGGAGCTTGTGAGTGGGAGGCTGTTTCTAGGCACCTCGGAGTACTGCCATGGGGCTGTACAGATTGTTTCAGGTTCCCCCTCGGCATTAGGGTCTATTAGTGAGATGAACGATCTAATTGTGCGCAAGCGAGAATGTGAAGCCGTCTCTGGGAAGAGCCTGGCAGTCTCTGCAGAGTGCTTGCAGAACTCCTGATGCATGGTCGACTCAAGGGAGCTCCAATCCAAGCCATGGCCCATTTCCCGCAAGCATGCCTCATTACTGCTTGTCCACAATCTGTGCGCTCTTAGAGTGATGTGAGCTGGGAGGAGCATGAGTTTAATTTATGGAAGGTTGTAAGCTGCATTTTGTTAAAATAGCTGCTGTCAGTTCCGTGATCTTTTGACGTATGTTCTCCATCCCACTCAATCACTGTTGTATATGGTCTGTACTGTAGCACGGGACCTTTACTAGCATAAGACTGTACGCATAGTGGTGTATAATTATTTTCTTGTGGGTTTTTATATGTGCAGGTTGCTTACCCTTGCTTTTTTCCACGGTTGGTCAATTTCCCTATAGTTGTGGTAGATGTCTTTGCTTGTCCAAGGGCTGTGTTTTTTCTGTAGTTTTAAGAATTTCGCTGCAGGGCAGGAATCATTAAACATTCTTTTTTCATTTGAGCTTTAATATAGTTTCTTTATTTCATAATTTTCATTACATTATCTTGCAGCCTCAGTGTTATTACTACATGGTCTACAGTTTTAAAGGAGGCTACTTTTTAACATAGTGTCAAAATAACACAAAGTTGGTATTTTTTAAATGCTGATGAACAACTTAATGCTTTTTTTAATGTCAAATACATTTAGTAGCCAGTAATGCTGTTGAAATATTACCTTTAGGTCTGTGGCACCCCTGAATACATAGCCCCGGAGGTCATCTTACGGCAAGGGTATGGCAAGCCTGTGGACTGGTGGGCCATGGGAATCATTCTCTACGAGTTTCTGGTGGGATGCGTACCGTTCTTCGGAGATACTCCGGAGGAGCTGTTTGGGCAAGTTATCAGCGGTAAGTATCCAACAGGCCCAAAAGTAATAGTGCACGAAAAAGAGTATGTAAAAACATACTTTCTTCAATGTAAGTCAAAAGCATGACTTGGCAAGCTTACAGATTATGGTTATGAAAGATTGGCTTTTTATGCAGAGACCTTTAACTCTTACTCTACCACTATTTTCCCACTATCACTGCTCATAAGGACGTTATAGAAGAATAGCACCTTAAATGCAAGTTCCACCTCCATTTTCTTATTACAAGTCCCTGTTATAGTTGCTTCTTTAGGAATGTGTGAAAAAATAACGCATTTTAAATAATGTGTGTAAAATGTTCCTCACAGCTATCTCATCTGCTGTGTCATACTGATTTTAAAAAGTCTTTTTACTCAAGCATTTTATAGCTTTACTTATACAGCAAAATATGTAGTGCACAAGCAGTACATACAGTTAACAGCGCCTTTAAGCAATACAGTTCCGTTAATAGGACAGTATAAAAGGCAAAGGTCTACAGAACAGTAATAAAAAAAAATACGCAGACTAGAGCGTCCGATTGGATAGTTTACAGGACTGCTAAAGCAAAAAGATAAAACACATTTCAAGTAGAAACGAAATACCTAGCCCATATCTACATAGTAAACAAAGATAACTGGTAAAGCAGTAGAGCACGAAAGCATATGTTACTTGGAATAAAGGGTTGGACATAAACACCCAGGAATGACTGTGTCAGTCAACAAAAATAAGAACTGTGGTAACGCATAAGGCTAGTGAAATCAAGGGGAGAGGTTGCCGTCATTCATGGAAGACTGTAGCTCAGTCAGCAGTGTCCCAGCAGGCAGACATCGGGTCGTTGAGCAGCCCTCTAATATCCTCTCGGTGGCGGGCAATAATCTCAGCCTGGGCCCAGATTTCAATGGAAGGGCCCAGGCTGAGAGTTGAGGAGGGGTGGGTGATCTCCATCTATAGGTAATCAATTGTTGAGCTAGCAAAAAGGCCAGATCCAAGAACCGCATGTGTGTCCCTTTGCACCGGGCCAGTAGGGTTGTGATGCCCAGCCTGGGAGAGTGTGGGGCATGTCCACAACATATGCAAGAAATCAGCATCTGTGTTTCTGTTTTGTTACAGCTGTGTACTGTGGGTGTGTGGCACTATTGTTTGAAGTTGCAGTCCGAATGCATATTGGCCTGTGTGCGGATAGAGCCTGTTTCTTGCCACCGATAACTGTTACTCAAAGTAAATACAATAAAAAGCTTTTAATTAAAAAAAAAGAAAAATTGCACCTAGCATGAGGCAGCGGAAGCAAACCGCATCCGAGTGGTGAAATTAGTGGTTGATTTTGTCTGGAGTGTGGTAGGCCCTGTGTAGTAGGTCGAATTGAATTAATTTAAACTGAGTGCTACGACACACCAAGGTGGGGTATGCCAGGATGTTCTGCCACTGCTTGTTCGAACGGGGTGACCCATTTCTGAATCCCAATGATGATTCATTGATGCAAGAGGCCCTGCGTGCGTTTGTATGTAAGGAACTATCGAACCATTCTATTAGATGGCCACCCATCCCCATGACATGCAGATGTCGATTCACTAGATGCATTGTGTGTTCCTGTTGAATTGCACCCCTGTGCATTTTATCACCCAGTTAAGGGAGTTGTAGAGTAGAAATTGACCTGGAGGAAGCCTGTCAGCAGTGATGACCCTTCCGTTTGCCCTCTGTAAAGATGTAGTGCACCTCTTGGTCTGTAACTGTGGCATCTGCCATGAAAAGAACTCCAGCCCTGATCCAGACTAAACCCCCACAAACACATGCGGAGAAGTTAGTTGAAAATACCTCACCCCTCCAGTGCTTTTGCACACGCTCAGCCTCTGCCTTAGTTAGTTGGGATACTTGCAGAAATGCTATGTGTCTTGGCCTGTGGCAGAGATGGAAGTACACCTCATATGTAGGAGAAGGGATGTGCATGCTTTAAATGTTCCCTGGAAGTATATTATTGTTAGCCATTGTGATAGCTGTCTAAGGAGTGGTAACTGTGCCAAAAGCTCACCTAGGATCCTATGGTTAGAGTAGGTACGGCAACAACTGAGATCCAATAAAAGCCAACAAAGGAAAACTCATAATACTATTGAGAGCAGAGGAACAACACAACAGGTTTTTGCCCAAACTTGTTAGCAGCTTATGCCAGAGAAGATGAACTAATGACGGGGTGGTTGACAGCATATACAGTGTGCGAGGGTGCAAACCCCTATGTTAGGTGATTTGGGAGTGCCTAGCGCTCTCTGTGTCCTATGTAAAGGCGCAAAGCAAATGAAATGCGGAAAGCCATAAAAAAGCTTTATGCATTAGCCAGCTCTAGGTTTGCCGGAGACAAACACACATGCTAACAGAATAGTGTCAAACATGTGACATACACAGTATCCACCATACCGTCAGTCTAAGCCAGGTATCTGCAACAAAGGCATCCCTCAGCAGGTTTAAAGCATCATTTTGGAGCCTGAGACCAATAGGAGAGGAACTGGGCAGATGCCTCACCATGAACAACATGCAGGGTTAGGAGACTGACAGGCAAACAGTTCTGGCCGAAATGGGCCCTGCATTTTGGAGGGGGCTTAAGGGATCAATCAATCAATCAGGAGTTTGTTAAAGCGCGACTACTCACACGTGAGGGTCTCAAGGCGCTAAGGGTGAGGGGGGTGGAGGTTCCATTCCATCAAGGAGGGGGTCTGTCGAAGAGCCAGGTTTTGAGGTTTCTTGCGAAGATGGGGAGCAATGTTGTCTGTCTGAGGTGGAGCGGAAGGGCGTTCCATGCTTTGGCCGCGAGGAAGGAGAAGGAGCGGCCTCCCGATCTGGGGTTTCTGCTGCGGGGACCACGGCGTAGGAAGTCTGGGCTGATCGTAGGGTCCTTTGGGGTGCGTGGAATTTGAGTCGGCTGTTCAGGTATGCTGGTCCGGTGCTGTGGAGGGCCTTGTGTGCGTGGGTGAGCATCTTAAAGGTGAGTCTCGCCTCGACGGGGAGCCAGTGGAGTGTGCGCAGGGGCTGGGAGATGTGGCAGTGTTTTGGCAGGTTGAGGACCAGCCTTGCGGCGGCGTTCTGGATGTTCTGTAGCTTGCGGATGAGGTTTTTGTTTATTCCGGCGTAGAGTGCGTTGCCGTATAGTCGAGTCTGCTGGTGAACAGGGCGTGAGTGACTGTCTTTCGGTGTTCGAGGGGGATCCATTTGTAGGTCTTACGAAGGACGCGGAGGGTGTGGAAGCTGGAAGATGAGACAGAGTTGATCTGGCGGTCCATTTTGAGCTCGGAGTCCAGGATGATTCCCAGGTTGCGTGCGTGGTCTGTGGGGGTTGGCGGGTTTCCGAGGGCGGTGGGCCACCAGGTGTCGCTCCAGGCGTCGGGGTTTGGGCCCATGATGAGTACTTCTGTTTTGTTGGTGTTTAGTTGTAGGCAGCTGTTTTTCATCCATTTGGCGACGGCTTCCATGCCTTCTCGAAAGTCAGGGAGGCACCCGCTGGGCACTGGAACCCAAGGCGACAGGTATCCATGTAGCGGGCCTGAGCCAAATGGCATGCCCCACAGATTGTAAACTGTGAAATATTGTCAGGGCTCCTGCAGCCCAATGAAGCTGGAAAAGGAGAGTTCCGCTTGCAGCCATGCAAGCAGGTGAGTAATAAGATTTTCACAATGCAGCAGAGCGTCTAGTGTACAGGACAGCAATTATGCTAAGGGATTCTTCCAGTATAAGCGACAGGTGCTAAATTAGGTAGACATGCATTCAGAGCTTCATATCATGAGATAGAGGTTTCCCAACACCAGAAAGAATTTATAGGATATTGTCTGCTGTTTGTGGAATCACTTTGGATGGTGAGAAGGAGCCCAGTGGAGGAAAGCAGGATGTCGATGACTCCTTTTTGCTAGAAGAGTATGTTGTCTCCGCTGTGATCTGAGGACGGAACACCATCTTGGAATCCCACTGCTACTTGCTGCGAATGCTGCCTCTACTGTATAATTAGCTTCTGATTAGGTGAGTGTGTTGACTGTGACAACAGTTTTGGCTGGCAGATCCTACAGTGCCAACAGCATCCACTGGAGGCCCACGACTACTCTGGGAGGAACTGCGATGAGGCGGCATCCACAGCCCGGAACCGTTCCGCCCAGTCCTGTTAAGAAGACAGATTTACCATCTGACATCACTCAAAGCCTTGCTGGGAATATAAGAGATTATTTAATGTTAGATTTCTTGACTCTGCATCTGACAGGGAGAAAAGAACTCTGTTGATGCTGCACTTCCAAAGTATAGTTGAATAAAATCATCACCTGCGCATTATCCACTACTAGACTATCAAGCCTGTTGTCCTCTTTCAGGATCACATCACGGTCCTTGTAGCGAAGTAGTCGTGCCATTAGCGGCCTCAGTGGGGCTCCCCGGAGTGGCCAACTCATCCGCACATGATGAGTTTGTTCAAAAGTCAAGAAGGGCAAGAGTGCAGTGGAGGATACAAAAGTGTGGAGCCATGCTTCCATATAAGACCCTGGCCCTCCGCGTTCTCAGGGAGTCCTACCACTTGAACATTGTTTCTACGGGAGTGGCCTTTAGCTTCCTTTGCCCTCTCCTCTAAGAAGTGAATTTGATCATGTAGTGTGAGCAAGTAGTTCTGCATTTCCTGTTTGCAGTTGAAAAGTGGCCGGCAACTGTTCCTTAGCAGTGACTTTGTCAGCTAATTTAGGGTGATCGTCGAGTAATAGATTGAAATCTGTCACCACTGTAACAATCTTGTTCTGTAATGATACTCAGAACATTTCTGTGGCCTCCAGCACAATGTCCAGCTTGTCATACAGAGTGGCGGTGGGTTCAGAGGAGGCCACCACTCTATGGTCAAGTGAGGGCAGAGGTGAGGATTACGAGGATGGAGGAAGAGTTCCTTACGAAAGATGCCCCATAGTCTCTGAGGGCGCATTATTGGAGCTAGAGAGGTAGAAAGACTTGCACTTCGAGGAGGGCTCGCTTGTGAAGTGAACGCCTGGATAAGATGGGGCTCTACACAGCAACAGCAGCCCATCAATTGGATCAGTCCTCAGGGACAGTCGTCAGCCACAGGTTAAGATTCCAAGAGCTGTGTGATGTTGAGCAGACTCCTATATATGGGTTCCACTTCAGGCACTCATGAGTTCCACCCGAACTGATGTTGACAGTCTGACAACTGCCCAGCAAGTGAGAGCCGAGGCTAGTGTAACAGGAGAGTGCAGTACAGGCTACACCAGTCAGGCTCCGAGGAGAGCTTCTAAGGAGTCTGCTACAGTGCAATTTTTTTTCCCCTTCAAGTGGAAAACATTTTTCCTGTGGAGAAAGCCCTTCTCTTATAACCCCTTCAGTTCTAGGGTTCATCTGTTCCCCTTTCCATCCTGGAAAGACATTTACTCTAACCATTGGCTAGAATAAATGTCCTACAGTTGTAAGGGTGGGAGGGCGTCAGATTAGACTTCGAGTTTGTGAATCGCCCCACACATTTGTTTGTAGGCAGTCACAGCCTTGCAAGGATTACCATGCCTTTTAATCTCCGCTTCCCACTCCTTGATTGGGATTTACTTGTGCTTGTGGCGGAGAAACCCAAAGTTCTTTTGTGAATTCTTGGCATGTGTAAATAGAGGTATTTATGGCCATAAACCTACATGTACTGCAGCAAATACCATTGTGAATCGGGCTGTCTGTGTTTCAGTTCAAGCGGCCAGGACATATTCTCCCACACTGCTCTGACCATCCATCACACCAGGCGCAGGTACATCTATGAGACTGGAGGGCCCTTTCACGAGGACACACACAGGCAGCCTCGTTCATTTTGGATTGTGCGCTGAAGAGTGGGTTATATTCACCTTTCCACTGACGTTTACAGTATAACATCCTTCTACTTTGGCAACTCACCGACTTCCCGACCGTGCATGTCCCAAAAGGGGAATAGAGTTTAAAAACACTACATTTGTAGATGCGGATAAACTGCTAATGGCGCAATGAAGGAATTAGCTTAAATGTAATAAACCCTCCGCGCAAGTAACTACCTCATAACAAATAATGGGTAAAAGCCAACAACCCCTGTTCACAGACTGTTAATGGTCTCGGCATTGGTTGCTGAAGTGTAGTGTTATTTCGGTAGCAGCTGTTGTTCTTGCATTTAAAATGCATAACGTTTCAGATCTTCACTTGCAGGCTGACCCCAACAATTGTTATGCAGTTTATGGCAAAACTAAGTGATAATGAAACAGAATCCCCTGCAACCCACCCTGCTGTTTTCCTGGCCAGCCCACATGCGCTGGTAGGCTGCGGCCATGCCAAAGGTTTGTCGCCAGGATGCTGTACCAGTTGTTTTCTTCTTTATCCTCTTTAGTTGCAGGCGCAGACCTTAGGTCTGGGAGGAGGAAGGGGCTGCGTCTACACGCGGTGGCTCTTCCCGCCCTTTCCCCAGCCACCTGATGTTTGTAAACTCGAATGAAGTGGATTTGTGAGTCGCCCGCAGTGTCCACGGCCCTTTGATGCCGCAACCTAGCTGTTTATGGATTTAGAGCCATGCTGTGTTTTGATGGGATACACTGGGGCATAAGTTAGCGAGGGGAATCAACTGTTTAATTAAGGCGCGTGGTGAATGTTGGCTTTGTTCGAGATGCCTTCCGGCGGCGATACATATTCATGATGTCATCTCCAAATCAGACCTTACCTCGCTGTTTCTTCAGGCTGGCGCATGCCTTTTGCGTTCTGTTTTAATTTCACACACATTTACTTTAACTGCATGCTCTGCGAACCAAGAGACCAGTGCAGAGGATTTATTGTTTTTTATTAAATCGCGAGTCGCTTGATAACGATGTGATAGAGCTGGCTTTCCGAAAGTGGGTAAAATAATGTACTTATAAAGTGCAAACCTAGCTCGGGGGAATGCAGGTCTGAAACAATCAGCTGAGACTGAATTAGATTACTACAAGAGGGTCTCTAGAGCAAGACTGTCAGTCAGCAGGGGTGCAGACCAAAAGACTTGATTGAGGGGAGTCTTCCGAGATTTCTTTTAATTTTACGAATGTATTCTTCAGTTCGGATCCTTCGTATTACAGCATATTGTATAAGCGCTGGAAAGTCTTCTGTATTATTTGCTCATTTGATGCATAGACTATTGCCACTAGTTCTTGCTTTATGCCGGTGATTGCAGGTGGCGCACACCAGCACCAATTTGTTGGGTCCTGAAATAATTTTTCAATATCAGACTTTGAGTAAGAGAGAGAGAGTCTGAAAAGGCAGAAAGAAGTAGGAAGAGAAAATGAAGAGACAAATATGAAGGCAGGTGAAAGCAGGGATTGAAAAATAACCTGCACAAGTATGCTAAATCAAGAAGTGTAGGATGGTAAAAGAAAGTGGCATAAGGTAGAATAAAGAATGGGTAGCCGAGGTGGAAAGAAAATCCTAAGGAAAGAAAATCCTTGATCTCTGCTCTCATGTTTTTTGACATTTGCTTTTTTTCTCTACTTCAGGCTTTGACTGCCCGTCATGACAAAAAGAGCAATGCTACAGTTATTTGCCCAAATATTCCAAATATTTTCTGTTCATAGCCCCCATTCAAAGGGTAAAGTCATTTATAACTGACATTATATAACTTATTTCCACAATGAGGGCTGCACAAAGAATCCCAACCTCATTTTAATAAATGTTGTTTTTCTCTACCTTCATGAAAGCTGCTTTTCTCTTGAGGTTCAAAAGTATACTTCAAGACTGAATAGTGGGCTTGTAATGATAACCAAAAAGGTATATTTAATGGGGAGGTGCTTGGTTGTTCCTTTTATACACCTGGCAAGTAAACCTCAGAACCACCAACAGACCATGTTTTCGACCCACCTCATCAAGTACACTCCAAAACAATGATCCATTCTGCTTCCATTCACTCAGAGGTCAACCTTGAGATCTAATATTTATATCTTCCACTAAAACACTTCTCACTCATGAGCCATTCCAGCATCTGAACAAACGGTAATCTGCATTAGTATAAGATTCCCCCCAGCCACAGCAATCAAGTCCTTTTCTGAAAAAGAACACTCACCACCAACTCCATCCCAGCAAACCTTAATCAACCCACCATGACCTGCAATCAGTTCTTGACTTAGTTTTATCTGGTTCATTCAACAAAACTGTTTGGTCAGTGTTTGTCTCCTGTTACTCTCCTCTCCCAGCCATGGATATTCCCATTATTGAGAACTTTGCTGATATATAGAGGAAATTCTGCACCCCCACACACCTTGTTCACTAAATGCCGGGTATTGATGACTTTGCCATAACTCTCAATTTCCTACAAGGGCATTGTCATCTCACCCTAATGCTCAATACAATACTACACATTCTCTTGCTCCCTGCTTCTCTGAAATCATCTTCATATACATATGCCTCTCTTCCTACTCATCCTCTGAATGCACCTTTAATTTTCCCTACAATACCATGCAGAGGTGATCCCCATATTCGAAGCTAGCCAGCACCCCCTGCTGGCTCCTACACTATTTAGGCTCACAAACCATGAACCCGCTGTCTAACACTTCTCGCCCAGTGACCCCTTTTGCTTCAATAAACTAGTTGCCTAGGTTAGTCTCACTGGTGCCTATACATGTTGTTTCAAGTATTTGGGAGACCCGGCATTCCCACAATCTCACAATGAATCCATGCGCATCTTTAGTGCAACAACGTCTTTTATACTAGAAGTGTTGATTGTAGAGCAAAACTCGAATGCTTCTGATGCAGTCATTAAAATACTTCTATACTATGTGTTTTCTTTTAGATGACATAAACTGGCCTGACAATGATGATGCTCCACCGCCTGATGCTCAGAACCTTATTACCATGCTGCTCCGTCAAAATCCTTTAGAACGACTGGGAACAGGTAATATTAATGCACATATCAATTTTAAGACATTTGATCATTATAGCCTGCAACAGTGTTCCGCGTTTTAAAGTCACAGACTAGCTTCCACATTAAGAGGCAATACGTTATGCAAAACTGCAACTTGAGACCCACGGGGCCAATCTGTTCCAAATTTCTGCAAAAACATGTTTTGGGTGTCTTTGTATTTATTACACACAGAGACAAGACCATATTTTCCCTATCAAAAAAATATTCATGTTCCTTTGCAGTTTTATAACTGATGTCATTGGGAATGTAACCAGAATTTCATCTTTTAAAAAAGCAGCTTAAAAGATCCTACACGTTAACTAGTTTGTACTAATATGTAACACACCATACATTTATTTGTGTGACTAGCATCACTTTCTAGTCTTCATCATGTTTTGTAACATTACTTGCTTTTAATGTTTTTGTAATCAAAATCAAGTAATCTGATAACACAAGATGAAGCATAGACAATTATACTAGTCGAAGATTTGAACCTGGGACTGGCATGACTTGGTTTTGGGCATATAACACGGCATGGAAGGAAGCAGCATAGGAAATCTGACTGAAGAAGTGAGTTTTTTTTAGCTTTCTTGGTTCCAATTTTTAGTAGAAATAGGAGGGAATTCAATAGAGGAAATCCTTGCACTTGAATCCCCGTCAAAAATAGGGTTAATTTTCTGTTGGTTGCTTATTTTATTTAAACTCAGTAGTACCTAGAAGCTTTATCTCTGTGCTTGAGGTACTATGGATGCACAGGAGCAGTGCCAGAAAGACAACCCGCCAAGTAAAATAGACACTGTATCAAATCTATTAGACAGGTGTATAGTATCCACACATTTATTTGACCGTAGCAGTTAGCTTTTTCCAGAGGCCTTTTTAGCTGCGATATCTATATGTCTTGCATTTGAATGAATCTCTTATGTGTGTATTTTTCATTTTGCGAACTAGATAACTTTGTCAAACCGGCAATCCACCTGGCTCTTTTCCCTTGGCCTACATATAATCTGTCTGGAATCAGATAGGGAGAGGGAGATAGAGAAAGGGAGACAGAGAGGGAAACAGAGAAAGGGAGACAGAAGGAGAGGGAGACAGAGGGTGACAGAGGGAGGGTGACAGAGGGAGGGTGACAGAGGGAGGGAGACAGATGGCGACAGACAGAGGGAGACAGATGGCGACAGACAGAGGGTGACAGAGGGAGGGAGACAGAGGGAGGGAGACAGAGGGAGGGAGACAGAGGGAGGGAGACAGAGGGAGGGAGACAGAGGGAGGGAGGCAGAGGTAGGGAGGGAGACAACGGGAGGGAGACAACAGGAGGGAGACAACAGGAGGGAGACAACGGGAGGGAGACAACGGGAGGGAGACAACGGGAGGGAGGGAGACAGAGGGAGGGAAAGGGAGGGAGGAAAAGGGAGGGAGACGGAGGGAGGAAAAGGGAGGGAGACGGAGGGAGGGAAAGGGAGGGAGACGGAGGGAGAGAAAGGGAGGGAGACGGAGGGAGGGAAAGGGAGGGAGATAGAGAGAGGGAGGGAGATAGAGAGAGGGAGACGGAGGGAGGGAGACGGAGGGAGGGAGATAGAGAGAGGGAGACGGAGGGAGGGAGATGGAGAGAGGGAGATGGAGGGAGGGTGACAGACAGAGGGAGGGAGACAGACAGACAGAGGGTGGGAGACAGACAGAGGGAGGGAGACAGACAGAGGGAGGGAGGGAGGGAGGGAGGGAGACAGACAGAGGGAGGGAGGGAGGGAAGGAGACAGACAGACAGAGGGAGGGAGGGAGGGAGGGAGGGAGACAGACAGACAGACTGACAGAGGGAGGGAGACAGACAGACCTGGAGAGGGAGACAGAGGGAGGGAGACAGACAGACCTGGAGAGGGAGACAGAGGGAGGGAGACAGAGGGAGGGAGACAGAGGGAGGGAGACAGACAGACAGACCGACAGAGGGAGGGAGACAGACAGACCTGGAGAGGGAGACAGAGGGAGGGAGACAGACAGACCTGGAGAGGGAGACAGAGGGAGGGAGACAGACAGACCTGGAGAGGGAGACAGAGGGAGGGAGACAGAGGGAGGGAGACAGAGGGTGACCGACAAAGGGAGGGTGACAGACAGAAGGAGGGTGACAGACAGAGGGAGGAGGGAGACAGAGGGAGGGAGACAGAGGGTGACGGAGGGGGAGGGAGGAGGAGGGTGGAACGGGAGACAGAGGGAGTGAGATAGGGTGACAGGGGGAAGGAAATGGAGGGAGACCGAGTGAGAGAGGGAGACAGAGAGAGGGAGACAGAAGAAGACAGAGAGAGGGAGTCAGGGGGAGACAGAGGGAGACCGAGAGAGGGAGACCGAGAGAGGGAGACCGAGAGAGGGAGACCGAGAGAGGGAGACCGAGAGAGGGAGACCGAGAGAGGGAGACCGAGAGAGGGAGACCAAGAGAGGGAGACCAAGAGAGGGAGACCAAGAGAGGGAGACAGCGGGAGGGAGTCAGACAGACAGAGGGAGACAGAGAAAGGGAGACAGAGAAAGGGAGACAGAGAAAGGGAGGCAGGGAGAGGGAGACAGAGGTAGGGAGACAGAGGGTGACAGACAGAGGGTGACAGACAGAGGGTGACAGACAGAGGGTGACAGACAGAGGGTGACAGACAGAGGGAGGGAGACTGACAGACAGTGCCGGACTGATAATTGCGGGCACCGGGCAATCCCCCGGTAGGCTGGAGGGGGTTGGGGCCGGTTTTCTGCCAGGGGGCCGGTTTTGTGTCTGGGGCCGATTTTCGGTCCGTGAAATAACGTGGGTCACACTCATCGGCGGCTGAATTGTAATTGCATTTATAGCGCACTTGTCATGGTTTCACGTCGCTGAAACAATATACATTTGATTTGATTGATTGAGTGGAGAGTCTGGATACAGGAAGTAATCACTCATGAGGTGGGCGGGCGTGCGTGCGTGCGTAAGGCGTCCACTGCTCACATTGCTGCCTGTGCCGCCCGTTAATGGTGCCAGCCTCATTATGCTGCAGGCAGCGCCTAGACCGAAGTCAGAGCTTTTGCAATTGCACAGTCTTCATTTCAGAGAGATGGCCGGAGACTCGTCATGGCCCTGACTCAATCAGGTCTGTGTTACTTGTACAACTTGTAAATAACATTTAAATGTACAGCTTGACTTCGCCTTTAGAAGCTTTGCTATTGGCTTCTCACGTCACAGGCTGGCCTGGTGCCGCTGCAGGCCGAGCTCTGTCATTATTATAGCACTGGACTTGAAAATATAATTTATTTTACAGCTCTGACTGAGTCTGCCTAACAGCTCGCTGTTTCTGGTCTTCTAAAGCTCTTAAGGAAATCACAGCATATGTTTAGAATAATGTTGCTGCTGGAACAAGATCGGCATTTTGGATAGTAGCGGTTTTCACCCTCCTGAAGAGCACAACAGAATGTTAATATTCCCGTGCAAAAGAACGTGTACATGTAGATCACTAAAGTGCATTTTATGTGGGTAGGTCAGTGGGTAACCGATTTTGTCACACTTCATAAGTTACAATCCTAAATTACAATCTTAATATAGCACAATTACTTATGAACTACACCAAAGGGTCTGTATTCAAAAAGTGTGTTTTAAAGGTTAGAACCCAGGGCTACGTTTTCCCTCAGACTTTCATTATCCTAATGTTGCTAAAATGTTTAGTTTGGATAGAAATATATTGTTTTAAGTAAAACCAAGCACAGAGGAACCTTTTAAATCATGTGCTTGTGCTTCTCCAGAACAAACACTCTAAAAATATATTGCTTACTAGTATGGATGAAATGTGATTCTACAACTTGTAATCCTCACTGTTTTATGTAGCATTTCATTTAGGCTGATTTACACACGTATGGTTAATTGTCTATCTATAATGTGTGCATGATGTAAAGTGCTCCTACACCCTAGTACGAGGAGCACTATAAAATAAATGAAAAACATGAAAGAGCGATGAGTGCCCTTCCATTCAGGTGCTATGTAGCAGTTTCAAGATGCTCTTACAGTTTCTCGCTGTTCATATGGGTGTAACTTCTGATATTTATCTGTCTCCATGAACTTCATTGCTTGATTTTACTCGTGAGAAAGTGTCATTTTTAAGTGTCACACATTGCCTGCACATTGGTCATTGAATATCATTCATAGCTATCATGAAACTATGAAAATGTCACACATAAGCAATCTCAAACCTTGGTATCTATGCTTCAGAGAGAGTCACAGTAGTCTGACTGTCTGAGTCTGCCAGACTGAGACTACTACTCCCCTCTGTCCGTGTCTCCGCTCCGCAGTGCAGCCTGAAGGGAAAAAAGCACAACTGTATTGACCCGGTGCAGACCATGCAGGCAGCCTGCTGCTATGTGGATTTAATAATCAGGAGGAGGTGCCTGCGCCCAGATGCATTGTCTCCTCCGGGCGTTTGCGCGCCACTCTTCAGTTCACCCTTAGGGTGGGGCTGATGGGTGACCAATTGTCATGTCGCATGTGCATTGGGCCTCACGCAATTAAAAGTGCGCGTGACTGCCTGCATCCCAGACGACTGAGACAGAGAGGTAGAGGCACCGTGCTCAGGCCTGACCGTGCGGCCATAATGAAATAATTTCTAGCCCCCCCCTGTCTGAGCAGAGTTTTTCCATCCACTCCAGTCGTCGGCAATGAATGATCATTCATGGTGGGCAGTGGTGGCACTGGGCAGGCATCGCGTGCAGTGGTGGATTTGATTGGTGTTGTGAGCAGGGCAGAGGCAGTGCGGAGCGAGGTGGCCTGAGTTGCGTGCTCACAGGACCGTCGCGGGCTGTGGCTGCAGGCAATACATCAAAAATTGTAATCATGATGAATCCATGATGATTGTCACCGTTCGGGAATATGACAAATAATCATCATCATGATTCAAATTTTTGATTTCATGCGCATGGTGCTGGCGTCCGGGCTGCGATTAAAGTAGGAGAACGAAGGTAATGCAGGCTGGCTGCTTCGTTCGTTCTCCTACTTTAATCGCGGCCTACTGTGATTGCTAGGCCTCTCGGGGGTTGCCTCAGGCGGCCAACTAAAGTAATACAGGCCCAATGAATTTTTTTGCACATACCATCAGATTGAGGCCTAATCAGATGGTATGTGCAAAAAAAACAAAATGGAGCAAACATTATTTGGGGCATGGGCGGCCCCCCAGCCTCTCTCACAAACTGGAGGCTCTGGTGCGGTTGGTCTCGTCTCAAGAGACTCACTCTCTCTGACTCCACTGCGCAGCGCAGAACCGGGATGAATAATTTCCACAGACAGGACCAGGCCATGGCTGTGGAGAGATGTTCCCAGAACAGGAATCATTTTCACAGGCAGGAACAGGCCGAGACTGAGGACATGTGTTCTCGTGACGTGGATAACTTCCATGGTGAGTAGCAAACTAGGTCAGTGTAGAGATGTTCTTCTCTGGTACCAGTTCTACAGTTTCAAGGTAACTTTGGGGACATTCCTTACCTATACCTCCACAGTCTCTTCTGAGTTTGGCTCATGGTCCTTTCTTGGCTTGGCTGTAGTGGTAAAGTTGTGGCTGTGGTACATGTGTGGCTTGATGTAGCAAATGCAGTTGTGTTAGTCTTCATTGTGACTGTGCCTTGTGCCTGATATTTGAGTCTGTGTGTGTGTCTGGCTATGTTACGTCTAGGTATGTTAGATGTTGTGACAGTGGTGTCTTTGGCAGTAACAGGTGTGTGCATGCCACAGATGTGTGTTTTGCTGTGATGTGGTCTCTGCTGCATCCCTGTACTGTGTGGTGTCTATCACTGTCCGTGCTGTGTGTGTCATCATAACTTATGGGCTTTGTATCACTATAAGCCTGTATTGTGTGTTGTGTGACAGTTTTCTGTGCTATGTGTCATTGTGGTTTTGATCTGTATATGTGCTGTATGCTGCAGTGTCACTGTGTGCATGTTTTATGTCATTGTGTATGTATTGTGTGACACTGTGTCTTTGCTGTGTGTCACTTTGTTTCCGTGCTGTATGTACGTCTGATTGACAGCATGTGTTTGACTTGTATTCCACTGTTCTATCGTGTGTGTTGTTTATACATATTAATAGTAAGTAATTTATTAGATCAATTTATGATTGTTTACATCACCAAGTAAAAACATACTCATAAAAATACAAATCTAACAGAAACATTTTACAGCATCATTAATTTCATAATTACTATACAAAAATAAAAATACATTTTATACTACGTCATTAATATAAAAAGAGCTATACAAAAAAGACAATTGCAGTAGTTTCCGAACTACTTAATAGCCATGAGGAGAGTAGTTCTCTTGGGTAGCTAACATTTTACTTACTTACATATTAATATATTTCTTTGGATATAGCTGTATCACTGTTTTTCTGGCTGTGACGTGTATGTTTGTCTGTCACAGTGTGTACACAGTCTGTCTCTGTGTGATTGCATCCATCTGGATCTTTGTGTCTAGCTACATTGTGTGCTAAAGTGGCACCATGACTGTGTCTGCCTCTGTGTCAGTGTCTAAATACTTGTCTGACAGTTTCCATGTGTAATTAAATGTCTGATTGCTTCTTGTTTGCCTTTCTGCATGTGTGGTTATTTTTGTGTATCTGTCTGGTGCTGCCGTCTCTGATTGTTTAAGGACATTTGAGTGGGATAATAGTATAGATAAAGAGTATTTGATTGATAGTATTGGCTGATACTCATGTTCTATACAGCTATAGCCACTGTCTTCAGTACAGCCATGGGAACATTCTGTGATACAATAATGCACATTTACTACAGTAGCATAACAGCATGTTTTGCCCTGCATTAATGCCTATTCTGTAGGGCAATAATAGCCATTCTCTGTAGTGAAATGATTACATAGTCTCTAGGACAGTTGTGGCCTCAGTCCTGTAGGAGAGTGATTGCATTAATTCTGTAGTACAGTCATGGAACCATTCTGTGTAAAATAATGTTCATATAACATAGTACAAAACGACATTACATTCATGCCCATTCTACAGTGCAATACTAGCCTTATTCTTTAGTGAAATGATGACACTCTGTAGTACAATAGCCTCAATCGGTAGTGTAGCAATGACATACTATAATACACATATTGCATTTTCTGTACTACAATCATTGCATATTTTGTAGTACAGACTCACAGAGATGGTCATATTTGGGACAAAGATGGCTACATTCAAAAGTACAGCCAAGGGGACATTCTGTACTACATTAATGGGCATATACTGCTGTACCGTAATGACATGTTATTCAGTACATTGATACCCGTTTTTTATACAATAATATCTATTTTATCTAGTTCAACTATTCCCTTATTCTGTAGTGAAATAATATTGCATTATGTGGAACAACGATGGCGCTTTGGTGTAGAGAGGGTAAAATTATAAGTAAGTTAGTGGTATGTTCTGTAGTGAAATGATGGAAATCTCTCTCTTTCTCCCTTTCTCTCCTTCCATCTCTCCCCTTTCTCTCTCTCTCTCCTTTTCTATCTCCCTCTCTCTCTCCTTCCATCTCTTCTCCTCTCTCACTGTATCCCTCTCTCTATCCCTCTCTCTTTTTCTATCCTTCTCTCGCTCTCCCACTCTCTCTCTCTCTCTTTCTCTCTCTCCCCCTCTCTCCCTCCCTCCCTCTCTCTCTTTCTTTCTCTCGCCCCCTCTTGCTCCCTCTCCCTTTCTCTCTCTCTCTCCCTCTCTTTTTCCCTCCCCCTTTCTCTATCCCTCTCCCTTTCTCTATTTCTCTATCCTCTCTCTCTCGCTCTCTCTCACTCGCTCTTTATTTATCCCTCTCAATCTTTCTCTCTATACCTATCCTTCTCTTGCTCTCTTACTCTCTCTCTCCCTCTGTATATCCCCATATCTCTCTTGCTTCCTCTCTCGTTCTCTATCCCTTTCTCTCTCTTTCTCTCACTCACTCCTTCTCTCTCTCTCACTCCCTCCTTCTCTTTCTTCCTCTCCCCCTCTCTCTCTCCCCATCTCTCTCTCTCCCCCTCCCTCCCTCCCTCTCTCTCCCCCTTTCTCTCTCCCTATCCCTCTCTAGCTCTCTCACTCTCTGCCCCCTCTCTCTCCCTCCGCTCTCTCACTATCTCTCTCTCTCTCCCTCTCTGTTCCTCTCACTCTCCCTCTCTCTCCCTCCCTCTCCGTCCCTCCCCCTCTTTCCATCCCTCTCCTTGTCCTTCTCTCAGTCCTCTCCTTCCTCTAGCTCTCATTCTCTTCCTCTTTTTCTCCCTCTTCTTTTCCCTTTCTCTTCCTCTGTCTCCCTCTCTCTCTCTCTCCCCTTCCTTCCCTCCCCTCTCTCTCCTCCTTCCTTCCTTCCCTCCCTCTCTCTCTCCCCCATTCCTTCCCTCCCTCTCTCTCTCCTCCCATTTCTCTTCCCCATGTAAAACATAGCCATACCTATTGCCTCGGTCAGTGCTTGTTCATGCTCCCAGCGTTTCTATATAATATTTTGTGTCAATGAATGTATTATGCAGACGTCTTAATTTATTTTTCATGAGTGTTCAGACCTCTCGGCGGATCCTTCTGGGGGTTGGAGGAGAGGGGGCAGGGTGCCTCATCACTATTTAGACCTGGTGCTCTTTAAGGTCATCATCTACTATTTACTGTGCTTTGAAAGTTGATACTATTGAATATGTAATGAAAAATGTGCTGTAAAATTCACCATTTTGGTCTGTCTTTTTCCAAAATGTTCCCAAAAAAACCCTAGTAGTGGTCGGGCTCGCGCGCTGCGCGCGCTCGCTATGTGCCGGGCGGGGGCTGGTCTGGAAAAATTTGCCAGGGCTGCTTTCAGTTCCCAGTCCGGCCCTGCTGACAGACAGAGGGAGGGAGACTGACAGACAGAGGGAGGGAGACTGACAGACAGAGGGAGGGAGACTGACAGACGGAGAGAGACTGACAGAGGGAGGGAGACTGACAGACAGACAGAGGGAGGGAGACTGACAGACAGAGGGAGGGAGACAGACCGAGGGAGGGAGACAGGCCGAGGGAGGGAGACCGACCGAGGGAGGGAGACAGACCGAGGGAGGGAGACAGACCGAGGGAGGGAGACAGACCGAGGGAGGAGGGAGGGAGACAGACCGAGGGAGGGAGACAGACCGAGGGAGGGAGACAGACCGAGGGAGGGAGACAGACCGAGGGAGGGAGACAGACCGAGGGAGGGAGGGAGACCGAGGGAGGGAGAGAGACCGGGTGAGGGAGACAGAGGGAGGGAGACAGACAGACAGAGGGAGGGAGACAGACAGACAGAGGGAGGGAGACAGACAGAGGGAGGGAGACAGACAGACAGAGGGAGGGAGACAGACAGACAGAGGGAGGGAGACTGACAGACAGAGGGAGGGAGACTGACAGACAGAGGGAGGGAGACTGACAGACAGAGGGAGGGAGACTGACAGACAGAGGGAGGGAGACAGACAGACAGACAGAGGGAGGGAGGGAGACAGACAGACAGAGGGAGGGAGACAGACAGACAGAGGGAGGGAGACAGACAGACAGAGGGAGGGAGACAGACAGACAGAGGGAGGGAGACAGACAGACAGAGGGAGGGAGACAGACAGACAGACAGAGGGAGGGAGACAGACCGACAGAGGGAGGGAGACAGACCGACAGAGGGAGGGAGACAGACAGACAGAGGGAGGGAGACAGACAGACAGAGGGAGGGAGACAGACAGACAGAGGGAGGGAGACAGACAGACAGAGGGAGGGAGACAGACAGACCGAGGGAGGGAGACAGACCGAGGGAGGGAGACCGGGAGAGGGAGACCGGGAGAGGGAGACAGAGGGAGGGAGACAGAGGGAGGGAGACAGAGGGAGGGAGACAGAGGGAGGGTGACCGACGGAGGGAGGGTGACCGACGGAGGGAGGGTGACCGACGGAGGGAGGGAGACAGACGGAGGGAGGGAGACAGACGGAGGGAGGGAGACAGACGGAGGGAGGGAGACAGACGGAGTGAGGGAGACAGACGGAGTGAGGGAGACAGACGGAGGGAGGGAGACAGATGGAGGGAGGGAGAGGGAGGGAGACAGGGAGAGAGAGACCGGAAGAGGGAGACCGGGGGAGGGAGACCGGGGGAGGGAGACCGGGGGAGGGAGACAGAGGGAGGGAGACAGACCGAGGGAGGGAGACAGACCGGGTGAGGGAGACAGACCGGGTGAGGGAGACAGAGGAAGGGAGACAGAGGGTGACCGACAGAGGGAGGGTGACCGACAGAGGGAGGGTGACCGACAGAGGGAGGGTGACAGACAGAGGGAGGAGGGTGACAGAGGGAGGGAGAGAGAAAGAGGGAGGGAGACAGTGGGATGGAGACAGAGGGAGACAGAGGGTGACGGAGGGAGGGAGGAGGAGGGAGGGAACGGGAGACAGAGGGAGTGAGAGAGAGGGTGACGGAGGGAAGGAAATGAAGGCAGACTGAGAGAGGGAGACAGAGAGAGGGAGACAAGAAGACAGAGAGAGGGAGTCAGAGGGAGACAGAGGAAGGGAGAGGGAGACAGAGGGAGGGAGGGAGAGAGAGAGAGGGGGATAAGTGTGTGTATGCGGGTCTGGTGGCACAGTGGACGTAGGCGTCCACTGCAGGGACCTGTGTTCAACCTCATGGTCACAGTTTTTTTGTGGGTCTAGCCCCACCCCCCTCCCCCACTGACCCCGCCCCCACCAGTGTAGCCCTCGGCCACAAACCACACTGTAAATTTGGCCCCCGAGAGAAAGTTTGTGAGTACCCATGGGCTGGATACTATAGTGCTGCAGCTACTTCCAGCACAGTTTTTGACTTCCTGCAGATCTTGAACATTTTATTGATACGCAATGATGACACCTGTTCCTTATGAATGAACAAATCCACCTTTTCCTTTGGTGCTATATGATACTTTTCTTGTCCACCCCACCACACCTTTATGTAGAGGTGACACTGACAAAATCCTAACTTTGCATTCCCTTGTCATGTTATCCAAATTCTGTTGTTTATTCTCTAGGAGTATGATGAGGCATTGTGTAAACCTCTTTGTTGTTTATGGTCGTTCCAGGCCATGCCTGGATTTCCTTTTGCATTCTCTATTTGCCATGCCTTATAAAGCATGCTCAAGCTTCTGTATTGTGAATTCAAATTGTAACATTAAAATATTTAGCAGTAGATCTCTTTGAGAAATGATAGCATTGATAGGAACAGAAGACCCAGATGTAAAGGAATCCTTTCCTTCTCTCACAGGTCTATTTTATTTGCCTTTAGACTCGTTTGATCCATTGTATCTCTTTGCTACTTACAGCTAAGTCAGATATACCCACAGAAAAATCACAGTTAATCCCAAGCATCCTTTCAATTGACTTGGGATAAGGACAGACAGTTAACTAGAAAACCATCCCCTCGGGCTTTTTATCATACAACAAAATATGATGCCTGGGCTGCAAACTTGTAGGCGTTTTATTTTCATCCCTCTTGCTTGGCGCTTGCAGTGATTACTAGGATCTACAAACAGCCTTAGGAAATGGTTTAATGTTGGCCACGGGCTCTCTTTCTATAATGTGGCACTCCACTGGTATAGCCTGCAAATCTTAAAGGCTAGGCCCAGAGCACGCAGCCCAAATAGAAGGCGCATTGGAGGAGGATACATTCTTGAAATTAAAGCCATAATGTCCTTGCAATACTATACTGAACTGGAATATTTTCCAAGGGGCTACTGATTCCTTTATTATCAAGATCATCCTGGGTTTCATGAACGGCACACTTTAAGAAACGCGCCCAATAGCAGGTCCTATCAGCCAACAGCAGCCAGTTCTCCCAATACAACTGATAAAGGTCTATTCAGTGTTCCCAGTACACTGCTAACTGGAAAATCTCCATGCTGTCAATGACCCCCTCTAGTTATAGGACCTTTTCCTGGACCTATACAATCTACACACTCAGCGGGGACTAAATTCCCCAGATCAGAAGCGGCTCCCACGCCTCCCTCTGACCTATTAGTTGTAGAGTCAGTAAATGAGTAAAGTGTTTAGTTCTTGCAGCTAGTCCTTCACATAGGTATTTAACTCAAGGACTGACACAGGAAAATTTGACTTTTGTGTAAACAGTAGCAGTGATGTCCTTTTTAATGTCAATTCCAAATGTTCTGAGGAAAAGTAGGTGTTTACATTCTTAAAGGGTGGGGATAGCCTACTATTGGTAGAGACTCCCTATTTAGTCCTGAACTAGAACTCACGAGGCCCACATCTTCATATGCAAGTTAATGTTTTGATATCCTGTGAGATTTACTTGATGGTAACCAATATTTCACAGTGGGCATTTTGGAAGGTCCTAAATGGTTCAGAGATACTCTTCCTTATAGTTACACCAAGACAAAGGTATTCCATCAGCTTCTGGTGACACCCCTGGAAGGACACCACCAGAGAGTAAAGGAGCCCTTTAAATGGCACACAGCTGCACGTTACCTGGTAGCCATTAGCTTATGCTGATTATATTTCTCTCAATCTCAGTAGATGTCATTATCTAAATGAATCCACCTTGAATGAGAACTACCTTGTCATGTCTGAAATGAAAATAATCAAAATCTGTATTTGGGTATGTGTTTCCCGCAAAGCTATGTGGAGCCAAAACTCTGCACAGTTTTTTTTATGAAGCCTGCACCACTTTCTATACTTTCTGAGTACCTTAATTTATTTTGATCACAGCTTATTTTAACCTCCGGTGCAATAGATAGCTTAAGCTTTTTTTAATTTTTTTTTATTGTTATTTACAGGATAAACATTACAACTACTGACAGACATATAATTGCACCTTCTTGGTTAAGTTGTCGTCGTTGACTTAAAACAGAAAACAAACATATAACGTAGAACATAAAGCGTCTGGTGGTTGAGAGATTTCTTACCCTTTTTGAAATTATTAAGTTGAGCTAGCCTTCATTCATTCCTTAACTATTAGGAGGAGGAGTCGGTGTCGATGTAATCATTCTGTTTCATCACTAGTGAGAGGAAGCTTTGGGGTTCGGTCCCCTGATGATAAGCAAGCCTTAGTGGCTTTTTATAGAGCAAACTTGACCCGAAGGTATCAAAGGCTTTACATGAGCACCAGTTACCTTACACAAGGACACATTCATTTTTTTTGTTGGTTAGGCACGGGGAAATTAAGTGAACGGGGAGATTAAGTGATTTGCCCAGAATCACAGGACGTTGAGCGTCATTGCCGAGACTCGAACCCCGTTCCCCAGATTTTTTTAAGATTGACCGTCCTAGCCCATTAGGTTCACATTCTCTCCCCTGAAGCCTTTGTTTTCTCTCACTGCATGAGTCTGGACAGAGCTGGTGCTTTAAAGGGGGGGAGGATGCATCCTACGGTGTCAACCTAGAAGCGATGCCTATCACTCCAAAAAGCCCAAACACGTGTTTTGGTCTGCATTGGGGCGGGGGGGGTTGAGGGAGGGGGAAGGGGGATAAATGTAGTTTTGTCATGCACGCCAAACCTAGACAGTGTTGGACTACAGAACCCTTTTGACACTGTTCAGTTCAAGACCAATTTACATACGTCCACATCACACAGCTGATTTGTGGTATGTAGAAGGTATGCCAAAGTCCTTCCTACAGAGTGTGGTGTGAGGTCTTTAAGTAGCCAGAAGGGTTGGCAAACAATAACCGTGGTTTACCAAAGCAGTATCCAGTGGAATAACCAAATTTGTTTTTTGTGGAAATGACAAAAGTACGCACAACAGGTTTGCAAATGTTATTTCTTTTCCTGTTATCAATGTGTATTGCATCTTGCATGGTCTGATCCTCACTTGACTCACTGTGGCATGTTTGTGGACAATACACATGGCCGCGAGGGTGTGCGGCTTGGGGGCTCCTTGTGTTAGACTGGAGACTGCCTCAGTACCTCCTACATCTCCTTTGCTACTGGAGTCTCCAGTGAAAAGAAGCTGTTGCCTTAGATTTGTGTTGGAGTCACACCTGCCTCTGCCTCTTGCTTCCTCAGGTGGGGCCTTTGAGGTGAAGGAGCACCCGTTCTTCTCCACCTTGGACTGGACTGGCCTACTGAGGCAGAAGGCAGAGTTCATCCCGCAGCTGGAGTCTGAGGATGACACCAGCTACTTCGATAGTGAGTACTTGCTCCTTCCCAGTCTGCTTGGGCCACAAGGCATCTTTGAGATAATGGCACTTACGCTTTCTAAGGGATTTTTCTAAACCTGGCGTGAATGACTCTAGTGCATTATATTCGTACTGTTTTCGTGTAACTTGTTTATTCCAGGTATGGTAAATTTATTTAGGACAAGAGCTCTTAGTGGATTAATGCTTCTGTTGTATAGATTGTTGTGTAATTTGAAGGTCACAGGTTGAGATTCGGGCGGGTCACCTTAGATTTTCATTCCCTTCTGAGGTCTTTAAAATGCACACCTTTGAGGTGGGTAGTAACTAACAGCTGTTGGCACCAGTTTCAGGTGAGACAAAGCGTAAGGTTTGCAACTGGAAGCTTGTCATTAATAATGCTATTACTTTCTGTGCAGCGCGCTCTGAGAAGTATCACCACATGGAAACCGAAGAGGAGGAAGACACAAACGATGAAGACTTTAGTTTGGAAATCAGGCAGTTTTCCTCAAGTTCACACAGGTTTTCAAAAGTAAGTGGGCATGGAGAAGGAGGTTCAATTTTTATAAGTTTTGTTAGACTGCATTGAGAACTACTGGATGGCTGTTTACTGTAGTGAAAACAGCAAGCTGTTATTGCATGACTAGTCTGTCGGACAGACCTGCACCTCTGGTATCCTTCTAGAGTAGAACTTGAATCTCACTCCTTACAGCTGGCCCCAGGTAATTGAAACCTTTACTCTGTGGTGGATCATCAGTACTGGTCAGAGCCAGAAAATGAATGGAGGAACTTGGAAGCATTATGTGATGCTAATCCCTTTAACTTCCTCAGGTGCTGGAATCAAGATTCATGCACACATTTCATATTATAAGGGCGGGGGGTATGAACGAAACGGAAGAGACATTGAAAACGGTGCAAGCACTGGCACCCTGTAGAGAAGAGCTGTGCCACGAAAGAGAATACGATAAACACAAATAATTCTCTCTCCATAAGAATGGCACTTGCAGGACCACTTGACGTGGGAGGTTCTGGAGTCCAGAAACCTGGTAAGGCAGCAGCGAACTGAGAAAGTCCCAAGAAGAGAGTAAGTTAGTTCCATAAGGTAGAAAAGCGCTATAAAAGGAGTGGAATGAAAGAAAGCTACATTTGAACTTCAAAAACATTGGCTAGCAGCGAGTAATGATAGTGTCGTCCGGTCAAGGATGACCTCTCTCATATACTCATCCTACTGGTAGTGCCCTGGCGGTCCTTCATGAGAAGCGTTGCATTGGATAGAGCTCGAGTCTGCCATGTGCGTCATCATGATGCGCTGTGTGGAATTGTGTACCTCGTGGCAGTCAGCAAAAATGCCAGGCTCAACCAGAGCTAACTGAGGCGGTATCATACGTTTGGAAGATGAACCTATACACCCTGCTAAAAAGGGGAGCGCCAGCACCCACTCCCCTGATCAGGTGCCCACATGACACTGGAATTCCTCCATATGGGTATGTCGCAGTGCTCATCACCCGGATATATCTAGTTTGGTTGCAGTATTTTCAGGACAAGAACGTGCTCTCCAAATTACAAACTACTTGTTGTTCTTTTGCTCCTGCTAAGTGTCACCTCAGGTTTATTTTGCATATACTTTTGAATTACAGAAAAATTTAAACAATGGGAGTGTGAAATCTGTCAGTGGAGGCATTATGCCTCAAGACTCGTGCTTTCCTGGGACTCACTCTGTCATCAATATTTATTTCTATATTTTTTATTTGCAAGCAAGCCTGCCGCCTTTACGACTAATAAGGCAGACCACTAGATGGGGACACTTTACCTGAAGTAAATTTTTTGTTCTGGCATTACACAAGACCTTTTGATTGATGAAAACGTATAATATAGTTATAATGACTTTCAGCCAGCGCTCTTCACCTATTGGTATGTTATTCTGCTCACTACCACTTAAAACGATGGGTAGCCCACTTCAGCGATTGGCTAATTTCACAATGAGTGGTGGCACTCTTCTCTTTCACAAGCAGCACTTCGGAGCACACACAGTTGTTTCTTTTATGTAGAGGCTCCAGTGGTAATGTGTGCTTTTTTATGACCTAAATAATATTTTGCTGGAATCTGATGACAGAACTGTTGGCTTTGCCAGTGTATTTTTTAACACTTTAGGGGGTCCTAGCCAACGTTGACACAGACCAAAACAGTGCAGTTGAGACATTTGCAACACTTCCAAATAAACCCCCCAGAGATAATAACAGTGGGCCAGGAGCCTCCTGTGAGAGGGACTCTGTGCCTGGCATCATCAAGTGGTCCTCTCCCACTGCAGGTGAGGTTTCTCCAGTGACTGCGTGCTCAGGACCCAACAAATGGGCCCTTAGTCCCTTTTTCTTTCATTGATTTCACAAAGCTGTATGCCGTTCTCGTGTTGGGCCTCCACTATCTCTCCAGCCCCCCTCCCTCTCTAGACGGAGGAATAAACGTCTGGGCATCGCAGAGGTCTCTCCTCTACCCATTCCCACACCACCTCAGGAGAGTCAAAGAAACGGCTCTTCTCTTGATAGAGTATCTTCAGATGGGCCAGAAACAAGAGCATATACTTGAGTCCCAGTGATCAGTGCTCTATGTGCTCTTTCTATGATGAAGCAGCTGTAAACCTCGTCCTTTGGCACCCAGCTGTGCAACCAATCCCACATGAATCTCGTTGGGACAGAGTCCTCTATCCACCACACAGATATTATTCCTGCGGAACCTCCCCTTCGCATCCTCAGTGCAGGCCTCCAGCTGAATCACCAACCGTTGCAGGGTGGCCAAGCATTTTCTTCGGCCTACGACACCCTATCTTCCACCTCGGTCACTCTGTGCGCGGTGTTGCGTAAGTCCTGTCTGATCAGTGTAAGGTCTACCTTAAGTTCCCCCATCTTGCCTTCTGTGGTGACCTTGAGGTCCTCAATGGCACTAAGGATAGGAGAGGTTTAGGGGTCCCCCTCCAGTGCAGGAGCTCCTTCCTTCTCCCCTGGCCCCTCTGCGGGGCCCCTGCTGTTTGGTGAATTTTGTCTGTCTTTTGCTGGGAGTCCATAGTAGTCAACTTCTTTTCGCCATGCTGGCGGTACAAGCAGGAAGCGTCACTGGGATTCCAAAGTTGTGAGGGCAGGACCCCCTGTCTAAGGGGTGAGTATCACACTGACCCACAGATATCAGCCTAGACCGAGCTTCAAAGTCAGGCAGTCGGGACCTCAGCCACACCCCAAAAACCCTTGCGAAACAAATCTATCCCCTGGGGAAAAAATCTTAGTTTCCAAAGGGAGGGAAAAGAACTGTAAGTGGTCAGAATGTCCTTCCTGCGCTACAGGCACCGATCAGGACTGAGTGGGACCCGTTCAAAAACCCCATCCAGTGCCCCTCCCAAGAAAGCTCACCCCTCAGTAGCTGTAATGGTACAATATCCGGTGAGGTCTAGCCCAGTGCCCCCGGGAGGACACCGCAACCCCAGTTCCTGTAAGGCGGCCGCAGCTATAGCGCCCAAGGCCAAAAACGTGGGTTATGGACTAGTAGGGCAGGCCTCGTCTCTCCAGGTCTCATTCAGCAGATCCAGGCCGGGTGATCCATGACACCACAATGCCAGTCCTAGCTAGGGGCTGCTCCATCACATTCTTAGTCTGTTGGGAATGACCGAGGGCCGAACCACAGATCTCCAGCCAGGTTAGTGCCTTCAGAAGCAATGGCCTCAGTTCATCTGGGGGGTTATCTGTTCAGGCACCCTCCCTCTTTTCACAGCCGTAGGGTGGCCGCCAACTGCCACCAAGCCGGCTCCACAAAGGGGGGCCCCGGACACTCACCAGTAGGGGCAGGGGCTGGAAGCCATAGAGTCACACCTGCTCTGTTCTTTGATGCCGCTGACTTCTCTTTCCCTCTATAGCTTCTCCAGCGCGGTTGGGCCCTGCAGAATACCAACGCCCTCATTAGTGTCCCAGGCACCGCCTCCTCACGTCATCGGCTCCTGCACTAAGCCATGTTCATGTGTAACCAAGTTAAGCCTGGTGGTCCCCTGACTGGCAGAGCAGACTGAAATAATTCACATTTGTGTTTCTGTTCCCTCTCATTAAGGGAAATATCAGGAAGCACAGACAGTGGGTAGCATTGTTCCAATGCCCATGGATTTAGCCACGAAAATCTGATTATCGGCTCATGTCAGAATTCGCACAATAATGCAGCTTAGAAGTAGGTTTGTCATATTTTACAGCCTACTTACTGTTCGTTAGGCCTTAGGTAAGTGTATCTATGCCGCTGCAATGCCTGAATAGTAAAATGTGTGCAATAGGTAAATGAGCATTGCTTATTGTGCGAGACATGACTTGTCCCATCAGGGTAATTTCATTAATCAGAACAATAAAGCTATTGATGTGAGAGGACAGTCTCTTGAAGTGCAGCGAACTAAGCATGTGAAATTAAATCTGCACTGCACAATCTGAGAGCGCTGTGTTTTTTGTAGTGAAAGAGAGCTGCGTTTAAGCTGTGTGGCAAGACTGCTATCTTGATACGGCCATTCATCTCTGACATAAAACCCAGATTGGAGCACTGAGCACAAAGACTGTGCTTTATAAACCATGGATTTTTCTGGAAGAAACACAACAAGAAGTAACTCATATTTGTAGTGTTCAACAAATCGGAAACGAGAAACAAGCACTGCCCACTGAGTTGCTGGGTTAGAAAACAAAAGGCAGCACTTGAGTGGGTCTCAGCTTCAGACCGGGGGGAACGGTGAGTGTGCTGCTGGTTTTGCAAACAAAAAGAAGCACTACAGTGGTTTCCTGCTTCAGCCCCGGAGGCGGGGTGGGGAGGACTGATGAGTTCACGTTGTGATCGGAGGGTTGGCTTCACGTAGAGGTGCTCACAAGCTTGAAAGTAGTTCCAGCAAAGCCGATGAAAACAGTACTTTGGCCACGGGAGACTGATAATAGAAACACTCGAAGAACAACAGGAAACCGCATGCTACAGTCAATAGGAATGGAGGAAAATAAGAGGCTAGCACACAAACCAATGAAAAGCAAGGGCGGGATGTAAGCCCTTTCTATGATTTATATTAAATACAATAGATTTCACAAGCAACACCTGAAAACAACTTCAATTTTCACCTCTTTTTTAATAAACTAGTTGTATTGATGGTGTAAACTCACAATCTCAGGGACCGAAAACTAAAATATCAAATGAAGTTATTTTTTAACTCAATGTAAACCATTTTATGTAAATATCTATAACATTCTCATTTATTTATTAGATTTTACGGAGTGTTATTCTCTACTTCTACATAGTTTGCAATGGTTAGACTCGGAGGAATACGGTTGTTCCAATGCTTTTCAGCTCACACAGCCAAAATATAAGCTATTTTTGATTGCACCAGCTGTTGGTTACTGTGCACTACATTTAAGAGTGAAAAGTAGCAGCCATAATATATATTATATAGCGAAAAAAGTCTGAAAGTATAGTAACAATCTTATTCCTTTATGCACGTTTGAAATGCTCTGACTGCTAACAGAAAATGTTTCATCTTCCCAAAAGTTGCAAACACCTGGGTCCAACACGATCTGGTCCTGCTCATTTTTACAGTGTGTCAAAAGACTTTGAAAAAACAAATTTAATTGAAGTTTGTATACCTTACAATGATAGCACCTTTCGCTGAGATTTCAATTACGCTTATAGTAAACTCTTGGATTTTTGAGTACGTCACATTGGTTCACACGTTTCAAGCATCCTTTCTGTTGTGATACATAATAGCCATGGGTTGTGCAAGCATAAATCTATAGTCAATTGCAAGCCAACTTCTGCATATCTCTGCCATTTTCTCTCTCCCTCCCCTGGTTTGTCAGCTGTAGAGGACACCCAGAGGCCAGGCTCATTACCCCCAACCAATCTTTTTTTACACATGTTAATTTTCTTAGAATCTTTTTTTTAACAAAGAGGCGTTGTACACTATTGTGAGTCTAACAGCGGTTTTATTTCAGTGACTGCCTCCAAGTTTACCTCCAATGCCTCCAATCTGCGTCATTACCCACCAGTCTACACCAGACACCCACAGCATATTCAAACGGGGCCCCAGATGATTTCGAGTTCTTGGCTAATACTAGTGCTAGATCTGTGAAGCCGCTTTTATAACTAGCCTCCCCACCCAAATTTATGTTGGACTAGTAAGGATTTAAGGTAAGACAATTGCATACCATCTGGTAGTGGTCCACTTTAACATGACCCATGGTGTGACCTCCCTTTTGTACCAGCTCCTCTTATGCATATACATTTTAAGTATCTTACAAGCCAAGCATTTACGTTGCTAATAAGTACTGGATAGGTCATGCATGCAGAAGGTGTTGGAGCTGTCTATGCTTACACTTCAGTGTCAAATTGTTTATGCACCCCAGTTCCACGAGTGTGCGATGCTGCGCCATAGATATCTAGCTTGCAGCGGCAGCTCTATATCTCTGCTCTTCTCTGCCAGGTTTTCACGAGCATGGATCAGATCCTTCGCAATCAGGGAGAAGAAAGAGATGAAGCTGGGGACAAGGGAAAGAACATCACTCTGCAGCCTGTGGAGGCACTCAGCTGGAGTTCAGAGTATTCTGAAATGTAAGCAAAGCAATGCCTGCACTGCGGAAACACTAACTTCATGTTCAACATATTAGCTGATTGCAAGGTTATCTGGTGGCTCAATCTTCTGTTACATGTATGTGTATATTTCGTATGCAGGCAGCAGCTTTCTCTTTCAACTCCCTCCGACAACGAGAGCTTGAAGCAGCAGCAGAGTTCAGGGGCGCTTCCAAAATTTGCAATATCAGCTGAGGTGGAACAGGAGAAGGCGGTGGCGGCCGAAGAACCCCAAGAGCAAGGAGTGGTTGCTTTTGCATCTGAAGAGTCGACACAAGAGGAAGCTGACCCCACCACTCCAGGAAGCATTAGCAGCTCCACGTTGTCTGGTAAGTACTGAGGTCGCAGTGTTAAAGCAGTAGTATATAAGTCAACCTTGCTTTCTGGGTCCTGGTGGGGCGGGGATGTGGGATGCATTATGGGACGGGGCTAGCACACCAGGAAAAAAGTTCTTTTAGCAGTACATTTGGTTATCTACATACACTTCATATCATCCATGTGAGAACACTGCCCATCTTCAATGAACCGCAGTTGAGTTAAATAGGTTTTAAGGTTGTGGTGAACTTTGCTCTTATTTGGTATTTACAGTGCTTTTCTTGAACCAATGGTTTCAGGTGGGGGACCATCGGCACTCTTTTTTGGGGACCTTCAATTTGTTCTTTATGAGACCTTTCCCCTTGATCAAGTGTGATGTTGTGCATGCGTGCACGTGTAACTATTTTCTTTGGAGGTGGAAGAAAGAGCAACTTGAAACGAGGAAATGCAGCACATAAGTGAGAAAGCAGTGAAAGACATACTCCCATAGAGTGGTGGTGTCAGAATGTGTACTCTGTCCTTTCTCTCCCTAAAGCAGTTAATAAACGCAGCACATCTAAACATATGAAATCTAAAAAGGTGCGTTTTAGCTGTGTCTGTGTCTGATCTACAATTTGCATGTGCACCCCTGAAGACTAATGCTTATAGACCAAAAAAATACAACTGAATATTCAGTAGAAAGGTTTGCCCTCATAATTATTGAAATATAAAGAATAATGACAAAAACCATAATAATAAAAAATAAATGTTATGTGGTGTTTGATTAAAATCTAATAGGAAAAAAAAAATTAAATATGTCACCAATGAAAATTAATGAAAAACATTTAATATTAAATCAATAATACCTCCAATGAAAAATAATAGTACAAAGTGTTACCTTCAAAACTATGGAAATTCCAAAATAAAGAAAATGTGAACATACACACACCTTCAGTTAGCTTTCAACTAATTGCCTTTGGATAAAAGAAGGACCTTTGTATTATTTTCATAGTTGTAAAAATGTATGCCAATATGAAGACTGCTACTACTTGAGCTCCATGAGATTTGATATATCCCAAAGTCGTCCCAAGTGAACCACTCCAAGATAGTATCTCTGGGTTGGAAAAATTCCCTTCTTGTGGATTCAATTCAGAGTTGGCTCACTGGCTTAGCTTTCGAACCATGGTCTGTTTCACTGGTTTGAATGTTAAATATTGTCAATTTCTACTTTTCCCTTTGCCATTTTTATTAAGTCCTCGGGTTAAGTCTCCAGTGACCATCTCAACTTGGAGGGTGTGTTGAATATAACATTTACACCGCAACTTCAGACCACATTATTCCTTTCCATTAATATTAACATCAGCTTCGAGAAGCAACCTATGCAACAGGTAAACAACCTTCTCGCAGTGAATGTAAGCTTTAAGATGACTGGAGGTTAATTATCCTGAGGTTGATTCATTACAGATGTCATTCAATTCTTTTCCAGTAATATGCAAATAGTAAAATAATTCTAATGGGCAGGTCTGGGCAGTTACCACATATTCCCTCTAGAGTTTTGTAGGTTTCTTCCTCCTTTAAATT
The DNA here is from genome assembly GCF_964263255.1 of Lissotriton vulgaris. Taxonomy (NCBI): domain Eukaryota; kingdom Metazoa; phylum Chordata; class Amphibia; order Caudata; family Salamandridae; genus Lissotriton; species Lissotriton vulgaris. The sequence goes on from NC_141689.1 coordinate 479,908,560, forward strand.
CTGCTTTCCACAATAAGAAAAGTGGTTATGCAGAACCCTATAGAAATGGCAGCGGCAGCACAACAATGTAAGTCCTCTGAAGCTATCCAATTTCCATTTAGCCATCTTTGTAAAACTGGAAATGCTGAGACATCTAGTAAATGAAAAAGTAAACCTTGACAAAAACAAAATGCTTGCCTCACAAAAGTAAAGTTATTTGCTAAGGTATGAAGGATATTGTACCTCCCCTCCTGTAATTCCTCAGAGACAAGTAATCTCTAGCGTCTTCTATGGTAAATTTGCATGTGGGCAGGCGCCTTAGGACAATTTCCAGATATGCAGGCAAAGGGATTACTACTCTTCCCCTCCCTTTTCTTTGCCTGATACAGCTTCTGCCCTGCCCAAAGCTTCCATGTTTCAGCAGAATTCATTAGCATAGGGTAATCAGATTTGTCCCATGCTCAGGAGATTTAATTAGGTATTTAAATGTGACTGAAAAAATCTGTGAAATATTTAATCTTTCACATCTCGAAAGCTGAACAAAATATTTAAAATATGTTTGTAGAAATGTTTTTTCCAGAAACGACTACACTTGGACTGTAAAAATCAGATCAGTGCCTATCACCATCTAGCGGTGTTATAGTGTGTGATATACAAATTTCAAAGACATAATATTGGGTAATGGAAATAAATTCAGCGTCTTAGTTCCTTAAATACCCATATTTGTATTTGCGACTTTGTCCTTCTGACAGATAACACATGACAATTATTCAATTTATGCAGCTTTCAGTGCCACCTTCATGCTGTGACGTGTCAACATTGATAGTGTAGGACATATCTTTTTAGACATTGCATATCAACGCTTCAGCCTGCTTTCTATGCTTCCCACAAAATGATGGTCAAAAACAACAGTTTTTTTGTTTTTTGTTTCACCGAGGCAGATTGCATTAGCCTGCATATGTTCGCCTATCTGAGACAATGTAATGGCCTTTTCATCAGAAATATGGTGTCTCATAGAGATGGATGATAAACATTTGGCTCTTAATTATCACATGCCATTTTCTTTTTGTCTTTAAGTGATGAGCCTCTAATAGGGCATTATTAATTTGTTAAATGTTCAGTAATATGCGAACTGTGTGTTTCAGCTAGTCTGAAGCATTTAATAACCCTCCATGAAAAATACTTGACGAATTAACTGCAGCAAAATGCAGATGGTAATTCTGCCCACGAAAATGTTGTGGCAACTATGTAACCTAATTACCGCTATTTAATAGACATGTTTGTGTGAAAAGCCTTAAATACAGGGCTAATGCCATCTATCACAAATCTAGGCCTGGCACTGCTTCATTGTGGTATTACCTCTAGATTTAGGCTGCCTTCTAGGTAGGGGATCGTGAGTAGGTGTGATAACGGCGCTCATTTGTTTACAAACAGTGACTGGAAAATGGCTGCACACAAAAGTTTGACATTTTAAGCTCAACGGGTTGCTCGTTTTGAAAGGAGCATTTGCATTCGTTCTTGAATGATGCTCATCCCTCGTTTGGTCACAGACAGGCGTGATTGCCTTCTGCTTTCAGAGCACCCCACGAGCAGCGACTGCCACGTCACTCTCTCCTCTTCATCCTCGTGGAGAAAGCAGACATTCTGAGGAATAAATTGGCCCCCATTGTCCTTTTGCCAGCATGAGCCAATTAAATTGTTGTTCTGCCAACTGTCCAAATGCCATGTGTTTACAATAAATGCAAAAATGAGCAAGACAGTTTAAATGGTGTGTGCTGCCGTCACTGCAGCCTCATTCTAGATTTGGAAGGCTGTGCCGCATGCAGAAACCTTGTTCTTTAGCAGACTTATTGTTATGTTGGAGATGCCCTGCGTTTGTAGCTTGATGTAGGCGTTTTTGACCTGCTCTTGGACAACTGACGCAACTACAAATGGAAACCAACACGCCCTTTATGCTATGTTGATTTGTCAAATAATCCAATACACATATTACCCAACTTTTGAATTAAAGAGTAATGGTAAAAACATAAATGTGAAAGAGCTTTGGTCAGCATGAATCTTCCTTTGTGCATCGTGGAATCCTCATAAACATAGAATATTCCCGGGATCTAGGAACACTTTTTCTTCAACTATTCAAAGTCATTACAAGTTGGAGGTAACCGCCTCAATGTCCATAGAATCAGGGTTACCTCTATGAAAGAATGTGACAGGCCTGCTCTTTACGGAATTTTTCTGGATCATAAAAGGCATCTAATTAATATAGTGTGACCACATTGCAGCATCTGGCAAGATGCAACCCTGAGTTTATTTGTAAAAAACGCCTATTGAGCACATGTAGAGGAAGAAAAATGAAGTAAACAAGCATTTGCAATTCAATAGGTCTTGCAATTGCTATATTTTGACATATTGGCATTATTTATAAATGACAATTCCATTTATTTATGTCTTTAAAAACACCTACAATAATAAAATGCATTGTCATTTACAATACCAGTAGGTCAAATCTTTTAAAATGCTAGACCTATTGCTTTGCGAATGCTTGGAACCTTTGTTCATAGAAAACCTTTTGTCTACCTGTCCTACGTTCTAGCCCCAACTGTTTCTTGTTTGTGTTTTCCTACCATTGCACTTCTCATCCTTGAGCTCAATTAGTCCATTCACAGAATCACTAATGAGAGGAGGGATGGGGGGAGTGAGATGGAGGGCGACCCACGTGACAGATGGAGAGGACAGGGAGAAAGGAGTATGGAGAGATGAAACGAGACAGGGACAGAGAGAGGGACAGAAAGACAAACAGTAAGAAGGGTGGACAGAGGGAGAGAGGGGAGAGGAAACAAAGTCTGGGGTCAAAATGGATGTAAAAGCACTACAGGTGGTATGGAACAGCCTTTTTTTCTTGTCAATGCTCCCAGAGGGAGGTCTCGGCATATTTCTTTACGTGCCCCTTTAGGCACTTTAACAGCCTGAGCACCCTTTCTTTTCTTTCAACCAGTGTCAACAAGTGAGTCAAGACTGTCTTTACAGTCCGAAAGGGGTGGAGGTGGAAGGGGTGAAAATGGATGCCTAGGCGCCCATCCTGCTGGTTTCTCTTGCTGTGCAGCCTGCCACATGGGTATTGGACGCGCTTCTTGCCACCTGCACGTGCTCTGCAACTCTCCTTCACCCCATGCCTCCTGAGCTACAGAGGCAGTGTTGCTATGTTTTGATTTTTATTTCCTGCGAAATGTTGCATCACCGGAGACGGTCTGCTCAGGCTGGAGAAAGAGCCCTCCAGGAAGCGGCAGCAGGGTCACACTAGGGCAGGGCAGAGCCAAACGCATCACCGCAACATGATGTGCACAGGTGCACAACTGCGCATACTTGTAAGCATATTTGTGATGATAAAATAATCAATTGAGGAGTCCTACTTAGAGGATCGTAAATTATGAGTGTGAGTGAATCATTCTTATGGGAAATAGACCAACTGAAATAAAACATTTCAAACTGCCATTAGATATTTACGACTAAAATGTGTACGTAATCTACCTTGCGACGTTGAATGCTATTAGTAATCAAAAAGAAGCAAGGATAGAGACAATGTAGACTGCCTCGTGGAGGAGGTGGGGCTTTAGGTCTGGTTGGTGGGAGGGGGAGAAACCGACACAAGGGCGGCGGAGCAAGATTAAGCAGTGACGTGATTGAGATAATGCCGGGCGCCCGTGTTAAAGTGAAAGTGTGAGCCCGTGGTATTGAAAGAGGTATTGAAAGAGGGCACCCATGTGCTGCCTGCAGTAAGAGAAACTCAATAAAGAATATAGTGCTCTCAGACAAAATAACATATACCGTGTAAGAAACTAAGTAAAAGGGCCAGTCGCCATGGGAGGTTACAAATGAAGACAAGGTGGTATTAAGGAGGGACTAAAAAGCCTATTTATGAATCAGAAGCCAGCATTTACGAAGGACAATGACACAAGCCAATGACAAATATAGGTGGCAAGTGGGCGGGGCTTCAAGTGCATACTCCAATACAGCATGCCTCACAAAGCAGCGCATGTGCTCTGCCTCTAGGCTCAACCTAAAAAGGAGCCTAAATGGTTAATAGTTCAAGGAGTGCAAATGCTGTTACTTTAAGGAGCCAGCATCTTCCCAACATGCACTGTACTGGCAGTTTGCTGCACAGCCTCATGTCTTTTTATTTTCCGGCTCATCCTGAGAAGATCTGTGAACACTCTCTGAGTTTTTTACCCAGTTTTTTCTTAACTGTCGTTACAAAAAGTTATTACTTTTTTGCTTTATTAGACATCGCTGAGGCTATTCTACATCTTTCACCAATTTGCCATCAACAATTGGTGAACATTTTCTCAAATTAGTGTGTATCAAGAGGGAGAGAGAGGACCAGATAGCTAGCCCGTATCCCCATTTTATATATAATTTAATCAAAAAGAGACTAGCTGAGATGAGGGGAAAGGGGTTAATTTAAACAGAATTCTAGTTTAAAGGTATTCGTGACTCAGTTTTGTTTTGTCAGGAGGTTGTGGCACCTGGTAGGTGTGCTCATGAAGCCCTCACCCACCAACCTAGTTGGTGGCATGCTTCATCATCGGGCCCACCCAGTGACACCTAACGTGTCCCGGGTGTGCTACGACGCCTGGTGACAGCGGAGCAGGTATATCACTGTGTGGGCGGTGAAGGATGTTTTAAATGTGAATTAAAACGGCTTGGCACTGGGACCCCCGCCAAGCCGTTTTGTAATTCACATTTAAAACATCCTTCACCGCACACACAGTGATATACCTGCTCCGCTGTCACCAGGCGTCGTAGCACACCCGGGACATGTTAGGTGTCACTGGGTGGGCCCGATGATGAAGCATGCCACCATCTAGGTTGGTGGGTGAGGGCTTCATGAGCACACCTACCAGGTGCCACAACCTCCTGACAAAACAAAACGGAGTCACGAATACCTTTAAACTAGAATTCTGTTTAAATGAACCCCTTTCCCCTCATCTCAGCTAGTCTCTTTTTGATTAAATTACATTTTCTCAAATTACCTTCACTTTTTGTGAAATGCCCCTCGTGGGCATAAAAAGTCTTCATCGTACCCATATTCTGTGTGTGTTGTCTGTCTTTCTGTCTCTCACTCAAAGAGTGTGAATTTTATCAGAAAATGACCAAGAGAGCCCTAAAAGACCATTGCGGTGTTCGCATGAGAGGGAAACTTGAAAACCTTCATCAGGAAGATGAGAGGAAAACACTTAGGAAAAAGACTTCTTCTGAATCCAGAACCTCTTTCACTAAAGACTCCTAGAGAGAGGAAACATAAAAATCATCATCACCATCACTCTACTCTCTGTCCTCCCTCAAGAACACCGGTCAAGGAAGGCGAAGGCACCAACTTGCTCACCATCAAGGAGTATGACGACAGCACAGCCAACAATGACACCTCAGGCAAAGTTAAGTTAATCTTCAAAGTCGATTCCAGTTCTGACACCTCAACCTTCGCCCGCTAGATTGTCAACTGCGGAATACTTGACACAGATGCATCATCGGTTGATGTCGAGGAGATCGGCTTCAATGATATTAACTTCTAGATCACCGTCAAGAAACTAAACATCAAGGAGATCAATGCTGAGATAGAAATTTCAATTGTTCTACTTTCTGATAGCCATCAATCAGAAGATGAAAACCGGACTAGACCAACTTTAATAATGCCACAGGATGATCCTTTTCAACGCCTTATTCCTCTAAACCTACCTCCTAAACCTATTTCTCCAATAAGTCCTATAGTTCAACCATTGGAACCAGAGTCAAGACCAAGGCCAACAGTCTCACCTCACACTGACGGTTCTCTGAGGTAATTTCCTTAAGACATTTGACCCCAAAAAGGTGGATAACCTTCTCAGTTACCTTCACCTTCTAACTCTTATTCAACCAACTCCTATTCTACATGCACTCCCACTGCTCTGGCAGCATCACCTCTTAGGTCATCTCCTGTAGATGACATTGTTACCTTTTAAGATGTCCTAGTCAGAGGTGCGAATAAACTAAATATTCAGTTGCAAGCACCACTGGCAAAAGTTTCTGTAATAATGGAGATCCTGCAACCAAGAGCTTCACCAAGACCTACCTTACTTTTGGTACCGGTATTTGCAGAACTTGCAGAAGAAAAGTACCTTACTCCATCCCCTATGAAGACTGGAACTCCTCGACTTCTCAAAAAATACAAAGCTTTAGAACATGATCCTGTCTCCCTAAGGCAGAGGTCTTCAAACTTTTTGATGCCGAGACTCCCTTGAAAAACCTTTTTAGGCGTAAGGACCCCCTTCCGACAAAAGTTTCCAGAAACTGGTACTCCTCATCATCAACTTTTGACAACCATAAATGCGCCTGTTAGACCTCATCACATCCCTCCATCATTCATCCACCCACACTTTCACACATCCATCCACCCTTTCATCCTTCCATCCATACATCCATCCTTCATCCATCCACCCTTTCACCCTTCCATCCATCCATACATCCATCCTTTACCCATCCACCCTTCCTTCCATCCACCCATCATTCATCCACCCACCTTTTCACACATCCATCCATCATTCGTCCATGCAACCTTTTATCCATTCATACATCCATCCACCCTTTCATCTTCCCATCCTTCATCCACCCACCCTTTCATCCTCCCATCCATACATCCATCCTTCACCTATCCACCCTTTCATCCATCCATCCACCCGCCCTTTCATCCATCCATCTACCCATCATTCATCCCCCCAGCTTTTCACACATCCATCCATCATTCATCCATCCACCCTTTCATCCACCCATCCTTCATCTGTCCACCCTTTCATTCTTCCATCAATACATCTATCCTTCACCAAACTATCCTTCATCCATCCACCCTTTCATCCTTCCATCCATACATCCATCATCATTCATTCATCCATCCACCCTTTCATCCATCCATCCACTCATCTTTCATCCACCCATGTTTTCACACATCCATCCATCCATAAATCCATCATCCATCCATTCACCCATCCTTTACCCATCCACCCCTCCTTCCATTCACCCATCATTCATCCACCTACCTTTTCACACATCCATTCATCATTCATCCATGCAACCTTTTATCCATTCATACATCCATCCACCCTTTCATCCATCCATCCACCCTTTCATCCTCCCATCCATACATCCATCCTTCATCCATCCACCCTTTCATCCTCCCATCCATACATCCATCCACCCTTTCATCCATACACCCACCCTTTCATCCATCCACCCATCATTCATCCCCCCACCTTTTCACACATCCATCCATGCATCATTCATCCATGCAGCCTTTTATCCATCCATACATCCATCCACCCTTTCATCCTACCATCCATACATACATCCATCCTTCATCCATCCACCCTTTCATCCTCCCATCCATACATACATCCATCCTTCATTCACCCCACCCTTTCATCCTGCCATCCATACATCCATCCTTCATCCACCCTTTCATCCTTCCATCCATACATCCATCATTCATCCATCCCCCTTTCATCCATCTATTCACCCATCATTCATCCACCCATCTTTTTACATATCCATCCATCCTTCATCCATCCACCCTTTCATCCATCCATCCTTCATCCGTCCACCCTTTCATTCTTCCATCCATACATCTATCCTTCACCAATCTACCCTTCATCCATCCACCCGTTCATCCTTCCATCCATACATCCATCATTCACCCATCCACCCTTTCATCCATCCATTCACCCTTCATTCATCCACTCATCTTTTTACACACCCATCCATCATTCATCCATCACCCTTTCATCCATCCATCCGTCCACCCTTTCATTCTTCCATCCATACATCTATCCTTCACCAATCTATCCTTCATCCATCCACCCTTTCATCCTTCCATCCATACATCCATACATTCATCATTCATCCATCCACCCTTTCATTCATCCATCCACCCATCATTCATCCACCCACCTTTTCTGTGCCTCTATCATGGGGGGGGTGGGGGGGATCAGTATCTCTCTGCGTCGTCTTCCTTCTTCTTTCCCACTCATGGGAGGGCATCTCTGTGCCTCCCTGCTGGGGGCGGGTGACGTGTCACGGAACCCACAGCTCCAGGTGCGCAACATCCATTGAACTCAAAGGGCTACGCTACAGCCACTCCCCCAGCAGCCCCAGCTCCCCCCAGCTCGTGTCTGTGAGCCCGGCTGTAACAGCTTCAGGGACACATACACAGTCACACCTAAGTACTTGACAGGTCTTTAAAAGACCTTTTACTTGTTAATGAGGCGTTGATGTTTTTCACACCTCAGTGTTAATTAGGCCTCCACCGTGAGCACCCTCAGCTCAATGCCAGGAACTGCACGCTGCAGAATCTGCGACCCCCTTCCCAGGACTCCACGACCCCCCTGGGGGTCGAGCCCCACAGATTGAAGACCCCTGCCTAAGGCAAGATCCCAAACCAGACTTGGTAATAGTCTCTGCTGCGGGAAGGAGACATTCTTTGGCTGCAGAGACTTCAGTTCCTCCTGAAATGGAGCGTAAGAGACTGATTGCAGTAGGAAGGTAAAAATGCAACTCTGCAGCTGTCAGTTTTATGAACTCTAGTGCATCTGCTTTATTAGCAAGATTATTATTATTATAAGGGACTTATAATGTGCACAGCTACCCCAAAGTTTCTCCCAACGCAGGGTATAGGCAGCTAACGAAAACCACAGTGGACAGCTAGAAAAGCCATGTCTTCAGATTCTTGTGAAAGGAAAGCAAGGAGTGACTGTTCCTAAGAGAGATTGGGAGAGAATTCCACAGTTTCGGACCTAGGTAAGCGAACGAGCGTCCCTTAATGCAGACAAGTCGAAACCTGCATGTGGCGAACAGTGAGAGGCTGGAGGATCTCAACCGACGCGTAGGCACATAGGGTGTTACTAGACCTTGAATGTATAAGGGAGCTAAACCATTTCTGTCCCTGATCATATAGCACAGAGCCTTAAATTCAGTGCACTTAGCAATCTTGAGCCAGTGCAATTCGTGAAGCATGGGAGAAGGTGAGGTGTGCCTTGGTAGCCAGAACAGTAACCGGGCTTCCGATTCTGAATGATCTGTAAATGACGAATCGAGGATTTTTCTGCTCCCCGGTACAGCACGTTGCTGTAAACCTGTCTAGATATCACCAAAGCTTGAATGCCTGCTCCCTGGGCTGCTGGAGGAATGAGGCCAAGGATCTTCTTCCACCACTTGAGAACAGAAAAACAGGTACAAGTGACCTTGGGACACCTGTGGCTTCAGGGAGAGCTTGGGATCGATAATAAAATCGAGATACTTGACCCTAGTCCCCGAAGTTGGTAGATGCCTGAGGAAGCTTAGCCAGTGGCTTGCTTCACAGAGCTCCGGGTTGTTTTCAAAAACCAATACCACTGTTTTATCACAGTTAAGCTTCAGTGCGTTATTATTCATCCATAGGGAAATATTCTTCAAGCCCACACAGGGCAATGAGGGATCTTGATGTTGAGCAGCTGATCACGAAAAGATGATCTGAGTGTCATCACCATATGAAAAGAGGGTAAGCCCATACTTCTTAATAACATCTGTTAAAGGACGAACATAAATGTTAACACCTTGGCTGAGATGTGTATTCCGCCGCATTGCTGGGCATTCCATTCTTGGGCATGGTTTGGACTGCCCCCGGCCGTTGTGCGCACACGCCCACCGTGACTGACGGCCGGGGGCCGTTATGAATACGGAAGAGGTTAAAGAGCAATGGGCTCAGAATGGATCCCTGAGGGACACCAGAGGTTAGAGCTAAAGTCTTAGATCTTACATTGGCCAAGGATACCTGGATGTGAGTCAGGGCTATGGGAATCTCTTGCATTTGCAGATGATCTTCCTAACAATGGGAGACAAGATTTTAGGGAGATTGTACAAGAAAGACATACTGTCTCAAATCAGTCTTTCTGTGCATACATCTATAAATCAGATCTAGCCATTACACAATTCTGTATTGGTTAAATGTCTTCAGGTTGTCTTTGCTTACACCAACTTCCCTGAAACCAGATGCTCAGTTGAAAATTATGACCCTTACTTTCACTGAACCAGTCTTTTTTGGCACCCAATAGACAAAGAGATGAAGAGAATGGAAAGAGGCAGAAACCCTTAAAGCAGTGTGTTTGGGGGTAAGGAATGAATTCGATCATTATTAATACCATCCCAGGGACTATATATTTCACAATGGTCCTTCTATTCACAGTTCCAAGTTTGTCAACAACAATTCCATCCTAGGAAAAATCGAGAAAGAGGTCAGCTCAGCAGCAGCAACAACAAAAAACGCATCTCCGATATTCTTCCAAATAACGACCAACATCAAAACAGTGAGAATCACATTTTCCCTGTCCTGTTTCCTACTCCAGTGGGAGAGTATTTCACATCATTTAACAGAGCGGAGATTGATAACCACTGACAAATGGGTTTTACAAATTATCGCCATCCAGTTCAAACATCTTCTACCTTCAATACCTCCAGAATCCACACCAAAACATAAATTGAAAAAGGGGGTACAGTCTCTACTCCAAAAAACAAGCAATATACCCAAGAAAAGCAAATAAATGGAGTTCAGGTCTGTACTCGACCTAAGACAGTCAAACAAATATGTCAAGAGACAAAAATTCAGGATGCTTGCCCTGCATCAGATCTACCCACAATTGTTGTAAGGTGGATCCCCAAGACTCATGCTTCCACATATCCATAGCGGAAAAACACAAAAAAATCTTAAGATTTGTAGTGGAAATGCCCATTATCAGTGCATAATTCTTCCAGTCGGTCCAAAGTCCCCAGCCAGAACATTTTACAAATGCATGGCAGTGATTGCAGCTCACCTCCGGAGAAAGAAGATTTACATTTACCCTTATCTAGATGATTAACTGATAAAGGCAAAGCCTTATCGTCAAGCATAGTTGGATTTTAACATAACGATTAATCTCTTGACAAGGCTGGGCTTGCATGTCAATCACAAGAAGCGGATCTCTTCTCTTTGCCAACTTTTTGATTACTTTGGAGCCCCTCTGGATACTTTAAAAGGAGAAGTGCACACTCCGGAGGAGAGAGAGTATACCATATTTCAGAAATGTCACCTACAGCTTCAAACGTTGCATCCAATAGAGTGACAGATATCATCTCTACTAGGGTCCATGGTGTCTTGCGTCTCTCTAGTTCCTAATGCACATCTCCAAATGAGAATTTTACAGCAGTGCCTCGAAGACCAATTTCATCAATGGAAGAACTGGGAAGACAAACTTCCTTTTTTCCCAAGGTCTTCCAAAACTGGGAATTGTCACTGATGTTTGCCTGATATGATGGGAAGTGCATTTACAAAATCTCACAGGACACTGACAATGTCTGTAAAAAGAGCAATTGTACCACATAAATGTTTTGTAACTGAAGGTGGTCCATCCTAGCCATGAAGGCTTTTGCACCATCTCTGACCAGCAGTATACTTATTCAAACAGACATTACCACAACTATGCACTGAACAAGGAATGGGGTGCCATCTCAAGAATTCTTTCTCTTCAAACTCCAACTGGCATTGTTTACTGGCAAGGAATCTATTGATTCAAGCTATTAATTTACCAGGCATCCAAAATTGTCAAGCAGATCTACTAAGCAGATACTTCAACCACAAATGGGTATTAGACAATGTAGTTTTATTAACTATTTTAGAAGACTTTGGGTTTTCGGCCATAGACTTATTTGCTGCAAGAAAATGCAAATTGCCCAATCTTCACATTGAGAATGGGGGAACCTAACTCGTTAGGCAATGCCTTTTTGATTGATTGGTCGAAAAGATTTCTCTATGCCTTTCCCCTGATCCTATTAATTCCAACAGTACTAATCAAGCTCAAAGCCTTGGATGTTGTAAAGATTGCAGTACCACCAGAGCAGTCAGACATTGGTGGTAACCAGAGCTACTTCACCTTTACATGAATCCTGGTTAACATTCCCAGCAAAAAGGGACAGGAAATGACTTGTAAGTTCTTACACTTCTTGTCCTTGCCAAGCGACGTATTGCAATCACTTGGATGGGCAAGGTGAGCCCAGACCTAAACCGCTGGAAACATGATATGGCTGAATGGGTGATGGCAGAGGAAATGCGACTGGAAAAAATGTAGAACCGATGACAAACTGGGTGAGGATCTTGATAATTGGGTCAAACTGCTGTCTGCCTCTCTGGACCCCTCTGGCTCAGACCGGGCCACAAGTGATGAGCCTGATAACTACTCCAGGTCTACCTCCAATTGTACCCAATGCTCTCACATACTTTCCATATTTCTAAGTGATTACCTTTGGGCTTATGGGACTGGCTATTGCATGTTCTCTATTGCATATTTTTATATTGTGTTGTGGATCTGACACTATACCTCCAGGCAAATTGGTTTTAACAGGCATATGTTTATGACTTACTTGTTGTTTTAAGTTTTTATTTTTGATGAGGCCAGAAATGAACACAGAATATTTTTTTTAAATTCAAAAACACATCCTTGTTTGCCAGAAGTTGTCAGACTTTTACATTAATCAAACTTCACCAGCAGAAATGACCCTCCACTGTTTAAATGTTTGGAGAATTCTTAAGTTCTCTTTAGATAGAACTAAAGAAATCCACTAAACAAATCAGTTGTGCATACATTATGGACCTTTGGGAACTGGTATGCCTTCATCTAACCAAATTATTGCTAGATAGATTACTGTATTACTCGTTGCTCTCAATTAGCTAGCAAACCTCTACCAGGTAAACCTAGAGCCCATTCTACACGTAGTAAGGCTACATCTGTCACCTGGATTAAAAATTGTCCCGATTACAAAAACTTGTAAAGCAGCTACTTGAAAGTCAGTTAATACTTTCACTAAACATTAATGTTTTGATGACGATTCTAACGCTGATTCTTTATTAGGCCAGGCAACTTTAAAAATCTATTTAATTAGAGTAAATCTTAGTCGATACATGCCTGCGTAGTCTATGCTTTTAAATTATTTATAGTTTATGTTATGTTATGTTATGTTATGTTATACCGGGGTTTTATATAGCGTACGGCTACTCGGAAGAGTGTCCCGACGCTTTGAATTGCGCACCAAACTCATAACATAACAGGAAAAACAGATAAAAGGCAGAGAAAAGGAAACCAGACAAGGCCAGAAAACTAAGAGGTAAAAAGCCAGGTTTTGAGCCCCTTCCTAAAGGCCAACAGGTTTGGAGTGCTGCGCAGGGCCACAGGCAGCTTATTCCACAACTGGGGTGCCAATAATTTAAAAGAGCGGCCTCCAATACGTGCTCTCTTCACACGAGGCACCGCCGCAAGAAACAAGGATTCTGACCTCAGCGACCTGGTTGGATGGTAAAAGGTCAGCCTTTTTTGGAGGTGTTTCGCTCCGGAGGCGTGCAAGGCTTTGTGTGCCAGAGTAAGGGTCTTAAAAATTATCCGCTTCCGGACAGGAAGCCAGTGCAGTGCTTCCAGGAGGCCCGAGGCTCTGGCACGGCGAGATAATCCAAAGATGGCCCGTGCTGCCGAATTCTGGACCACCTGTAACCGTTGAAGCAGGTATTCTGGCAGGCCGAGATACAGAATGTTAGAGTAGTCAATTCTCGAGCCTATGATCGCCTGCACCGTGATCTTCCTGTGTTCCTCCGATAACAGGGGGAGAAACTTACGCAGCATCCGGAGCAGGCCAAAGCAGGTGCCAGTGAGACCGATTACCTGTGAGCGCAGTGTGAGGCCATTGTCGATCTTAATCCCAAGGTTTTTTGCCACCTGGGACGAACTTGCTGGTGGAAACATGTTCTCAGGCCACCACACTTTCCAGTCCGGATCCGAACTGCACCCGAAAAAGAGGACCTCGGATTTATCCGAGTTGCACTTGAGGCTGTTATGTTGGAACCACTGAAACACAGCCTCAAGGCAACCCTGGATCCTACCTCCATCGAAATCCGCACCCCTCTCACAGGTGAAGAGGAGCTGGGTGTCATCGGCGTAGGAAACGATCTGAGCCCCGAAAGACTCCGCCAGAGCCGCCAGAGGGGTCATGAAGATGTTAAATAGAGTTGGGCTCAATACTGAGCCCTGAGGAACTCCGACACCCAATGGCGACATCTCGGCGCAGCAAGCAGAAGCCCAGACCGTTTGTCGACGACCTGCCAGGAACGAACGAAACCACTGGAGCACCGTCCCCCGGAGACCAATCTCTGAGAGTCTTGCAAGAAGACCCTCATGGGGGACGGTGTCGAAGGCCGCCGACAGATCTAACATCACCAGCATCGCCCTGCCACCCGAATCCAGCACCTCCTTAATCGCCTCCGAGACTTCCAGGAGAGCTGTTTCGGTGCTAAGATTGGTGCGGAAACCCGATTGGGTGGGGTGCAGTAGGTCGTGGGACTCCAGGTAATCGGCAAGCACCTTGTGCACATGTTTATAGCTTTGTATTGACATTCACATGTTAGGGATATGCATGCTACTCTATTCTGTGTTTATGACTATCCGTTAGGAGCGTATGGTGCCAAAGGAAAAGTTACTTTTGTGTATTCCTTGTTCTCTCCTAGGGGATTTCCATTTATAGGCATAAGCTCTGAATAGTGCCGCCCACGTGCCGTGATCCTGGAAAACATTTTCACAACATATCTTCTTAAGTGTAAATGTTCGCTTTTCTTCTGGAAGGCCTGCAAAGTCACTTAAGAAAGAAAACTATTATGCAGATTATAGGACTAGACCACAATTGCCCAATTCTTCATCTTGTAGTTAAAAAAGAGGCCAGGAGAATTATATATGTGTATAAATCATGCTGTTTTAATATAACCGCATTATTCTTTCACAAACCTTTTTCTGATAGAGCATAGAAATGAAGTAATGCAGGACAGAATAGCCCCAAAGGCTGTCATTATAGGAGTTAAAAATAGAGACGTGCCTTTAATAAGCCAGGAACCACCAGCATCCCATCATGCTGAGCAAATGGCAGTTGCTTCAGTTCTTTTTTCCAGCTCCTACTGACTGGACCCAGGAGCACTGAGCTCGACCAATTTTGGCTTTTTTTTTCCTCAAATGTTTACAAGTAAAACTTGTGACAACTATTTAATTAGACGGTATTTGTCTCTTCCTGGCTCTTTCAGTATTTTCACTGAGAAATGCCTTCTTTCTTTGAGAAGTGCCTAGCCTGTGGGAGAAAAAACGGCTAAAACAGACCCCCATGAGGTGTGTACTATTTGCCTACCAGACAGTCCTGTTCCTGAATCTTGCTGTCACTGCAGGAGCTTTTCAAAGTGCACCCTGAGGGACAGAGCAAGAAGACCGCAGAAGACTGCAGAAGCAGTTTGAAGGTGGGACCTCAGAACTCTGTCATCCCTGTCTGGAGGGCATGCCAGGAAGAAAACAGCAGAAAAACACCATTGGTCCCTGTCGACGTCAAGGAGAAGTACGGCGCGGACCTCGACATTGAGGCAAGGAGTATCGATGTCGATAACCATAGCAGTGACCTGCAGCTCTCAATTGATGTCGAGGAGGCCGTCTACTATGAGGCCATCAAGAAGGTCGCTTTAGAGATTCAGATCGTCATCAAGGCACATTTTAATATCGAGACACCGTCGTCAATCACCTTTGACAAGCAGGTCGTGCTTGGTAAATGTCAAGAACTATTTCAACGTTTTCTAGGCTACAGGCGGCAAGAAAAAAGAGAAGACTTATCTCTACTCCTCCCCAGATTCAGAGTACTCTAGAACATAATAACTTCTTCAGGGGTCCAACCATGTTCTCTACCACCAGTACATCTCCTCCTCCTCCTCCACCCGGCCTTTAACTCCACCTCCTCCACCATTGCCACCCACTCCACTGGCAATGGTCACTCGAAAGACCCAGATATTGGATCAAACTACACCATTATTCTAGGTGCTATGGACCCAGCCCAAGGCGCACTTCAACCTCTCGCCCTCATCATCATATACAATGAAAATCTCGGTCAAAACATCATATGGACAGATCCTCCGCTTCTACTAAACGATACTCCCCAATGCTTTCAGACTCTATACCTCCACTCATGATGTCACAACATTTCAAGAGGTCCTCATGAGGGGGTCGCCTCTAACACTAATGACATCAGTCATTTTTGAGACTCTACAACACAGGTCAGCATCAAGACTTTTGCTGCCTCTACTGCCAGGTCTCCTTGAACCTGTTATGGACCTCTTCCTGACACCATTCTCAGTTAATCCATCTCCATGTAGGCTTCAAAGAAATACAGCCCTCCGGTGCAAGATCCTGCTTTCCTCTGGAAAGATCCTACACCAGACTCAGTAATTGTAGTGGCAGCAGAGAAGTAACATGCCACTACTCCCACTTCTACAGTGCCTCCTGATAAGGAGAGTCTGAAGTTAGACTCTGTGTGTCGTAAAGTGTGCAGTATGGCAGCAACCACCATTAAAGCAGCCAGAGCCACTGCTCTGTAAGGCCGATATGACAGGGCACTGTTGGACTCCATGAACCAGTTGCGAAAGAACTCCCTAGACAACAGAGGGAAGACTTCATGGAAATCCTATATGAAGGATTAATGGTATCTAATCAAGTTATTAGTGCTGCAGCAAATTTTTCTCTATTAGCAGCGCATGAGTACTGCCAGCGTGTCGCTCTTAGAAGGCACTCTTGGCTCCGGCTTACATCTCTCAAGCAAGAATCACTGCAGAGGATACTAAATCTTCCATTCTCTGGTACCACTCTATTTGGAAGCCATACCGATGCTGAAATGGCATGGAGGAAGGTGGAAATGGACACTGTAAAGGCAGTCTGCTTAGATAGACCCAGGTAAAAGAGAAAATCTTCCTGACTCTTCCAACACTGCCTCTATTCCCAGAGGGTTTAAACCTCTCACTGATATCAGGGGCACCAGCAAAGTAGTGCACAACAACAGCACTAACGTCCCTATAAAGTATACCAAAGAAAGCAGCCTAGAGAGAGATCTACCCAGTAACCTGTTCAGGGCAAGCAACCATCCAGGTCAAAACCCTGAATTATTACTTCCCCGTCTTCTGTTACCCTCTCCAGTTGGGAGAAGCATCCAATATTACCTGGCAGAGTGTCAAACCATAAAACATGACGCTTGGGATCTGAATATTGTTCGCAATGGATATTGTCTGCAGTTCGCCAGTCCTCCACTGTCCATACCTCCGAAACCCTGCAGTTTTCAACTCCCACTGTTTTGATCGGAAGTCAAAGTCCTCTTACAAAAGCAGGTGGTGGAACCGTTCCTCGCCAACAATGACGCACAGGCATTTATTTCAGGTACTTTCTCGCCAAGAAGAAAGACCAGAAAGAATTCAGAACCATTTTCGACCTCAAAACAGCCAACAAGTTGATTTGGCTAGAAATATTCCGGATGCTGGTATTACATTAAATTTATCCCCAATTACACCAGGGGGATTGGCTCTGTTCCATCGACCTTCAAGAGGCATACTTTTAAATACCAATTGCAAGACAGCACCAAAGGTTCTTGAGGGTAGTAGTGGGGCAGGACCATTATCAGAACCAAGTACTTCATATGACCAGACAGAAATCAGCACCCAGAACATTCTCCACATGCATGGCAGTAGTTGCTGCCCATCTCAGGAGACTAAATAATAATCTACCCATACCCATACCTAGACTATTGACTATTTAAGGTGTCCACATTTCAGGAAGCTCAGCTTCATTCTAAGTTAAGCCTTCAGGTCAGCCACAACAAGTCGACCTCTGTCCTGGTTCAAATATTACATTATCCTGGATCGTCCATTGATTGGTGGAGAAGTGTGGCTCACTGGTTAGAGGAGGCAGACTTGGAAGCAGAGGTCAGCCCGGTACCAGGGTTCAATTCCCGGCTCCGCGGGGTCTTGAGTCCTAAAATGACCATGGACTCGACAATTCTCGCTCCGGTGCCTACTCGATTCACGGGTTCACACTCTGCGACTCTGGGCAATAGCTTGCTTAATCTCCACAACGGCCCCTCGCGGCGGGATGCCTGGCTTTCACCTCGCGGATACCCTGCCTGCCGGGGTTATCTCACAGGGGGATACCAGGACGGGTTCCCTAAGCAAGTGCTTAGAAACCGCTCGGTGATTTGCGCTATATAAATTCCTGTACATTTACATACCATAAGGGCAAAAGTGTGTCCTTCGAAGGAGAGAATTATCGATCCTTCTGCCATCACCTTGTTCTCCACCACAGAACACAAAAAATGCTGACGCTTCGCCTAGAGGTACTTCCTGCCAGGGATGCTGGGGAATGCCCTATGGATCATTTGGTCCAGCAAATATTTCTTTGCTTTTCTGCTGATTCTCCTGATCCCAACACTCCTCATCAAGTGGTCCCAATCAAGAGCCAAGATGAATCTTATAGCTCCGGAGTGGCCAGATCAGGGGTGGTTCATGGACCTCCTTCACTGCTCCGTCCATTCATATCTCAAGCTGCCATGTAGACCAGACCTGCTAAAAAAAAGTTCAGAGGCCAGATGGTATACCCCAATGTCTCATCTTTTAATTTGATGACATGGCTCCTGAGTTGGTGCAGTACGGGTATTTTAAACTGCCGCAAAACTGCATGGACATCCTGAAGGAAGTTAATCGGCCTTCAACCTGTTGCGCATATGCCTTCAAGTGGAGGCAATTCAGTTCCTCTAAGAAAGTGGAGCCTATCTCTTGCCAGGATGATGTGATATTTCCATACATACTCCATCTGGAAATATCTAGCTTGCAGTTCTCTTCTATAAAGGTTCACGTGGCAGCTTTTACTGCCTACTGAAAATGCCCTTCACATACCTATATTTTCACAATCCCCGTAATCAAGGATTTTCTAGTAGGGTTAAAGAAGGTTTTCCCTCCCATTAGGCATTCTTGTCATCTCTGGGAGCTTAACATAGTACTTTCACATCTTATACAGGACCCCTTTAAATCTATCGACAGAGCCTCCCGGCAACACCTTTCTTGGAAGACAACTCATTTTTGCAGTAACATCGGTTAGCGAGATCCAAGCTCTTTGTTCTCACAAACCATACGCAGTCTTCCACGCTAGCAAAGTGGTCATGAGAACTCACCCAAAATTCCTCCCCACAGTTATTTCGAATTTTCATGTCAATCAAGCCACCTCCTCAACAACATTCTTTCAGAATACCTGTACCCCAGCTGAAAGAACTCTTTGTTCCCTGAATGTGAGCAGAGTTTTGAAATTCTATCTCGATAAGACAAGGGACATCTGCAGACTGACAGACAATGGCAAGGGTTTATCAGCCATGGTCTGGTCCGAACGGGTTTAGCAACTTCTAAGCAATCCATCTCCCGAACTGGAGAACTGGAGTTACGGGTAAGAAACTATTCCTTCTGCATCATAGGCATCCTCACGGAAGTCATATATAACACTCCTTCCTCCCTGGTTTTCAATACATTTGCAATATTTTTTCCTTTGTAAACTATTACCGCTGTTGAAAAATAACTGAGGCAGTGTGGCAAACTGCCAGTACACTGTATGCTGGGTAGTAAAGTAACTGGCTCCCTAAAAATATGTAAATGCGGAACTTCCTGTAAGTTTATTGACTTTCACAAACAAGTTTCCAACCCCTATGTACCCTGGAAAGGAGAAGAGGGGGCTTCTCCATGGGGAAATTGTTTTTGTGTTGCGAATGTAAACAAAAATAAAGAGAAAAGTCTGCATTTGTGCAGAGGTCTGCCTTTCTATTGTGCCTAATGTGCGTTTGTGGAAATATCAGCCTTTATAAAACACCACATTATTTCCCTGGTAGTACTCATGCAGATTTCCGTGCAGACTGCTGCTGAGTTCTGCACACATACTTTTGGGGAATGGTATTTCTGTGCAGAACTAAAATTGATCTTGGTGTTTCGGACCCTTATTGACTGACCGTCCCCAGTTTCATTGTTCATGTGACAGTCAGCCTTTGTCAATTTCTGGTGTAATTCACAAAGTAAGAACTCTGTAGTGCCTTCTTATAAAGAAAATAATGATATAGGTGTTAGCCTTAAAGCAAGCCCTTGGTTGAAATTGAGATTGCCTGACTGGATGTGTGCGAAATGGGACCCCTGGTCGGCTGTGGTATGCACCCAGGCCAGACCCTAGTCGGGGAAGTAAGATACACACTAGAGGTTTACATGTAATCATCCTCTACTAAAAAGGCAATGTGTAAAGTATTTGTGCAACACACATACACACAGTAAACCAATGAATAAGCAACAAAAAAGACTCCAACAGGTTATAAAAATGCGTTGGTGTATTATCAGCAAAATAAGACCCAAATGACAAAAATGCAAGTAATCCTATTCAAAATATGACTTTCAGAGATAGCATGTAAAAATAGTGTTCCACAAGCTCTTCATGCTGAAATGAATATGGAAAATTTCACTGGCCCACTTTACAGCATCCAAGTTCAAAGCTGGGGTCCTCCCAAGAGGTTGCTGCCCAGTAGCTTAATCCCAGTACATATACGGGGATGTCGGCGGGCCGTAAGTGAGCCCTGTGTTGCCACGTCATCTCAGATGGTGAATCACCAGCATAGAGCACACATCGTGGGCCGGTGATGGGCTGACAAGCCCCATGTCTCGGGTACACCTCTGGTTTCCTGGACACCCCGTTGCTGAAGAGCTGTGCTGGGAGGCACTACAGCGGCTTCAGTGGTAATCGGAAGACACAGCCTTGGACAGTTGCAGCGTGGGTTGAACCGGGCACACTGGTCTTTGAACGGAGCACAGAGCTGGTTGATGAGCAATACCCCAGGCGATCCAGCATGGTCCACTCCTTGTCACAGTTTCAAATGTACAGTGCTGATACTGAGCAAGCAAAAGCAGTTGGCAGGCAAGCTGGTGATTAGGCATTCTCTGCTCGATGCCGGACAAACGGATTGCAGAGTCACATGGTGAGGGTAGAAAAATGAAGTCTTTGATGGCCCTAAGACTTCAGGAACAGAGTGCAAGCTAGAAAGCCCTTGGCGATCACTTTGGAAGAAGGTAGGCTCCAGCACTCCTTCAACAGAGGCAGGGAGCAGCAGGCAGGAGGGCAACAAGCAGAAATGCAGTCCTTCCAGAAAAGCAGTCCAGATGAGTCCTTTGAGCTACACACCATTTCCTCTGACTGAACCTGGTTAAAATAACAGTAGTGTCTGATTTTAGCAGGTTAGAGACCCAGTGCTTTTATCCAAAAGTGCCTTGCAAATGGTGATGACTTCAAAGCAAAGCCTTTCAAGTGCACAGGTCCCAGTTAAGCCCATTCTTGCCTACCAGCCCACCGGTGGGGGGTTGATCAGTGCTTTGTGTGAGGACAGGACACTACCTATTGAAATGTAGGTTTCAGATCCTCCCTTGCCTCTTGCCTCTGAAGACCCATCAGTATGTAGATTAATGCAGATGCCCTGAAGTACACTGTGTTTCTGACTTGTCTAGAGGGAATGCACAAAGAGTATATGTCACCCTTCCTCAGACAGGCATTGGATTAGGGGTGGGTGGTGAATTTCCCTCTGCTGTTGGAGCTTGCAAAGTTTTTGCCACATTTGGCAAAAACTTTGCCTCTTGCCGCCACATAGCGGAGTTTACCGGTGCCGGCCCACCAAACACAGAGATACAGAGGCCGCCATGTGCAACTGCTTTGGAGCTGTTCGACTGCAAGCTGAAGGGAGGTTTGGTAGAACATCAGAACTCCAGTTTTATGAACCTTTCTCTAAAGAGTGTCCCATCGGCCCAAAGAAACAGTGACTTGTTCAGCCGCCCTCTGCTACCTCAAAGTGAACATGCATTGACACAGATCAAATCTGGCCTCATTGCTGAAACTTTCCTTCAAAACTGGTTCAATGTGGTGGGAGGGTCTTGGGGCTCGTCATCCTCCGTCCATCAGCAGCAGTCCACCCAGCACAGTGCAAACTGCCTGACATGGAGTTAGCAAACCAAACACTGGTGTTGTGAAGGATGTTAGCTCTGCTATAAGACTTCGTCCCCATGCCCGTCCTTGTCCAGAATGGTTGTGAAGTGTGCCTCCCGCCAGCCCCACACATGAAGAAGCATGAAAAAGCAGTGAAGCTCTGTACTCTAGGTGGGGACTGATGACGGTGGAGCAGAGTTTTTATTAACGATCAGGCGTTTTAAGTGGGCCCTAGTGCTGTGTCGGGGCCACGAGATAGCCACCAAATTGAATGTATGTCTAGTATTTATAATATCTTGAACATAATAGCAGAGTGACATACATATCCTGGTCCAGACAAATACCTTTGAACTTTTTAAGTCATCCTTGACAGAAACATGTTGACCACATAAGATAGAACAATTGTAGCAACCCCCATTCATTCACTTTTTAACTCTATCCAATGGGGGCATCAGAATAAAGGATAATTATCGCCCCCCATAAGCTAGTTTTAGATTAAACTTTTTTCATTGGTCTTGCACTCTGCCCCTCACTCCTATACATCAACACTGCTCATCTTTATAACAGAACATCTCTGCTCCTCCTCTTTGCTTCCCTGGGGGATTTGTAGCCCACACTGGGTTCCTTGAGGTCCCAGTGTGAGGAGGCAACCCAATGATGAAGCATGTCATCTTCAGGTGAGAAGGGGTTCTCATCCTAACAGCGCAGTGCTCTTATTCCTTTTGTTCTGTACGATCCTTGTTTTCACACTCTCCGGCGTACATAGTATGTGTCATATTTGAAATGTGCCAGCCATGGATGCTTGTAGGTGTGATCTAAGGTGCACTTAAGATGGGTGTGAAGTGAGCCAGCCAAGGCTGCTCGAGATCTCAGGTGCTGCTCCTGTCCATAAAAACTGACACAACAAAGTCATTGGGTACCCTCCAGTATAGAAGGATGCCTTTCAGAGGAGCAAAAGGACATGGGTTTCCTGAATACAGAGGTGGTTTAAAGAGGGCACCGCAATACAAGCTGTTTCATGCGCAATACAGGCATACTTATCAGCCTTCCACCTACTGTCAGTTTTCTACAGCTGGTTTCTCTTGTTAAGGGGGCTGAAAGAGAACACCATTCCAAGGATGAGACAATGGAAGTAAATAATGGTCAGTGCCGGGTATTAGCTCCCACCTCCCCCCAACCCCCTCACCACCTCACTGGGTCAGAAGATTTGCAATTTCTACCAGCTATGGGAGAGCATAACAACGAACCAATGGGTATTGAATCTAATTGCCTTTTTGTCATACTCAGGAGTTCACGAAAAAACCACCAACCACTCCACCCAAGGGAGCCCCTCCCCCTCGTCTTCACTTATTGCACAAGGAAGTAAAGATCATGCTCTCAAAAGGTGCGATTGAGGAAGTTCCAACTCTACAACGGGGTCAGTGTTTCTACTCCTGTTGTTCTTAATAATGAAGAAGTCAGGAGAGTGGAGACCAATACTGGATCTCAGAAAGCTCAACAAGTTCCTGAGAAAGCAACATTTCAGGATGCTGCGTTGCCTCAACAATGGGGATTTGATCTGGAAGACGCATATTTCCACATCCGATTCCTTCGGAAACAATGAAAATTCCTCCGGTTTACAGTAGCTAGTCCCATCCTTGGACCTTCTTACCATCATTAACCTATTGGCAGTCCACAGCCCTCGATATACATTTAGGGACATCCTTTTTGGGTGCCTGAATGAGTAATTTACTCTTCCGACACCAATTGGTGTCTTGCACGGGTGTGGTTCAGGGGGGCTGTTAACTTTAGTTAGACAAGGTTGTCCTTTTATTTATTGATCCTGATGAGGTCCTATATCCACAACAGGGTCAAAACTTCATCGACATGGAATGCACAAACAAATATATCAAAAGCCTAATTCAGGAATAAGGCTTGGATTTACCATAATCCTTGGACTCAGTTAGTATACTTTGTTGTTAATGGAAGACGCTTTTTTCTTCTTTCATTTTGCTTTGTTGAAAACTACTGGAAACTAACTGTGACTACTTTTGATGGTGGTTCCTCTTTCACATGGGTACACAGTACGCTTGATTTTTTGTTCTTTATGTAGACTGTGGTAATGTGCTATAAAATATGACGAGACTGATTACTTGGAGTGGCTGTATTATTATTAGTACTTGTTCTGAAGTTGCTTACAGCTGTTGTTGCTGCTGTTATTGGATTTAGGTGTGTATTGAAATTGTAATGATTCTGAGATACTACAATGCCAGTGAGAACCACTGTTTTGTGAAAATTATACCTTAAGCAAAAATGTTCATAGATCATCCACTCAGTTGTTGGGATCCTCCAAGTTAAAATATGTGCTTGGAGGTGTGTGCTTGGATGTGCATAGAGGTTAAGAGGGAGTTCAAGAAATAATGTTCGAATGGATTAGTGATACACCTCTGCTTGTCTCTTATTACTAATTACAAGTGAGGTGATCAGCAACAATGGTTTTAAACACTGTGAGGACCAGGTCTCCCTAAGTAGCAAGAAAAGGTTGTGAAGTCAGTAATGTCATGAATGTAAGGGGTATTTTTGATGGCATGTCTGCACTGAAAAGAGCAGATTTGAATGGGTTTTCTGACCCATGAGTCATGTATGTAGCAAGTTAGAGAATTGATAGTGCCACCATTAAGTCGTGCACCAGAGGCCCCATGTGGGAATATATATATTATCCATGGGTAACAAAAAGGGAGGAGGTCATAGAGCAGGGAAGAGTGGTTGCCTTGGTCCAGCCTGGTTTGCAGGCAGTAAAACTGTGGGTTGTCGTCTATTTACCATTATAGATGCTAAAAGGAAGTGGGCTGTTGCTTGAAAGCGGCTAGGGAGATTAATCTGAATGCAAGTTAGTCTGGTTGTGCTGTTGGTCCTGAAAGTAGGCTTCACTAAGAGTCTCTAGTTGTGCAAGAGGTTATTGCCAGAAGAGTGCACATTTTTCAGATTAGTGTGCATGAAACTTGTGGTTAAACATGGTCAGATATTTTCGGATTCAGTGCCAGTATCACTGTTATTGCAAAGCCATTTTGCTGTAATAGTTATGCTCTGGGAGAATTTGAAGATGGTAGTGTTTCTCCAAGACTGCTTCCATGTATTAGCAGCATTTACACCTCTGTTCTTGAGTGCACCACAGAAGTTGACAAATGTATATTCCTCTGAAACTGGGTCGACATGCTATTGATGCTGAGCTTCATGGTTCTTAATTTCTGTCCTATTTTGAAGATCCTTCCATTGAGAGATGACAGTTGCAGAATTTTTTCCTACATCCCCCATGTTTAGAATGTAGTTGTAACAATGACAATTTTCATGTGTGTTATTTAGCAATATGTTTCAGAGTCTCCATTGGTCTCCTCACACTTGGGAACAGAGCAGAATAGCTGAGTTCCAGGACATCTGTCCACAACTTACATTTCAGAAGGATGTTTTACTTGAATTCGCTATATGGCAGGGCACGGTCATCAGCTGGCCTTAAAGGAGCAACCCTGGTTTCCTTTTCAGCCCTTGTTGTTGGTTGTACCACATAGACCCACGCTTTAGATTACTCTGGAATGAAATTCCACCTCCTCTTTATATTTTCTTTAGCACACTCGCCACAGTGTTGTAAAACAACTTTGATGATAATATGGTTGTCTCTGAAAAACAATCCCCTGCCCCATTTTTGGATATGTAATGCAGGGTGCAGAGTCGATTGCCTGTAGATACCCTGGATTAGCTTCAAGATGCATGTCTTGTTTACCATTTCCTCATCAACTCGTTTGCTGTACAGTTCACCCACGTTGCCTCAGGAAGAATACTTAAACTGTGCAGTAACGTCTGCTTATTTTCAGTCTCGCTGGTACACCCTTCGTGCTGGGTCCTGGACGCGTATCCTCGGCACACTGGTATATTTCAACAAGTATATGAAAATTAAAAAGTGCATATTAATAACCTTATGGTTCAAAGAAATACAAAATGGGTAGTTATTGTAAAAATTGTTCTTATGGATTGTATAAAAAAAAATCGAGTATGGTTATCTACCTCTGTGCTAATTTTGCAAACTACTTTTTTTCATAACTTTTATCCTTTCTTTCTTACACAGTTGATAGTTTTTCTGAGCCCTTAGATCAGATAAATGGAAGGAACGAGAGTGTGGACAGTACAGATAATTCCTCAAAGCCTTGCAATGAAGCGGCTTCTCATATGGCTCGTCAGCGATTAGAAAACACAGAGAAACAGAGAATCTCTGGAAAACTCTCTAAATCCGTCTCTGCTAGTGCTCTGTCCCTCATGATCTCTGGAGGTAGAGATGCATCTATTTAGCATGAAATTTGATGATTTGTGCATGCCCTTTTTGACCTGTGTGAAACAGTGATTTAAATGCAATATCTCCTAAGTCCTGAGCGGCCCTTTGTGTCACCGTCTTAGTTTCTGCACATTAACCTTCGGCATTTTCTGGCAGCTTAGACCTCAGGTACTACTGTGTGAAGTGTATTTCGGCTAATAACACTACTGCGGTGCAGTCCTCTGGATAAATGGCTGTGGCATCATACATTGTATTTTATTAAATGCTTTTTATATGCTTCAGCCACCTATTAGAGTGCTACATGCCGTTTAGCAAAGCGAAGCAACATTATAGCAGTCCGTAGGGATGCTGTGTCCTTAAAAGGAAAGGGCCTGGACCACAGTGCACATTTAATTATATTTACACATAGCACGGTAGAGGGCTGTGCATTTAATGTTGTTTACTCTGGGCACAGTGGAGAAGTGCACATTTAATTGTGTTTGCTTAGGGCACAGTGAAGTGCACAGTTAATGTGGTTTACTCATGGCAAATATACTCATAGCACAGTTTTGGAGTGCACATTTAATGTTTACTACTGTATCACAGTGGAGGATTGCACATTTCATTTTTGTTTACTCAGGGCACAGTGGAGATTGCACATTTCATTTTTATGTTTACTCAGGGCACAGTGGAGGATTGCACTTTTCATTTTTGTTCACTCAGGGCACAGTGGAGGATTGCACATTTCATTTTTGTTTACTCAGGGCACAGTGGAGGATTGCACATTTCATTTTTGTTTACTCAGGGCACAGTGGAGGATTGCACATTTCATCTTTGTTTCCTCGGGGCCCAGTGGAGGATTGCACATTTCATTTTTGTTTACTCAGGGCACAGTGGAGGATTGCACATTTCATTTTTGTTTACTCATCGCACAGTGGAGGATTGCACATTTCATCTTTGTTTCCTCGGGGCCCAGTGGAGGATTGCACATTTCATTTTAGTTTACTCAGGGCACAGTGGAGGATTGCACATTTCATTTTTGTTTACTCAGGACACATGGAGGATTGCACATTTCATTTTTGTTTACTCAGGGCACAGTGGAGGATTGCACATTTCATTTTTGTTTACTCAGGGCACAGTGGAGGATTGCACATTTCATTTTTGTTTACTCAGGGCACAGTGGAGGACTGCACATTTCATTTTTGTTTACTCAGGACACATGGAGGATTGCACATTTCATTTTTGTTTACTCAGGACACATGGAGGATTGCACATTTCATTTTTGTTTACTCAGGGCACAGTGGAGGATTGCACATTTCATCTTTGTTTACTCAGGACACAGTGGAGTAGAGCGCGTTTAATGTTGTTCCCTCGGAGCATAGTCGAGAACTGTATATGTACCCCCTCCTGCACATTTAATGTTTATCTTTAAACTGTGTTAACCGTTACCTAACCATTGAAAGACTCTTGCATTTTGAGTGACCCAGGATCACCTGGCAGTGGCAACCTTGTATATTTATGACTTAGCCATCCTTGGTTAAATCTAGT
Organism: Lissotriton vulgaris; assembly: GCF_964263255.1. Taxonomy (NCBI): domain Eukaryota; kingdom Metazoa; phylum Chordata; class Amphibia; order Caudata; family Salamandridae; genus Lissotriton; species Lissotriton vulgaris. The sequence goes on from NC_141689.1 coordinate 479,936,271, forward strand.
CCAAGATACAATTTTGATTTTGTTAAAGGATATGTGTGCGAGTTACAGAAGTGGTTCTGTATTTATGCTTAGATTAATTCATTCAAACGGAAGGCCAGTTTTCTTTTGCTAATAGCTCTGAAATGTCATTCTATGAATACTTATGAAATACCACTAAAAATGCATTTCATTTTCGGTGGTAGTGGAAAAAGCAGCCTAGTCGGGGGAAGGGACTGACGTGCCAGTGAGGCGGGTTGGGGAATGTGATTGCTGCATTTTTATTTGAGAAGAGAGGTTTGCATTGAGGTACAGTCACAAACACTGCCAGACGCCTTTAAACCAAATTTGGCCCGCACCAAGATCAGGTCCTTTTTGGGATTTTCCAGGTTTGATAAAGTATCTTAATGTTTTCATGTAATTTTAAAAGCAAAACGTATACTTCTCTGAGCAGGAAACCCTAAAGTCGGAAAACAAATTATTTTAGATAATTATATATTTTTTTGGGGAAATTAACATTTTGCACACTCATTATTTTGTAATGTCACATGGTAAGAAATGTGGTTTTTGGTTGGCTACGGTATGCACCAAAGCCAGACAGAACCCACCACTCTAGTCATGATAAGGGAATTACACACCCAAGATAACCCCTACTCACCCCCTTGGTAGCTTGGCATGGCAGTCAGGCTTATCCCAGGGGCAATGTGTGGACACACACCAGTTACACACTAGGCACACCACAAAAGGAGACTTCACACAAGGTTACATGACAATTTCCTTTGTATTGTACATAAAATAATTTAGACCATAATCAAAGAAATCACTGTGACACTAAGCACTTGCCATTATGTCACATAGATAATAAAATCACTTTGCCATAAGGCAATGGTCATAAACATCACAGTTCGGGCAATCGTGTAACAAGATATATATTGCCCAGATCATAAGGACACATTATGCCTAACCTCACAGTTAGGGCAACAAACCAAATACCTCTTAGTTGCACATGTAGAGAACTTCACCATAAAAGGCATTAGGCCTAACATCAGTTTTGTGGCAACCATGAAAACCCTTGAATCACCATATCACCATAGAGGCAGTCACCACATAGCTATAGCGCATTTGCGCTTCTCTTCCAAATTATGTGATAATTTAAATTCTTAATGCGAGAACAGGCACACCTGCACATCTGTTAGGGGCACTAAGGCAATTTTAGAGCACGTTTCTCACCCAGGATTCCTCTTGCTGATCAAGGACCTCCATCAATGTTTCACACTGCAGTGCGTTGAAGAATCATTGCCCCAAAAAGTGAGTGAAATCGCTTCTACATGCTCTCGGGTGGTGTAACGGCGTGTGGTTTCAACAAAAAGGTGGGGAAGAGGCCAAGCAGGACTTCCTTGAGGATTCCTTAAGGAGCAAATGCCCCCCAACAGTGTTCACACCTGCTATCCTCAGCTCAGCTTCTTCGGACTGCACCACTCGCTCTCCTCGAGGTGTGTGTAATGTAGTCCCTGCGTCCTGGGGGAAGATGCTTTATCCGCTGTGGTTGCGAGGGGATAGGCACGGTCCTACTAGCCCAGCCCAGCCCACTGCACGACATCAGTGGAGCTCTTCCACTGTCGGTGAGGTGAATTGGCGGCTCCCTTCACCGCCGCAGACTCTTCTTTCTGGCTTGGGAGGCAGAGAGAGTGAAGGGAATCACTTAAGGCTCTGAAGTATTTTCCTGTCCGCCAGTCAGCTATCATCACATGGTCCCGACCTGGTCAACTTTTCCCGCTGGCACCAACCGGGGATCAGCCTCCCAACAATCCCCTTTGTCTGTTCCTGGGAGGGGCGCAGTCGAGTGACCTTACCGAAATGCGAAGGCGTTTGTTTTGAAAATATTCCGAAGGGCTGTTTTGTCCTGGTAAGGAGCACCATCCCCGGCGAAAACGCACATATGGGGAGGCTTAGGAACTAGAACAATCCTTCCTGTCAGCTCTGCATCCTGCAAGTCTAATAAGAAAACATGAACTTGAACCCAACCTACTAAAGGATTGAAAATGTGCTAAACAAAGGAACAGCCATTGAGCTTACTCAAAGCTGAACAATGTACACCTGATTTCAGACTTCATGTCCCACAATGCCGTGCTAAGCGAAGGTACGCCGTGATTGGCAAACTGCTGAATAAAAAGGTGTGGCTAAATCAATCAGGTGTTTCTTCAATGCTGCTCCACAGAAGCCCTACAAGAAGAGGCGCTAATGCCTCGAAACGCGTCAGCTTATTCAAGTTAATGGGGAAGAGTTCATGCCATTGACACGAGCTTACAGCCAAGATGGGAGAGGCGCGGTCGAGTGACCGTACCGAAATGCGAAGGCGTTTGTTTTGAAAAAAAAAAAATATATATATATATATATATGTATATATATATATATATATATATGCAATTAAATGCAATAATTTATTGAAAAAAGCAACTAATTGTAAAAATATTGTATTAATAAAATTTGAACAAATAATAGAATGAAGTAAAAAATATTTGTGTGTGTATATATATATATATATATACACACACACATATATATATGAACGAATTAAAAATGTGTGTGTGTGTATATATATATACACACACACTATATATATTTTTTTAATTCATCCTATTTGTTCAAATTTTATTAATAGCTTATTTTTAAAAATGAGTTGCCTTTGTCAATAAATTATTGCATTTAAATAAACAATACTAAATGTATTTTACTTAAATAAGTATATTGTTTGGAACTGATTGAGCTATTAAAACCAAGCCCATCGGCCTTCAGAATATGAATCATGATTATGGATTTTTAAATTTATCTCTTTTAAAAAAATAGTGCAGCTCCTGTATGTGCTGCAGAAGCGGAACCAAAAAAACTATATTCAGATCACAATATAAACATTTTTTAATCGCTTCACTGATTTGCGGGGATGTGCATCTCTTAGAAGCACATTTGAATTGGGTCTTAAAACCCGCAACTCAATGGCTTTTTTGCTTACAGTTGTTATTAAGCCCATTAGCATTATGTGAAATACTCTTCAAATTTGCTAATATAATGGAAATTATGCTACTATCAATTGGAGAGACACATAATACTGTACAACATTTTGTCAGCTTTCTGCTATAGTAATTCTCTCCTGTTTAGTAATTTGTGTATAGCACTGTGGCTTCCCTGACTTTACCCTCCTTATTTGAATTTAAAATAATTTTTTTGTTCAGTTCCATTGTGTGTACTACTTGGCAAAAACCCTTTTCTTGCATATTACGTTTTTAGTTTTCTATGCAGTAGCGGTAAATTAGGTGCAGACTATCATAAACCTTAATTTTCTGAGAATATTTTTAGGACATAAATGCTATTTTAGATTTTGGAAAAAACATCTTTCGTAATTGCCGCCTATGAAAAAAAATTAGTTTTTAATCATAGAAAACTTTTAGTTTGGCTTGCTGGATAATTTGGGCCATAGCGCCAATAGCAGCAAACTCTGGGAAATGTGTTTTAACTTTGCGTAGCAGTTTTGAATAGCATGTCAGAAAATAGATTTCGATGGCCTGTTGGAAAATGCTTTTTTTATCCAAATATCTGCAAAATAAGCTATTGATTGTATGGGGGAATGCAGCCTTTGCAGCCAGGCCCACTAGAACTCTGTGGACTTGCATTATTGTCACATCACCCTTGAAATCGGTTAAAATGTAGTTTTTGATAAGTTGGTCGAATAATTCCCCATTTGAGACAGACTTGGTTTCTTTCTCTGAGATCTCAAGTAATTGGGGGGTTAGAGTGGTGGTATCTGTTTTCCAAATGTTCTTTCGATTTGGTTTCAGCCAACTTTTTTTCTCAATTTTTCATTTACTTTTTTGTATAAGTGCCTGTTGGTCTTCTATGTCTGAAATGCTCCGTTCCATATGGTCCAGTCAGCATACTATAATGTCAGTTTGCTTAATTACGTACGTGAGGCTGCCTTTAATGGTCATCACCGAGTTTTTCTGGGACGTTATTAGCTTTCAGATCTCCTGCAGTATGCTAGAACAAGTCTTCAGAAGACCCATCTGCCTAAATGGTAACTGCTAAGTTCGAACAGGGCTCTTTTGTTTCAAAATAGTCTGCAATTAAGTAATAGGTTTTTAATTTCGAATCCTTATCATCCTACTGGGGATAATTTTTCTGACCTTATATTTCTACAAGAGCACTTGAACAAAGTGTTTCTCTACTTCTAATTTCTATGGCCCTTCGTATTGATCACCACCCCTCTGCTTTTTTCTAAATAAAGAGTAAACGTTTTTCGATTTATCTTATTTATACTGAGCAGTTTAAGTATTGGGCTTAAATGCGTTATCTTTTTAGTACTTCTGCTTAGGGAGCTTTTTTCTTTGGCTTTCCCAACATCCATATCAGCTGTCCAATTAATTTCAGGCTGAGCTGCAGTGAATTTTCCCTTGTTTCTGGTCTTATGACGTGTCTAACAGAGTTTGTTTTCTTCCACTTACCGCTACTCATTCCAACAGGTTTATTCTCAGTAAGAAAGGCTGACTTAATGTCAGCCTGCATGGAGGAGAAAAACACTGTTTTTACATTAGATTGGTTGCTTGCTGCTTTTTTTGCACAATGGGCTTCTGTTCTTGTTGAGCTTTAGAATAGGTGTTGATCTTGAATGAGTGTCTAGTTGATGAAGAAATTGGGGTTGGTGGTTGACTGGGGTGTGAGCCCTGGTCAAGCAGCAACCACAAACCTTGTCAGGTTGAGCCACAAGCCAATCCTAAATTAACCTGCGCTCAACCCTCTGGTACCTTGGCACAGAGCAGTCAGACTTACCTTAAAGGCAATGTGTAAAGTATTTGTGCAAACCTTCAAAGAGGTATGAAGTGAAAACACCAGACAACAAGGATCCCTCTCCAAGTCAGAAATATAGACTTCTCTTTAATAAATAAAACAAGACCACAATGACCAAACTCCAATCAGAAGAACTGGAGATATTTCATTTTAAAGATTTTACTAAAAATAGTGTTAAAAAGCACAAACTATGGGTATCTGGTCACACTGGGCTGGGCAAAGTCACAAGTTCAGGTCAACTGCGATGGAGCATGGGCCGGGTACATGGACCCAGTTAGGCCTGTTGAACAAAAGTACATCCACTCTTGGTTTGAAGAGCATTGCAAGGATTTGTGTTGAATATATCTCACTCAGCTGAAGCGATGCGTGTGTTCCAAGATGCACTGAGGGTGCGATACAAGGGTCTGCATTGTCGTCGAGGATCACGTTGATGGGAATGCAATCAGATCCGAAGGGCTGTGATGTGGATTTCTTCATTGAGGCAGCTGTCCAGGGATGCGACGCCGCACCAAGGATGTGCCATGCAGTGGCAGTTCCGATGGGCTGTGGTGCGGGACTTTGAGACAGGTCCCGACCACACAGCAGCGACAATGTCTTGGTTCTGCTTGGGTCTGAACTGTGTAGCAGAGGAGATGCGCCGGTCTCACTGGACACAGAGGCTAGCAGAGCACCTTAAGCCCACTTCCAGGGGTCAAGGACTGGGGTGGCACCACTTGGCAGGGTAGACTCACAGATGACGGATCAGGAGGCAAGCCAACTAGCTCTTGGAGTCGTCTGGGTTCAAGAGCTGCAGGTCCGGCCCTTCTCACCCAGGCAAGAGGGCATCAGGTCAGCGCAGCAGTCCAGCAGAGTGACAGTCCTTTCAGTAGCACAGCAATCCTTCTCGCTGGCAGAGTATCCCCAGCTCCAGAGGTGTACTGAAGAGCTAGTGTCTGAGGTCCAGTATTTATATTCGGCTATGCCTTTGAATTGGGGAGAAACTTTAGAGGCATGCCTGTGATGTGCACAAATTACCTGCCTCCTGGACTCCAGCTCCAGACTACCTATAGGGGGTATGCAGCCCTCTGTGTGGAGACAGCACACAACCTATTCAACTGTAAGTGGGGATGGGCCCAGCTCCTCCCTCACATCCTGCCAATGATGGCCCAGCTAATCACATCTAGGCTCCCCATTGTGTGTGGCTATCTAAAGGAATACACAAAGCCTAACTATGAACATCCCCTAGTTGTGACCCCCCCCCCCCCCATTGAAAGGCTGCAGGCATCAAATGGCAAAGGTAGGAAAATACCAACTTTCTAAAAGTGTCCTTTTTAAAATTGTAATTAAAATTCAGACTTCACCATAAGTTAGGATTTTTCATTACAATTCCAAAGACACCAAACACAGACTGGTGACCTGTTCCCATTCGGAACTTAAACTTATTAAATTTAATAAGTTAACTTCAATCGTATCCTATGGGAGAGGTAGGTCATGTAGTAGTGAAAAAAAAATTTAAGAGTTTTTGATTAGCAGGACATGTAAAACTTAAACTTACATGGCCTACATTTTAAATCTGAAAGAAACAGGTTAGTATTGTGGAATTTTAGTTTGCGATCTGAACATCATCTGCGCCAGCTTGTCACCTATGTACTACGCGCACGGCAGCCATTTTAGATATCATGGTCTCCCTGTCCACGATCGATCGCCAGCGTGCCCCTCTGACCTAGCAAGCATCCTCCGCGCACCCTGGCTCCCCCTCCCTCCTCCTTATGAGCACGACCCTTCTGCATGACCCTGTCCTTGGGAGTCACGCCAGCGCCTGACCAACACCTCCTCTCTTCCCATGAATGCCCCTCTGTTGATAAACCTCCCCTCTGCGCTGGATTGTCCACGCAGCATGAATACCCCTCCATTGATGGCCCCTCACCCCGTGTCCGACTGTCCACACAGGTCCGAGGCCACTGCATAAGCCGGGAGATATCATTTACTGACCCTTATTGTATGAGGTCGCTCTCCTTCAAAAGACCCTCTATTGATCCAAGCCTCCCCACCCCCCTGTGATATGATCAGGCGCACACATCCTAAGACTCGACGAAACACTCAGCTGCGTGATGACCCCCTCTCTTATCAGCAGGTTGAGGACCTCCATTGTGAAGGTATATGGGGGTGGGATTAACACGAGGATTACGGGGATGTCTTTTTCTTGCCTTACAAAGTTGTGATTGTAATAAAGGAAGGTCACATGCCATAAACCAGTGTATAAGATGCCAGGCCTCCGAGAGGCTGTTAGAGCACCTCGAGACGATACCTTGTTGTCTGATCTGATGTGTTCTGCTCCGTCGGAATAAACTTCTGTTTCCTGCCTTCTGGTCTCCGGCGCCTGCCTCATTGCTTGGTAAACTTGAATGGTACAAGGGCGGTTAGCGCCGGGCAAATCTTGAGAAAGGTCTTAGCCCTACCTTTTTCTACAATTGGCGTCCCAAAGCGTGGGGCCCATCAGCGACACGTGGATCCAGTGGGAGAGGTCCCGATGACAGAGTGAACGACTGCAACGATCGGGAAGAGCTCATGTCCGATAGACCCTCGTCTGACAGCCGATCATCCGACCTTCACTAGTTCTGAACAGACCTCTCTCGAGTGATCTACGGTCCTGACTGGGAACCATCAGGAGTGCCGCGAGCATCACGAAGGAGAGAGGACGATCGGGCGCTGGATCCAGAGGACAGGAAACCGTCCATGCGGTCCGGGTAAGGTCGTGTAAACACGACGAATTGAGGAAACTTGTTTTGTTTGGATAATACTAGTATTACGCTTTGTTGAAACCTCTGGAGATTCGCTGTCTGCAAACGGGGAAAAACAAACAGGCTCTCTCTTTGCAAACAGTGAAGGATAGGTAACGCCGACTTTTGTCCCCATTGTAATCCGTCGTACCTATCTTCCTCCCCCACTGTTTCCCGAACTGTCGTTCGTGGATTATTGTCTGGAGATTCTTTGTCTGCAAACAGGGAAGAACAAGGACTCTCTTTGCAGGTAGAGAAAGAGTGGGTAGCGATAACTTTTCGTGCCCACTTATTCTCCCCACTGAATTGTTTGATTGGCCGATTATTCGGTATTGGTTCGTTTGAGGTATTCACCGCCGGCAAACAACGGAGAATAGAAATATTCTGTCTAGTCTTTGCTCGCCGTGATAAGATAGGTAGTGCAGACTTCTTGTCCCCGGTGTAAACCGTCATGCCTATCTTCTCCCCACTGGTTGGTAGCCTGTTTAGCCCGGACCGCTTATTAGAGATGAACCATCCAGCTCCACTGGAGGGCACCCCTAATAAGGACATGTTCACTAAGTATGGACTAGTCGCTATAGCTTACACTAGACTATGGCATAAATATACGAAAAAGAACCCTGAAAGTCAGTGGCCACTGATAGGTTCCTTTAGTGAAAATAAAATAAAAACATTAGAAATAGCGCTCCAGAAGAATAAGACCACGCCCACTATGCTCGACAGTATCGGCATGTGGCGCAAAGAAACGGAACAACGAAAGAAAAGAGAAGAAGCAAAAATAGGGAAAGAATTACGAAAGGCAGCCCACCTAGCCGCAAAGCAACTAGAAGAAGACATAAAAGAAAGAAAAGAAGCTCCACAAACCAAGAATCAGGGTCAACAGGCCAATGTCCTGTTAGGACCCCCTCTGCGCTCTACCCTGAACTACCCTCCAAACAACGGGCAAACGATGAGTTATTGCTAGGTCCCCCAATCATCTACATGCCCCCTCCATATGCTCCCAGCCAACAAAACCTGCAATCCCCGAGTATGAGTGAGAGTGACCCTAGTGCCAGTGCACCGGCCCTCACGGCCTCCGCACCAGCCACATTAACAACTTCGTCAGACGACCCCGAGGCTAGCAAACAATCATCAGCCAGGTTAAGTAGGCTAAGCAAAGATGAGCGGGATGGGATCAACGAAATAGCAAAGACATTGGTAGAACGAAGGGAGAGCGAAGAATACACAATGAGCGTATATAATTCACATGCCGACAGCCACAGACGGCATTTCATTTTGCGATTCAGCTACCACACCCTGAACGCGTATGAAGATAGGTATCAGAGTAAGGGTCCCGCTAAACTAACAACACTGTATAGGAAGATTGATGTTGGAGATGGGACTGAACGTGAGGCGACGGAGCTCTTCATGCAAATGCTTGAGGTCTTCCGCCACCTCGCGGAACAGAAACCAGAAGCCAAGGTTACGGTCCCTGAAACAACCTCGGCAGAAGTAGCCAATACTATGATGCCAATCAGAGAAGCGGCTCCTTACTGGATCCCGCCACGGGGCCAGGGAACGAGCGATGATGTTAACAATGAAAATGCAAAGGGGAGGGTTGTGTACAATTGGGTTTACCAACCATGGGACCGACAAGACATCCTAACCTTTAAGCAAACCCTGCCCGACTTAAGAAAGAACCCGACGGCATTTTATACCGAATTAGGCACAGCCTTGGGTTCAACAATAATGACTTTAGCAGATATTGACTTGTTCTTTGGGTTATGCCTGCCAGCTGATGTGTGGAAGCAAATCCGGAAGGTTGACCACACTGATCTGTTTGGACATACCTGGGACCAACTCGGTAAACTAGATAGACAGCGAGAGCCGGGGAGTAAACCAGTGAAGGACATACTGGAACTGCCAGACAAACTGGTCCAGAAGTTAAAAACCCTGGTCCCGGAAAGAAAAGTAGACTGGTCGATAGTCACGGCCTGTCGACAGAAACCCCAGGAAGATGTGTCAGAATACTTCTCCCGATTTGAGACCGTGTTCTCCGACTACAGTAGCCAAGACATGACCACCGCAACCGGACAGCACCTGTTTGTGCAAAATTATGTAAAGGGACTAACACAAGAAGTCTCCCAAAAACTGCAGACGAGTGAGAGTAGTTGGGGAGCCTCCAAACCCGCAGCTATCCTTCAGATGGCTCAGTATTACGAGCACCAAAAGAATGAGAATGATAGGGCGTCCGAGAAAAAGAAGAAAGATTTAAAGGAAAGGGTAATGATAGCCCAGATACAAGGTATAGCGTTAGGACGGGAACACCAAAGGGGGAACTACCAATCAACCACCCCCAGAGATCTACCTCCTAAAGATCACACCCCAGCACCCCACACTGGACGTAGAGATGTTAGCAATGACCAATGCGCCTTCTGCAAAGGGCTCGGCCATTGGAAATTCCAGTGTCCAGTTCTGCTAGAAATGAATAGAAATAGGGATTCCAGGGATGTGGCGGGTGGTCCGAGGAATAGAGTGCAGGGACGAGGGAGCCCCAACGACACCAATAATGACAGATCAGGAAGACCGAACACATTTGACCGTCCCCGACAGAACCAATATCAGCTATCCGAAGGTGAACATGCCCCCGACTTTGCATAGGACTGCCAGGGGCAAGGGAGGGATCCAGTCGAGCTCTGTGTTGACCAGCAAGGTCCTTATGTCACCGCTAAGGTCTTGGGTACAGAGTCTCCATTCTTGGTAGACACTGGGGCGACACGTAGTGTGTTATCAAAACGACTGATTCCAAGGGCACCCTTGTCTGGCTCACACATAACGTCGATAGGTTTCGATGGGACGCCCTCCACTAACCCCCTGTCCGTACCTGTTACCTTTGACCTAGAAAACAACACTACTGACGCGACATTTCTACTCTCCTCCAACTCCCCTGATGCCATTATGGGCATTGACTTACTGAAGCATTTTCGAGCTACCATTAGGTGTTCCCCAGATGGAATACGAGTCATCCTGTACGACAACCCAGACATGCCCAGATCCCGTCCCCCACGACACATGTGCTCCATAACTGACGCTGACCTGTCCCTGCTTGACACCCTGCCTTCGTACCTGTGGGCCAAAAATGACTCTGATGTGGGGCGAATGATGATTGATCCTATTCACATAACTGTGCGACAGGACGCTACGCTCCCGAAACTCCCGCAATATCGGATATCGCCAGAGGGTGAGAAGGCACTGGTAGCGATCATTCAGTCTCTGGTAGACGCAGGAGTGGTTGAAGAGGTGGTTAGCAATGTCTGCAACAGCCCAATCCTACCTATTGTTACGAAGCAAGGTGAAGGAGATGAGAAAGCGTACCGCTTCATCATCGACTTGCGAGAGGTTAACAAAGTGGTTGTACCCCAATATCCTGTGGTCTCTGATATCACCACCATTCTGACCCTCATCCCGTCCACTGCCACCATCTTCACTGTTATCGACCTTAAGAACGCGTTTTTCTCTATCCCCATCCATCCAGACAGCCGTTATCTCTTCGGCTTCACTTTAAAATCCCGTTCGTACCGATTTTGTAGAGCTCCCCAGGGGTACACTGAAAGTCCCAGCATTTATAGCCAGGCCCTCAAAAGACAGCTGGATGCCTTCCAGCTACCAGAGGGAGTGGTGTTGATCCAATATGTCGATGATATCCTTTTGGCGGCCGACACCACCCCACTTGCAACGGCAGCCACCGTCCAACTCCTACACTTTCTTGCAGAAAATGGCCATAAGGTCTCCAAAAAGAAGTTGCAGTTCTGCCAGCCGCAGGTGACTTACCTAGGCCATCTTCTGTCCAAAGAAGGGAGGAAACTTACACCCGACCGAATCCAAACCATCCTAGACACCCCCATCCCAAAAACACAAAAGCAGGTCCGCTCTTTGGTTGGCCTAACATCTTTTTGCAGACAGTGGTTGCCAAATTACAGCCTCATTGTGAAACCATTACTTGCCCTACTGACCAAAGATGTCCCCTCCCCGCTTCCTTGGACCGCTGAGTGTCAAGCCTCCTTTAAGGAATTACGGGATGCACTCTGTTCAGCGCCTGTCCTCGGAACGCCGGATTATTCCAAACCCTTCTCCCTCTTCACCCACGAAAGGGAGGGATGCGCATTGTCTGTCCTAACTCAATCAATTGGTCCTAAGCAGCGCCCTTGTGCCTACTTCTCCGCCACTCTTGACCCTGTAGCCAGAGCTTTGCCTGCCTGCCTTCGAGCAGTAGCCGCCGCTGCTGTCTCTATCCGTCAGAGCGAGGGAATTGTACTTTCCAACCCCCTCACAGTGCTAGTACCCCATGCAGTCGACACCCTCTTGAACCAGACTAAGACCCAACACCTGACTAGCGCACGACTGACAGGGTACGAGTTGACTCTGCTTGCACCCCACATCACACTAAAGAGATGCACGACTTTGAATCCTGCCACATTGTTACCCCTGCCTGAAAATGACCCTGACATTCCTCCCATCCACGACTGTGTGACCCTCACGGACGAACAAACTAGGAGTAGGGTTGACCTCCGAGACACTGCTTTCCCTGACCCCGATGGAGAGCTATGGGTAGACGGCTCTTGCATCAAACTCCCAGATGGCACCACTTCAGCTGCCTATGCAGTAACGACAGCCCGAACAGTAGTTGAGACAGCCTGCATCACACAACGATCTGCCCAAGCAGCAGAGCTGATAGCCCTCACCCGAGCATGCATCATAGCCGCAGGGACCACCACGAACGTATATACGGACAGCCAGTATGCCTTCGGAGTGGTCCACCATTTTGGGCTCCTGTGGAGAGAGAGGGGATTCCTGACATCCCACGGCACCCCGATCCTCCACGGAGATCTTGTCTCCGCTCTGATTGAAGCAGTTCTCCTCCCCAAACGATTAGCGGTAATCAAATGTCAGGCACACAAAAGGGTGACAGACTTAGTTGGACAGGGGAATGCATTGGCCGACATCACTGCACGAACCACAGCCGAGAATAGGACGGTGACACGCATGTACATGACCAGGTCACAAGCAGAAACATGGAGTGACACAAGGATAATGATCAGAGACATACAATCGGCCAGCACCCCTCACGAGCTGACTAAGTGGGCAAGGGTGGGGTTGAAGGATGAGGAGGGCTGTTGGCGAACGAAGGATGCAAGCAAATGGTTGCTGCCCGACTCATATCTGATTCCCATACTGACAATGGCTCACTCCCCCGCACACATAGGATCTGCACCCATGATCGAACTCATTTCCAAAGTCTGGCATAACGACAAAATCCCAGACTCAGCCAGACGCCTAGTTCAGCAGTGCCTTATCTGTCTGCAACACAACCCCGGGAAAGGAACTGTAGTGCCCCGGGGAGGGTTTGGGACCCCCAATCACCCCTTTGAGGTCCTTCAGATGGATTACATCCAACTAGAGAGATGCCAAAACCTGAAGTATGTACTAGTCATCGTATGTGCCTTCAGCAAATGGGTAGAAGCCTATCCAACCCGTGACAACACTGCCATGACTACTGCCAAAGTACTACTGAAGGAATTCTTCCCCCGCTATGGCCTTTGCCGAATTTTATGGAGCGACAATGGCCCCCACTTCATAGCTGAGGTTATCCAACTAATCCTGAAAGGGTTGGGGGTGAAGCAACGATTCCATGCGGTCTTCCACCCCCAATCCGCTGGTCTAGTGGAACGCCATAATGCCACACTGAAGCTGAAACTGGCAAAAATAGTGGCCACCACTGGACTTAACTGGCCGGATGCCCTCCCACTGGCCTTGTTATCGATGCGCTCCACTCCCACCAAGCACCATTTGACCCCCTACGAGGTCGTGTTTGGGCGACCGATGAATCTCTGGACTGCTCCCAAACCGACCTCCATTCATGACGTCCCAGACGTCCTACTATCTGATTATTTGTGCAAGTTAACTAAAACGTTGTCTGTCATTCATCAACAGGTGCAGCAGGCCATCCCCGATGCTTCCAGGGGCCCCGGCCACGACATCCAACCGGGAGATTTCGTATTGATACGGAATTTCCAGCGAACCAAGAGTCTGGAACCTCGGTGGACGGGCCCCTGGCAAGTGCTGATCACCACCCGAACAGCACTCCGGGTGGAGGGGAAGAAGCACTGGCTGCACGCGCATCATTGCCGGAAGGTCTCTGCAAACCTGACCACGACAGAAAACGTCAGCGCCCAAGAAGAGCTCCTGAGCAAAGACCGACCGATATTGGACTGTTATCCCGATACTGAGGCACTCGAACTTGCAAAATTCTCTGATCCCACTGTGCCATCCAGAGAAGGGTATTTCCTGCGTCGAAAGGAGGGAGCTTCGGCTAAGTAGGCCACGGACTAAGTTAAATCTCAGAACGGTGACCTACACACAATCAAGGGTCACCGGGAGAGAAGCTAAACGAAGTCTGTGGTTCTGCCCACTACCGAGCCCCTTGAAGGTGATGGAAGCGCCAAATAAGAAGATGATGGAAGCGCCAGATAAGAAGATGATGGAAGCAACGGGAAATACCCAGTATAGAAATCCAAAGACTGACAACCTGCACAAATCAAAGACAATTGCACTCTTCATTGTCTTCCTCTTCTGTCTCCTCCTCATGACCTCCTTCTGGATTCTGGAGGAAAGCACACCGGTTCATGAGGCATTGCTACCTACTGCACAGCCAACACCCCTGAAAGAGCATCACCTAATCTCTCTGTCGCCTCAGCTCCGAGAAAGGCGCAGGGAATTCTGGAACAATTCCTTCGTGCAACTGTTGCACCAACACAACCTTGCTGCAAATGCTACGAACTGTTGGATCTGCGGGTTGCTCCCGCATGCCACTGGACACTCCATCCCCTTCATCCCTTCACCCTTCTCAGTTCACGGCTCTTGCCTCGCCTGGTTGATCCTCATGCAAGAGAGCCACAGAGACAACGCCACCTCCAGCCGGACAGTGTCACACTTCTACTCTGGGTTCTGGCTGAACAAAACAGGAAAGATCCCAGCTGCCCTGTGTCCTGCGCTCGCAGGCGCCACCTTCATCAAAGACATTCCAGCCAAAGAACGAGTCGAAGTACAGGTGCTCCACAATCCGGCCAGAACCACCTTCACTCATCTGCAAAAAACAAACTACCGCCACTTTAACCGTGGCCTTGTCTGTTATAAATACGTGGCCTTATGGGGATAAATCCGAACTGACAAGTTGGCGAGACATGTTAAAAGGGAGGACTGTGGAATTTTAGTTTGCGATCTGAACATCATCTGCGCCAGCTTGTCACCTATGTACTACGCGCACGGCAGCCATTTTAGATATCATGGTCTCCCTGTCCACGATCGATCGCCAGCGTGCCCCTCTGACCTAGCAAGCATCCTCCGCGCACCCTGGCTCCCCCTCCCTCCTCCTTATGAGCACGACCCTTCTGCATGACCCTGTCCTTGGGAGTCACGCCAGCGCCTGACCAACACCTCCTCTCTTCCCATGAATGCCCCTCTGTTGATAAACCTCCCCTCTGTGCTGGATTGTCCACGCAGCATGAATACCCCTCCATTGATGGCCCCTCACCCCGTGTCCGACTGTCCACACAGGTCCGAGGCCACTGCATAAGCCGGGAGATATCATTTACTGACCCTTATTGTATGAGGTCGCTCTCCTTCAAAAGACCCTCTATTGATCCAAGCCTCCCCACCCCCCTGTGATATGATCAGGCGCACACATCCTAAGACTCGACGAAACACTCAGCTGCGTGATGACCCCCTCTCATCAGCAGGTTGAGGACCTCCATTGTGAAGGTATAAGGGGGTGGGATTAACACGAGGATTAAGGGGATGTCTTTTTCTTGCCTTACAAAGTTGTGATTGTAATAAAGGAAGGTCACATGCCATAAACCAGTGTATAAGAGGCCAGGCCTCCGAGAGGCTGTTAGAGCACCTCGAGACGATACCTTGTTGTCTGATCTGATGTGTTCTGCTCCGTCGGAATAAACTTCTGTTTCCTGCCTTCTGGTCTCCGGCGCCTGCCTCATTGCTTGGTAAACTTGAATGGTACAAGGGCGGTTAGCGCCGGGCAAATCTTGAGAAAGGTCTTAGCCCTACCTTTTTCTACAATATTAGATTCCTTACCTTAGAATATCCCCAGGCGTCAGTCTGGATCCAGAAACTTTTGCGTAGCAGTACCCCTGCGCGTCGGTAGGTGTCGTCTGCAGGCGTCCCCTGCGGCTCCGCGTCCGTCGTTGGCGTCGTGCGCCATGATGACGTCGCTGGAGTATATAGACGCCGCCTCCGCACGCTGACGTCAGTTCTTCTTTTTTCTGCGCCAGTTAGCGCAGATCCGAGAAGTGCAGTATTCCGGTCTTTTGACCAAGTTTTTGATCTTTGATCTTTTTTGACTATTCTTACGGTGCCGGTAGGATGCCCGGTTTTAAGAACTGTGACTGTGACCGTACGATTTTGGTCACGGACCATCACCGACTCTGCCTCCGGTGCCTAGGCCCCGACCACGACGTGGACACCTGCGTTGATTGCCGGGCCTTGATGAATAAAGCTAGACGGGAGCGGTCCCGCAAGCTGCTCGAGCTCCGGGTGTCGGCCCCGCGTCGAGAGCGGTCCCGCTTAAACTTACATGGCCTACATTTTAAATATATTGCACCCTGTTTTCTGGGCTGTCCAGGGCCTCCCCTAGCGGTGAGTTTTTGCATTAAAATGGAAGGTTTAGGCCTGGCAGGAGATTTACTTTGCAGGTCGAAATGGCAGTTCAAACCCATACACACAGAGGCTGCAGTGGCAGACCACAGACATGTTTAAAGTGCTACTTAAGTGGACAGCACAACCAGTGCTGCAGACCCACTGGTAGCATTATATTTACAGGCCTAGGGCACACATAGTGCCACCTTACTAAGGACTTACAAGTACATTACATATGCCCATTGGGTATAAGCCAATCTAGTATGTTTTTAAGAAGAGAGCACAAGCACATTAGCCCTGGTTAGCTGTGGTAAAGTGCACCGTGTCCTAAGGCCCACAGGATAACCCTACAGAAATGGGCAAGTCGAACAATGATCTTTCACCGCATTTGGTTTTAAGACAAGAGCTGGGGCAACTCCTTAGTAGAAAATATCATCAGGAAGACACTGCCCCTCTGAGGGTGTAATGATTACTGTGACTGGCGTAATGAGATTTTCAACCCAATCCGTGAGAACACCGAAATGAAAAAATAAAAAAGCTTTGACTGTGTTCTCTGGAAGTCAGCTAACCGAGAATCTGATGTGCTCGTTTCACATACTGGTTTCCCCTGGATATCCCACTGTTCTGCTCCCAAAAAAAGTTGTTGTAAATCTTGATCACGGTCAGCTGGCTGTTTTTTCCACTGTGTGCACTGTGCAGGGATTCCTCCTCCCGCTCCCAACTTTGTCTGCATTTTTTTCGCCTTTGGTACTGGTTGTGAGGCGGGCTTCTGCTGACCTTAACATACAACATATTCTTCATGATGTCTCACGGCAGCGAAGAATGGGGAAAAAAACAACGCCTTACAACCTAAACCCTGTACGGATTTCTAATAGAACAATGCCAAGTGGTGAGCTTTTTCGGAACATATCAGCTGCCATTCCTTGATTCACAATCTCCTGTGCCATTGATTCACCACATGCTGATTTGGGTTCACCAGAGGCTATGACTACAGCTTGCATACCCTCGCCACTACCTTGCTGTACAGGCTATCTAATTATAACAATAATCTTTATCAAACTTCTACTACACATTTAGAGCAGAAAACTAACATTGTTATCTAACTTCAACCTCATTATCCTTACATACAACCTACCTATGCAACCAGTCCCTCCCACAAGCATCTAGCACCCAATCCACCCGCAGGCAACCACCCACCCACTAAACCCGGGCTTCAGCCTCGCACTACCGAGGATTCACCACAGTCGAACTACTGAGAATGGTTAACTCTTACATATGGATTGTGCACAGCCTGCATGCACAGCTAATAGTTGAAGCCTTGTCCTGCATCCAATGTTTTCAGCCAACCCCCACCTGGACCGTCAACAGGGGACCAACTCACAAGCTTAACTACTATGATGTCAAATTCCCTTCCAATCCTCATTCACTACTATCGATAGCTCAGTACCAGTACCTCAAAATGAAGCTTACACAGTACCACATCAACTTGGTATAGACGCCTAATATGTACGTGATACTCAGTCATATTGTGTTACCACTCAGGGTCTTTTCTTTGCCCAGTGATCGTACTGCAAAAGCCTGTGTCTGTGGAAAGAGTTTTTTAATAACATATTAACACTAAGAGCGTCCCTTTGTGACACCCCTCCAGGGGTCAGGGTGTTCTTACCCGTGTTCTCTTAAGGGCCCATTCATCTCTATTTTTAGGACTTGAGTTTTGAATCCCCTGAGTCCTGTAATGCTGGCCACAACATTTTTCTTCAACATTGTGGTCACCAATCACATTGTTTGCATACTGCAGATAACTCTTGGAACCCGCAGTACCAAAATGATTGATGGGAGGGAAAGCTCCCAAAGCAAATAAGATTTTTTTTTAATGTTGGGAATCACTGAAGTATTGCGGTACCCAGCAGTACAGATGCCTCTAACTTTTCATTACACTTAACCACTTCATATCTACCTTAAGCATCTTTTTAAACGTTAATTCCTCCAAAACTACTGTAGTGATTTACACCAAATTAAAAAAAGCATACTTTCTGAGTAAAGGTGTCCTTGTCTGCCAAATTTGGGGAAATTCCCTTCAGCCGTTTTTCCTGTATTAGAGGGCAAATTTTCCTATGGGAGGTAAAATACTAAATCTGCATCCCCCCTTCTTTTTTTCTAGGCCATGAAGGGACCAAAGTAGATGAATGTTTTTAGATGGGGTGCGAGGAGGGAAATTTTATGCAGATTTGTCATATGGCACAAAAGTTAATAAAGAAAAAAGAAATGCCTTTCTTATGGAAAGTCTGGCCTAACTATAACTACACTGGTCTGTCTACTCATCTATCTCTGGGCCCACTTCTTTCCGTCCTTGGGGAGGTGTAGGGGAGCGAGTTCTAATAACATTATTGCACAGGCAGACATGCTGTTAGGTGTCAAAATCTCTTAACTGCCTTTCCTTTCATTATATCTTCGACTTTAGCTTGTTTTTCTTTCCTTTTTGTGCCTGTTCTTTATGGCAGAATTCGGCAAGAAAGTCAGCCTCGTATTTATTTTTTCAACCTAAAGCCCTGTGTACACATCTCTGAAGCAAGACTCAGCTGGCGACATTGTATTTTGGATGTAGTGAAGTCCTGTTTGTTTCGTAGTGGCTACCTACACGGATACTATTCAGAGATGGAAGTAAATGGTTCAAAGCCGAAATGTTGCCTTACGCTAGTACTTACATTCATTGCCAGCATAAGTACTATGCATTATTTGTTCTACCCAAATAATTTGCTATGTTTTCTATTGATTAATTCCCATTTCTGCTAAGCAATTGCATCACCCAACACAACACACTGTACAATATATTACGCTATCCTGCAGCGGACAGTACCAGCCCTTGTTTGATACTTGAATTGCAAGTAACGCCATTAGACTATTGATTGCAGAGCAGTCACATCTCATGCTATTTATCCTCATAGACTTGTTTTACATTGGTTTGTCAGGGGAATAGTTGTACAATGTTATTGGACTAGTACCTTGCTCGAACTACTCATTTGCTTAGCAGGAGCCATTTACAGTGTAGCTTAGAACTGTGTGAAGTTACATTATGTAGGTGTTGTATTTTTTAGCATGAACTGGAATTTGGTTATGTTTTATACTACTCCTTAGTCATGATCTAATTTGATTGCAAGGAGTGGTTTGGTGTCCTCTTTGATACATTTGCGTTGATAGCACATAACTTGAGGATAATGTTGCAAAGTAAATCTAAAACATAAATTGTAAAATGACGTATAGATCGACGTGATATGTCGTGTCTGATGGGAAACTTTGCAGAATACTAATTCTTAGTAAGTGCTCCCTAAGCCTCATAAGTTATCACTTGCACTGATATTCTCTTACATTTTAGGATTGTGACAACACCTGCCTTGATGTAAGGACTTTCTTTCAAAATGTATTTATCTTTGAATATAGATTGCGTGAGAGAGTTTATATTGTCAATAATTCATTGAAGCTACTAGACATTGTTATTCAAGTAATGAACGAATCAACCATTGTGTTATTTAGCACTTAATATGACAAACTTCAAACCAAATATTTTTTTAAACCTTATCTATCCATCTATCTAAAAAGTATTCTCTAGCTCTGTCTGTCCCTTGTTGTATAATGTTTAGGTGTTCTAAACAACAGAAACATGCCGACGTGGTGGATTGATTAATACAAGAGAGAAAAATAAATGAAATAGTAGTTTGGGCCTAAAAGTGTCAACTGTATCCTAGTTGAACAATGCCTGAACCTATAAAATATTCTTGAAGAAAAGACAGAATATAGTTTGCTGTTGGACAAACTTACCCCAGTCTTCATACCGCACATACGTATTTGTCTTTTTCTTATTCTCTGTCCACTATTCAGGTAATTTATTCTCTGCTGATAATTTGGCACACACGAAGACAAATCTAGCACGGTATTCTGTTAGAAGTGCAAGTTAAAAACGTTTGTGAAATCCAAAATGTTAATAATGAAACAATAAAGTTTTTTTATTTGTGGTGCTGGTTAAAAATGTTTCAGGCGTGCATACGTTGGCACTTTCTCATACCTACCCGTACCCATATGCCATTACAGTGGATACATCATTTCCAAATATACATATATTCAAAGTTCAGCAGAGGGACCGTATGCACCCATAGTCACAATAATGATAAAACCAGAACTGAATGCTAGAAATAACTAGAGGAGCAAACAAACCACTTAATTTGGCGTAGACCTTTTAGGGTATGCACACGTCTCATTTGAGTGCACCAAACAATGTTGTCGTAAATTCCAGTGGCGTCTATCAGTATTATAATTGCTCAGGCAAGAAGTTTCATAGATCCATTGTATTTACTTTTATCCTCATGGGTGATGTATGAAAGCACTGTGAAATGCTGGGGTTCAGAATATACACTGATTTTACTATCCTGACTTTGATCATTCGGTATGTGTGTTGTTTACAGCCTTCCCTTTCTTAATTTATTTTGTATATACTATCTATCTTTCTTTGTAGATAGATTCCTATTGCCTATTATGAACTTTGTAGCTAGGGAAGACGATAGTGTAGATCACTAAAAAGCATTACACATTTTTCATCTTACACACAACTTTTAATTGCACTATGGCTTCAGTACCGTCTAAAATACTTTGCAAGCCCATAACACACAAAATCCACAGCTCCAGATGAAAAACGTTTTCCCTTTTCACAGCCTGTTATTTTCATTATTATAATAAATATTCTCCAGTTGCACGCCATTGAAATGTTAAGTTATGTCCCTCGTGACCCATGACCTTCAGCAGCATTGTACCCTAATTTCATCAGGAAATTAGGTCTTGAAAAAACAAGGAGAACTTCATTATGATAACTGGACTCTCTTTTTGTGCATTGCAACATTTTAAAGGTTTCAAATTATTTCTTTCAGATATGTATGGTGCATCTCCACTCGGAAGTCCAATATCGCCTCATTCCCTGTCTTCAGATCCTTCATCCTCCAGAGATTCATCTCCCAGTCGAGAATCTTCGATTGCGTGTGCGAGTCCACAGCAACCAATCACCATTCATAGTTCTGGCAAATCATTTGGGTTTACCATGCAGGCTATCAGAGTCTATGTTGGTGACACTGATGTGTACACAGTTCATCACATTGTTCAGGTGAGGTCACTATTCTGTTTTTTTTTAATTATAGAGATATTTACTTTGCTTTTTGGGCACTGGACAAATATTTACTTAAATCTTTCCAGTAGAAGTTATGTAAACTCTTATTTTTTTTTAACACACATGAAACTACTCAATTGTTCTATTAAAGAATTTCAACAACAAAATTTCATAAAATAATATACACACTACCTTTCATACGTTTCGCAATGTGAAAGAAAATGAACCCAATACGCAGTTATAGTATTTCAGTGCATATCTGTCCTCAGCCATATATTCTTTCTTAATGTATTGCGTTTCCTGTTTTTTGATGCAAGGACATGACTTTCAGCTTGCTTAAAACATCATGCTCCAGCTTCAAGTTTGAAACTCAGTGACAATACATCTCTCAATGAAAATGTTTTCTCTGCAAAAAGACCAAAAATTGGAAATGTTTAAATGAGTAGGAGAAAAATATGAGGTGGTAACATTTATCTGTGAAACATTAGTTACCTTTTTTGTTTTGATATTTATGTTGGATTGTAACATGCTCCACTGTTTTAAAATATTATGTTTGCGAGAATAATAACCTAATCCAGAATCTTTCCAATAAGCACATGCCATAAAAGGTTGGAAGTATTTGCTTTCTTAGCAAAATAACTCCTGTGATGACATCATCAATTTCAGGTCTAAGGAAATTGAGAGGGGGGACGGTTTTTGAGACACCTTACTGTACAGTATTTGGGTATAAGGAAACGTCAGTAAAAATCACTGTAGAAGTAGAATTTGTTCACTTGGCTATATAAAAACATACTCTTAAGGAGAAAATATTCTTTCGTTTATTTTTAAAGCTCCATCATTTAGTAGCATCTGAAAGTAAATAAATTATAGCATCAAGGTGAATTTTGCTGAAGAAACGGAAGGCAGAGGTTATTTAATCAGGGCAGACTTGGAACAATCAGGGATGTATTTGATATATCAGAAATTGTAGTATTAAGGTGCTTCAGGGCATTTTTTAAAGATCTCTTTCACTAGCTTATAAATATTGTTGGTGATATCTGGAATTAAATCTTCTTGTAGACTACCTAGATGGTAGTTTTGAATTAGCCAGGCCTTAAAGGCCTTCTGATGTGTAGTAGGGAAGGCGCCATCTGTACAAACCAGGTAGCTCATTCCAGAGGTTACCCATTCTAGCAGAAAATGCCTTTCCAACCGAACAGATCTGTTTAGTTTTAAGCAAATCAACAGTTGGGCCCCTGAGGAGCATATGCAGCGTGATGGAATATTGATGGTGGGTTTTTGTACTAAATAGTTTGTCCTGCTGTGCTGCTTTCAATACAAGGCAGAGGAACGTAAAAGCAGTTTTCTTTCCCACCGGTAGCCAGTGCAAAGCCTCAGAGGCAGAGGAAAAGCATGGGAGTCCCTGTTGCAGTTTGTACGCCACATTCTGTACCCTTTGCTACTTTTTAAAGAGACTCGCATCTAACTCTAGATAGAGAGAGTTTCAGTAGCCCTTGTGAATAAGTATGGTTGCTTGGACTGGACCCACTACTTGATGTGCAGTTCTTGGAAGAAAGGACAAGATTTTTCTGAGCATCTTTAGCAGGTTGTTGCAACTCCATTTCATGCCAGATCAGTTCATTTACTAAACTTCTGGTTTCCCAGCTCGCTTTATACACATTTTAATCCTTAGAATTGTCATATGCTTCCTGATTGACCATTAATAGTTTATTGGGTTGGAAGCCTTAATGATATTGCTGATCCCTTAGTGGCCTTTCTAACATCAGATTTGTTTTTAGAAACTATGTTAACTTCTCCACACTATTAGTTCAGATTTTGTAGACAGATGTTCACTGTGATAATTCTCCCGCCTCCTGACAGAAGTCAGTTGGCGTTAAGTGATGCTCTGCCAGTCAAGTGCCTTTGAAATTTGTTGACAATGAGGAGTGACTGGGTAAGATTAGGCTGTGGGTTGCTCTCTGGCAACTCTTTGGGCAGACAGCTAAATACACCTTCATATAATTAGCCCGTTCTCAAGAGCCTTACATCATCAGAAGCAACATCAACTGTAATACTACTTTTCATTTGAATATACACTTAAAAAGTATTTCTTGATTGGAGTTGGTATTTTACCATGCAACATATCTTTAATCAGAGTTCTTCTGAGAGATGCGTGGCAGGAAACTGCATCAGAGTGTAACAAATGGATATATGCGCTACTTGAAAGTAGTTGGGATTTAGCAATACTGCCAGGTACCGCATCTGTGAGTGAAAGTTGAGTAGTAACGGTGAGAGGAAGGAGGTGGGCAGCTCAACAATAGTAAGCCAAATCCCTTGAATCATGATTACAAAAGTCACCATGTCAGTGATGTCATTGGTATCTTAGAATACATTTTGATAATTGAGGAGCTGCTGGCCTTGTGAATCAGTGATTCTTGATAAGAAGGCAAAGCTTCATCAATGATATCGTGACAGCACTCTAGCCAATGTGTCTCCGTTTCTTTAACTTTTGCTTTCTGCCCTATAAAGCAGACCGGCCAGGCTTAGCAAAAAGTGTGCTTATATGACTCAGAGTGTATAACAACGCATTTAAGTAATATGTTTAATCATAAACTCTTAATGAAGGAGTTTGTCTGAAGTAATTAGTGTAATGACTCTTAACATGTGGTAATGGGTTGTCACCCTGGATATTACAGTACCCGGAAGACATCTGTAAGTAGTGAATACTTATTCGGTCAGCTGATTTAATAAAACCAATGCATGTAAATCAATAATACTGTAGGTATTGTGTAACTTTAATCGTGCAGCATGTGGGCTACATGTAGATGTGTTGTGCCCTATAGATAAGTACATTTCATTTTGATTGCAGTTGAGTTACAGGTATACTTCATATTTCCAATGCTACACAATACTATAGTAAGTGTTCTATGAAGCACAAAGTTCAGTTATCTGTATTCAATCTACTTTACATGCATACAATTTGAAGGCATACTATTCTAAGTTTGTTTCACAGTTCAAAGTGTTTACATGGCAAATAATCACTTCCAATTTGCTGAAATAAACAGTTCTCTCCAATTTCAGAGCGTTGAAGAGGGAGGCCCTGCGTATCAGTCAGGACTTAAGGCTGGAGATTTAATCACCCATTTAAATGGAGAACCAGTGCATGGACTTGTTCATACAGAGGTTATGGAACTGCTGTTGAAGGTACAATCTTTGGAGCAGAAATGTGGCTGTCTTAGATGTTTTATATACTCCTAGTTACAAAATATGTACACATCCTCCCTTTGTTATACCATAAGCCAAACACGAGGCAAGACCTTTAAGGTAAACCGTCTCTATAATGCACTTTTAAAATGAGGTGCTTTGAGTTCACATCTATTGGTATCCTTGAGCCAGCTGACAATTTTAGAGTATATTTGACCTACAGGTGTGCTTCTTTTCTACTTATTGATGGTTACCTACAAGGCATCCAGAAAAGTCTCGGTTCTGTTTTCTACTGGATCCTGTCTAACTATGTTATTCAGTAAACCTTTACCTTATCATTTGTTTCATATTTTTTCTTCTATCAGAGTTTGCATGCCTTAGATCTCAGAAGAAGAATTGTTATTTACAGAGGCCAATAGTCGGAAAGTAGGCAGTATTTTTGTGTTCATATCCAGATTGTTCTTGGCTTGATGAAATTGACACTATCACCAGAACACATTGAGGGTTTCTGCAGTATTGTGTATATCATGGAGAAGAAAGCTACAATATTCCTTCTCACGACTGCGGCTACTGAGAGGGCCATCAGGCATGGAGCAGAAAGCTGCAACCACAGCCTTCCACCCAACAAGGAGGGCAGGGTGGGGCTCAGGCAAGAGCAATAACATGGCATGCCTAGCCATCCACAAGTGGGTGTTTGGAAGAGATTGGGAAGGAAAAAGGAAAGGAGCCAGAAGCTGAAGGAGCCAATGTTGAAAGGCAGTGAGGGAAAGAGGTGAAAGCAAGGAACAAGAACATAGCGAGGACCCAGCGTCTGGTAATTCACAGATAGTTAGCAATATTCAGATATGTAATTCAGCTTGCAATAGTTTTCTCTGTGGAGAAACCACTTTCCATACTCTTCTGTGAAATATGAGGGCATTTCATACAATTTCATATCTGGGATACAGAATTGGCTCTTATGTAGAAATCGACTTCAATATTTTGAGGATTGGAATGCCCATGCTAAAACTTTGTAATTAGCAATTAAGTTACAGCTTTGTGGGTGTACCAGCCACTTTGCATAGCCAAATATTTCACATTCCCCATACCTCCCTCCTTCCTAGACCGACCACCAAATTTAAGACCGAGGAAAATATGCCATGAAATCAGACATTCCTTGGTCAATAGTGGTGTGACTTGCCGACATCAAAATTGAGATGTACGTTTTGCTCGATTAAGAACTTGTGATAATTACCTCCAACCAAATGTTGTGTATCTCTGTGGAACTAAGGTGCCTCGCGCATTGTGTGAATTGTCATAGGCCCACTGCCCAATTTAAAAAAATGTCATAAGATGGCGAATTTGTGACAGTGATAAGTAACAATTGTTATAAAGCTCCCAAGTGTCTTTATGTGCCCTTTTAGTTGAACCTGGGTCAAAGTCAAAGCTGCAGGTTGAATACACCGAAGTGCAGACTGGGCTAACAAAGATTTTAACTCCAGATGATAGGTGAAATTATGGAGCCTCATTGAGTGTTGTGGGGTCAGTTCTCAGGCAAAATCTGAAGCAAGTTTCAGATTGACTAGACAAGAGTTCTCTGTGACGCAACCTTGAAGAAATGCAAAGGTGCCATTTACAAGAATGGGGTACTAAAGCAGGTTGACACTTGATTATATCAGACAAAGATCTGGCCTTATTTACATAGACTGACGTGGGATGCATGGTTCTTGTATCAGCAGCCCAGTTGCTCTCTGTTGGCTCTTTTGTGTTTGCTGAAAAAGACCTAGTATGGCGTGATTGCCACAGGTTGCCAATGACACTGAGCCGTCTTTAGCTGGGTTGCACCAGTTATTTTGGTCGAACTCCTTTTTCTTTTACACATTTTCATAGGCAAGATTTTGCTGGACAGAGCATCCAGCTTACAAAATGCTGCACAGTATTTATTGTTACACAACTGCAGGTGGGTCTGTTTTAATGTTCCCACAATGCTTCTGGCACTGCAATTAGAGTAAATGGTACCTGGATTCTTTCTGCTGGTTTCCCTCTGAAATCCTTATAGTTCATTTTGTGAATGAATGTTGTCTTAGGGCGCATCAGTTGCACTTGCCTTCTGTTGGAAAAGACAATCTTTTATGTGGTATACCCCAGTATTTTGCTTTCACTACCCTATTTTTGCTGAGCCCATTTTTTGGGGCATTAGTACTCTGCACACTTTACTCCTGCTAATCATTGGTAAAGTGCTTCTGCTCTCCCTTTTGAAAATTGGTAAACCCCTAATTGGCACATTCAATTTATTCCCTATTAAATGGAACTACATGTACCCAGTGCCTGTGAATTAAGTGCTATAAGTAAGCTGCAGCACTGATTGTGTCACCCACTGAAGTAGTAGCGTAAACCATTTCTCAGGTCTGCCACTGCATCCGGTAGTGCAGTTTTAAACTGCCATTTCGACCTGGAAAAATAAACTTTTTGCCAGGCCTAAACCTTCTTTTTTAATACACATAAATCACATCTAAAGTAGCCCCTAAAGGCTCACAGGACAGAGTGCATGGCATTTACATATCCTGGCAGTGAAAAACTCTAAAGGTGTTTTTTCAGTGCAGCAAACCTAGCTCTCCTTTAGACTCACACGGAGTTATCTTTTATATCTGTGTCTATGTGTGTATATATATATATATATATATATATATATATATATATATATACACACACATACCAGAGCCGCGCTTAGGAGGCCCCCGCATCACCAAGCTGGCCCTGGATACGCTGGTCTCTGCCTTGGTGGAATTTTCTTTGTATCCAGGTTGCTGGATTTTCCAGGGCTCACCTCCAGGCCCTGGAGGAGTTGGAGCGGTGCTGCAATCATTGATTGCACATCGGGCGAGTGGGATTTCCTGTCTTACCCCCGCAGAAAGGATTCCCGTGGCTTGAGGGGTTGATGCGGTTGGGGACTCGAGGAGGCAGCTGAGTTCGGAGGACACACTACTATTGAGGGCACAGCAATATGATGGCGCCTAATTCACCCCCGCATTACAGACCTGACATGAACAAAGCATTCTGGTACCTGTAGGCACCGTGACACTGGCGGCCTTCAGGTGGTATATGCTGATGGAACTTACCTTGGGGCGGAGCAACGCGCTAATCATCAGGAAGGGGCAGGATATTTAAGTCCAGATCGGCGCCTACTTCCTTTGCACACCCCTGGCGCTGAAGAAGGCAATTAAGACGCCGAAATGCATTCGCCATTTGTCGTGTGTTTGTCAGAATAAAGGTGCCTCCGCTGTTTCCCCTGCTGTGGCCTCTTCTTTCTTTTTGGAGGAGTTTGTTTGTCATATAAATTTATATATATATATATATATATATATATATATATATCTCGACTCCAAGCTTCCCCAGTGCCTCGTCGCACAGAACAGGAACACGGACTCTGAATTTGCCGGTATCAGATTTTCTTTATTTTATATTTGCATTGTGGAACGGTGCATGCCTCCGACGCGTTTCGGACACGAGGCTCTGTCCTTGCTCACTTATAAACGGGGAGGCTCAAACATGAATTTTGAAACCCACATTTCGCGCCAACATCGAGCAAGGCTTAAACATAGAAAACAGACATATCTTCTAGTACTGTTTCGTGTTAGGAGTCGGCCATCTTAAAATGTCTATTATACACCTTGTGACCAAAGCTTCATAATGCACTCTATATACATAGCACCAAACTAATAACAATTAAAATTACAGAATATTTCCCTTTAAACCTTTGATCCAATGTTTCTATATACAACATTTTAAAACATTGTTTGTTCTAAAAAAAAAGGTTTTTTTGCTAAAGTGCCTAGTGCCTATGTAAACATACGTTTCATTAAAGTGCAAAATGCAATATTACTATGTAAAAATACAAATATGTTTCATGTATATTACAAACACAATATCCAAAGGCAACTGGGAAAGCTTATGATAAAATATAAAAGCATTCTATTGGCTCAACGGGCAAGTAAAAATTGATTCCTATGTTTAAAGTGCAAAATGTTTCAGAAATGTGCAAACTTAGCAAGAATGGGCACAAATGCAAATTTGATCGTACCAATGCATAAATGCTTGTCAATAATATGCATCCCCTATTGTAATGCCATCAAGACAATGCCAATATTTAATGTCATATTTAAATGTGCAAATACATTAAATTCAATTATTCCATGTCACGGTTAATATTCATACCAATGAAAAGTTAAAAAAATTTACATCGTTAATAATAAATCCAAACAAAATTCTGGGGAAATGTATGGCAAACAACGATCTAATTATAGATGGCTAAATTTCTAGTCTCCTACTTACATATGCCATATGCTCCTATTGCGCCACCATGTGTATAAACTAATTATTTTATGTGCAGTGCTTGTGTGCGAATAACTGTTGATAAATAAAGCCCCAAAAAGAATTCTTTGAAAAAAGAATTATATAACAAAGGGAAATATAAAAATATTTTGATAACTACCTCTTGCAAGACAGGAAGGGAACAGCAACACCACTGGACAATGGGACTATGTATATACACTAATGTGTCTTATATATATATGATGTGACCAAGGCCTGTGAGAGGCCGAAACGTTATGCTGCCGTTTGTTGCCAAATAAAAAATATCAACTCACGGAATACCTGGTCCTGCTGTTTTTCTTCAAGGTAGCGTGGCTAAACGATGCTCTGAGTGCCTTGGTGAGGACCCGTTTGGATATATATATATATATATATATATATATATATATATATATATATATATATATATATATATATATATATATATATATACACAGTTTGAAAGGCTTACAGTTTATATATATATATATATATATATATATATATATATAATATATATTTTCACTGAAAAACACAGTTAAAGGTCAGTTATTGTTCAGAGAAAATAACACCTAAAAAGTGCTGAAATTAGGCACCTTTGTGCGCACAATAACTCGTGACCCTACTATGTTTTCTCTGTGGACAGTATATTCTAAGTGCTATCAGCTCTAATGAATAGTTGGGGAGTATGAGTTGGTAGTGTGCATCGTGTGTTTCACACCATAACTGGCCAATTGCAAGGCTTTTTCAGTTTTGGGTTTGCTGAACAATCCTGTTTTTTATATGATGTACCACATTCACCTGATAAGTCAATCTTCACTGTGCACATACATTGGCAAGGGCTTGGGTCCTCCCACCCCAGCTGGATTCTGTGGTAGGTGGTCACAAAGCATGCCTGGCCATTCACTGGGCTTATTTCACCAGCCTCCAAATGTTATGCAGTTCCATCAAGCAGTGCCAATTGAGAAAATAAAGAGTAGGCGAATTATTCTAAATCCCGGTCAGTTTTTATGCAGTTTCCTCAACTCGTACCAAAGGTATTAGTAACCTCCCCCATTGGCTCTTCAGATAGCCTGAAATACCTGCACTGGGTGTAACTTGCTAACTGCCTTCCATATTTTAAAGAGATTCAACCGACAGTTCCAAAATTATAAACAAGTAAACATTTTATTATTCCCCCATATCTTTGCCCCTTAATTAATTTACATAAAAATTGATGTGCCAGTAGAACATGAATCCTTTCAAGTGTAAATTTATCACACACTGCCAAAACGTATTAGCAAATGAACACTTGTTTGCTCCCTTTTTAACCAGCCCCCAATGAATCTGTATACCCTCAAAAATACCAAAAGAAGGCTAAAAAGGCTAAGTCTTTGCCAAATTTCGTGCAGATCCATCAACCATTGTCAGTCATTAGCAAATATTGTCTCCCCCTTCTAACTTGACCCCTCATTGCATCTTCACATAACCTGAAATGACCCTACTGAGTGCAACCTGTTAACAGTCCATGATATTTGATTCATGTTCATCAAATGGTGGCAAAGTTATTAGAAAATGAACATTTTATTGACCTTCCTTTAACTTTGTCCCTAGCCCCCCGCACCCCCCCCCCCGTGACTGATTCATACATTTGACATACCAATAAAAAATGAATCCTGACAAATTAGCAAATTAACACTTTTTTGCCACTACCTTTTTAACTCGCTCCCCATGGATATGCACACATTTGTAAATACCAAGAGTAAATAACACATTAAATGACTGCATAATGTTCATAAAGAGCAATGTTAATGGACTGATGTGAGTAGCATTGTGAAATAACCAACATTTGTGCAAAGGTCTCTGGGCAGTAACATCAAGGTAAATGTGAAATGTGAGAATTTACAATAACCCCCTTATGAAATTAAATATAGTCATTTTGCCTGCAGTGTGGAAACAAGGTCTCCATCAACACCACCCCTTTTGAGAACACTTCAATCAAGACCGGCCCAGCTCGGAGGAATAACAATCGGAGCCGAATGGTGAGGCGCAGTAAGAAGACCAAGAAGAAGGAGAGTCTTGAAAGGTTGGTTACCT